>NC_056732.1:653152477-653864977 GCF_019279795.1 Protopterus annectens
AAGGTCCCTAAAAAATGTTTTAGACCGTCCTGTGCTGGTTCATAGTCCCAGAAACATTGGTAGAATAAATGCAGGTTATATAAAGGACTCTATGACTCAAGTACAAGTAGTGTTTGGACTAACTGAGGAGCTCCTAGTAGTACTGGGCGTGCATCAGGGTTAATCTCTGACCCAACTGCTGTTCATTCTGGTGATAGATTACATTAGCAAACAGGTTGGAGGGGACAGATCTACAAAGGTACTGTATGCAGATGATGTGGCATTACAGACAAACTTTGAGCAAGAACTTCAGCAAAAGACAGGAACATGGAGTGCAAAACTGAAGGCACATGGGAAGAAACTCTATACAAATAAGACATCTGTAATGGCAGAAAATTAGGAAAAATCAGAAAAAGCTGAGAAGTGAGATAGAAGAGAAGCTAATGGAACAGATTAGCAGCTTCAAGTACGGGAGAAAAAGGGAAGTCTGAATGAGGGGGTCAAAGCTTGAATCACAGGGGCTGCAGCCAACTGGCACAGAGTATCAGGGGTAGTGTATGACAGAAGAATGCCAAACAAGCTGAAAAGTAAGGTGTACGAAACAGTGGTATGACCAGGACTACTGTATGGTATAGAAACCTGGGCAGTAAAGGCAGAGCACTTGAGGAAGATAGAAGTGATGGAGATGAAGTGCCTGTGATGTGTGGTAGGATGCACATTGTGGGACAGACAAAATAATAATCAGGACATGAAAACAGAAGCCAGAATAGCTCAAATTGCAGAAAAGTACAAAGAGAACAGGTTATGGTGGTTCAAGCACATGTACAGAAAAGCAGAAAATTTGGTGGAGGATTTGGGACAGACAGGAAGAAGAAGAAGAAGACAAAAGAAAATGAGGGTATACAGCAAAGATGTGAATGAAGACCTGCAACAGTCAGGCATGAGTGTTGAGGAAGGTAGGAGATCTGCATTGAATAGAGATACATGGCGACATGTAACATGACACCCTGACTCCATGTAGAAAAATGGGAAAAAGAAGGTTGATGATAATGATGGTGATGATGATGAAGAAGATGATGATGATGACATCACAGTGCTCACAAAAATGCATTTGGTGAATTGACTTGTTTTAAATTGATTTGTTAACAAGATGCCTTAGCTTGCCTCTATATTGGTATGCTTTTGTAGACTGAATGTATGGTTAAATTATGTAAGGGAATAAGTTTTGAAACTGTACAAGTGCCTGAAGCTGCTTAGTTTGTAGGCGGCTTTGATGAGACAGTGACAGTACATGATTTTATTTATTTATTTTATTTTATTTGACATTTGTT
Organism: Protopterus annectens; assembly: GCF_019279795.1. Classification (NCBI taxonomy): domain Eukaryota; kingdom Metazoa; phylum Chordata; order Ceratodontiformes; family Protopteridae; genus Protopterus; species Protopterus annectens. The sequence goes on from NC_056732.1 coordinate 653,153,788, forward strand.
GACTGGGTTAGTCTGGCTGGGCAGGTGCCCATTTTCAGTAGAGACCCCTAGGAGAAAAGTTCCAAAAAATGTAGATAATATAGAGTGAAATTCAAAAAGTAGTTACAAATATAGAAAACAGCATTTACATATACATTCAGTAAGTTTAAGTAAATTAGGTTGTATTTTACCAAAGCAGGATGTAGAGCAATCCCTCAGCCTGTCAGAATTGCACGATAGAGCTTCCATTACAGATGTTATTTTCCTCATTTCCCCAGCATGAGTATATGATTCCTTGACCTTGGTGTTAGTTCAAACCTGTCCAATGAATTAAATCTTACCACAGCTCGCAGCAATCCATAGCATGCCTCTCAAACTCATAGCACAGGAAATCAGGACAAAGCCTAAGATAAACACCCAAAAATAGGGACAGATTTTAAATATTGCTCTTATTAAAGAAAGTAGACAGAATAACAAGTTTTGTGTTATTATGGATTTTCCCAAAAATATAAAGTCCGAAACTCAAATGTATGTCCTCATTTACTGACTTCAATCCTCACTGATTTGCCAGAAAAAACACACACAAAAATTTGAAGCAAAAATCTGGGCATTCTGCGAAAATCTGGACAGTTGACAGCTATGATTCACAGCTTCATTCCTTTAATGAAGCACGCTATTCTGTTGAGTATGACTACTGTTACAGAGAAAAAAAATTTTGTGAAGAATTGCATATATTATCTGCTATTGCAGCTTTTTGCCAAGCTCAAGTCCACTGTAACTAGAAAGTCACCAGGTTGATTTTGTCAATATGAAACTAAGAGAAGAGAAAGAAAGTGTTATGTTGTGACATACTTTCTCTGAATTTGTGCAATCTTAAAAGTTAGTATGCATATATATGTATGTATGACATTTCTGTATCTATAAATCTATATCTATATGCATGCATTTATCTGTGTATCTGTCTATCGATTTGTCTATCTACCTATCTATCTATCTCTGTGTGTGTGTGTGTGTGTGTGGTGTGTGCATGTGTGTGGGTCGGTGCCATTTGATTCACTGCATGTTGTGGCATTTTCTTGGTAAAGTCATTAATGGTGCAGTTGTTAGAATAGGGGATGGTTTTAGTACATGGATGAGTGTGCGTGTGTATGTGTGCTATGGTTAGAGGAAGGGTTAACTAAGGGGATAGCTCTGATGTATAAATGAGTGTTTATGGGGTTGGAGTAGATTAAGAGCTTGGTATGGGTGATATGTAGTACGCAAGTGTTTGAGTAAGGGTTAGCTAAGAGGATTGATTTAGTGTTGTGTATATAGGTTCATAGATTAGTACTAAGCTAACTGCCCTTGCAAGCTTAGCCAATTATCCCTTGTGAGACTCCTTAACCATTAGGCCACCCTACCATCGTATTGGGTTACTTGCAGTTTCTAGGATATCACCCAGAAGAAATTAGCCAGTAAATAGTCCAGTTTTTTTGATGTACCATTGCACATTTTACACTAGGCTGAGTCCAGTCCTCATTCTGTCTTGAAAAATAAGAGAAATTTTTTTTTAAGATGGTAAATCATGATTTCACAACACCAATCACAGTAAGCATGCGCATATTGCTTTAGTAAAACAGGTAATTGTTTTTGTTTTTATGTAAATGTGGATAGACTACTTTAAATTACAGGGTAACAATTTACATACTGCTGAGAAGACTAAGTGTTGGATTTAGACAAGTTTGCCACATCTCAGTAAGTGAATTAGTGCAATGAGCAGCCACAAATAGGGAAGATGGGATTCAGAAAAAACAGCAACGAAAATCAGCCAGACAAAATAACTTGGTTGGCCATGCCATATGCTAGTGACCATATAATGAAGGACTACATATGCTAATAAGGTTAAAAAAAACATATCAGAGCAATATAGAAACATTTAAATGTCCCACAGTGGCTCTGCATCCACTGTAGATTTGTACAGGACCATGTGCATATGTTCAGCCAGAGTAAAGCAGTGTACCATGTTAGGGGTGGTCTATGTACAAGAGCTGTCATAGCAACCACCACAGCTGATGGTGCATGACATCATCCTTGGAGGTGCTAGGTCATTCAATTGTGCTTATCATTTTCTGACCTCCATGACATCAATTTAGTGGACTTGTACCATCTGGACAGGGGCGCCATGCAGGAAATTGTGAACATGTGTCATCGTTGTCTGCAGTCCTGTGGGAGTCATAGAGTACATTTCACAGTGGATATGAAGATATGTGTGGCTTTACATATATTAGCTACAGTGAGCTTTCAGCAATCCACTGTGGACACAGTGGGAGTGTCCTAGGCATCTACATTGAGAATGCACAGTCAGTTACTTGATGCCATGCTGCAACATATGGGAAAGCATATTTGTTTTTGACATAACCCTTAGGAGAGAACAAACATTGTTCTGGGGTTCTGTGGTTCTACAATGCAGCCCATTTCCCAGAGATTCTGGGGGACATAGTCTGTACCCACATTGAAATAAAGACTCCACCAGGTAAACTGGGAAGCAAGTATGTGAACCACAAAGTATATGACTCAGTCAACTACTAAACTGTCTGTAATGTACTGGGTATCATCTACAATGTGTGTGCAGGACATCTAGGCAGTTTTCTTGACTCACAAATATGGCTCACCTTTAACCTTTATCAATAGTTTGCGTAGGCTGACTTCCCATAGAGCCATCTACTGGTTGATGCTAAATGTGCCTTACAAGCCTGACTCATGATACTAGTCAGAAAACTTCAAAATCAGACAAAACAAGAGTACATCCATGCACTATTAAAAACAAAAAATATCATAGAACATATGCACAGGCTGCTGAAGTCACACTGTCTCAATACATCTGGTCGTGTCTTGCAGTATGCCTCCTTCACATGTGCAAAAATATTGACTGAGTTTGCTATGTTACATAATATGATATGTAGGAAGCAGCTACAGCAGGGTGTCATTTTGTAGGGACCTCGTTTCCAGCACCAGAGTCAGCAGCAGATGAGACAGAAGAGGACCCAGAAGAGGATGCAGTAGTGAGGAATGGCCATGCCAGATGGTGGCATGCACACTATACTGTGCCACTAACAAAGAGGCAGTGCATTGCTCATATTTTTACTATACAACTATACAAGAGCTAAGTAGATACATACCATAAAAATGATGCAAACAAATACGCCAAACTGTGCTTATCCATGCATAGGTTGGCAGTGCTGTGTAGCAGAAGTAAGTAACCCAAGTAACAATGTACAAAAAGCATGGCACTGTTACCATCATTTGCACAACTAGACAGGTGAGTGCAAAAGTTGATGTCTTTCAAGTGTGTGTGTGTGTGTGTGTGTGTGTTTACTGTGGTGCAGCAAAATAAAAAGTGCATTTATGTGTATTGTAAGAACTTGATTCAAAAGGGGTATAACATTTGAAAGGGCCAGGTTCAGTGAGTGTGTGTGATGTCCTTGGAGGATGTTGTGCTGGTAGTGTGTGTATGCAGAGACACATCGTCAGCACATGGGGCAGCACTGCAAATTCACCTAATGGGCAGGTCCAAGGAATGCATGACAGAGTGTTCAGCTTCCCATGCACATCACTGCCCATGAGAGCTCCCTCTATTAGGAGTCACACTGGTTCTATCATGACTATGGCATGCTGCATGACCTAGACTTGATGCCTGCTAACAGATATAGATGACCATGGGAATGGCCAGTCTTGTTGTAGACACCTCCACAATGGGCATTGCTGTGGAAGTGCTAGCAGCTCCTTCATCCTTACCTATGCTGACTAACATCTTTTGATATAACTCAAGACTGGGCATGAATATAGCCCCTTGCTACTGCCAGACAACCCAGGGAAGATTCTACATGGTTCAATGTGTGATCCAGTCTATCCAGGTAATCACATGCACATGTCACACACTCCCATATGTCAGTGTACAGAGCTTCTATTAGCCTCACTATCTGTGCCATGGCTGTTGAGGAACTAGCCTGTGCCTCTACGATGTCCCTGGATGTGCATTCTTTGTCAGCTCCTGAAACAACAATCTTGGTTGGGGGATTAATTATATGTCTAGCAAGCATCATTATTAACGCCCCTGTGTGGATCATCCTGACAAGGAGTGCTAGATGCAAATGCAGATATTTCTGATGTTGGGTCATTTACACTTACCTTATCTGGAATGTCGCCATTAATCAGCCCACTTTCAGATGGTTGTGTTTCTTATGTAAGTGCAGGCAAAGAGACTGTGTCCATAGTGAGAGTAGGGAATGCAGGGGTCACACTCCCTATGTCAAACAAACACTCTGTACCCCCTAATTATGCCAACTCATCCTTGCTATCATTATCAGAGGCAACAGATCCTACAACATCCAGAGGCATACTACTGGGGGTGGAGGGTGCTGTTTGCTCCGGGTCCAAACAGTAAAGGGAGGGGGTGTAAAATAAAAAAAAAATCAAATAGTTTTCCCTCTTTAAGGGAAACTGCAACACTCATCGTAAACATATGTCCAAGATGTCCTGCATATCTTCCACCCCTGCCTATGTCTTCTTGCTTGGCACTGCCTCCAAAAGGCATGGGATTTACTGTGCAGATAAAGGTGGTGGTGCTGCAGTGCAGTACAGAGATAGACTAAGCTGCAGAGCTAGTAAGCAAGGCAAGGCACTGATGGGACAGTTTGAGGAAATGCTTTATTTTAATGTCATTTGGTTTTTGGGCAGACTACTCAAAGGGTTGTCTGGGGAAATTATTCAGTTTGGTGCTTGTGCATACATGGACAGACTGCTGACAGGGTTGTTGGGGAAAATTATTTATTCTGGTGGTTGTGCAAACTTGGATGGACTGCTGAAGGGTTTGTTGAGGAAATGTTTCGTTCTGGTGCTTATGCATACTTGGAGATGACTGCTGAAGGGGTCGTTGGAGAAATGTTTTATTTTAGTGTCATTTGAGTGCTTGTGCATACATGAACAAACTGCTGAAGGAATCTTTAGGGGGGTTATTCATTTTGGTGCCATTTGAGTTTTTGTACATATATGGGCAAACTGCTGAATGTGTCTTTGGGGGGAAATGTTTAATTTTGATGTCATTTCAGACAAATTACTGAAGGGGCCATTGGGGGAAATATTTCATTTTGTTGCTTGTGTATAGATGGACAGGCTACTGAAAGGATCATTGTGGGGGAAATGTTTCATTTTGATGTCAGTGAAATGCTTGCGCATACATAGACAAACTATTTAAGGGATCACCAGGGCATTTAGAGAAAGAAAATAAACAATGCAGCTATGCTGCTTGATAGGCAGCAGTGCAGCAAAGCCAAGCATACTTTTAATGTATATTTTTAATTTTTTAAAGCAAAGATGTAGTAAATCATTTCACTATGACTCAGTTAAGATTAAACCCCTGATGATCAGGCTCACTGAAATGTAAGAGTTTTTTGTTGGGGGTGTAGGCTCCAGCCTCTCCTGGATCCCCAGTGAGAGGATAAGCTTCCCACACACTCAAAATTTATATTATTAGTATCTTCTTGGTCATTTAAAAAAGTAACATATATCTCCATCTCTCATGAGAGCAGTTTCAGTGGGGTATACCGCTCAACATCTGCGTTCAAGAAATCTGGACAAAGCATAAAATAATGGGGTCAAAGGCCCAGAAATAGGGACATGTTTTAGATATTATTCTTATAAAATTTAAACTTAGAAAGCTGATAGAGTAATTGGATTTGTATTAGCATGCATTTTCTTAAGGAAATGAAGTCTGAAAGAAATGTATGCCATTATTTAATGAGTTCAATCTTCACTGATTTGCCAGAAAATCACAAATTTTATGAGGAGAAAATCTGGACATTCTGGAAAAATCTGGACAGTTGAGCAGTATGGTCAAGGGCCAGGGCTAAGTATTTAGCACTTCTTCTTCTTCTTCTTCTTTTGGCTGCTCTCATTAAGGGTCGCCACAGCAGATCAACTGTTTCCATTTCCTCCTGTCCTCTGCATCTTGCTCTGTCACAGCAACCACCTGCATGTCCTCTCTCACCACATGCATAAACCCTCTCTTAGGCCTTCCTCTTTTCCTGTTACTTGGCAGCTTCATCCTTAGCATCTTTTTCCCAATATACTCTGCATCCCTCCTCAGCACATGTCCTAACCAACATAATCTTGCCTCTCTGGATTTGTCTCCAAACCTTCCAACCTGGGCTTACCCTCTAATATACTTATTCCTAATCCTGTCCATCCTCGTCACACCCACTGCAAATCTTAACATCTTCAACTCTGCCACATCAAGCTCTGACTCCTGCCTTTTTGTCAATGCCACTGTCTCCAACCCGTAAACATAGTTGGTCTCACTACCCTCTTGTAGACCTTCCCTTTTACTCTTACTGGTACTCGTCTTTCACAAATCACTCCTGACACTCTTCTCCACCTACTCCATCCTGCCTGTACTCTCTTCTTCACCTCTCTTCCACACTCACCATTACTCTGAACTGTTGATCCCAAGTACTTAAACTCATTCACCTTCACCACCTCTACTCCCTGCATCTTCACCATTCCTCTATCCTCCCTCTCATTCACAAACATATATTCTGTCTTAGTCCTGCTGACCTTTATTCCTCTTCTTTCTACAGCATATCTCCACCTCTCCAGGGTCTTCTCCACCTGTTCCCTACTCTCACTACAGATCACAATGTCATCTGCAAACATCATAGTCCACGGGGACTCCTGTCTGATCTCGTCTGTCAACCTGTCCATCACCATTGCAAATAAGAAAGGGCTCAGAGCTGATCCTTGATGTAATCCCACCTCCACTTTAAATGCATCAGTCACTCCCACCACAGACCTCACCGCTGTCACACTACCCTCGTACATATCCTGTACCACTCTTACATAATTCTCTGACACTCCCTACTTCCTCATACAATACCACAACTCCTCTCTAGGCACCCTGTCATATGCTTTCTCTAAATCCACAATGACACAATGCAACTCCTTCTGACCTTCTCTGTACTTCTCCATCAACACTCTCAGAGCAAACATCGCATCTGTAGTGCTCTTTCCTGACATGAAACCATACTGCTGATCACTAATCATCACCTCCCTTCTTCACCTAGCTTCCACTACTCTTTCCCATAACTTCATGCTGTGACTGATCAGTTTAATCCCTCTGTAGTTACTACAGCTCTGCACATCACCCTTATTCTGAAAAATCGGTACCAAAACACTTTTTCTCCATTCCTCAGGCATCATCTCACTTTCCAAGATTTCATTTAAACAAGCTGGTTAAAAACTCCACTGCCATTTCACCTAAACACCTCCATGCTTCCACAGGTATGTCATCTGGACCAACAGCCTTTCTGTTCTTCATCCTCTTCATAGCTATCCTTGCTTCCTCCTTGCTAATCCACTGCACTTCATGATTCACTATCCGTACATCATCCAACCTTCTCTCCCTCTCATTCTCTTCATTCATCAACCCCTCAAAGTACTCTTTCCATCTGCTCAACACATTCTCCTCGCTTGTGATTATGTTTCCCTCATTATCCTTTATCACCCTTACCTGCTGCACATCTTTACTAGCTCGGTCCCTCTGTCTAGCCAATCGGTACAGGTCCTTTTCTCCCTCCTTAGTGTCCAACCTTTTATACATCTCTTCATACGCCTTATCCTTAGCCTTCGCCACCTCTCTCTTTGCCATGCACCTCATCTCCTTATGCTCTTCTCTACTTTCTTCATCTCTTTGACAATCCCACTTCTTCTTCGCCAACCTCTTTCTCTGTATACTATCCTGTACTTCTTCATTCCACCACCAAGTCTCCTTGTCCTCCTTCCTCTTTCCAGATGTCACACCAAGCACCCTTCTAACCATCTCTCTTACTAGCTCTGCTGTAGTTACCCAGCTATTCGGTAACTCTTCACTGCCACCCAGTGCCTGTCTTAACTCTTCCCTGAACATCACCTCACAATTACCCTTTTTCAGTTTCCACCATTTGATCCTTGGTGCTGCCCTTACACTCATCCTCCTCTTCTTGATCACCAATGTCATCCTACAAACCACCATCCTATACTGCCTAACTACACTTTCCCCTGCCACCACTTTACAGTCTCCAATCTCCTTTAGATTGGCCCTTCTACATAAGCTATAATCCACCTGTGTGCATCTTCCTCCACCCTTGTATGTCACCCTATGCTCCTCCCTCTTGTTAAAATATGTATTCATCACAGCCATGTCCATCCTTTTCGCAAAATCCACTACCATCTGACCTTCTGCATTCCTTTGCTTAACACCATACCTATCCATCACTTCCTCGTCCCCTCTGTTCCCTTCACCAACATGCCCATTGAAATCTGCTCCAATCACCAGTCTCTTACCCTTGGGAACAGTCATCGCCACTTTATCCAACTCACTCCAAAATCTTTCTTTCTCATCCATCACACACCCAACTTGTGGAGCATATGCACTAACAACATTCATCATTACACCATCAATTTCCAGCTTCATAAACATCACTCTATCCGACACTCTTTTCACCTCCAAAACACTCTTAGCATACTCTTCCTTCAGGATAATGCCTATGCCATTTCTCCTCCCATCCACACCATGATAAAACAATTTGAAACCGCCTCTGATACACCTAGCCTTGCTCCCCTTCCATCTGGTCTCTTGCACACACAATATACCAACCATCCTTCTGTCCATCATATCAGCTAGCTCTCTCCCTATACCAGCCATACTGCCAACATTCAAAGTTCCGACCCTCACTATCACAGTCCTAGCCCTTACCTGCCTTCGGGCATGCCTTCCGCCTCTTCTCCTCCTAAGTATTTAGCACATGTTTCTTAATACTCTGAAAGTCCATTTTGAAACTAAAATTAATTAAAGTTGTTCTTCAATGAACTATGAGCAAAGATAAATTGACAAATCTGGCTTTATAGTCATACATTAATAAATTTTCAGAAGTTAAGGCTCCAAAACAGAAATTATAATTTTTATATTAGAAATCAATTTATAGGAGTACGTTTTTGTTTTTCAAGAATATGACAAGATATATTTGTATTTGTTTTTGCTGTAATATTTTTATTTTACTGCCATGATTTTATATACAAAGTTCAATAAAAGGAAAGCTTCACTGTTGTTTTATTACCATTATATTGTTTCATTTCATGATTGTTTCTGAAAACAACTGTCATTTTTAGAAAAAAATGTCCACTTGGAGGGGTGTTAAGAAAAATTTCAGTTCCGGGTGTCAAATTTGCTAGGTACACCACTGCCAAAATCAAGTGGGGATGTTCCACAATGCTACTGCCAGATAAAGATTCACTTGTGAATACACCAAAGCAAAATATGTCTACAGTGTAAGTAGGACCAGCACCACAACTACACATACAAATGATAACTTTTCAAATATGCAAATATGATTAAAATTAATAACCGTGGCCATATCTCATGCAGATGAACTTGGAACTTGTATTACCAATGTACTTCTATAATATAAGTTAGGCAGATTTAGGGAACATCACACTAACAATTTCTTAGGGAGGGTTTACAGCTATTGATAAAACGAAGGACTACATACCTGGGGCATCTGTGGCTGATAATCTCTGGGGCCTGTCCAGCTCTGCCCCAACATTCAGTACCATACTGTGAAAGTCTGTGGAGGTGGTGCTATTTTTCAAAGAGCCCAGGAACTCCTCTGTCTCCATAAATGGTGGTTCAATTAATGACCCACTTCCAGTTGCTTCCATTCCCATGACATGGTCTTTGCACAGTGGCAGCCATGTCATAATTCTGGTTATGGACAGCCACTGCATTTATGTTGGTGATGATATCAGCCAAAGTATGGACATGAAAGGGATTGTCAGCAGCATGAATATCAAAGAACCATTGGCCATGGAGATGGAGGGCCTGTGGAACCACCACATTTTCCACATCAGTAAATTTTGGCTTCTGGGTGGATGTAAATGAGATCACAGATCCTGAGTTTGTTTAGGTCCCTTTTTTTGAACATTGCTCTGTTGACATAGAAAACATGAAAACTAATAGCTTTGTTCTTGCATGGCCATAGAAAATCAGTACAATGCTCCTATCCTACTAGGTCATATATCATGCTTGATGTCTGCCCAACAGTTATACATGTATGCCCACAATTTTTAAGGAAATGTCAGGCATGGTATGTGTACTGACATTCTGCAAAACAATTATATATGTAAAAGCAAAAAACAACATTGACTAATGCATTAGTACTTTCCACGAGGTTGTGTGTTTAATTACATATCTGCAAGGCACACAACAATAAATTAGTAATGAACATTTCATGGAATATGAGATCAAGGGAGGGTCTACCATCACCAGCCTTAACAGCCAGCTACAGCCTACTACTGGCAGTATTCTTGCTCTGTATCTCCTAACACTGCTTTTCCCAGTAATTCCTTACAGTACTGACAAAGTGACAATCCTCATAGGCATTAAGGTCTGCAAAAGGTCATTGGTAATTATACAACTGAATTAATGTGTAGGAAGTAGCACCTATGTTATTTATGCAGGATATGTGACTCAGAATTAAAATGCTTTTCACAAAAGTCACCTCAAAAACCCATCTGAAAGTGGTTTTCTTCCAGAGTATGATAAGGCTTAGATTTCTGCTTATTCTTATGTCATGTAGTTTCACCCCTGTGGGCAGGATAATTATGCAGATTAGGGCTCCTTTAATCATTGTTTCTGAATCGCTCAGTTTGACCAATAAGGTAATCTAATAAACATCATGAAGATTATTGCACAATGCCTTGCTCACACTTGAGCATCTGTGGCAAGCTTCACAGACATGTAGGAAGCCAATTGTGTTATGTCAGAAGGAACAGTCATTCCATAATTATCCATTTGAAGATGGAATTAATGTTGAGCATCTATTCTCAGCAAAACTGAGAGGGATAAAGAACTGCCATATGTCAAACCTTAAAGTTAATTTGGAACCATAATATAGCACCTATATTGTATTAGTTTGCCATCCATTTCTCAAATAAGGTATCTCTTGGTGGCTGTTTTGTGTGAAGGCTAAGACTCATGACAATAGTTATGGGCATTGATTCTCTGTCATTTTTATTTCTGTGATCATTGAAAGTTAGACAGGTATGGCTGGAGAAAGTGAGGGTATAGCTCCTTTTAGAGCATGGGGATCGTGTGAGGAGAAGGTCAGTATATTTTGGACATCCTTCATAAGTAATACATACAGATGTTCCTACAGGATGCCTATACTGGGTCATAGTTTAAGGCTGATGCCTGGAATACTTAAGACGAGTCTATCACCCATAAAACTGGCATCTCATGTATGCGGGAACTAGTGCTACCACCACTACAGTGACCTGAGATGACACAAGGCTGTCCACCTTAGCAGGTGGGATGCTGAAATTACTGTACAAAAAACACTTCATTACTGTAAGTATACATCCTTTCAATAACCAAATAGCTTGGCAATACATGCCAATATACAATTTTTAATTACCCTTTTTTATCTCTCTAGCCCTTACAGAGATTGAAAGGAAAAGGGAATTGCTAAGGGGCCGACAAAAGTATCTACAAAAGCACTGGGGTGAGTATACACACTGTTATGAAAGATGTCTCTGTGTGTAATGGTTGTAGCCATTAAAATAATTCTGTATAACCTTTATACAATAGTAACTCATCTGTCAGTACTTGCGTTCCTTAGTGGAGATAGTTTGACTACAAAATTCTAGAATTGTGCTTTTGTGCATTACTGTCTGTACAGGTGAGCAAGTGGCTCATGTTAAATGCATGCACACTGTGATTGTTAGGAATGCTGTTGGTTCCATAACCCCCCCCCCCCAAAAAAAAATATATATATTTTTCCAGGGCAGAGTAGATTATATGTCATTCCTACATAGTCCATATAGGTACAATCTAAACTTGCTGTTTGGTTGGATGTTTCACAATATGCAGTAGACATATCTATGTCCCTTGTCTATCACCTGTGCTTGACATATTTATTGTGTAATCAGCATGTTTCTTATGTATGTCTACATTTGTATTCTTGTCAAAACTGAAATAGCATCACTAGCTTTGAGCACAAATGTGCTTTCCTGATAAATAGCTCTTACAGTTATGATCTTATGTCAGACTGCATGATAGGATAGCTTTTCTCCTAGTCCATCCCCAAATGTAATGCACAGACAAATGCACAGACAACATATCTGTATAAGTCTTTCCATTAAAAGGTTATTTTGCTTCACTGTATAGCTATCTCCAGTTATGAATGCAGTTACACTATTTTTTATGTCTCTCCCTCCAGCCTCATTGTCACTATACTTTTTGTTTCATGTATTTAGTCCATTTCTGTTACTGTTATGTGAAGCAGCACATGGCCATCATCCATCAACAGATAGCAGTAGCAGAGGTATCATCTCCACCACCAACATCTGGGTTACAGCCTGCAACAATTGCCACCACACCTCCTGCCCTTCCTCCACCACCTATGCCAGGTATCCCTGCACCGGAGGGTGTACATTGGTGCCTATTGATGGCAGTGCAAGTGGAGGTAATATTTTGTCACCTGTCAGGAGCTAGCAGAGCTGGTGGGGAGATAATAAACAGTAGGTTGTTTGCCTGCATCAACTATATACAGACCATGCTCCAGTAAGTCAAGCCCTAACCAGGGCTGTATCCAGGTTGTGAGGCGAGACCCAGTGGTGATGGCTCACATGGGGATAAGTAGTCTCCTTCTGTGTTCAATCTGGCAGAGACTGAATTTCCTAGCACTCAGTCCTCCCCAGACCCTCCCTTTTGTGTTCATGGCCACCATGTATGTTGTATAATCCTCCCCTCATCATTATCTTCCCTCTGTTTGTCTGATTTTTTATGCCATTGTGCTCCACCTTACTTGTCATGTTATGCAATACCCAGTCAGTCATGTAAGTCTTTCTTCTCCTTTCCCTTCTCAATAAAAGGGCACCTGTCCCACAAAAGAAAAAAAATCCATCCGTATCTCTTAGCTTCCCAGTATATCAATAATATAGACATGACTGGATGGAATTTCTCGGCCTAAAAAGTGTAGGTGTCTGGCAAAAAATTGATAATTACTGCAAATAAATAATTACAAGCATTTGTTGCTCAACAACAGCTACAAAGTTGAGAAGTATGCTCCAATCTCACATCAATCCTGTTAAAATCTCATTTGCTCACATATGTGCTCTACCCTCTGTTTGCTTCACCTTTTCATCTCTGTCCTATACACCCATTTCCAACCTTTAATCTAGTAAAAAAAATAAACATACTATACATTGTGAAAAGGTTTGCAGAGTTCAACAACAATTTCAGCATATAACCTCAAAAAAATACACCAAAGAAAAATCTGTGTCATGAGCTAAGAATGTTGCCATTGGTTGCACAGCTGATCTGAGTGCAAGTGTCACCAAGCAATTGTAAAATACAGTAAAGGTAACACCTTCACTGTAATGGCTTCTGGCTCAACATATTCATAATATAATTAGTCAACTTTTAGTGTACTGTATACAGGGTTCTAATTCCCTGAAATGTATTTTTTTTTTTGCAAAAATTGTCTTGACTTCACTTGATAAACTACTGGTTTAAAGAAAATCAGTGACAAAGGCAAGGTTTCAAATCCATTGTAGTGTACTTACACTGCCTGGCTATCATGTGTTCCATTCCCTGAAACGAAACATTCCTTTTACCCAATTTGTAAATTCTGTCAGGGAGTTTAGTATGGATTTGTCTATCTGCATTGAGCTAAGAAGTTATGAGATATTCTCCTAACTCACTTTTATCAAACTTATCCCTTAATGGCTCACCTTGTGTTTCACCATATTATTGCCTTGCCTTTTCTTGTCTTTACTATGCTGTCATTATCTAGCATTAACCTGGCAAAAACAGACAAACACAACACACCTATGACCTCAAAGGACTTATAAGAAATCCCCTTTCTCTGATCACACTTTGTACAGTGGATATAAAAAGTTTACACATTCCTGTTAAAATGCCAGGTTTTTGTGATATAAAAAACGAGACCACAATAAATTATTTCAAAACTTTTTCCACCTTTAATGTGACCTATAACCTGTACAATTCAATTGAAAAACAAACAAATCTGTTAGGGGAAAAAATATAAAAAATAAAAAATGCACAATACGCTGGTTGTATAAGTGTGCACACCCTTAAACTAACACTTTGTTGAAGCACCTTTTGATTTAATTACAGCATTCAGTCTTCTTGGATAGGAGTCTATTAGGATGGCACATCTTGACTTGCAATATTTGCTCACTCTTCCTTGCAAAAACACTCCAAATCTGTCAGATTGTGAGGACATATCTTGTGCACAGCCCTCGTCAGGCCACCCCACAGATTTTCTATTGGATTTAGGTCTGGGCTCTGTCTGGGTCATTCCAAAACTTTAATTTTCTTCTGGTGAAGCCATTCTTTTGTTGACTTGGATATATGCTTGGGGTCATTCTCATGTTGAAAGGTGAAATTCCTATTCATCTTCAGCTTGCTAGCAGATGCCTGAAAGTTTTGGACCAAAAGTGACTGATATTTGGATCTTTGGATCTGTTCATAATTCCCTCCACCTTGACTAAAGCCCCAGTTCCAGCTGAAGAAAAACAACCTCAAAGCATGATACTGACAACACCATGCTTCATTGTGGGGATGGTGTTCTTTTGGTGATGTGAAGTGTTGTTTTTGCACCAAAAGTACCTTTTAGAACTGTGGCCAAAAAGTTCTACCTTGGTCTCATCAGACCATAACACATTTTCCCACTTTTTTAGGAGACATGATGTATTGTTTTTCAATTTTTAACTGGGCCTGGATGTTTTTCTGTGTAAGAAAAGGCTTCCATCTTGCTACCCTACCCCATAGTCCAGACATATGTAAAATATGGGATATTGTTGTCACATGTAGTACACAACCAGTACTTGCCAGAAATTCCTGTAGTGCATTCAGTGTTGCTGTAGGTCTTTTGGCAGCCTCCCTGACCAGTTTTCATATTATCTTTTCATTAATTTTGGAGGGACATCCAGTTCTTTGCAACATGACTGTTGTCACATATTTTCTCCACTTTTTGATTACTGTCTTCACTGTGTTCCATGGTATATCCAATGCTGTGGAAGTTTTTTTTGTACCCTTCTCCTGACTGATGCCTTTCAACAATGAGATTCCTTTGATGCTTTGTAAGCTATCTGCTAACCATGATTTTGTTGTAGCAGGCAACTGAGTAAATGTCAGGAAATTCATACTAGGACAGCTGAACTTTATTTGGAGTCAATCAGAGTCTCTTTAATTGATGGCAGGTGTGTACCCAAGAAGACTGGAATGATGTAATTAAATCAAAAGGTGCTTCAACAAAGTATGAGTTTAAGGGTGTGCACACTTATGCAACCAGTATATTGTATGTTTTTGATTTTTTTCACCTAACAGATTTGCTTGTTTTTCAATTGAATTGTATAGGTTAAAGGTCACATTAAATATGGGAAAAGTTTTGAAATGATTTATTGTGATCTCATTTTTTTATATCACAAAAACCTGGCATTTTAACAGGGGTGCATACAGTTTTTATATCCACTTTACATTGGGTTGCAGAGAGCAACATTAATGCATGTATACAGCTAAAGAGAATTTTCATTCCCAGTCTTATGGCAAAAATAAAGAAAAATCCTTTGAATGTACTACATTATTGCTATTGATTGTTCATATGGCCTAAGGTGAGATGAGTATGAGTAGGTAAATGTACAATATAGTTAAGCAAATGCCTTTATTCAAACTGTTTCAATAGCTCAGTATACTAATTAAATGATTTATATGATGTCAATATACTGTCTGGGATGTTCATCTCCCTGATATGTGTCTTTAATGACATCTTATAATATGGTAGCTTCAGTCAGTGAAATGTAGAATATGAGCATGAAAGGCTGGGTTTCAAATCCGTTAAAACCTACATAGTTTCATTACTATGAACAAAGAGTTTATTTCACATCTAATAGCAAAAATGAAGAAAATCCATATCATAAATCAATGAACTAACATATAAATATTAAATATAGTACATGTATGTAACAGCTTCTATCGCTCTATGATTTAATCCTATGATTGTTCAGTTTTGTGTCATCAGCACTGTTCTGACATTCTCCTGAAATTTGCATTTTCTGACACTCTCAATATAAATTCTTCTTGGATTTACTTACCATTGCACTTGCCTAGTGAATATCAGTTAAAAGGCAGTGTTCAAATCCAATGAGGTTCACCTAGTATTAATCTGCAACAAAATCTGTCTCTTGCACTATTAATTGCCATTGTCAATGCATAGGAAATGGACATCCACATGTAAATAAAAAAAATAAGATTAATCTAATGCATATAGTTTAACTACTACTATGACACAGTGTCTTGATGCAGTGACATGTGCAATGTCAATACACTTGGGAGGGCTTTAATCCCCTGATGGTTGTATGCTGAGTTACAATGTTCATTTTTCTGTTATTAACACTATTCTGACATTCTTTTGAAACATGTTTTCCAAACATTTCAATGCGCATTATTCTGTGGCTTCACTTGCTAATGCATTGGTCTAGAAAATATAAGTTGGAAAGTGAGAGATTGATATGCAGTGGAGCTTACCTTCTACTGGTCTGCAAAAAGATCTGCATCATATGCAAATCACTTGCTATGCTAATATGAAAAAAGGTAAAAATAATACTTTATGTAATAGTTTTCATAGCACAGTGTACTTATGCATTTATGTGCATGCTGTCAATACATGGGCTGTAGGCTTTCAATCCACTGATCCTTTTATGTTGTTTAATAATGTAAAGTTTTCAGTCTTTAGCACCATTCTAACATTCCCTTGAAATATCTAACTTCAATATACGTTCTTCTGAAGCATCACTTGATAATGTATTGGTTTCAATTATATCAGTTAGAAAGGCAGACTTCACTTGCTAATGCAGTAGTACAGATGATATCAGTTTGAAAGACAGGGATTTGAATTTAGTGGTCTACCTTGTATCAGTCTGCATAAAAATGCATAACATATGCTAATAACTTGGCATCAGTAATGTCCATAAGCTAATGATCAATGTGCATCACTTTGCAAATATAAAAATAAGCTATACATAGTGGATGTAGTCTGTCTAAATGGGTCCGCATAATTGTGCAGTGATGTGTGCATTGTCAGTGCAGTGGGTGGAGGGTTTTGATCCCATGATTCTTGTATGATGTTTAATAATGTTCATTTTCAGTTGTCAGCATTGTACTAACATTATCCTGGAATGTGTTTTTTGAAACATTTTCTGATGAGTGGTTCAGCTGCATGCCATGCTAATGCACTGATCTAGAGAATATCAATGATGAAGACAGGATTTCAAATCAGGTCAAGTGTAGTTCTCTTTTCTTGCTATCATGTTTTTCATTCACCTGAAAATAATTTTTCAGGTGACTTTCCTGTGAGTGCATCCATGGCATGCAATTTCAATGCACTGATCTACAAAATATCAGTGACAACGTCAGGTTTTCAAAGCCATTCAAGTATATTTTTCTTTTCTTGTTATCATGGGTTCTGTTCAACTGATGTGTATTTTCCAGAAGCCTTTCCTATGAATTATTTTGTGGCATATCTTACTGATGTACTAATCTATAGAATATCACTACCTGATGGCAGAGGGTCAGATCCATTAAGGTATGTTTTGCTTTTCTTTTTTCATAGTTTTATTTCCCTGAAATGAAACATCCCTATCATCTGGTTGCAAATTCTGTCATAAATTGAGCTCTTTCTAACCAAAATTATTCATGGATGCATCTACCATTGTTGACCTAAGGAGTTAAGAAATATGAGTTCCTATCTCATCACCATCCTACTCCTTCCTTATTGTCTCACTTTATGTTCCACCCTCTGCTTGCTTCCTTCTTTCCATCTCTGTCCTGTACTCCCATTTCCAACATATAATGCAATCAAAACATAGATGGACACCATGCTCATACCCACAAAGAGTGTACAATTCTGAATCATTTGTTTGTTGTCCTGCATTGCACTACAGTCGGCAGGTTGCAACATCAATGACCAAATATCGCCACCAATGGCACTCCACTTCCTATGGTAAAAATGATATATCATACCTTCTATGTAGATGATGATCACACAAAAGAGTTTTGCATTACTGTGCAAAACAATCCTTTATTCTAATTCATTTGATCACTTATTATACTCATATGATAATTTTACCTGTGCCAATGGATTGTTTTTGGGGTTATAATCCCGTGGGCATTGTGTGCTGTTTCACAATGTTTATTTTGCATTCTGCACATATGCTACAATTCCCTATGTGTGTGTTATGACCAGTTTTACTCTGACAGCTTTAGTGCTAGCCCTTGCTAATACAATGGCATGGAGAATTTCAGGAGGAAAGTGATGGGTTCATCTCCCTAAAAGCTTAGTTTTCTTTTTTGCTTTTAACAGCATTCTGCACATGTTACATTTCCTTGATATCTGTGCATTATGAAAGCTTTTAGTCTGAATGCAGCAGTGTCTTCCCTTGCAGAGAAACTGTGGATACAGTGTCATTGGGACTGCACTGATGGGTTAACTCCACTGTAAGTATTATGTTTTCTTTTCTTAATGACAGTAACATTATAGTACCACGCCATTAGACTGGAAAATGAATGTGTGAAAACCAAAGGAGGTAGTGTTTCAATCAATATTAGAGATAAATTCACATCCTCTGTAGTTAGACTGGACAAATCCATGGAGTTACTCTAAGTCCAGGTTATGATGGGTAAGACCCGCATTCAAGCCATAGCCAATTATAGATCTCCCTCTATGGGTCATGACGCACGTGAAGCCTACTTGACCAAACAGGAAACAATCTAAATTTTATGGAACACACTGGTTATGGGGGGTTTCATTTATCCCACGATCAAATGGGAAACCTACACTAGCCCTAACTCTCTAGTGCAAACGTTCCTTGACTTTCTTAAGTCAAATGCCCTGGAACATATTGTTCATACCCCATCAAGAGGAACAAACATTCTAGATCTGGTTCTCAGCATGCTGGCCATACATTTAAAGGTATTGTGAAGAGTCAATATATATGTGCAAGAAGGTTTAACACTGATGACTTGCAATGTAAGAGCCAAATGACTGAAGTGACAAATGAATTTGTCGAAAAGTGGCTATAGTTTAGATTTCTTGAATGCTGGTAAGAATGAAGTGTTGCGCTTAAGACAAAGTAGAGCCAAACCATATTTTGCTGCTCTGAATATATTTAATGAGCACATTGATACCACTAGGGATGGTAGAGAATTATGTTATCTGACTACATATAGTAGATGTAGTCAGGCAATAGAACAGGTGATTAGAAACAACTGGAGTATTTTGAAAGTTCTTCCTGAACTGAATACTTGGGTAAGTAATAAACCATCTTTTGCATATAAAAATTCTTTGAGCCTTACAAGGCATTTATGCAATAAGGATTTTTCTATGAATAGAAAACATTTTCATTTTAGTAGAAAAGGGACTTTTCCATGCTACAATTGTTCTTGTTGTAATGGCATATGTATTTCAAATGAGTTTCTACATCCTGTTACTTCTAGAAAATTCAGCTTTAACTGCACTGCTACTTATAATACAGCTTTTATTGTCTATTTAGCTACCTGTAAGAGCTGTGCTGGTTTTTATGAAGGCAAGTTGGTTAGAAAGCTTAAAGAAAGGATTGTTGAGCATAAGTCAGAAATATGTAGGCATTTAATGACCGATGTACTGGCCAAACACCTAGCTGATAATAGTGCCCATCATGTCTTTATTTTTCAAGTTATAGATATAGATGTGTTACAAAAAATTTAAGGGGCGGTGATATCAATAACATTCTAGTAGTAAAGAAGTATGATTGGTTAGTTCGTATGCAGACTGATTGTTTTCCTGACCTGAATAAACAGGTTACAATTAAACTGGTATTGGAGCATAAACAATTATTTTTAAGTGTATCAATAAGTTCTAGGGAGTAATGTGATGTTCATTTAAAAAAAACAGTGTTTTTTATGCATTTCATATGTAATATAAATATTTTAATTTTATGGGCTGTGTCATTTTTCAATATTAGTTTTGTGATTTTTTTTTGGAATGTTATTCTATCACACTGATGAAGGATTTGTATCCAAAAGCTCTGTGATTTTATTAAAGTTTTTTTGTGAGTGCCAGCATTGTGAAGTATGGTTATTTCTTGTTTTTCATTAGTATTGCTTTTGTTACTTCAATTTACCATGGTTTACTACTTTTGTTTGTTTACTAACTTCTTCTCTTCCAGTATTCTCTGTTGCAATATATTGATTGCAACAGTTGTAATACAGTCTGACATACAGATGTATTTCTTTTCTGCTCAGCAGGACCCACTGTCGGTACATTTTTAACATAAGCATCTGTACAGATCAGTTTGATATACAAATGTCATATAATTCTTTACAAAACTCCACCTAGCTATGTTGGCATATGTTACACATCCACTGTCCTACTTCTCCCGGCATAGCTGGCACTACCTCACATCATCACAGCCCTGTTTATGTTGGTGCCTTCATTGCATGGGACATGGTCATTGGGGATGCATGAGGTTTGCCATGCAAACTCTTTTATCCCTAAACTGTTGCATGGGGATGGTGTAAGCTGTTGTTACTGTGGTAGCTAAGAGAAAGGAAAGGTAGGGTAGTAGGTTTAGGATTATGAACAAAATAGATGATAGGTTCTAGGACAGGAAATGAGGAAGTAGGAGTTAAATAATTACCAAAGGTATAGTGTATCAATGAAGGAAGCTGGTACTTAGGTTCATAGGTAGGTACTAGGCTATCTGCCTGCAGGCATTTATAAGCCTAGCCAGAATGTTTTGGCTTTCACCACCCCCTTAGATTAGTTCCCTGTGCCTCTGTCCAGCATAGCCACTGAAATGATCCCCAGGGTAAACTTTCTGTTTCCCATCCACTCATCAAGGTTTCTATTGAAGAGTGCTAGCAAGGAGTTCTGCCTAATGTAGATTGGAATCTTGTTCCAAAGCATGGGAAGTCTCTGGGACAGGAATCTAACCCTCCAGCATGTCCTTTTTATTGTTGTTGTGAGGTTTAGATCCCTAGAGTGTGTGACTCGAGGGGATAAGGTTTTCTTTAAGTGGAGCATGTCCATCAATTCTGGGTTGGACATGGCCTTGTATGTCAGGCAGAGATCACCTCTGAGCAGGCGGTATGCAACTGAGTACAGCTGGTGTTTCTTCAGTCAAGCTGCATAGGGCATCTATATGAGGCCAGTGATCCTCTTGGTGAGGTACTTCTGTGGTCTTTCCAGCTGTTGTAGGTGTCTTGTAAGGTACATCTCAAATGAGGCTTTGTACTCTATGATGAGTCTGATGAGTGATGAGTAGAGGGGCACAATGACCTCTTTTGATCTGGAGACAAACCCTTTTGTGATTAGGTGGGCCACATAGAAGGATTTTCTAACCACTTTGGCAATCTGATTATCAAAGTAGAGATTACTATCTACTTGGGTCCCCAGATTCCTTATTATGTTTTCCATATTTAGGTGACTACCACCTATGTGGTAGTTTGTAGGTACTTTGTTATTTTCCAAGGGAATAACTATGCACTTTTTGGCATTTAGCTTGAGGCCATGATTTTGACACCAGGTATCCGTCTCAGTGAGATGCTTTTGGAGGATGTCTGCGTCAGCCGGGGATTCAACTATAGCCTCTAGTTTGCAGTCGTCTGTGAACATGGTCAGCCATAATCCTCTTATCTTGTCTGTACCTCTGAGAAGTATATGCCGAACAGGAGGGGTCCTAGGACTGAGCCCTGGGGAACGCCATTTGTAACCGGTTTAGAGTCAGACCTAGCTCCCACAACTCTCACCATGTGGGTTCTGTCCGTGAGCCGATTGGCAACCCATCTTGTGACACAGGGGTTTATGTTCAGGCTGGTGAGCTTGTCTATAATACCAGAATGAGGAATGGTGTTGAAGGCCTTTGTGAGGTCTAGGTAGGCTGTGTGTACCACCTTTCCCTCACCTATATCCTTGGTAACTGTGTCAAAGAAGTCCACCAGGTTTAGGAGGCATGATCTGCCCTTAACAAAGCCGAACTGGATAGGGTCCAGTGTTTGGAGGTTCCCAGTGTCTCTGTTAATGAGTTCCATGATGATGTGCTCCATAGCCTTACAGACCAAGCTAGTCAGGCTTATAGGCGATAGTTCCCGGGGTCTGATGTGGCTCCACCTTTGTGGAGCAGAATAACCATTGCTGTGCACTACTCTATGGGTACTTAGCCTGTGGAGAGGCTGAGTTTAAACAGTGTGTTTAGGTGAGGGGTTAGTTTGTCTTTGAGCTCATGTAGGACGTAGCCTGGGGCATCATCCGGTTCCATTGATGCTGTGTTTTTGGCTTTGGAGGGGGCTATTTTAATCTGAGCGTCTGTGATTTTAGGGACTCTACATTCTTCTGGTATGGTTATGGGCCCTTTTGGGGCTGAGAGGGGAGTGAAGTTTGCACTGAACCTGTCTGCCAGGATGTTGGCAATATCGGTTGGTTCAGTGTATTTTATGCCATTCTGCACTAACTCTGAGCAGATCTGAGCATTGCCACTTAGATTCTTGGCATAGCTAAAGAATGCCTTATGGTTATCTTTGGAGTCCTTGTCAAGTTTTCTTTCAAAGCTCACCTTGGACGATTTTATGAGGGATCATAGTTTCTTGCTGATACTGATAAGGGATGTCTTCCCTTCATGGGATTTCACTCTTTTCTGTACTAGTTTCCTCCTTGTATTGTATAGCTTGTTTATGGCAGGGGTTCACCAGACTGGTTTCCTTTTCTTGGAGGAGTGAGTCCTGGTTTTGCTTGGGATAGCACAATCTATGCATTCTTGTAGGTGCTCATAAAATGCATTAGTAAAGGATTTTGCAGCTTTGACAGCATTATTCTTTAGCATGGGGGCTTTGAAACTTTCCACCTCCATCTTAAGTAACATGAAGTTTGCTACTGAAAAGTTTTCCACAGTGGTTTCCTTGTTCAGGGGAGAGGGGCGGAATGTGGATATCCAAAGTGATTTGTTTATGGTCAGATCTAACCAGCGAGGGGTTAACCTCCGGTGTGGAACATCATTCTCCCATGTTGGTGATGACCAGGTCCAATACGTTGTCACCTCTGGTGGGAGTGTTGACCAGTTATTCCAGGGTGTTTGAGTTTATAAATTCTTGGAAATGTTGGGCAAGGGAGTTAGTACTTGAGTAGTTCTCCCAGTTAATGTTTGGGTAGTTGAAATCACCCAATATTAGGGTGTTTGGTAGGATCTTTATGTTACCCAGTGTTTCCAGAAATGCGGAATGGTGGTCCTGGGACATGGTGGGTGATCTGTAGCAAGCTACAATTTGAATTACAGTTTTGCCCATTGTTAGCTGCACATGGATAATCTCTGAAGTATCATGCTGTGCCACTAACCTGGTGGTGTGGGTATCCTTGATGAATATGGATACTCCCCCAACTTTTGTATTTTGGTCTGGGTTCTGTGGCCAAAATGCATGGTATGAGTTGTAGCCTTGTAGTGCTGGGGTGCTCTCTGGAGCCTTAAACCAGGTTTCTGTTACTGCACATTTATCAGTTTTCTCCATACTGAGGAGTGCCTCGAGTGCGTGCATTTTGAGGTTTAGACTTCTGGCATTGAGTAGTATTACCCTCAGATTTTTGTTACTTGTGCTATTTACGGTGGTGGGTTTGTCTTTTGAGCCTTGCCTAAAAAAGGCAATATGGGGGTGGCAAGAGCCTTGGTCAGTATTCAAAAGCCTGAGGGTGACAGGTGCAAGCAATCCCTAGCGAAGCCGCGTGGCTTGTCGAGCATGTCATCCCAGGCAGACAGACACTGGATCTCTTTGAATGACACCAACTGATAATATTTTCTTTATTTCATGGTATCATTCTTGGTGAGGGCAGGATGCTACTCAGGGTCAGAGTCATACCGGCCTGGGCTATGTGATTAGAGAGCTCTTCCATGTCTCTTTTCATGTAGTCCAGGGAGGTAATGCTCAGGTCATTCACACCAGCATGGACAATGACAGAGTCGTGTTTATACTTGTTCTGGAGTGACCTGAGGGCTTGTGTTATGTGGTGGATCCTGGCACCCGACAAGCAGCTAACAGTAACCTTCCCCTTATTCAACCTTGTGAGTGGGACGTCATTGTGCCTGACTATAGAGTCACCTATTACTAGTATGTTGGATATGTTATTTTGCCTTGAGGGCTATGATTGCATGGCCCACTGGTTTTCTGAAGTAAGTATTTCATGGTTTGTGTTGGGGGAGGTATAGCTGGCTTGGATGTCTGCTTTGGAGGGCTCTGTTGCTTTTGCAGATTTTTATTTAGAGCCTCCAAGTATGTTTTTGTGTATTTACATGTGTTTTTTGCCAGTGCTGGTTTAATGGGTCTATGTGAGACCGGTGGTATGATGCCAGTATTTCCCTTCTCCTCTTGATTGTCTGATCCAGTCTTGGGTTGAGAGAGCTTAGCCTCCAGTTTGGCTGTATAATTGCATCTCTCGCATGTATTAGTGTTTGGTGGTAGGAGGAGAGGGTTGTCTGTGTACAAGAGGCAGTTGTAACATTGCCTCAAAATGCACAGATTCACCAGTTGGACTGGAGAGTACACCTGAAACTGCCCTTTGGACAAGCCTGGATAGGTACAGTAAACTGTTTTACTGACTGGCCTGTAAGGTCAAATAGAGAGCCTTGCCCTTCTGTAGTGCTAGGGTTTATAAGTGCTTGCTATGAGTTTTGAGCAAGTACCGGGCAGAGAAATGAATGGCTTGACTGCTTAAATTGAAAGTTTGTCTAGTTCCAAGGGAAAAATTGAAGAGGAGACTTTGTTGAGCTGGGAATAGTTATACCCTAGCTAACCGACACTGCTGGGCGTGCAAAACTTGGCAAATGTGGTTTTTATAGCATTAGTGGACCGGAGTTCTGCTGTGGCGACCCCTAACCGGGAAAAGCCAAAAGACACAAACAAACAATAGCAGGGAAATGAAAGAGATAGAAATTAGCCCAAAATGGCCAATAAACTACTACTTTCTGGGCTGAAACTACTTTTCCAGGGACAGCTAGGCTGCTCAAATCTCCCCTCTCTCACAGGTGAACAGAGAAACTTCCTTCTATCCAATTAAGGTATGGGCAAACACAGAGATTTGTAACACAGCCCTGAATTCAGCACTAACCTGAAAACTAGACTATACTAGCTTGGAAAGGTGGGAAACAAATATATATATATATATATATATATATATATATATATATATATTTTTTTTTTTTTTCGGAAAATAAAGCAGATACAATCAAAAAAAACACTTTAAATGCACATAAAATGATGCTTATTGTTACATATCTCAGTTCAGAGTTGTAGTCAATGTCCCTAGTAATAAAGTAGGAAGAAACACAAATACAGTAAAAGCAGATGAATAAAGTGCACATATATATATATATATATATATATATATATATATATATATATATATATATATATCAAACAATAGAAAATGAACAATCTGATTTAAACAGGTTACCCAATTAACCAGAAATAAAATTAAAACTGAGCCCTGTTCCAGTAGTCTTCAATCAGACAAGTTTTAACAGCACACTCCCGCTACTAGGGTGTAGGGGAACCTTCTCCAAAAAAGATGGCCTGGATCAGTGCTCAAGTTATACAAACAAAGCTAGATTCAGCAGGCCTGAATCTGGTCCTATGCTACAGCAACTAGGCACACAAATTTCAGAAAGAAACAGTTGGAATAAGCAGGCAAAATAAGCCTGTGACCAGAGATTCCCAGCTCAGAAGGGCAGAATCCAGCCTCTCCTCCCACAAGAGTGCAGACCACAAACCTTCTTAATGTAGAATAACTGGCCTGAAGCCCAAGTGCTTAAATCAGAAGTAATAAACTTTTAGAAAAGCAGACACTTAGCTTTCAATCAGCAATTCCCAGTTTAGAAGGATGTAAGCTACCTGTCCTGCCACAACAGTGCAGACCACAGACCTTCTTGATGTAAAACAACCGGTATGAAGCCGAAGTGCTTAAACCAAAAGACTTAGAATAACAGTTACAATTTAATCAGGCTACTACCAAGTAGCAATAAGTGCAGCAGAATAAATACAATTGAGTACTTTTAAGAAGAGGCAAAAGCAAAATAAAGTAGGAGGAAACACAAATACAGTAAAAGCAGATTAATATTTTTTTTTTCTAGTAAATGCAAGGAGAGTGGAAGGAAGAACTTAAGTGAGTTGGCCTTCTCAAATCTTCTCTCTGTATTACGTAGAGTGAACACTATACTCAGAATATGATCTCACTGTATTCGGTTAAGTGAGCAAATGAGATGGACTCAGGAGGAGTGTTCAAATACAGACTTACAAGATGGGCGGGCAATTCCAGAGCCACCAACACTAACACCAAAACAACAACCGGGAGGCTGGGTGGGGACAAACAAGAAGAAGAATAAGTACAGTTGTACAGATTACAGAGATATTAAATCAAAATGCAGACAAAAAAATGTGAATTAACACTTATCTTTTCTCAATATGACAGCTGGCAGTAGGTCAATCTATCTGGAGCAGCCTGAGCAACAGGTATATCTGATTTAAAACACAGGACAGAAACCAAACAAAAGAGATGCAGGAATACTTTGGCTGGATGAAACTACTTATGAAAACTTACTGCCACTAAAAAAAACAGACAAGGCCTCCAGACAAAGGATTTACTACAACTGAGGTCAACACTAAGAGATATACAGCTATAACACACAAGAAGAAGAATAAGTACAGTTGTACAGATTACAGAGATATTAAATCAAAATGCAGACAAAAAATGTGAATAAACACTTATCTTTTCTCAATATCACAGCTGACAGTAGGTCAGTCTCTCTGCAGCAGCCTAAGCAATTGGTATATCTGATAAATGAATGAACATGAAAAGTATATTAAAATGTATGAGTGCAGAGCCCTTTCAGCTCTACCTGAGACTTCATCAGAATAAAACCATCAAGTGTCCACAGTAATATATATACTAAAAAACTTGACTTGTTATTCAATTTCCTGTCAAATAAAGTTAATTGAATCAATTATGTCTGTTGAACATATAGTGTAACTTCCAGTGTTAAGAACTAAATGTAAACAATTATTTGAGTGAACTAGAAAACATGCAGTAATTAAATGACCAAAGATTCACCTCTATGTAATAAAAACACCATGATGCAATTAAAACAAACCATGCCTTGTAAATAATAAAAGTTCTACAAGTAGTTAAAACTTTCTGAAAACAACAGTCAAATATTGAATAATCAATGCTTCACAACTTTTCAGCCCTTGGTTTCAAAACATGTTTAATTGAAATAGTTTCATTCACCCCGGTGATGTACTGGCATTAAGTTTGAGTTGGTTCACCCAGTCACCACCCCTAGGGTTAATGATATCCTTGTCAAGAATGCCAAAATAAAACCTTCAAAGTTGGAATATAGACAAGAGTGTTTATATAGAGCCCTAACCTTGCTTTTAGTTTTAATATCATATTTTATGCTTGTAAATTCTTTCACTTAATGTCCTCTCTGTATTTCTTATGTAAAATGATGGGCATGTCTAACATTTGACTAAGTAAACTATGCTTGTAGTTGAGTGGTTTTCTTTAATAAATCTGATACTGTTTTATTTATAAATAGTTGTGCAGTCTGAACAATGTATTTGCACTCTTTATGGTTTCTAGATTTCACCTTTTCTCCCATAGTTAATACTCTCTTTATTCATTACCCCATGTTCACAAAGCTCTTCAAATTCTTGGAAACTTTGCTAACAATTTTGGGTTGGTGACTCCCTACTACTGTGTATATGTAAGGGTTATATCTGATAATGTTCCAGTTCTTCTCAATAATGGATCTAATGTCATGAAATTCATTATTAAATTCCAATACCATTACTGTTCCAAAGGTGGCACTTACTTAGACCTGTGACCAAAACAGGTTTAAATTTCAGTTCACTACTATCAACAACTTCACTTACCACCTTCTCAACCATACATCTTGGGTGACCTCTGTCATGGAACATGTTTTTTAATTTGTTGATTTTTCTTTTTCAAAAATGTATCGAAGTAAGAAACCATTCTAGCCAAACTGATGGCTTGCCCCTAACCAAAATTACCTTTTGGTGATATAGATGCAAACTGGAATAGTGTTAATAGGTGTTGCTAAACACAGGTATTTTACAAATGCTAGACCTGAATCCTTAATATTCTTTGAAAATTACAGTGTCTAAGTAATTCATATGAGAATTGTTAAATGAATAAGTAAATTCTTACTAATCCTGTTGTAATATTAAGATGCTCAATAAAACTACTGATACATTCATCTGGACCTGACCATAAAATAAAAATGTCATCAAGGTAATGTAGGTATATTTTGCAAAATTTGAAAAGTTCACACTGAAATACATGTAAAAGTTCCCATGCATATAAAACAACATTAACAAACATAGGGGCACATGCTAAACCCATTGCTAAACTTGTTTAAAGAGTTTGCCCTCAAAATATATAACATTGTTTTCTAGCACCATCAGCATACAGTCCTCAACTAGATTGATGTTTTCATTGTTTGAAATTGCAACTTTAAAAACCCCTCCTGGAATAACTCCATGCCTTCCTCAATAGCTATACTGGAAAACGATTGATAATGTCCCAATATTACTCTTAAACAAGGTATTTTTAAGCCTCCCCTAAATGTTCAGGAGTCTTTTAGAGATAGTTGTCTATGGAGAATAATGGTTTTAACAATCTATCAATAAGTACTCCTATAGATCAGGTTCTTTCTTTAAAAATTTGTGTGTATCAAAATCTATTCTTCCATCAGTTCTAAGGTCCTCTAACTGGTAATCTATTCTTCTGTGTGCTATATTAATCTGGTTCCTTGACACCTGCTGATATGTGTTACCATCCTGAAGTATTTCTGTCATAGCCCCTGAATGGTTGTGAGAATTATAAAGCACCATACTACCACCTTTGTTGGGCTTGCTCAAGTCTTATGTTTCTATCATTTACCAACTCATTCATAATTTTTCTTTTGATAGGTGTCAAATCCCTATAAGTCATTTTCTTAATCCTCCCGATTTTATAAGGGTTGTCCAAGCAAGCTTGTTCTAAACCCTGAATGGTAGGATGTAGTATGAGATAAAAGGCACTCTTTTTTTCTACAAATTCCTGTTGGGTTTGTGTTCTCATGGTCAATATTTTTGTTCTTAAGTAAGACTGCTAAATTTAACTTTCTTGTAAATAGTTTCAGTTCAATGGCGGTATCTGCCAGAATAAAATGTCTGTTGGGTACACATTTAAATTCTTTCTGAAAAAAGATAAGTGGTCAGAGGTAACATCAATATTAGTATAGTTAAAAATGTTATAGCCCTTATGGATTAAATCATACCCCATAGGAACTCAAAATCATCTCCTCCTTTCTCCCTCCATCTTCCCCCCCTCCCTTGTTGTATCTCTGGTGTAGAGGGTGGGATGTCCCTGGGAGATCTCCACTAATATCAAATCTCATACTAGGAGGGGCTCATACTTTGAGGGTATAATGCCTGGTTTGCAAACCTCTCTTACCTGCATAATGATGGAAAGTTATCCTCTGTAAGGTGTATAGTGCTCTTATTGTAGTCCCTCCTTGTATCCTGTTCTAGTACATTAGCCTCCCCCCATACATTTATCTTGTAACACCTCACTGAATACTTCATTACACTGTAAATTAGTGTTGTTGGAATGTTGATAGACTAAATATTCCTTGTTGTTTTTGTACTGTTCAACATCCTTTTCAGTTTTACTACTTTTTCTCTTAATTAATTCTACACACCTTCTTTTAGTTTTAGAAAGAAAAATGTTTCATAGAAACTTTTTATTGAGCAAAACAGTAAATCCTTGGTAATACAGCTGTTTTAAAAAGTAATTTCATTACTAACATTTTTAATGGAACTCAAATTCCTTTTAATTAATAATTGCATAATTTCAATGCCACAATGGTCAAATATAGAAACAAAATTTTTAAAAAACACATGGTCTTCAGCAATTCCATTTTGAAATGTGTTAATAGGTAATCAGTGACATATTACCTTTCGGTTAATGCATTCTTGTAAATATGAAACTTCTACCTGTAAACTTTTAAGTTTATAAAGTTTGGATTACAACAGGAAAATGGATTTCTTTAAAATAAAAAGTTATTATTTCTGGTGGAACCTGTGTCTTTCTGAGTTGAGTTAGCTACCAAATGGTTAAGGAAACAGCCTGAAAAGGACTGTTTCAGCCAACTGTTCAGAGAATCACTGTCAAAATCAACCACATTTTGGTTGCCAGAATCAAAGTTACAAGGTATATTAAATATATAATTTGGACACCTGGACCAAACCCAGTCCATGTTTGATATGGTTGTAATGTTCTGAATTGCAAAAAAGTTGTCCATCGCTGTCATGCTACACTCACCATTCAAACCCCTCACTTTGAATTTCGTTAGGTGCTTGTAGGAAGAATGCTGGTCCTGTCACTCCCTTTAAATGTGGACTCTGAAGACTTCCTGTTCCTGTGCAATTCATTCAGTAATCCTGAATATCCAAAATGGATAGAGGATCAGTTGCAAATCCCAGAGTTGATTTGATTCCAGCCACTTCATCTAAGGATACAGAAATTTACAATAATAATAACATCAACTGTGTAAGGTTCCAGAAGATGAAATGTTTCCACCCTTTATCACAGCATTGTGGTCAGTTACATTCCCTTCGTCATTTGTGACTTCTGGAGAAGTTGAATGAGATGCCATTTCAGTTCTATTAGCACCAGCCACCAGCAACACTGAAGTAAAACTAAATACCAAGGTACCAGTCAATGTATATATGCTATATAAAAAAAGCAAAGATATAGGGTATGAATGAAGGAAGCTGGTGCTTATGAATAAATGAATGAATACAAATAAAACATGTACATTAAAATGTATTATTATTGACTGCTTTTGTCTCTACCTGAGACTTTATCTGAATAAAATCATCCAGAATCCACAGTCATATATATACTAAAGAACTTGACCTGTTATTCAATTTCCTATCAATTAAAGTTACTTGAATCAATTATGTCTCTTGAACATACTCTGTAACTTCCAGTATTAAGAACTAAATGCAGACAATTATTTGAGTGCACTACAGAACATATTGCCAGCAAATAACCGAAAATTCAACTCTACATAATAAAAACATCATGATGTAATTAAAGCAAAATATGCCTTGTAACTAATAAAAGTAGTAGTGGGAGGTAAGTGGTGAGGAAGGGTTGGGTGTATATATAGGTAGGTAATGAAGTCATTCTTTTTCCCTCCCTTCCTTCCAGCTGTTTTCTATAGGGTGAGCAGAAGCTCAACACTGCTCATATAGGGGGTTCTTTGCTGTTTCATGAATGGTGCCATTATGCTACTATTTGGCAAGATATTCAGCGGATCATTCTGCCAAGCTGCTGGTATGTGATGCCGAATCTTACTAATGTCTTTCCTA
Source organism: Protopterus annectens (assembly GCF_019279795.1). Classification (NCBI taxonomy): domain Eukaryota; kingdom Metazoa; phylum Chordata; order Ceratodontiformes; family Protopteridae; genus Protopterus; species Protopterus annectens. The sequence continues at coordinate 653,185,319 of NC_056732.1, forward strand.
TTGACTGAATGTTTACTCAGTAATCATTGATGGTATGTATATGAATTGAGTAACATTTTTTTTCTATTTTCTCAAATGATTTGCAATAAAATTTGGTCACACCATCTATGCTGGTGTCTTCTTTGGTTTTGATTGGGGTTTGGTTATAAACTAATTTCTTCAATAATAATGAAATTTAAACCACCAGAGCCATCTGACGTCTAAAATCCCTTTGTCTGGTCTGCCTGAAGACAGACATTTGCATGATTTCACATGTCAACCAAAAACTGGATAAAGAAATAGATATAATATAGGCGCATATCTTATTGTATTATGTTGGACCTGAGTTAGAGACCATATATAGTTCCTTTTCATTCACAGAGGGCTAGAGGACTATATATGACTCAGCAATTAAAAAATCAGTGAACATTTTGTGTCAAAAAGGAATATAATAGATGAATGGCCATGCTCTCACAGATGTGTCCCATCTACATGTGAATTCATTGAGATTTTTGTGAGATGACTGCATGAACCTACTGAAAATTGCATGTTTAATGCCACAAAAAATTAACAAATAGGAGGCAATTTGTGATTGGAGTGGCTGATGCATATTGACTCAAAAGTTGTAGCGTGCAGTTATTCTAACTTTAGAAAAACAAATACAAAAATATTACTGAAAATTAGTTAGTTAAAAGGATAAATGCTTATTTAAACATGGCAAATAATATGTATGATGAAAAATGAAAAGATCATTGCAAGTTTAAAAACAAGCGTAATTTTGGTCAGTCTAAATGAATGCATGAGAAGCAGAGTGAACATAAACCTGGAAAATGCACAAGGCATGACTGTTACCACAATGAGTTAACAACTTGTTATACCTACATCTCTGGTCTTAGGGTGAAGGCACAATCCCAACACATTTAGCCTATCACATTTACCTCATAAACCTTAATATATGCATAATTTCAGAGGTAAAAAACGGAAGAAAAACAAAGTAAAACATGAATTCCATTTTCCATTGCATTCAAGTGAAAAAGCACATTCATACACAACACACACAAAATTTGCAGTTATACTTTTCCAAAAACAACTGTAGCCACTATTAACTCCAAGAAATGACACTTATTAAAAAAAAATAAATAAAATAATAAAATATTAAGTTCTGACTGCAACTAGTCAACTTGAAAATGGTATCACTGTCAAAATGGGTGTAATTCAATCTATATTAAGATTAATCTAAATAAAATACAAGTAAACTATAAAGCTAAAATTCCAATAGTTCCCTTGTTTAAACTTCATAAACAAATCAGGTTTTCCTACACCTCACTGAGTACAGAGTGACAAGTTTCCTTGTCAGTGAGTTAAATTCCCCCAACGCTGAACTTCCATATGGCTGTTTTCCACTGCAAATCACTGCTAGTACAATTTTGAAACAGCACCAGCAGTGACTGCTACATGTGTGTGTGTGTGTGTGTGTGTGTGTGTGTGTGTGTGTGTGTGTGTGTGTGTGTGTGTGTGTGTGTGTGTGTGTGTGTGTGTATCAATATATACCTAACACTCATATCAGAAGACAACTTACACCATCCCCAGGATTTAATAAAATATGTGTATGCACCATGCAGAGCCTAGATGGAATGTATCCATGTACACAGCCATGATTCCCCTCAGCAGCGTGCCATGCATATTAATGATGGCATGCTGCTGTGGGACAGCATAGGAACAGCGATATTGAATCCATGTAAGGAAAAGTGTTGAGGCTACCCATGGTTGTTGATGCCTGGTCAGATGTGTACAGGATGAGGCTCCCTGTAATGAATCCAAATTCTGTATCTCTTGCTGTATCTATTGCTGTATCTCTACATAGTGTACTTCCATGTATGTGATCCTGACATGGGTTTCCATGTTGTTGTCTTTCAGGGAACATGTATGCAAGATGCCATGCTGCTTTCACAGATGCAGAAAATGAGTTAATACTGGAAGGACTCCATCAATAACATGAACTCCTACTGTCCAGGGGGAAGCACAACAGGGAACAGTGGGGGTGGGGCATTGTGGGTTGACCTTGTCTATGATGTCAATGTCACTGGTTATCAGAGCAGGACATATGAGCAAGTTTGACTATGCACAACAGACATGATCAATGCCACACACAAAAGAGCAGCAGATGTAGCCTGAGATGATGGATCCACCAGTGGAGGGCCTGCAGCAGAACAACCACTCTCAGCCACTGAGGAATTCCTGGCAAATCTGGGCACACATGACAGCTCCCAGGCATCCTTCACACCCTACATCATGGATCTGGGTGCCACAGTGTCCATGGCAGGGGAGTGTGCAGGTAAGCTCAGTCTGATCAGCATTGCAATATTGTAGCATTTAGTGTGTCAGGGCATACATAGTCTTATGTTGGTATCAGGTCTGTCTGCTTTTTTGGGGGGACAAGGGTTTTACTGGAGTTTGACTGTCATGCTCAGATTTTGACCAGTATAACAATTAACACAGTAACAACTGTAAATGTGAGATAAATGGATGTATTACCTTGTGGTGGTGGAACATGTGGTGGTACTGACATTACCGCTCCCTCAACTTTTCACAGGTCCATCAGGTATTGGCCAAGTCTGTGGTCCTGCTCCTGGTAATACATGACACTGTTTTGTCATAGATGTTGGTTTATAGCAGTGTAATCCGTAGACTCTCATAGGTTCATAGGTTCATAGGTAAGTACTAGGCTAACAGCCCTGGAGTCATTGCAAGCCTAGCCCAATAGTGTTCCCAGTCATCTGGATTACCAGATGTTAGTTCCCTGTGCCCCTCTCTAACAATGTGATTGAAGTAATCCCCGGGGTGAATTTCCTATTTCCCATCCACTCATCAAGATTTCTCTTGAAGAGGGCCAGTGAAGGGCTCTGCTTGATGTGAATGGGGAGTTTATTCCAGAGAATTGGGGGTCTCTGGGTTAAAAACCTGTCGCTCCAGCAAGTGCTGTTTAATGTGGTGATAAGGATGAGGTCTTTGGAACAAGCAGCATGGAGAGATTGGGATTTTTTTCACATGAAGCATGCCAAGCAAAACTGAGTCAGGCATCGCTCTGTATGTCAAGCAGAGATTGCCTCTAAGTAGGCGATATAGGCGATATGAGTCGGAGTATAGTTTAAGTTTTTTAAGTCTATCTGCATAAGGCATGTGTTAGAGTCCTAAGATCCTCTCAGTGAGGAAATTCTGTGGCCCAGTTGTTGGAGGTGTCTAGTGAGATACATGCCAAATGGGGCATTGTACTCTATAATGGGTCTTATGAGGGACGAGTAGAGAGACATAATGTCTTCTTTTTTCCTGGATGAGAAACCTTTTGTGATGAGATGTGCCACATAGAAGGACTTCCTAACTACAGTGCCAACATGATTGTCGAAGGAGAGGTTGCTACCTACCTGTGTCTCTCAATCCCTTATAACTCCTTCAGAATTAAATGGATTCCCTTTGATATGGTAGTTTGTGGGCACATTGTTTTTCTCAAAGGGAATGACTATGCATTTTTTGGTGTTTAGCCTAAGGCCATGGTTTTGGCACCAGTCGTTGGTCTCCGTGAAGCCTTTTAGTAGGATGTCCACATCAGCTTGAGAATCAATAATAGCTCCCAGTTTGCAGTCATCCAAGAATTTGGTTAACCAGAGTCCCTTGGTGTTTGCTTGAACTTCAGAGAAGTAGATACCAAATAGAAGAGGACCCAGAGCCGATCCTTGTGGGAATCCACTTGTAACTACCCGGAGTCAGATTTGGAGTCAGCTACTTTCACCGTGTGGGTTCTGTCAGTGAGCCAGTTTGCAACCCATCTAGTGATGTAAGGGTTAATGCCCAGATTAGTGAGCCTATCAATGATTCTAGAGTGTGGGATGGTGTCAAAGGCTTTGGCTAGATTGAGGTAGGCTGTGTGGACAGCTTTGCCTTCATCCACTACTCTTGTGACAGCTTCGAAGAATACTACAAAATTTAGCAGACATGATCTGCCTTTCACAAACCCAAATTGCGTGGGGTTCAGGGTTTGCAGGTCCCTTATATCCTTATTTATAAGATATATAATAATAATACATACCATAGCCTTACAGATCAGGCTCATCAAGCTGATAGGGTGGTAGTTCTCAGGGTAAATAGTCGCACCCCATTTGTGGAGTGGGATGACTGTAGCAGTGCACCATTCAGTGGAAACAAAGCCTGAACTGAGGTTGTAGTTGAACAGAGCACTCAGGTGTGGTGCCAGTTCCTTTTGTAGATCATGCAAGACACAACCCAGTATATTATCTGGTCCCATAGAAGCTGTCTTCTTAGCTTTGATCAGTGCAGTTTTTACTTGTGCAGTTATGATAATAGCGATTTGGTATTCCTTGGGTATGTGGATGGGCCCTTTAGGAGGTGAGGGGAGAATAAAATTTGCACTGAACCTGTCTGCCATGATATTGGCAATGTCAGTTGGTTCAGTATAGGTGGTGCCATTGTGCTGCAGCTCTAACTAAATCTGCTAATTATTATGCAGATTCTTGACATAGCTAAGGAAAGCCATGTTGTTGTCCTTAGTATCTGTAGCAATTTTGTTTTCATAACTAGCTTTGGTGGATTTGATCAGGGATCTCAGTTTTTTACTGAGATTTCCGAGGGAATTTTTCCAGCCATCGGACATTACCATTCTCTGCAACAGTTTTTTTCCTTCTGTTGTAGAGTTTGTTAATGGCAGGAGTCCACCAAATTGGCTTCCTTTTTTTAGGGGAGAGTGTCTTGGTTCTGTTTGGTATGGCCCTATCTATGCTATTGTGTAGGTGCTCATACAGTGCCTTGGTGTATGATTCAGCAGCCATACTCCCATTCCCTGTTTCTATGGATGATGTGAAGCTTGCCACTTCTCTCCTTAGAAGCTCAAAGTTAGCTTTGGAAAAGTTTTTCACTGTGGTTTCTTTTTTTGGGGGTGGAGGCGGGATTTGGATATCCATGGCAATTAACTTGTGGTCAGTTCAAACCATGGAGGGGTTTATTATAGGAGTAGAGCAGTGGTCCCCCATGTTTGTAATGACTAGGTCAGAAATGTTATCTACCCTAGTGGGGGTGTGGATGAGTTGGTCTAAGGCATTGGAGTTGATGAATTCCAGGAAACATTGGGCAAAAGAGTTGGAGCAGGAGTAGTTGTTCCAACTAATGGATGGGTAGTTAAAATCTCCCAGTATAAGGGTATTAGGCGGGACTTTGATGTTTTCCAGAGTGTCCAGGAATGCAGAGTGGCAGTCCTGGGACATTGTGGGGGATCTGTAGCAGGCTAAAACATGCACTGCAGTTTTGTCCAGTGTTGACTGTACCCAAAGTATTTCTGTTCCATTATGTTGGGGAACAAGTCTGGAGGTGTGTGTATCTTTTATAAGGATACATCTCCACCTTTGGGGGTTCAGTTATCACATCTCTTAGGGCTTTGGTTCAGATTTGCAGGCCGAAAGGTGTGATATGCATAGTAACCTGGTAGTGAAGGGGTGCTCTCAGGAGCCTTGAACCAGGTCTCTGTTACTGCACAGATGTTGATGTTCTCCAGTTTGATGAGTGACTCGAGTGAGTGCATTTTGAGGTTTAGACTTCTAGTATTGAGTAGCATAACACTTAGGATGCATTTGCTAGCAGATGTTATAGTGCTAAATTTATCTTCAGAGCATTGCCTAAAAAAGGCACTATAGGGGTAGTAAGGGCCTTGGTCAGTATCCGGAATCCCAGGGGTGACAGATGCAGGCTGTCTCTGGCAAAGCTTTGAGGTTGTTCTATCATGTCATCTCAAGCAGACAGATACTGGATCCTCTTTGAATGACACCAGAAACTTAGCCAATTGTTGAAGTCAATAATTTTCTGCTTGTACTGTGGTATCATTCTTGGCAATGGTAGGATGCTACTCAAGGCTAGGGTCATACCTGCCTGGGCTGCAAGATCAGAGAGCTCCTCCATGTCTTTTTTCATGTAGTCCAGGGAGATACATTTTATTTCACTCACACGATGTACAATGACGGAGTCATATTTGTGCTTGCTGTGGATTGACCCAAGTGCATGCATTTTGTGGTGAATCCTGGCACCTGACAGGCAGCTGACCATGAATTTGTCCTTATTTAGCCTAGTGAGTGGGACGTCAGTGTGCCTTACAATTGAATCACCTGTGACTAATGTGTTTGGTACATTGTTCTGCCTTAGGGGCTTAGCTTGAGTGGCACACTGTTTGTGTGGGCTATGTGTCTTATGGGTTGTGCTTGGATGAGTTGGTTGCTTGCATTTCTGCCTTGGAGGTCTCTGTTGTTTGGGCAGATTTTTTACGAGAGCCTTTGCAAAAGTGGTTGCATGTTTCATGTTACTATGTGATAGTTTGGCGTGTGAACAGGGGAGCTATGTGTTTTCTGTGATGTGATGTGTGTGTTATCTTTCTCCTTCTGACTGGCTGACCCAGTCTTGGATTGAGAGAGTGTAGCCTCAAGTTTGGCTATGTACTTGCATCTCTCACAAGTCTATGTGTTTGGAGGTAGAAGGATAGGTTGTCTGTGCTACATTGCCTCAGGATGCCCAGGTTCACCAGGTTAATGGGAGAAAGCATTGGAAACTTACCTTTAAAAATGCCTGGAAAAGTGATCATTTTTTTAAGTACTGAGTTATTTATGCTTAGATTAAGTACTGAAGCTTTTTGTTTCCTTTATGGAAAGTTTAGTGCTTGTAGCAGTGGGTGAGCTTGCAATAAATGCTACAAGATGTTCTGAGCAAGTGCTAGATTTAAAGGTCTAATTTGAGTGATCAGAGAGAAAAGTTAACAAAGTCTAAGTGAAAATTTGAAGAGCTTTTTTAAACAGAAAGATAAAAGGGGTAGAAGTAGCCCAAAATGGCCAATAAAAAGACCATTTCTGAGCAGAAACCACTCCTTTAGCGACAGATAGGTTGCTCAGTGCTTACCACTCCCACTAGTAAGCAGAGAAGGTTCCCTCTAGCTCAGTAAGGTCTGGGCAACACAAAAACTACAATACAGTCCAAACATCATCAAATCTGAAATCCCAGTCTTGCTGCCTGCACTGCTGTACTGTCGGCATGATTGCTAACTGCACACATATTCTGACTGTACACATGTTAGTCTTACAGGTATACCTTGTAGGTGTGACCACATTGATAGATGTGACAGTATTATCAGGACACTACAGAGTGCCATATGTGTCAACTGTGCAGAGTCTACACAAATGTTAACAGTGTGCCTCACTGTTGCTGATGAGATTGCAGTGTAATGAGATGCTATTTTCAAGTAACTGCAGCTGTTAGTGGGAAGAGTACTGTCCTCATGTCCTACTGTACGAGGTTGGGTTTTCAACAGGTCTGTCATAGTAACGACAGTGTATAGAGCCTTAAATATATCACAACATAGTACTGCAGAGCATACTAGTGCAGGTATTAATGTACTGCTTTTTCCTTTCTTATCACAGGTGACCAGGGAGGTTGGTGTCTGTCCCTACACAACCTGATGTCAGTGTCGCCTCAGACTCTAATGATGTTGGTGATCACTGTGTGGCACAGGTGGGGACTTTGGGGGCTGAATCTGTCCCAGAGGTTAACATCCCTCTTCTGCCCTCATTGTCACCATACACAGTCTGTATGCCCACACAAACCCAGTCCCTGGAGGCCACAGATATTGGACAATCAGAAGATGGACACATTGAACAGGAAAGTGTGGCAACTATGTCTCCAGTGAGTGTAGACACTGGCCATAGACATAGAGTTGCTGAGGCCCACACAGGCAGATTGACAGGAGTGCTTGTAGGTGGCCTGCTATCCGTTGACCATCTGTTGCAGGTGTCACATCACAGGTCACTTGGCGCATGTTTCAGGCCATCATGGAGGCACAGGTATACTCTGAACATAACACTAAATGTATGCATAGGATTATGGCTGCACCACAGTCTGACATCTATGACTGCTTACACTGCATTTGGGACACCCTGGATCTGTCCAATGATGCACTGGACAGAAGGTTGGCCGAGTCTGTCTTGGATCGCACATTGTCTGTGCTGGAACTTGTGGTTGGAGTTGAGTGCCAGACTCATGGACATAGGTCAGCAACCCCATCTTCTGACAATCCATGTGCACAATCACACTCCTGTAGTGGCAGTACATCTAGTGCTACAGAGGGGAGTGTGCTGTCCACACCATGACATGGAAGGCCATGGGCTCATGGTCCAAAGCATTCCTGTAGTGGACACGGTCCCAGCAAACAGTCATCATCAGGTACTAGCACTACTTCTGACCTTGGGCTTGGAGGTGCCATTGCAACTTCCGGCAGAGCCAGTTCCCATGTTTGGGGCTGGAGACGGTGAACTGTCAACTCTAACATGTATGCTCCAAAGTGGTCCAACATACACACATGTAGGGCTAGCACTGAGCTTGACTGTATACATGCACACACTACTGTCAAATGCAGGTCCCCTACAGACACACATGGCATCTTTCCATAGGCCATCTTACCTGCTTCCCTTCCTGACTCACACACATGCTGTCATTCATTTGGGACAGCTTAGGCCCCCTGCACCCTCACAAACCACCCTGTGGAAGTGATGATGCCTGTGCCACACCCTTGTCATTCTTGCCATTAATGCAGGGAAATGAAGCTATGTGTCTGATGCACAGGGTGACTATATTATTTAACATGTACTTGTGTAATGCAGTGCTGTTTTGCCATGCCACTTGTAGTAGTTGCTAACAGATACTGTATGCTAGCATTTGCCATGAGTATACCACATACTTTTGTGCACCTTATGTTGTACGATGTTGTAATGGCTGTATAGTTACACAATGACAGGCGTGTCACGGACCTGTTTCTGTTTCAGGAGTCTGTTGGGATAACCTATGAATACTCAGCAGCAATAAAGCAGCACAGAATGGCATGTCAGCACAGCAGAAATATGTCTTCAGCATGGCTGCATAGGTTCATATATGTATAACAGGCTAACAAGGACAATGGCGGTATTCAGCATACTCATGCATCCCTAATCTGTAAAAAGGTCTGCTACCTATGATAAGTGTCACCAGGGTTTTGGAAACTAGCACATCGACAAGTTGTGGTGATGGAGATGACCCATCTACAAATATCCTCTGTCCAGTACAGACAGTTGCCCGACACCATTTATGATTGTCATGTTCAGCATCCCATTGTGTAACCTGCACATGATGTGTGTCACAGCAGAGGTGTGCTTCACATGCATGGGGGGGTCTGTTTAATGTAGGGTGTACTGTCTGTGTTACATACCTGTCTCTCCAGCATGTACTAAGTATACCACAGTGATGTTGTAGGTGTGTAGAACAGGTGAGACATGTATTAGTCCTGTCATGAATATATGGGAGGTACACAGAGGGATCCGACACTTTCCTGTATGGAGCCATACACATCCCCAAAGCATTTAGGGGACAGACTACACATGTATAGTCATGGCATGGACACTACACATTATGTTATCTACACTGTGTATTGGTGTACCATGGAACATGTGTGGCTGTTACACTTGTACGATATGCCTGTGTAGTGACATAGCAAGGGTGCCATTGCAAACAATGATAGTTGTGATGACTGCCCAATTCAGTATAGCAGTGTCAGTCTGAGATTTACATCTCAAACCTGCTGTTATAGGTTGTACAACAGTGAATGCATCCACACATCTTACTGACCAATGAAAGTCAAAGGCTGCATTACTCTCTGTGGTCATAAATCCATGTGTAATGGCTCAACTGTGTGCAGTGTGTGGACACTTCAATATTTTGCAGGGGTGGATAATTTCCCACAGGATAGTATTGTGCGGTCATTAGCATTTAGTCTTTGTCAGTGGCACAGAGAACAACTGACTGTGTCTTAGGCCATCCTGGATAACTGTTGGTTCTGTGTGGGATTCTGTGACAGCTCCTAATATGCAATCACCTGCTAATGTACTCAGTCAGAGTTCATTGACAGTGGCTGTGACAGGAGAGAGGGAATTGGTAGATGGGGTATGCCAATAATGGAGGATGGTGAACTCCACTGGTGACTGGCATCATTGCAGCATAGGTCTCCCAGTGCTATCTTCCGAAAGTATGTCTGTCAGACACTTGTCTATCCACCAGCTGACATAACAATCTATAAATGACATATACAATTTTCAACAAGGCCTGCTAACTCCTATCATGGCATTTTAGGTGACACGAATCAGAGATGTGGGGACACTGCTTAGCACTACATGCTAGATATCCTCTGGACAAGAAAGAATTGTGGTTACATCCAGCATGTTGCTAGAAGAGAGTCTTGCAAGGAGAGTGTAGAAAGCACAGATAAACATGTTAGGTAAGTGTAATATGAAGACACTGTGTTGCCCAGTCATGCTGTGGCTCACTTGCCCAAAGGATGGTCCAGGTCCTTACCTAGAATACCCTGCAGCAGTGCTCTGACATCCCCACACAAGGAACCAATGTATTATATCATGTTTTTAGCAATATGGGTGACCAGTACAGCCCCCTCAATGTAGGGCCTCCATGGTAGGATCTAGCTACAGATCATTCTCCTTAGAACTACCATCATGTACCCCTCCTTGCAGACAATATCGATATATATGTCAAGAAAGCTATTTATTACCTCCTCTGGGATGGTTGACATAGCGTGACTGCACTTCCCCCTTCAGATGGGACAGGCAAGTATCTAGAGCTCTACACCCATGCATTATGTCAGCAGCATTACAACTGCATGAACATGGCTGTATTTCACAGGAAAGATACAGGCTCATCATGGCTCAGCAAACCTGACTGGTGGACAACTGCCATTAGCAGGCTGTACAATAACAGGTGGGCAGTGCTGTGTGATAGTTGGGGTGAGGGTGCCCCCCCAAAATGGAGACACTACCTCCTCACCTAAAAGAAGCACATAGTGTTGTTGTGATGTTGTGTAGACATGGTAAGCGACAAAAGTAGCCACCCACACAAAGCAGAAACATGATGCACAGTGTAGTTACATGTGTGACCTCAAAAGACAGGCCTAGATTGTCTGTGACCTCATACCTCATGATGCCACATATGATGAGTCTGTACTTATACCTAACCTGTACTCCCACATGTCTGCGTCAACTACACTCTCTTGTCCCCACCACATGTGATACATGGCATTCCTACAACCTGTCCCATAACTTCCATATTTACAGAGCAGTTCATAACTGGCCTCTCATTGGAAGATACACAGCATTTATTACACATGCTAACATTCCAGGCTGCATCCCACATGTGATCTGACAGAGATTACTACCACCATTGGGAAACCCTTGCAATCATACTGACACCACTAGCTGCACACCAGATGAGTGGACAATGGCAACTGTTATACCCTTGCGCAGAGGTGGTGCATCTACTTGACCAACATAACTATACACCTCTTTACTTAAGTATCCATATCTGTATGCCCATAGGAGCAGTCATCATGGAGCTGATCAGCACACATATATGTGATCTACACACAGTTGACTGTACACAGTATGGATGTGTGACACAGTAGCATTACTGTTACATGTGGTGGACATTTCCGAGGCAGTCACCAAGGACTTGGGTGAGAGTACATCAGGGAGTACAACCCCCTAGACTGAGTCAAGCCATCTGACTATATCCCCTACTCAGGCAAGATTTACAAAGCACCCTCTTAGACATCCATGATACTGTCATTGTAGGGGTCACTAAGTGGCCCATTAATAGCACACACACACAAGATAGGGACATCCACCTCCAATAGCTAATCTGTAAGCAGCAGTGCTCAACATGGTGCAGTCCTGGGGCCTCTACCACTTGGAATCCATTTAACCACAATACATGCAACTACTGAATGACTATGGCTAACAATATTGGCTGATGCCTGCAAATTGTGAGTACTCATAGAGTCTCTGTGGTATGTCACTATCCTGCAAGCGGGTATTACAAACACATGCCTGCTGACATACTAATGGACATAAACTCCTTGAAAATATATATGCAGTATAATTTCCATCAGTTAGACCTATGTACCTGGTAAGTAGCACATCAGTTGCAACATGTGATGTAAATTCTCAGGGGTGAAAGAACTGGGTACACAGACCTAGCAACACAGGTTTACACTTAATGTGCTTCAGATCACCATGTCTCTACAGTGGTATAGCAGGAATCATATGGCATAGCTGAAGCAACAGTCGCCTGTAAGTGACATACTAGTAACCTCCAAGAACTCTTGCCTCAGCATGCCAACATGTGAGTGCAATGGAAATTTGTTGATGTACCTTTACAAGCAGTACTGGCAATTGCATACAACAGTATGGTCCCTCACAAGGACACTTCACATCCTCAGTATGTGTTAAATGGGGATCATCTTCAATGAGTTTCATTGTCACCTATGGCATACAGACTACTCAGAGGTGATCTGTGCCTTGTATAGGGGCAATGCGTGACCCTGCTTGATTGCATATGTTCTCTCTTTGTAGGAGGCATAGCAGATGGATAACTCACTGTAAGGACATTAACCTCATATGTGACTTTAGTATTACATGCTTGTGGGAGAAATTTGCCTAGCAGACTTAAACACACCCTTGAAACAAAACCCTGCCTAATGGCACACAGAGCTCCTCAGTGCACCTTAGCACATATCATCTGTATGAATTGCTGGGTGACCATCATCTCAATACAGGGCATCTGCCTGTGTTACTCTTCGACTGAAGCAATATGTGCTGACATGTAACTATGGGTATAAAGATATCTGTGATTGTGAGGGCTGTATGGCCATTGTGCTAGTGAAGTTCAAATGTTCTATGGTTCCAAAACATGATGTAAAATGCTCTAACAGGCACAGACACAAATATGTCTACATTGAGGCTAGCACCACATCCAGTCAATGCATACAGAACATGCCAAGGCACACAGGTAGTGTAAGTTGGCTGTATGTAGATGATAACACTTACCTATGTAATGGCACACACTACAGATCACAGTGCATGATGCAAGCAACACACCTCATGTCTGCTAGTACTATCAATTTAGGACATATTATGCTTGATGGCATCATCAGGTCTTGCTGTGGTCAGTCCTTTGGGGGGGCACATCACATGCTATAAATAAAATACTGCAAATCCCTACCAATTTCTAAGTTAGCAAGGTGATTATATTTATGTCATATGGACACGGACACATATACACACACACAAACACACACACACACACACACACACACACACACACACACACACACACACACACACACACACACACACACACACACACACACCAAGCAGCCTAGAGTGAGATTAGAACCCCTACATATCTAGTCTTACACGCTATAGCTCACAGCACTTATCGCACACACCACTGCTTAAGTCAGATACTACACTGTCAGCTGGTAGTCTTAAGGTGGATGACATCATCTGACCTTGTAGAAGAGGGCAGTTTGTAAGACAGCAAGTTACAGGGCCAAGAGGTCCCTCAAACACCCAAAACAATTTAAAACAGTTACCAGAGAACACATAAAAACTCACTGGTCCTGCCACTGCACCCACCCCCCCATAAATCACTGGTCCTCTTGTACACCCTTACCTTACTATATCTGTAATATTGCTCTTTGCCCCCATCATTTCTGACTAAGAATCTAAAATTTTAGTCTTAATAGCTATGACCATATGAAGTATATACTCTACCTGTCCATCTTTCATCTCCTCCACTGACTTCGTATATCCTAGATTTTACAACAGGTATCTTTGTATCTATTACTCTCTTATCTAAAATGCTTTTGTATCTGTGTTTCCCTTTTATTTCCATGTATATACTTGTACAACACTATAACTTCTTCTGCAAAACCATACTTACATTGTATTTACATTGTAAAATAATGATGCTTTATAACTATCTTTTTATCAATTTTTAATGTCTATATTACCTCTATATAACAAATGTTATTACTGTGGAGCTTTTCTCCCTGGGTCTCCACTGAAAAAGAGCTACACAGGTCAGTTGGACTAACCCGGTCAACAAATGTAAAATAAATAAGTAGATAAGGTGGATAACACATGCGGGCATATCAACTGTTTCGTAGGGAGATATACACACAAGCACACCAAGTGGCCTGGAGTGAGATTAGAACCCCTACCTATCTAACTTTAGACACTATAGATCACAGTACTTATCACATGTGCCACAAGTTAGGTCTGTTGTATGTTTGACTGCAGGCATAGTACTTGTGCATTACACAAACTAGGATTGTGTTGAACAGCATCCGTGGCCTGCAGAGTGGTATTGCTTCATACTGTTATCCACATCTAGTATCCTAGCAGTGAAATAACTGTCAGTATCCTAGCTACGTGTGTACAGTTACCAGTATGGCCATATGTGGCTGTTTGCACTTAGATAGGCAAACATGTGGGTTGGAACAATGTACCCTGTCCATGCGTGCATTGACAACATTATGCATTACACAACCTGCTCACCTGTGTCTGTCTACAAGGTGACATCCAGCAGGCACAGGAATCTGTAGGTAAGTGGATTATGTACTGTTGCACCCTTAGTTTGGTTCCTTTGAGCAACAGTATGGATGGGTAATGGTGCAGATTTACTCACCATTATTAGGGTATGTAAGACAATACAGACATCCACACACATATTTATGTATATAACAGATATATACACACACATATATATATATATATATATATATATATATATATATATATATATATATATATATATATATATATATATATATATATATATATATATATATATATATATATATATATATATATATATATATATATATATATATATATATATATATATATATATATATATATATAGCTGTGTGTGTGTGTGTGTGTGTGTGTGTGTGTGTGTGTGTGTGCGCGTGTGTGTGTGTGTGTGTGTGTGTGTGTGTGTTTGTGTGTGTGTGATATGTATACATATCTGTTAAATAGATATATGGGGAGAGTCTATGTATCATTTTAATATATATAGCTATATATATATATATATATATATATATATATATATATATTGGTATATTGGTATATAGCTATATACTATGTATGTGAGAGAGTGATAGTGACAGACGGCTATGTATGTGTAGACATTTTTATACATAACACGTCGTTTTGATGAAGAGGCAACAGAATTGGACTAATTTTAACTAAGTGCATGGGCCTGCACAGTGGGACTTGCAGTAATTATAAAGTTAATCCATGCCACATCTACCTGTACTCCAGTCTGAGATTTTGTGTGCTACAGACAATGACATCTGTCCCTGTTTCTGCAGTAATACACTTCACTCATAATGTCCATAGCATTCACCAGCTGTCTGCTGTACTTAATATGTGACTGAGGTTCATAATATTATACCACACAGAGACTGACAGTCTGTGAAAGCACCAACATAATAATACCTCACACGCAAAAGATATGACTACCTCAAGATTAGAACCATCAACACCATCATCCATGCTAACTTCCCTAGTCCACTGAGCCACATAGGCTGCCAGACAGAGAGGAGTCATTCATCACATAATCAACAGCATAAATATGTATGTTGTTATTCCTGCGTTATGTGTGACATACAATGTGTAAGCAAGCTCTATGTTACAGGCCTGAGATTGTCTATTCTGCTTATATACCATTGCTGACTTACTGTTAAAGCAGCTGTATAGGAAAACTACTGTACTGGAGGTGGGGGGACAACAGCACATGATCTGCTGGGATAGACAGTAGTCCAAATATCATGTGACACCAATGTTTAACATCTCCCTTGACTGATGTAGTGAATATTCCAGCCATGAAGCTTAGTGATTATTAGGGGACACATACTATTGGACTGGGTATCTGTAGTCTCATGTGGATGTTACTTCTGTCCACTTAGCCCACTATATTTCCTTGCATAAATGCAGCAGATCCATACATACAATACCATATTACAGTAATCCTTACAAGTAGTGTGGAGGTTAGAGACATACCTTGTGAATGCAGCAGTTGACAGGACTGTAGTTCAGGGCTGATTCTGTGTGATGCAAGCAGTTCACAGCCAATACATGGATAGGTACAGGTTGTGTGGGTTGCCTGGCATCAACAATTTTAATATATGTATGTGAGTAGGAGCAAGGTGTCAGTTCTTAGGGCCCTAGGTTGTCATTTAATGTGCTATGCGTTGTCTCTTAGCCAAATCCAGGGTGTACTGGGCATACCTACGTCTGCCTACAGGAACATCATCGGGGGTTCCTCCGCCAAGTCCTCCTGTGACTGTGGCTGTGGTGTCCTAGGCACTGGTGGGGGCTGTGTATCCCTTCCCTTTGTTGATTCTGCTGCAGCTGTTTCCGCATGATCATATTGTGTAACATGGCACATACTGTGAACATATGTGTACATGTGGCTGGCGAGTACTGCAGCACTCCACCAGATATATCAAGGCACTGAAACCATGACTTCAGAAGCCCAAACACTTGCTCTACGATGTTCCTAGTTTGTGCGTGTGCCTCATTATGGCATTCTTTCGTGAGTGTGTGTGCATTTCTGATGGGTGTCATCATCCATGGTTCCAGTGCATAGCCAGCATCCCCCAGTAAATTGTCATGTGGGATGTCTCCACTAGTAAACATTTGGTTCAGCTGTGATGCGTGCCAGATATGAGATTCGTGGTAACTGACAGGGCTGCCAGTACACACATTCATGATAATCCCCTAGGCATTGTACATGACCTGGCAGTTGATGGAGTGGTACCCCTTGTAGTTGATGTAGATCCTACCCTCCTCCCTGGTTGGTGATTTGATGTGTACATGAGTGCAACCTATGGCACCCAGTAACTCGGGGTAGTGTGCTACATGGTAGAAGTGTTGCATATTGCTGGCCCTCACCTCAGGAGTGAGGGGAAAATAAATGCGCTCACTGGCATGTGGTAGCATGGCATCCACAAACTTGTGGAGTACCTTAGATGCTGATGCCTGCAGGACACCTATAATGTCCCCAGTTGGTCTTTTGAAAGCACCTGTAGCTAGTATCCTAAGGGATACACATACTTTTATTTCCACATTGAATGTGTTCCCCTCTCTTGGCTCTGGGTCAGAGTTGAGGGCAGCAGAGCTAAGTGATTTCTTGTAATATGTCCCTGTCCACCCTGTTGTGCTCTACAGTCTCCAGCTCATGTAGCTCCTGGAAGGTTACCCTGGGTCTGAAAACCCTTCTCCTTCACTGCCTAGGCCTATTGTCAGCAGCAGCAGTAGCAGCAGCATTGACTTCACCATCTAGCACATACAGTTGTAGCAGACCTGCAGCAGCCCCTAGAATTCTCTGTTAAAATTCCTCAAGTTTGTACTCCAATGGTCCAGAGTATGGGGGACAAACAAGATTGCAGGGCATATGAATACTTTATAGTGCGCTGCTGTAGGTGCTGACTAGGTGATTGGCTACCTATGATGCATTCCACCTGCCTAGTATAACATTAACACCATTTAATGGCCCTAGTTTAAGTTAAACAGGGGTCAAAACTAATTAATATGTCATTGGCTTTTAAATACACTCAACACTGTGTCACACTGCACAAACACTTGCCCCATAGGTAAGCAAAACTTAGAACTTAGTGTATACGCTCCTCAAAACATTCATGCTCAGCATAGTGGCGCACTGCACAAACATGCGGAAACTTGTACCCTTAGCTAAACAAAGCTTAGAAGTTAGTGTATACACCCCCCCCCCTGAAAAGACACATTCAGCATGGCAGCACACCATGCAAACAGGTGCAGCTAAGCTAAAATAAGTTTAGAAGTCATTGGACACACACTCCCCTGATGTCAGCTACCTCCTCTGTAAACACCAACATGGTTCTCCTCCTACATGAAGGGGATATGCGGACATGATTACACTTTTATGTTATTCAGTAACTCCATCTCATTTGCACCACCAGTGTGAGGAACTGCACCCCCACATTGCTAACATTTTTACATGCATATATATGTATATGTCAGGTGCTGCTGACTTATAAAACCTTATGACTTACTGCTTTGCAGACATATCTAAAAGCACTCATATCTGCACAAACCAAGAACAAGTACACCTGTTTTTTTAGATATGTGTTCAGCATGCTGCTAAACTAAATCTGGCCTTCAAATGGCTATGGTAGTTCACTCCAGACCTTATGGACATCCACTGAAAATGCTTTATACTTTTAAATCTCTGTGAAGCTTGTTAAGTTCAGAAATGTCCGATTTGTGAGATAAATAATTACAAATAAATAGAAATGAAAGCAAGCAAATTAATAAATGATCACAGTTGAATTGATGCACAGAGACACAATGACAAGCAGTACTGTCTCACAACAAGAAGTGATGCACATTGATTCTTGGGTGGCATGTCTTCTCTGTGGTGTCTGTATGTCCTCCCAGTGCCTGCTTGGGTTTTCACTGGGTGCAACACTTTCTTCCTACCTCCCTCATAACCTTCATAACCCCCTCTTCTTATTATCTAAAGTTGTTCAGTATCCCAAGTTAACAAATAAAAATAAATATTATGGATGCGCAAGGATGTCTATGATTTCAGTCAATGTAAAGATATTATCCCATTTATGTAATGATGAATGAATACAAAGGAACACCTGTTTGCTTGACCCAGCTCACTCCATCATACCTTGAGCTCTGCTGTGTACCCGAAACAACACAGAGAAGTCACTGCGCTATGTATCTCTAGATGAGCTATTTCCTTCATATATGTTATTTGCAAACATCTCCTATGATTTTACTTTGGAAAGACATGATTCCTTCTTTATGCCTCAAAGGAGGCAACTAGTAGCCTGCACTCTTATCCAACAGCTGTCCTAATGTGACAATCCCTTTCTCAACAGATCCCCTTCCATCTCACTGAGATATTATCAGATTGGAAGTGTGGGTCCCCAGAAATTGGAATCTCCTTCCCTGTACAGTTTATAGTTGACCTCTTCAGGTGTTTTCATGTACTGTTAATCATGTCAGTGGCTAAATTTAGCAGGCAAGCACTTAGGATAACACCTATAGGCTGAAATACATTCTGACTACAAGGACTGGTGCCTCCAGCTTGGCCCATAATAGAGGGTTTACTGGGTAAAGTTGTCCTAAGGGGACCAAGGCAAATGCTGAGGCATATCTTGAAGCCTCATATCTGTTCAGAATATCTTGAAGCCTCATATCTGTTCAGAAATAAACAGTTGCTTCAAAATGCAACACTTCTTCTTTCCCAGATACATTTTGAGAAAAACGTATGAGTTTATACAAATGGCCATTTGACCTGTCTGTCAGGATATATTGCAGTCTAAGGGCAAAAAGAACATTTTGAGTATTTCAGTCTTGCTCAAAACAGAAAGTTTCAGTATCCACCATATACACATTCAGATACAGAGCTTATTTCCGAGAGGCTTTAAGAGACACACACACACACACACACACACACACACACACACACACACACACACACACACAAAATATACATAGGTTCATAGGTAAGTATTAGGCTAATGGCCCTGGAGCCAACACAAGCCTAGCCCAAGAATATTCTCAGTCATCCTGTTGCTGGACATTAGTTCCTTGTGCACCTATCGAGCAAGGCTGTTGAAATGATCCCCGGGGTGAATTTCCTGTTACACATCCACTTGTCAAGACTTTTCTTGAAGAGCGCTAATGAAGTGCTTTGCTTGACATGAATGGGTAGTTTATTCCAGAGTATGGGAAGTCTCTAGGTTAGGAACCTGTCCCTCCAGCAGGTTCTGTTTATTGTGGTGATGAGATTGAGGTCTTTGGAGCATATGGTGCAGAGGGATTGAGACTTTTTCAGATGAAGCATGTCTAGCAACACTGGGTAGGACATGGCTTTCTAGGTCAAGCAGAGATCACATCTAAGTAGGTGATATGAGACTGAGTATAGCTGGAGTTTTTTTAAGTCTGTTTGTATAGGGCATGTTTGAGTCCTAGGATCTTCTTTGTGAGGAATTTTTGTGGCCTCTCCAGTTGTTGTAGGTGTCTAGTGAGGTACATGCCGAATGGAGCATTGTACTCTATAATGGGTCTAATGAGGGATGAGTAGAAGGGGATTATGACTTCTTTCTTCCTGAATGAGAAGCCTTTTGTAACGAGGTGTGCCACATAGGACTTTCTAACTACTGTGGCAACATGGTTGTCGAAGGAGAGGTTGCTGTCTCCCTGTGTCCCCAGATCTCTTATCACACCTTGGGAGTTGAGAGGGTTACTGTTGATGTGGTAGTTCATGGGCACCGTGTTTTTCCTGAAGGGGGTGACGATGCACTTTTTAG
Organism: Protopterus annectens; assembly: GCF_019279795.1. Taxonomy (NCBI): domain Eukaryota; kingdom Metazoa; phylum Chordata; order Ceratodontiformes; family Protopteridae; genus Protopterus; species Protopterus annectens. Next base: position 653,205,594 of record NC_056732.1, read on the forward strand.
CATTGAGCTTAAGACCATGGTTCTGGCACTAGTCGTTGGTGTCTGTGAGGCCTTTTTGTAGGATGTCCACATCAGCTTGAGAATCAATAATAGCTCCTAGTTTGCAGTCATCTGTGAATTTGGTTAACTAGAGTCCCTTGGAGTTGGCCTGAACTTCAGAGAAGTAGATACCAAACAGGAAAGGACCCAGGACAGATCCCTGTGGGACTCCACTTGTAACTTTCCAGAAATCAGATTTGGAGTCCACTACTTTCACTGCGGGGGTTCTGTCAATGAGCCAATTGGAAACCCATCTTATGACATAGAGCTTAATGCACAGGTTAGTGAGTCTGTCAATGATCTCTGAGTGGGGGATTGTGCTGAAGGCTTTGTCTAGATCAAGGTAGGCTGTATGCACTACTTTGCCTTCATTGACCGCTCTGGTGAGAGATTCGAAAAAGTCTATCAGGTTGAGTAGACATGATCTGCCCTTCACAACCCCAAACTGCAAGGGGTTCAGGGTTTGAAGGTTCCCTATATCCCTGTTTATGAGGTCCATAATGATGCATTCCATGGCCTTACAGATCAGGCTCATTAGGCTGATGGGGAGGTAGTTTCCAGGGTCAGTAGTCGCTCCTCCTTTGTGGAGTGGAATGGCTGTAGCAGTGCACCATTTGATGGGAATGAAGCCTGAAGTGAGGCTGTGGTTGAATGAGGCAATCAGGTGTGGTGCCAGTTCCCTTTGTAATTCATGTAGAACACAGCCAAGTATATTATCAGGTCCCATGGAAGCAGTAATTTTGGCTTTGGATAGTGCGGCTTCTACCTGTGCGGCTGTGACATTAGGGATTTGGCATTCCTCGGGTATTATGATGGCCCCCTTTAGGGGGTAAAGGGGGGGGTGAAGTTTGCACTGAACCTGTCGGCTAAGATATTGACAATATCTGTTGGTTCAGTATAAGTGATGATATTGTGCAGTAGTTCAGAGCACCTCTGTGTATTGCTCGGCAGATTCTTGACATAGCTAAAGAATGCCTTGTGGTTATCTTTAGCATCTATAGCAATTTTGTTTTCATAACTAGCTTTGGAGGATTTGATGAGGGATCTCAGTTTTTTGCTGAGACTTACAAGGGAATTTTTCTAGTCTTGGGATTTAACCCCTTTCTGCAACCATTTTTTCCTTCTGTTGTAGAGTTTGTTAATAGCAGAGGACCACCAGATTGGCTTCCTTTTTTTGAAGGACAGGATCTTGGTTCTGTTTGGTATGGTCTGATCCATGCACTTGTGTAAATGCTCATACAGCACCTTGGTGTATGATTCAGCAGCCATACATCCATTCCCCACTTGCATGGATGATGTGAAGTTTGACACTTCTTCCTTTAGAAGCTCAAAATTGGCTTTGAAGAAGTTCTTCACTCTGGTTTCCTTCATGGAGGGGGTGAGGGTGGGATTTGGATATCGACTGTGATTTACTTGTGGTCAAATCTCACCAGGGAGGAGTTGATTACTGGTGTGGAGCAGCAATCTCCCATGTTTGTAATGACCAGGTCGAGAATCTTTCTACCTCTGGTAGGGGGTGAGAGTGAGTTGGTCCAGGGCGTTAGAATTAATGAATTCCAGAAATTGTTGGGCAAAAGAGTTTGAACAGGAATAATTCTCCCAGCTAATGGAGGGGTAGTTAATGTCTCCTAGTATAATGGTATTAGGTTGAAGCTTAATGCTTTCCAGAGTGTTCAGGAATGTGGAATTGGAGTATTGGGACATTGCAGTTTTATCCAGTGTTAGTTGCACCTGCAGTATCACTGATGCATTATGTTGGGCGGGTCTATATCAGAAAACCAAACTTCCAAAACCGCAAACACCTAATGAGCGACACATATACGCTGAACTACGAAAAGAGCGAAGGACCTAAATGTCAAAAAACGTAATACCGAACGCACTTTAAACTACAACAGTGTCACACAGGTAAGTAAACCACACACAAACAACTTCATTAATTACACTTTTGCAGGGGGGCAAGCCCCCCTGCACCCCCCACACCCCCCTACTTATATATACCAACTCCGAGATCATACTACAGTGGGGAAAAGGATACATTTCCTCTTCCCCATGATCACCCTGCTAGCCACAGGAATTAGCTCGGCATTCCAGTTTTCGACATTTACGGCCTTTGTGCTTTTCGTCCTTCGGCGTATATGTGTCGCTCATTAGGTGCTCACCATTCTGGATGGTCGAGCATCTAATATAGATCCATGTTGGGCAACCAGTCTGGAGGTGTGTGTATCCTTTATGAAGATGGATACACCACCACCTTTGGGGCTGCGGTCCCCACCTCCTTTAGGGCTTCAGTACAGATTTAGGGGCTGAAAGGTGTGATAAGCAATGTAGCTTGGTAACACTGGGGTACTTTCCAGAGCCTTGAACCAGGTCTCTGTTACTGCACAGAGGTTGATGTTCTCCAGTTTAAGGAGTGACTCGAGCGAGCGCATTTTGAGATTTAGGCTTTTCGTGTTGAGTAGCATAACCCTCAGGTTGCGTTTGTTTGCAGTTGTTATGGTGCTAAATTTGTCTTCAGGGCATTGCCTAAAAAAAAGGCACTATAGGGGTGGCAAGAGCCTTAGGCGGTATCCTTAATCCCAGGGGTGACAGATGCAGGCCATCTCTGGCAAAGCATTGAGGTCTGTTGATCATGTAATCCCAGGCAGACAGATACTGGAACCCCTTTGAATGACACCAGAAACTTAGCCAGTTCTTGAAGTCAATCATTTTTTATTTGTACTGTGGTATCATTCTAGGTGATGGTAGGATACTACTCAGGGCTAGGGTCATACCTGCCTGGGCTACAAGATCCGAGAGCTCATCCATGTCTCTTTTCATGTAGTCCAGGGAGGTACATCTTAGGTCATTCACACCAACATGGAGAATGACAGATGCTTATTTGTACTTATTGTTGAGAGACCCAAGTGCATGCCTTATGTGGCAAATCCTGGCACTGGACAGGCAGCTGACTGTAACCTTCTCCTTATTCAACCTAGTGAGTTGAACATCAGTGTGCCTTACTATTGAGTCACCTATGACTAGTGTATTGGGTATTGGGTAAAATGTTTTGCCATAGGGGCTTAGGCTGAGCGGCACACTGTTTATGTGGGCTTTGTGTCTTGAGAGTTGTGTTTGGATGAGATGGTTGCTTGTGTTTCTGTGTCAGAGGTCTTTGTTGTTTGGGCAGATTTTTATTGAGAGCCTCTGGAAAAGTGTGTGTGTGTTTTGTGTTACTATGTGAGAGGTGTGGTGGTGTGGCATCCTGGGAGCTATGTGTTCTATGAGGTGTGATGTTAGTGTTCACCTTCTCCTTTTAACTGGCTAGCCCAGTCTGGGTTTGAGAGAGCATGGTCTCTAGTTTGGCTATGAACAGGCATCTTTCACAAGTGGATGTGTTTGGAGGTGGGAGGAGATGGTTGCCTGTGTACATGAGGCAATTGCTACATTGCCTCAGGATGCCCAGGTTCATCAGGTTAATATGAGAAAATGTAGGGAATTAACCTTTAGACATGCCTGGACAGGTGCTTAGTTATAACTCATTACATCCTAGTGACACCTCCAGGTGCATCTGCAGTTACCCCCTACTGCTCCTCTAGGCGTCAAATATTACTTGTTCATACTTGCATTAATAATTCCAAAAGCACGCTACATACAAGGTATCAGAATATTTTATCTTGAAGCATACATGATGGCAAACATAATTGTACTGATATTTGACCTCTGTCAATGAGTATGTATTAGAATTGTAAGATGATAACTTCATTTTTAAAGGCTTAGGGCACACCCACTAGGGGTTAAAGGTACACACTCAAAAGACTTGTACTGGAGGGAATGAGTACTGGAGCTGTTTTGCTTCCTTTTAAGTACTGAAGCTGTTTTTGTTTCCCTTATGGATAGCTTTTAGTGCTGCTAGCAGTTGGTATGCTTACAATAGCAGCTGCAAGAGGTTATGAGCAAGTGCTGGGTTTAGAGGTCTGATATGAGTGCTCAGAGATGAAAGCTATCAAGATCTTAGGGAAAATTTGAAAAGCAGACTTTAAGGCACCGGTAATAGTTTACCATACTTTAGTGGTGCTGTGCGAAGCACAATCCCGTGCAAACACTGTTTTTTAAGTCAGAAAGTTGAAAGGGATAGAAGCAGCCCAAAACGGCCAATAAAATACAATTCCTGAGCTGGAAACCACTCCTCTAGCGATAGATAGGCAGCTCAGAGCTTACCACTCCCACTGTTAAGCAGAAAGACTTCATTCTATCTCCGCAAGGTCTGGACAACTCAGAGCACAAAATACAGTCCTAAAATCAGCAAATCTGAGATCCGGACTATTCTAGTTTGAGAAAAAGGTGGGAAACGAGCAAGTAGATAGGATTTTTTTTTTTATTATTTTTTGTTAAAGAAGCAGAAATACAGTAAATGCAGTAGTAAAATACACATTTAAGGCTCTAAAAAGCTAGTGCACTTGAGTGTGTATCCTGTAACAGTAAAAGCTTGATGTATCTCCTGGGATGTTTTAGCAGCTTTGTTCACAATAATGTTTCAGGGGGCGGCTGTGGTGGTGCAGTGGTTAGCATTGCCACCTCACAGCAAGAGGTTCTCTGGTTCGATTCTCGGCTAGGATGCCTTCTGCGTGGAGTCTGCATGTCCTCCTTGTGGTCTCGTGGGTTTCCTCTGGGTACTCCAGTTTCCTCCCACATCCCAAAGACATGCTGTAGGTGGATTGGGCACTCCAAATTAGCCCTAGGTGTGAGTGTGTGCATGCATGTGCCTTCTGTGGAAGGTTGGGCACCAGGCTGGCACCTTGGCACTGTAAAACTCCACTGCCAATCATGAGTGGACAGGTGATCTGCTGTGGCAACCCCTTACTGGAAAAAGCCAGAAGAAGTTCCCAATAATGTTTCACTGCATTCATCTGTAACCCAAACATACACCAAAAAGTGTATCAGCAATTATTTGCAGGAATCCTAGTTTTCTCCTTGCCTGCAAGCTAAGGCAAGACAATTGTCTGCAAACAGCATAGCCACTAAAATACCAGACTATGGTTAAATGATGAACTTCAGTAGTATGCAATGGTTCATTTCCTAGAATTAATAGTTATATGGACACGGAACACCCCTAAGCCGTGGTGGTGCAGCGGTAGCATTGTCGCCTTACAGCAAGAGGTTCTCCCATTTGATTCTCGGCTGGAGCGCCTTCTGTGTGGAGTCTGCATGTCCTCCCCATGGTCGAGTGGCATTTGAAAGACATGCATGAATGGGTGTGCCTTCGTTGAAGGTTGGTCGTCGAGCTGGCACCTCGGCACAGTAAAAATCTCCTGCCACTCTTTAGCGGACCGGAGTTCCGCTGTGGCGATCCCTAACCGGGAAAAGCCGAAAGAAGAACAACATGGACATGGAACACCCCTGCATTGTTCCCAAATTAGGAAGAAGGCTATCAGAGGGCCATTACTTTGTTAGATCTCTGACTGATGGAGTAAGGAGGAATATAGTAAGGAACTGACAGAGTACGGTAAGGAACTGAAGGGGTATGGTAAGGCACTGACAGAGAATGGTAAAGAGCTCACACAGTATATAAGAAGCCAGTGGGGAATGGTAAGGAGATGACAGTGTATGGTAAGAAGCTCTTGGAGTATGGCAAGGAGCTGAAGGGTATGGTAAGGAGCTGGCAGAGAATGCTAAGAAGCTGAAAAAGTATGGAAAAGAGTTGAGTAGGTAGTGTAAGGAACTGACAGAGTATGGTTAAGGATCTGAGAGGGTATAGTAAGGAGCTGACTGAGTATGGTAAGGAGCTGATGGGGGAATGGTAAGGAGCTGAAACAGTACAGTAAGGAGCTGACAGGGAATGGTAAAGATCTGACAAAGTGTGGTAAGGTTCTGATGGCTTGTAGTAAGGAGCTGATTGGGTATTGTAAGGAGCTAGCAAGATATGGTAAGGAGATGACAAAGTATGGAAAGGATCTGGGGGGTATGGTAAGGAGCTGAGGGGCTACAGTAAGGAGCTGAGGGATATGGTAAGGAGCTGATAGTAAAATAAGGAGATGAGGGAGAATGGTAAGGAGCTGAGTGGGAATGGTAAGGAGCTAACAGTATGGTAAGGAGCAGAGTGGGAATGGTAAGGAGCTAACAGTATGGTAAGGAGCAGAGGGGCTATGGTAAGGAACTGACAGTATGGTAAGGAGCAGAGGGGCTATGGTAAGGAACTGACAGTATGGTAAGGAGCAGAGGGGCTATGGTAAGGAGCTAACAGTATGGTAAGGAGCAGAGGGGCTATGGTAAGGAGCTAACAGTATGGTAAGGAGCAGAAGGGCTATGGTAAGGAGCTAACAGTATGGTAAGGAGCAGAGGGGCTATGGTAAGGAGCTGACAGTATGGTAAGGAGCAGAGGGGCTATGGTAAGGAACTGACAGTATGGTAAGGAGCAGAGGGGCTATGGTAAGGAACTGACAGTATGGTAAGGAGCAGAGGGGCTATGGTAAGGAGATAACAGTATGGTAAGGAGCAGAGAGGCTATGGTAAGGAGCTAACAGTATGGTAAGGAGCAGAGGGGCTATGGTAAGGAGCTAACAGTATGGTAAGGAGCAGAGGGGCTATGGTAAGGAACTGACAGTATGGTAAGGAGCAGAGGGGCTATGGTAAGGAGCTAACAGTATGGTAAGGAGCAGAGGGGCTATGGTAAGGAGCTAACAGTATGGTAAGGAGCAGAGGGGCTATGGTAAGGAACTGACAGTATGGTAAGGAGCAGAGGGGCTATGGTAAGGAACTGACAGTATGGTAAGGAGCAGAGGGGCTATGGTAAGGAGCTAACAGTATGGTAAGGAGCAGAGGGGCTATGGTAAGGAGCTAACAGTATGGTAAGGAGCAGAGGGGCTATGGTAAGGCGCTAACAGTATGGTAAGGAGCAGAGGGGCTATGGTAAGGAACTGACAGTATGGTAAGGAGCAGAGGGGCTATGGTAAGGAACTGACAGTATGGTAAGGAGCAGAGGGGCTATGGTAAGGAGCTAACAGTATGGTAAGGAGCAGAGGGGCTATGGTAAGGAGCTAACAGTATGGTAAGGAGCAGAGGGGCTATGGTAAGGAGCTAACAGTATGGTAAAGAGCAGAGGGGCTATGATAAGGAGCTGAGTGAGGTATGATAAGGAGGTGAGTGAGGTATGGTAAGGAGCTAACAGTATGGTAAGGAGCTGAGTGAGGTATGGTAAGAAGCTGAAGGGGTTCAGTATGGTAAGCAGTTTGAACTGCCTTAACTAACTCTTTGGGGAGAACAAGTGAAAGTAGCACCTTCTGTTGGCAATCCCAGTAGAGGGATTAAAATGCCTTTTGAAATTCTATAAAGAGCCCCACTACGTGTGCGTGCGTGTGTGTGTGTGTGTGTGTGTGTGTGTGTGTGTGTGTGTGTGTGTGTGTGTGTGTGTGTGTTTGTGTGTGTGTGTTATGAATAGGAATTGTTTAAAATTAAAAATATTCTGTATGCATCCTTTGCACAGATTACAAGTTGAATAAAGATAATAATAAATGCAGCCAAGCCTTTCTGTTCTTGACCTAGGCTAACCACAGCTAGACTCATAAGAAACAAGATAGAAAGCTTTCCTACTGATATGTAGATACTAAAGACACAACTCAACAGAAACAGGTTTCTCCAACTATATTTCTAGGTAAAGATGGGCAACCTATGCAATGTTGCTGCAAAGTGAACCTTAATTGCAGACTAGCTAGTATCCATCCCCTTTTTTGTTGAAGACCAATTACAGTGGTACTGCAAGTAGGAAAAATTATTTCCAAAGTGAAAAAAGCATAGCCATTATATGGGCTGTCATTCAGTAAAACATTCTCTGCTTTTAAGTAAACTGCTGATGCCTAAAGGGGCAGAATACTCAAATGCAGGAAAAGCACTTCAGAGGCATGATTAGCTGCAATGTGGAAAGACCTCATTAGCAGCTAATTTGCATGTCTCTGAATAAAGTGGTGTTACTGCTAGCACTCTGTAGCAGTTTCCTGTGATAGTCACCATTGGTGGCCCATACGTCATGCTGGCACATGAACACCTCATTCACTCTTTCACTTATATGCCCGTGTTCAAATATACAGTCATACATACTTCCATACCTCTCAACTGTCCCCGATTTTTCAAAATGCCCCTGACTTCGTCTCCTGTATTTCTGCTGTCCCTTCCAAAGCATGGTCTATTACAGTCAGTCAATAATGCCTGACATTAGAGTTTCTTACTTATTATTGTTAGAAATGCTTTTTGACACAAAATCTGCTGTTCTAATAACTTTTTAAGTGACTAAAAGTAATATGTAGAAAGTGTCCTTGGTGTCTAGTGTTCCCCTCAGTATTACAGGTTTTGTTAGTTACACATGGGAGAGTTGAGAGGTATGTCTGCCACCCCCACAAACATACACACATCCATAGTCAATCTCATACACACAGGCAGTTACCATGCATGAGACAACCCCCTCATCTGATGTTACTCCCAGACACAATTATCCAAGCACCTACTTCTTTACCATCCCCCCTGTTGTGACCATGCAGGGACACAGAGACACACACAAACACACACACAAAGAAACATTTGCATGGGCGCACACACAACACACACACACACACACACACACACACACACACACACACACACACACACACACACACACGCGTGCGCACGTGCGCGCGCGCACACACACACAGACATGCACACAGTCTTTCTCCCGCACACAGAAGGCCACTCATAGCATTGCAGGTAAGCAAAGACTGTTACACACATGTACTTACTTCCACAAACTTACCTGTAACATGGTCTGATAATACTAATTTGCCCTCCCAAGTGATTCTCTGAATCACTCGTGCATATTTTCCTTCCCATAGGCATGTTCAGGGGAGATCACATGGCTAATCAGCTCCCAAGGAATGACTCATTAGCATTAAGCACAGCTGTGGAGACAGCACAATGTGGTGATTCTATCATCCATGTAGAATCACTGCAATTGGCCTGTCGAATTAGAAAAAGAATCAACCAGAGGTTTTTCACCCATGTTAGGGCTTACTGCTGGTGGGAGCCCTTTCTGAACTTCAGATACAATATTTAACAATATAATGTATAAGAATACATGGCAACTGTTTTTTTTTTCCTTTCTTTTTTCATTGATTATATTTGATGCTGCTCTACCCATCCTAGAACATCTTTTGGAATAAGAGGTATAGATATTGTGCACAAATAATTTTCTGGACTATATCTTATTTTATTTTCTGATTATGTACTTATCACTTCTGGTTTTCAAGTGATCTAGGGTTAATTTTTGCAGTCCGTGGGTATAAAGCAGAAAAATGCAACCTGGGTAATACATGACTTTGTCACAGGATCCATACATATATGCACACACATGTAAAAAAAAAAAAAAAATATATATATATATATATATATATATATATTTGTATATATATATATATATATATATATATATATATATATCTATATATATATAAAACACTGAAAGCTCAAAACACTGAAAATGAGAAAACTTCATAATACAGAAGACCAAAACACTGAAACTTCAAAACACTGAAAACTCAAAACACTGAAACTCAAAACACTGAAAACACATATCATACATATACTGAGTTTAAACAACATAAATCATAGCACTTTCCACCAAGTGTAAGCAGGGGGACAAGCCCCCCTGCACCCCACCATGTGAGAGGAGCATATATATATATATATATATATATATATATATATCTATATAAAATGTATATATACACATATATGTATATATGTGTGCATGTCTATTAAAACACACACACATATATACACACGTGCACATATGCAAATGAGAGCATACACACACACACACACACACACACACACACACACACACACACACACACACACACACACACACACACACACACACACACACACACACACACACACACACACACACATACACACACACACACACTATCTATGAAAAATTTAAAAGACTAAAAATAGATCCATGATATGAATGCATGGATACTTCATTAATCCAGAACATTGAGTGAAACCTATACAGAGATAGGAGACTTGCAGACTCCAAGCAGAAGGCACCACAGTTGAGATAACCAAACTAAAGAAGAAAGATCTGATAACAGCAATGTTAACCTCTGTGTCACTGTGCCATCCCTCTAAATACATTTTAGTTCAAATACAAGCTGCTCTGCCAACTTTTGAAAGACTAGTATCAGTATGCATTGAACAGGAAGTATACTGTGCAAATGATTGCTTAGTTGTTCTGGAAATTAGTAATTTACTTGTTTATTTTTAAAAATTCCAGTCTTGGGTTAAGCAATGTTGCACTTATTGTGGCTGTTAATAAATGTAAATGAGCCATCTAACATGTACACTTTTAATTCAAAACAGACAGATGAGCAAAAACAAGAGAATACTATAAATCATGAATCTGTCCGAGCAAGTATTAGCTTGAGGCAGTCACATGCATTGTACAGCTGTCATTTTGTTTCTATCTGAAAGCCCAAAGCAGTGCCACATCAATCAGTTGAAGCAGTGCAATACCAATCACTCTGACACGGTTATCAGAGTGCATTTACAGTATCACTGTCGGCCTTCATTCCTTGTGTCAATTAGTAGCAATAAAACTTTCAAACTTTTACATGTGGATCTGTTTATAGTGGATGCATCAAAACACTTACTACTTCCAATATCCTGGTGCGACATCTTTTTGATATTCTGCCCAAATGGTATGGACTCCAATCTCACAAGTGAGGCAACATGTTGCAATGCCAATGTAAAAATGGAGTTTGTTTTAACTAGAGGAATTTTGGGTGAAGACAGAAAAAATGATACCATAGTCCAGCCTTTACATTTTATTACTCATAATATTATACATCAGTTTTATGCCAGCAAATATAACACTACATGACTGATTAAGTGTAAATATAGAGATTCTAAACTAAAAGATTAATTGCATAATAAACATTTTTGTTGAGTTTGCACAGCAAATATTTTCACTTTCAGGGCCCTTACAAACTGATAGCATGACTTTCACTCTCACATTCATTAGGTGATCTAAAGAAATTTACAAGTTGTAGATTTTGCTTCAGATAATTAAAAATGATTATGACTCCAAGAAGAGCTTGAAAAAATGAGTGGGCAGTCCTTACCCTGAAAAGTGAGTGGACAATCCTTACCCTGTAGGAATTATCAGGACTACCTTCGTTGAAGGTTGTGCAACAGGGACGGCAACTCGGCAAGTAAAAATCTACTGCCAACCATTAGCGGACCGGAGTTCCGCTGTGGCAACCCCTAACCAGGAAAAGCCGAAAGACACAGCAACAACAACAACTGCAAGTGCTCGCATGATATATGCTCACAATACATTTGGTTGTTGCCACTTGCTCAAACAGGCAAGTCCTCAAACTCCCACTAACTCAATCTCCTGTAACAAATTAGCTCCTATACTCCCATACCAGAACCCTAAGTCTGACTCTAAAACTCCCCTCATGTTCCTTCATCCTAAAAATCCCTTACCATTCCCTAAGCCTACAACCACATTCCTGCTCCCTAACTTCCTTCTTAACCCTTAGCTTTAAAAATCTTTTTCACTCCATAAACCTAAACTCCCTTCTTGCCCCCAACCCTATGTTTCCATTCCAGCTCCCCAACAATAAAAAAACCCCCTCCTGTTACCTAAACCTAAAACTCACTTCCCCACTGGTGCCAAAATCGATACTCCATCCCCTCCCACCCTTTCTCCACAGCTGCTACACTTATTTCTCTGAACTCAAATAACTTTGAGGCAGTGGGTTTTAAGCACTTGGGATTCCAGTATTGTAGAACACTTGGAATTAACTGCACAAGAAAACTGTACAGTGCTCCATGAAGCACACTATTTTTAACAATTTTATTTTATGAATCTGCCAGGGGACTAAAGGGGTGGATAACTGGAAATCATTCTAAAGAAGGTGATTTTGAACCTCACGTTCAAAATACCCTTTACAACATAAATATATTCACACATACAGTTCATGCAGCTGTCTTGTAATAGACATATTGAACATCTTACAGGAAAACCTTTGAGGTTATTGCCTTGCCTTGTGATGAAATTTTGAATGATGCATAGCAAAACCAGCAGCCTTGTTGAAACAAACTGAGCTGCATTACTCAGTTAATTAATCTGATATGAAACTTAAAGGTGTTTGTGGTTCAAGGAAGGACTTGGCCCTGAAAAACCACATTACAACTGCAATGTGTGTGTACATGTGTGTTTGTGTGTGTGTGTGTGTGTGTGTGTGTGTGTGTGTGTGTGTGTGTGTGTGTGCGTGCGTGCGTGCGTGTGTGTGCTTATATGTGTGAGTGTGTGCATGTGCACTCTAATTTGTGTGTGTGTGTGATTGTTTGTGTGTGTGTGTGTGTGTGTGTGTGTGTGTGTGTGTGTGTGTGTGTGTGTGTGTGTGTGCGTGTGTGTGTGCTTATATGTGTGAGTGTGTGTATGTGCACTCTAATTTGTGTGTGTGTGATTGTTTGTGTGTGGGTGTGTCTGTGTGCATACAGCTGTGTGTGTGTGTGTGTGTGTGTGTGTGTGTGTGTGTGTGTGTGTGTGTGTGTGTGTGTGAGGAGTGGTTGTCACTATACACTGTGGGACTGTGCAACTTGCTGACACAAAATTGGTCAATGAGGGAGATAGGTGGAGGTTAATGTAATTATAACTGAAGTATAACTTTCTTTTTCAGTTAATTACATTAAAATAAATTCAGACTTTTGTCCCAGCCATTTGAATATAGGAATCTGGAGATTATAGCAATTTCAAAAAGATAGAGAACAAGGCATCCTGTGCTACTACAAGAGGTCATGTCAGATATGTGTGTGTGTGTGTGTGTGTGTGTGTGTGTGTGTGTGTGTGTGTGTGGGGGGGTGAATGCAAAGAAAATAGAGCAGTGAAAGAAAAACAGGGAGGGGGTTCACATTACTTAATAAACTCTATAAACAAGTTAGTAAAATAGATATGGAGTTTGTTTAGGAATTTGTCACTGTTAATATTGAACCTTATCATCACAACAAAGTTAGAATAGTCAATAATACTAATGCTGCTAGACTGGACATTCTAATGTCCTTATAAAGAGTACATACATCACATAAAAGGGTTCTGGCAATCCTGAAAAACATATCATCTGAGTAGTGAAAAAGTGGGTCTTTTTTAAGAAACTCATCGCTACTGTGAAGAGTGGTTGTGTCAATACCAATAACTAAGGGTAATGCTGCTCAATGCCAGAAGTCTAAATCTCAAAATGCACGCACTCGAGGCCCTTCTCAGTATGGAGAACATCGATGTCTGTGCAGTGACAGAAACCTGGTTCAAGGCTCCTGAGAGCACCCCAGCACTATCAGGTTTTACCTCTTATCATGCTTTCCGGCCCCAAAATCCGGACAATACCAAGAAAGGAGGGGGGGTATCCATATTCATCAAGGACACCCACACCTCAAGACTGGTGGCAACGCACGATGCATCGGAGACCATCCAGGTGCAATTAACCATAGGCAAGACTGCTCTGCAAATTGTAGCATGTTACAGGCCACCCTCACAAACTCAGGAACCTCACATGGCCTTCCTGAAAACACTAGAGGGATAAATGTATCACCAAACACCATCATACTAGGTGACTTCAATTACCCTAATATAGACTGGGAACACTACTCAAGCCCAAACACCCTAGCCCAAAAGTTCCTGGAATTCATAAACTCAAATGCCATGGAACAACTAGTCACCATCCCCACAAGAGGAGAAAACATACTTGATCTCATCATCACGAACATGGGAGCACAATGTTCAACACCGGAAGTATACCCCTCACTGGTGAGATCAGATCACAAACTAATCTTGCTGGAGGTCCTCATCCCACCCCCACCTGAAATAAAAAAGACCACAGTAAAGAACTTCTCGAAAGCCGACTTCACACTTCTAAAGACTAGTGTGGTCTCCTTTAAGGCCCCCGAGCTGGCGGAAAACAGTACTCAAGCCACTGAATCACTTACAAATGCCTTCTACCAGCACCTGCAGGACTGCATGGATAAGGCAATCCCAAGCAAAACAAAGACTCTTTGTACCAAAGGCAAGCGTCCAGTCTGGTGGACCCCAGCCATAAACAAACTCTACAACAAAAGGAGGAAGCTACTACAAGATAGAGCAAAATCCTTAAAAGGTAAGACACCCTTGATCACTATAAGTAAAAAAACTAAGAGCTCTCATAAAATCATCCAAAGCAAATTTTGAGAGAAAAATAGCTAAAGACTCAAAAGACAATCATAAGGCCTTCTTTAGCTATGTTAGAAACCTGGGAGGAAACTCCCAGATATGCTCAGAACTAGTTCAAAATGATGTGAAGATTACTGATCCTACAGACATTGCCAACATACTGGCTGACAGGTTCAGTGCAAACTTCTCCCCTCCCCAAAAGGAGAGATATCTATACCAAGCGATTGCAGCCCCCAAACATCTCCAACGCCCAAGTGAGAACTGCTCTCTCCAAAGCAAAAACACAGCATCCATGGGACCTGATGGTGTCCCCGGCTGTGTGCTCCACGAACTCAACGAGGAATTAAACCCACAGCTAGGACAGCTGTTTAATCATAGTCTTACCTCTGGATACGCACCCAGGAGTGGCGCACTGCAACTGTGGTCCCACTTCACAAAGGCGGTGCCTCCACCGACCCTGGAAATTACCGCCCATTAGCTTGACAAGCCTTATCTGCAAAGCCATGGAGAGGATCATAATGGACCTCATAAATAAAGACATAGGGAATTTGCAGACTTTGGATCCATCCCAGTTTGGCTTTGTCAAAGGCAGATCATGCCTTCTAAACTTGGTTGACTTTTTCAAACAGTCACCAAAGCCATTGATGAGGGAAAGGCAGTCCATACAGCCTACCTCGATCTGGCGAAGGCCTTCGATACAATACCCCACTCGGGTATCATTGAAAAACTCATCAGCTTAAATGTTAACCCATACATCACAAGATGGGTTGCAAACTGGCTGAGTGACAGAACCCACAGGGTCAGAGTTGCTGGCGCCATGTCAGACTCAAAGCCTGTCACAAGTGGTGTACCACAGGGCTCAGTCCTGGGCCCACTCTTGTTTGGCATCTACTTTTCCAAGTACAAGCAAACACAGGAGGGTTATGGCTGACAAAGTTTGCAGATGACTGCAAACTGGGCGCCATAGTAGAAAACACATCTGACACAGATATCCTTCAGAAGGGTCTCACAGAAACGGATAACTGGTGCCAGAGCCATGGCCTAAAGTTAAATGCCAAAAAATACATAGTCATACCCTTCGGGAAAAACAAGGTTACCCCTAGCTACCAAATAGGTGGCAATCCACTGAGCACAGAAGAAGTTATCAGGGACCTGGGGACCCAGGTTGATAGTAGTCTGTCATTCGACACCCATGTAGCTAAAGTAGTTAGGAAGACCTTCTACATTGCCCACCTTATCATGAAGGGATTCTCATCAAGATCAAGGGAGGTCATAGTCTCCCTATACTCATCACTCATCAGACCAATGATTGAGTACAATGCCCCATTCGGAATGTATCTGACCCGACACTTGCAGCAGCTGGAGAGGCCACAAAAGTTCCTCACCAAAAGGATAAAGGGTCTCAAACATCTGTCCTATGCTGCCCGACTGAAAGAACTCCAGCTCTATTCAGTCGCTTACCGCTTGCTCAGAGGTGACCTTTGCCTAACATACAAGGCCATGTCAAACCCAGATTTGATGAATATGCTTCACCTCAAAAAATCTAGATCCGTCAGAGCCACAAGGGCGGGACACTTAAATCTCGACACGGCTATTAATAGGACGTGCTGGAGGGATGGATTCATCACCCAAAGACTCCCTATGCTGTGGAATAAAATCCCGGTATATGTGAGGCAGAGCACCTCGCTGGCCTTGTTCAAGAGAAATCTTGACCAATGGATGGGAGATCGCAGATATACCCCAGGGATTACCTCAGTGTCACTGCTCGACAGAGGCACAGCAAAATAATGGGTATAGTTCCCCATACTAAAGGGGTGGCGTAAGCCACAAAACTATGGGCTAGGCTTGTAAATGCCCTCGGGCAGATAGCCTAGTATGAACCTATGAACCTATGAACCTATGATTATTGTTAAATATAAAATGCAAGTGTCTTTGTCAACTTCGTATGATTTATGGACAAGACAATAGATGTTTCTGTTTCACAGCCCTGAGAAGCTATCATTAGTGCCTTAGTTACTTAGAGTTTAGACTGGCTTATGTTTAGATGTCCTCTGCCTTAAAATGTTAAATTATGATTTGCTCATTCCTATAAAGATTTAATTGTAGGCAAAAATAAATAAATAAATACATTTATGCATGCTTCTAGGTATGATGCATCAACTGCAATAAGTAGCAACCTAGATTAACAACATTTCTGTCTGACACATGATCAAACACATACGACATGATTACACTAGTAAGATGAAATATTTGATGTGCCCAAGTGTCAGTGGCAAACTTGTAAACAGCAAAGAAGAAAGACTGGACATTAAGATTGCAAAGCAAGTAGCTTTCCAGCTGACTCAGTAGACTTGGTTTAATTACTTCATTTACTAGATAACAATGTCCATACAATGTCCATACATTTAACAACAGCTATTTCTTCAATACCTGTGAGACTGCAAAGTCACAGGCAGTGAGAGACAGGGCCAGCTGGGCTCACCATATTGTGTGGAAGGCCACTTTTACAGGCACAAGCAAAGCTAATAAGGACACTAAAAAAGTTTGTATCTAAATAAAATAACCGTGACTTCAGAAGTTTGGTACTAATGTCATCAATTACATTACTGGGTTAACATTGCCATTTAGTCAGATGTTTTTAAAAAGCCCCTGTGGATGTTTGAATTTTTTTTCCACTTTAAAGCAAACCCGACTTACTGGCTTTGAACTGAAACAACAGTGTATTCCAGGATGCATAGATAGAATCTCATGTAGCTGAAATGGAAAGTAACAAGTAGCCCAGTCATATTTATATGTTCTTATTCAGACTTCTTCTTCTTTCGGCTTTTCCCATGTTCGTATTCAGACAAAAGTATAAAATGCGTTGCTACATACTCTGGTCTTTTTTGACGTTTTGCATATGTATATGTGGGTGGGCAGAGGTACAAATGTCACATTATCATACTTGTTGTTTACTGGGAAAACTGACTCATAGTTGTAAGACCACTTATTGTTAATAGCCTACCATGCTGGAAACTTTACAATATCTGTAGTTCTGGGGAGCTTACATCTCAGATCTTTAATTGTATCCCCTTATGTTGTAACCAAGAATCCACATAACAGATTAAATATATCTTGATATAATTTAAATATAAAATCTGCACATATATTAGCAATAGTCCTTTACTTCAACCAAACAGCTTAAGGTGCGTGACACAGAGAGGAACTTGCAGAACTTCCTTTTATCATTTCACTAGCACATTCTACTGCTTTAAAATGCTTGAGCAAGTCATCAACTTGTGCAGACAAACTGTAGTTTTTGCAGAAACCTAGAAACATGTGGTTGTAGAATACAATGGAACTGTACCTCTGTTGACATAACATGGTAGGGGTATGGATTTTTTATTGTGGATAATCAGAAACATTTCCTACCACTGTTCTTTTTATAAAGGTTAGAAATATGCATTATGTGCAGCTGGAACAGAAAGGGCTTTCATATACCTCAGGGACTAATGAATCATATTGATGTAAAGGTTTCCACCTCTAGCTCTTGGGTATTCCCCATTTACACAATTTTGGAGGTAGGAGCAAAACATTTTAAGCTTTGCCTGACTAATTTAAACCATTTCCAACCACATCTACCTCTTGTAACATAGTATTCATTTTATGGTATACTATGGTGAGATTCCCCATGCATAAAAATTAATCATATTCATATCAAGATAATTCAATAAATGTGTTAAAAAATAATGTATTTAAAAACAGGTTGTCCCATTTTAGTACTTCCTCTGAATGGTAAATGTTAGAAATTACCAACTGTGAATCTTCCCTCAGTTTTCTTCATAATACAGAAATATGACTAATGACATGTAGCCAAGACAGTACAGTTGTATTAACAAATTTACCATAACAGTACATGTTCAAATAATCACTGTTACAGTAACATTAGCTATATGGGTTATATCTTGCCAAGGATATAACAAAGATTCTAAAGCTTCAGGGGACTCACCACACACCCAAACTGTCAGGCAGCTTGAGCTGAGCTGACTAAAAGACAAGTTTGGCAGCTAAGCCTTTCAGAGCTTTTCTACCAACAGATAGACAGAGCTGAGCCCTGAAAGGACTGTAGTAGAAACAAAAAGAAACAAATAGAACTTCACACCATAGCATAAAAACCACACCAAAAACAAGGGAGGTAGAGGGAGGGAGCAGCAACTGCAGCAGTGATCATTTGAACATCTACTGTTATGGTAAGTTTACTTACACAGCTGCACTACATTCATCATAGGGATCACTCCTGCAGTAGATTTAGCTATATGGGTAGATTACCCTATCTTACTACATTTATGAGGTTGAAGGAGGAATAGTCAAGGAGCCCCTGGAGAATGGTCCTAGCAAAGCCTGATGTGGCCCTAGAGAAGGAATCAAGCTTGTAGTGCTCTGTAAAAGTATCTAGAGAGGACCAAGTATCAGCTTCTAGAATACTTCTAGAATCCAACCCTTTTGAAAAATAAATAGATCATTGGATCATAGGAGATTACTAAGCTATTGACCCAGAGGTCATTTCAAGCCTAGTCATTTTGTCACAATGTAATACCATAGAAATGTTAATTAATACCCAAGATTGCATTTAATAATGGCTGCCCATGTTCAAGAGGGTTGTGGATGCTATCCCTGATAAGAATTTACTGTGCCCATGCACTCGTCCAGGTTCCTCTTGAACAGTCTCATAGAGGTGCTCTATTTCACATGAATAGGCAGCCTATTCCAAAGATGCGGCAGTTGCTGGGAGATACATCTGTCCCTCCAGTATGACCTGTTTAAGTTGCAGCCATATTTAGGTTCCTGGTATGGGTAGCCCTAGTCCCATTTGATTTATGGATATGCCGCAAATTCATTAGGTTTAGGTCTGAGATTGCTCTGTATGCCAGGCACAAGTCTTCCCTAAGAAGTCCCCCATAACCAGAGTGTTTGATAATATTTGGATTGTCTCCAGTTTGGTTAAGTAGGCTTTGTGTATGTCATGACCCATGGAGGAGGATCTATAACTGATTATGACTTGAATGGGGATATTATCCACCATAACCTGAACTTGGACTAACTACATGTGGTTGTTTAGTTTAACTAGATGGGAGGTGAGTTTATCATTGATATAGATGGAAACACTGCTCCCTTTTGTTCTCACGTGTTCATTTTGCAGTCTGAAGGTATGGAAGGCACTGTAGCTTTGCAAGGCTGGGTTACTGTCTGAAGCTTTGAATCAGGTTTCTGTGACTGCATAGATATATACATCTTCCAGTGACAGAAGTACTTCCAGGTTGTGCAGTTTTTGGTTTGGGTTCCTAGCATTTAGCAGCATGACCCTTATTTTGTTATGATTGGCACATTTCACATTGGTAAGTTTGTTTTTGAGACCTTGCTTAAAAAATGGACTATGTAGGAGGCAAGAGCCTTTGCCAGCAACCAAAATAGTAGACATGACAGGTGCAAACCATCTCAGGCAAAGCAGCGAGGTTTGTCGACCATGGCTTCTCAGGTTGACTGGAACTGGATCCTCTTTGAATGACACCAAAAACTAAGCCAGTTATTGAAATCAATCATTTTTTGTTTATACTGTGACATCATTCTAGGTGAGGGTAGTAAGCTGCTCAAGGCTAGGGACATACCTGCCTGGGAGACATACTCAGAGAGCTCAATCATTTCTCTATTCAAATAGTCCAATGAGGTATGTCTCAGGTCATTCACTCTAACATGAACTATGATAGAGTCATAATGGTACTTGTTGCTGACAGACCTGAGTGCATGCATGATCTGATGAATCCTGGCACCAGACAGGTAACTGATCATGACTTTCCCCTCGTCCATCCTGGTGAGTGGGACATCCATGTGTCTTACTATTGAGTCTCCAGTGACTAGAAAATTTGTTTTTTTAGTGCTACACCTTACGGGCTTGGTAGGTGAGACACTGGTGTTGTTATGTGTCATGGTTGCTGTGGGTATTGTGTTAGTTGCCACAGACTTGTGTTTTGGAGGTCTCTGGTGTCTTGGTAGGTTTTTTGAGAGAATCTCCCGATAAGTTGAATTTTGTGTTGGATGCGTACTATGTCTATGAGTAGTGGTACTATGTGCATGTGTAGTTGTGGGTGGGTGGGTTGACAACCTCTTCTGTGTTACTGTATTGAGTGGGAGAGAGCATCGATTCAAGATTCTTGGTGTGGATACATCTCCCGTACACTGTACTAGAGTGAGTTATTAGTAGAGGACTGTCGGTGTACATGAGGCAATCGCTACACTGTCACAACAGGCCCAAGTCAGCAAGGTTGGCAGGAGAAACAAGGGTTATCCAACTGTCCATAATGCTAAGTTGAAGACTGTTATCACTAAAGGGAGCTTTTTAGGATTGATCAAAACAGGAGCTCAGTGGATGGATATTTCTGCTTCAGTTTTTTTTTTTTTTTGGTAGTTTAATAGGTTTCAAGTCACTAGCAGTAATTCTTTGACTGAGAAAGTACTAAGGATGAGGGCTACACTAGTGTGCTATAGCTGTATCTGATGATCTGGACTCTGTAGATGAAGCCAAGGCCCTGGTAGAATGAGCCTTGACCCTGCCTGTAATAGTTTTGATATAGTGAGTATAACAAAAGGTAAGAAGGCTTCAACACCCGTTTGGAAATAGTCTGTTTTGACACAGGTTGTCCATTCTTACTTTCATGAGAAATGAACAATTGATCTGAAGATCTGAATGATTTAGTTCTCTCAACAGAGTACCCAAGTTCTGTGTGGAAATCCAAGATATGGAATATCCTTCTCCCTCATTTTTACATTCAGGAAACAAAATGGGAAGATTAATAGTCTGACTGAAAGTAAACTCAGATACCACTGTAGGTATAAAAGAAGGATTATTTCTCAAATAAACATTGTGGAAATGGGATTGACTTCCTTAAGAAATTGCAACTCAGATACTTGTGTAGAGGTCAGAGCAATCAGTAAAACTGTTGTCCATGTTAAGAACCTCAAGTCAGCCAGGTCAGATGATTCAAATGAAGCAAGTGTTAGCTTCTCTAACACAAAATTAAGATCTCAAGGAGGGACCACTGGTTTACTTGGAGGCTTCTTATGCAAAACCCCTTTCAAAAATATTATGACACAAGACTGTATTGAAAGAGGAAGATCCATGGGCAGAAAAGCTGAAATAGATGATAAACGAACCTTGATAAAGGAATAAGAAAGACCACAGAATAGTAACGCACACAAATAATGTAAAACCAGAGAAGAGCTAGCACTGAAGGGGTGCTGGTTCTAGAAAATCTATTCCATTTATTAATATATTATTTTCTAGTGTCTAAATGTCATGCTTCCATTAGTACCTACTGCATTTCCTCAGAAAAGTGTTACCTAAAAGGAGTTTAGACCTTATAATCCAGACAGTAGAATGAAGTTGATTGATGTCAGGGTATATCAAACATCCTTGTTCATGTGTGAGTAGATCCAGTCTCTAATTGCCGCCGGCCACTTCCAAAAAAAAAAAAGGAGAACTACAGTTGCCTTGGCCTAAATGAAGTCACCACAATGATCTTGGCAAATTCCTTTTGAATCTTCAGAAGTACCATGGATATTAGTTGAAAGGGTGGAAAAGTATAAACGAACAATCTTGTCCAAGGAAAAGAAAAAAAAAATCTGTCTTTTAGGCCTTCTTGCATAGAGTCCTGGATCAGAATCTTGTGAGTTGATTGTTCATAAAGGAGGCAAAGAGTTCTACATGAACAA
The DNA here is from genome assembly GCF_019279795.1 of Protopterus annectens. Lineage (NCBI taxonomy): Eukaryota > Metazoa > Chordata > Ceratodontiformes > Protopteridae > Protopterus > Protopterus annectens. The sequence goes on from NC_056732.1 coordinate 653,227,600, forward strand.
CTCTCCATAGATGGATCAAATCTTGGAAGACCCACTCATCTAGGTTCCATTCATGAGGGTCTGCCCTGGTCCTGTTCAGGTTGTCTGCCACATGATTTTGATCTGATGGAATGTAGTATGCCTGTGGAGTGAGATTGTAATGTGAAGCTATATCTGAAGCTAACATGGCTATTCTGTAAAGGGGTAAAACCTGGATACCCCCTCATGTGTTGATGTACCTCATGATTGTGGTATTGTCTGTAACAACTTGAAGAAGTCCCATGGACCAAAGATGATTCAGAGAATTAAGTTCCTTGAGCAGGGCAAGCATCTTCTTGATATTTATATGTTTGCATTTGTCCTTGGTCCCCCGCATCCCCTGCAAATTTATCCCTCCTGAAACTGCTCCTCATGGAAAGTCCGAAGTGTCTGTGTTGACTGACTGCTTTGGAATAGGGAGGGAGAAGAGGAGACCTGGATTTAAGGATATGTGTTGTCTTCACCAAATGACTTCTGTTCTGAGAAACCCCAGCACTGGGATTTGAAAAGACAAAGTGCTGGTGCTGGGACCAAAGAGATGTCAGATACTACTATATCTTTCCCATGTGGAGTTTGTCCAGTGGTATCATGAGAACCATAGAAGCCATGAGATCTAAAATACTGAGATATCATCTCACTGTGATGGAAGTTTAAGTGAAAAACCTAAGAAATTGTTCTAGATATAGATCTATTTTTCTTGTGGAAGCAAAGCTCTTTGAACTGAGGTATCTAGTTGATTGCCAGAGGAACACAATCCTGTGTAAAGGAGTCAAAAATGCTTTTGAAAGTTCTCTTGGACTCCCAGCTTGTACAACAGATATCTCACCCAGAGAAGGAGATTCCTGACACTTTGAAAAAGACTCTGCAAAGATAAGCAAGTCATGTAAATATGGAAAAATGTGGATACCCTGTATCCTTCAATAGTTATAACTGGAGCTACACCCTTTGTGAGTACTCTTGGTACAGTGGATAGTCCAAAAGGTAAGGAAGAGAAATGATAATGGGATCCAGGGACACAAAACCTTAAGAAAAGTTTGAAGAATGGATGAATAGGCATGTGATGATAAGCATCTTTTAAGTCTAGTGTTACCAGGAAACTAGAAAGAGAAAGAAGAGGTAACAGGCTTTGAAGTGACATAATTTTGAATGTGGGCACTATCACAAACAGGTTTAGGAACAAAAGATTCAGAACTGGTCTCCATGCATTTTCTTTTTTTGGCACTAAGAACATCCTTGAATAAATCCCTTCCCCACCTTAGAAGGAGAAAATGATTATATCACTCCTAGCGACAGCATGTGATGAAGAACTGAAGGAAACAAAAGAGTCTGAAAAGGAGGAATTTGCTCCTACTACCATCTGTAACCTTGACAAATCATCTTCAGAACCCATTTGTTTGAAACTATCTGCTGTCAAAGACAAAAAAGGTGATTCAGACTTTCTGGATGGAATAAAGGATCCAGACTGGGACAGGGTCGCAAAGTCTCTTGAAAAGTCATTCAGACTTGTTGGACTGTCCTTGGTTTTGGGAGATTCTACTTTTCTTTTTGGAACCTCATGCCATTTCTTCTTAAACTTCTGTTTACCAGTATTTCTTTGAGACTGTTTAGTCTGCTTTTTCCAAAATTGGATGAGGAGTTGGAGAATCCCTTGGAAAATTTGAAAAAAGATGAAAAGTCAGATATTCCATGGATCAGCTTATCCCTTTCATCACACTTTCTCATCAGCTCTGCAGCAGAGGGTTCAAAAACTAAACCTCTCTCCAAAGTAAAATTTTAAATCTCATTTATCATCATCTGGGAGGTTCTGAGAATACAGCCATGCAAAACTCTTCAAAACAGTACCAGTGGTCATAGCCTTGGAAGAAGTATAAACAGATTCATACACTCATTATAAACAAGAGTAGTGGCCTGTGCAATAGAATAAACTAAATTATTTAAATCAAATTTTTCATAACAAGAAGAAACTGCAGATAAAACTTTACTCATACTTTCACAATTCGTCAAAACAAACTTTAACATAAGAGCCTTACATTTCAAAATTCTGAAAATCAAAGTTGCACTTTTTTCCCATACTTGTCAATAATTCTCCCATCTTTATCAGAAAGAGTGGAATTGGAATTAACTAAGTGTTTAGCATAAGTAGGATTAACTAAAGCTGTAGCTGCTGGGCCAGGTTTGGGAGGACTGAGGAACATTATACATTCTGTCTTTTTAGGGGTAGCTGATTGACTATCACTAACATGCACATCCTCTAAAGCACACAGAACAGGAAGAATGGGTGTAGGTTCTCATAAGGTCTTCTGTAACAACTCATAGTTTTTTCTGAGGGACTGAGAAACCTCAATGTTTTACCAATGAAAACACTAGCACATTCCAGAACAGTCTCAGAGAAAGACAAATCCCCACAGGGAGACTCAGAAGCTAAGTTATCCTCTGAGTCTGAGTCAGAAATCTTGAATCTCTTCAGGAAAAGTATTCCTCTTTCTTTTACCAGAAGCTACTTTACAAGAAGGATCAATAGTCCGAATTAAATCCTGATCCAGACCCAGTAAACTGTTCACATCTAAGGAAATATGAGGATGAGTAGAGTAGACAAAAAGGAAACTGGACTACCCACAGAAAACCATGCAGATATGAGGAGAGCATGAAAAATGACACACCATGATTTGCCATCATGAAAGAACCCCAGAACCTAGAGATGGAAGACAAAGATCTTAATTCCTCATTCTTAGTATCTACCCATCAATTTTTGACCAACCTTTTCCAAAACATGACTAATCAGACTAGGTCAGACTCAGGTAACCCAGATTAGTCACACTACAATGCTACACTTAACAGTGAATGCTGAGGTTTGGCACAAAAAAGAATACATTTAACAAGTGTGACGACAGGCTGTGAGACAGAGTTATGGAGACTTAGTATATGTTGCCAAATGAACCACAAATAACATTATGCTAATCACTGTTATAAAGACTTAGTGGTTCAGCAAAGCAAACCATAATGTCTAGTCATATGGAAACAAGCCGTCCCAAGAAACAAAACTGAGAAAGACAAGTGCATTTTTCAAACGATACGCAGTACTTAAGGCAGTTTGCAAAGTATTGATATTACTGTTTTTATCATTGCTAATGCTACTTATTACCTACATTGCTGCACTGCATGCAACATTTCTTCATTACATGTCTACAGCCTTTTCTTCATTGTGTTTTTTTTCAAATATAAAAGTTCACATTATTCATATCCTCTGCAATCATGCCTTTTCAATGACAGAGTACATTTTATTTGCACTAAAATGACCATATAACTCCTGGTAAAAAATGGGCTCTGACCTGAGGACCTTCTCAGTCATCAAAGAAAAGTAGGTACATAAATAAAGAAATGCAAATAATTGCCTGGAATACAATTGCTATAATCATAAATGCCATGCTGATATCTGCTAATTAACAAGATGAATACATGGTATCTGAGGAAGGGAACAACAAGAGATGTCAGCACAAGTCTTGTAGTTATTCAAAAACAGCTAATCACATAGATGTCTGACAACTATGATGTACACATGCATTTCTCATTAAAAGAGCCTATGGACCTTCCTATTTCATGATCATAAAGCTGCTAAACGTTCTGTGTCCCATACATTCATTTCGCAATGAGAGCTAAGAGATTCATTTCCATTATTCGATGTGCACAACAGTACGCAGCCCCTTCCACCTGGATATGGCTGAAATGACTGTGGTAATCATCTGTTCACCTTCTGTTTGGGTGAAGATGCATTGCAGTGCTCATGCTCTTTATCCTCCGTTGGCCAAAATGACAACTGTAATGCTTCTAGGTAGCTGAAACACTATGCCCTTTCCAGTCTCCTTTTATTGGAAGAAGGTGCCTTTTGCTGACCAATAGATAAATTACAAGGTCTGCTGCACTGATGCTGTGGGATACTTCTCAACAGTCTCTGTGTGGTAGTGTTATAACATCTAACCCTATGACAGGATCTGTATCTCTAGTGGAATTATAATGCATGCCTTACTACTGTGATATGAGCAGACACTAACTCACATCCCTCTCTGGTCTGACTCTTAGCACCTAAAGCACCTAGTCCTAGTATACAAGGTAAGACAGGTGCTAAATGTTGGCTCACTACTGGTTAAGTTCAGTTTTGCAGCAAGCTATTTTAAACCTACATCTTTGATGCACAATCTTTTGGATGACAATTTAATCAAAAACTGTATCTGACCAGTCAGTTCTAGTTTAAGTGAATATGAAATATTCCAAAGCTTTCCTCCTATTGTCAAAAAAAAAATAATACCCCTTTCATTATTATACCAGTACCAACAAGGTCAAATGCCAACAGGGAAAGATATTTGAATTATATCATTGTGTTTCCTAGTTTCAAATAAATAAACACACTACATATGGCCTCTTCTGCATAATCACAGATGGCTAGCTATTGTTTCAGTTTGCTGTTAATTCCACAGCAGTGGATGCCTTACCTGGCCACCTCATGGCATTCTAGGTGAGATCAAGGTCAGAGATGCAAAAAAAAAAAAAAAAAAAAAAATCACACAACTACATTAAGTCAAAGGGGTAAAAGAATGAAATGCTGGTAGGTGAACATTTATTTACTTGTTTCAACAGATACGTACATTCTACAAGATAAAACTCATTTCCACGTATGAATGAGAGCAAAGCATTAAACACAGCATAAAGGTAAAGTGGATAGAACATACAATCATGATATACAGAACATAAACACATCTTTTGTAATACGTGGCAGTGGCACGACAGGTAGCATATTCCACTTTAATGCAGAAGACTGTGGGTTCTATTCTCACACCATATAGGTTGATTGATGACACTGCAGTGCAACATAAGGGGGATGCAGCACTCCTGAGTGTGCCATTCTTTATATGAGATATTAAACTGAGGCCCCATCTGCTTAAGTTGGTGGTAGCTCAGGTGGATGCAAATGATCCCATGCCACCTATTGAAAAGAGAAGGAAAAGTTCCTCAATGCCTTGGACAAATTTCCTATAGTACTGTAAAAACTACCTTGGGTCTCCTTTGAAAAGCGGCTACTAGCCCAGCGGGAATAACCTGGTCAGTAAAGGATAAATAAAAAAATAAAAGATCTAATTTCTCAGAATCAATTGGAATGTGGCAATGATCTTTACTTAAATAAGCAATATTAATATTGCTAAACTAAATGTAAAATGGATAATTCAATTGTGCATTTTCACTCAAAGACAACATTCCTTGTGATTTTAGAATGTAATCAGGTCAATTATGCTTTATTTTTGCAGACCTTCACTTTCATTTTGATATTATGTTCAGTTAATAACTAATCTTCTTGTTGTTTGATGGTCCCATGCCTATATAACTCTCTAGCACATACAACATCCTGCCAGCTCACTCAGTGGCAACTACAGGGCCAAGGCAACAAGATGACTCCTATACTGTTGATCTCTGACTCTTCACCGCAACTATTCAGCCTGATTTTCATGGTCTTCTAAGCAAGCTCTTCAGTTCCTTGCTGAGTTGCCTCAACTAAGGGTTTAAAACCCTAACACTTTCTCCAGCCTGTGGCCTTGTAAGTCTTAAAGATGTTTCTCTAATGTCAGATATATGAAATATATTCTCTTGAAGCAGTCCAGGGCATTTTATCCATCACTTACTCTTGATTGATGACTGACCAGTCCTGTGTCAACATTTTTTTTTCATTTTTTTCCCATCTTTAGCATTCCCATTTCTGAGAATTTGCACCTATCAGATTTTCCTCCTCCACACCCTACCAAGCTTCTTTGCTGCAATGTGCAAAACTCAGCTGCAAACTGAGAAGTGTTGCCATAGTTTTCACTGCTAGCCTTCAATAGAAATAAGCCCTTCTTTAATCCTAGAGCAAAATCTGGTAAAACTAGCCCACTCTCCAATAGTAATTACTGTAAAAACCTACCACAACAGATGGTCAGTTCCAATCATTTCTCCAGCCAGCCTAATTGACATGGGCATCCTGAGGAAATGTAGTAATTGCCTCATGTATACTGACAAGTATTTATCCCTAAAAAACAAATACAATATGTGAGAGATGTAATCACACTATGAGTTTGAAATCAATTGTCTCATGTGACAACAAACTGGACATCAAACAGATTCTCAGCACACTAAATAAGGTCACAACGCATAAACTGATATATGAGGAGGTACTCAACAGAAGCCTACCAAAAGATCAGAGAAAGCAAATAGAATCCACTACACATAACAACACACATACAAATGTCTCAGCAAATAAGCCCATAAGACAAAACACCTCAAAACCAAATGTCCTGATCACAGGTGACTCCATAGTGAGACACACAGATGGCCCCCTCATGAGGCTGGACAAGGAGAAGGTCACAGTCAGCTACCAGGATCCGTCAAATCACATATGCACTCAAGTCACTCAAAACAATTACATCTATGACTGTCATAGTAAATGTTGGAGTGAATGACTTGAGACGTACTTCTCTGGGCTATAAAGAGAGACATGACTGAGATCTCAGATTAGGTTTCCCATGCAGGTATGTCCCTAACCCTAAGCAGCATTCTACCCTCACCCAGGATGATGCCACAATATAGACAAAAAAAAAATGATTGACTTCAACATTTGTCTTAGCTTCTGATGTCAGTCCAGGGGGATCCCATATCTGTCAGCCTGTGGAGTCATAGTTAACAGACCACACTGCTTTGCCAGAGATGATCTTCACATGAATTGTCTAGGCCTTCAGATACTGGCAAAAGCACTTTTCTCCCCCATAGTGCCTTTTTTAGGCAATGTCAAAACAAATAAAATTCCAATGTAAAAAAAAAAAAAAATCCCCTCAAGACAAAGTCAAGGTTATGCTGCTTAATTCTAGAAGCTTAACCAGGAAACTGTACTCCCAGGAAGCTCTTGTCACCTTGGAATATGCTGATGTCTGTGCAGTCAATGAGACATGTTTAGAGGCTGCAGACAGCACCCCAGCTGTGCAAGGCTACAATGCCTTGCACAAATTCAAACCCCAAAAGGAGTGTGAAAAAAACAAAGTGGAGGTGTATCCATCTTCATTAAAGCCAAATACAACTCGAGACTGGTTAAAAAGTATGACTGTCTTGATATACTCCAGGTCCAACTAACTATAGGTAAAGCACCTACCACATTATTACTAGCTACAGGTCCCCCACCTACCTGGACTTACTAGAGTTACTTACTGTACAGCCAAACACTTTGGATATGGGTGATTTCAACTATCCTTCCATAGACTGGGCTGGCATGTGTGAGGACTACAGAACACATATGTGGCTGAGTCAGGTATGGAAATAAGGTACACAAAGAAAGCTGGTGGTGGAATGCAGAAGTCTAAGAAGTCATCAAAAGAAAGAAAGAAGGAGTGCAGGAAAAAGTTGGAGACAGAAAAGACCAACCAGGCAAGGAAGGAATACTAGGTGGCTAACAAAGAAGAAGCTAAGAAAGTAGTTGCAATAGTAAAGAATAGGGCATCAGAGGCACTCTACCAACTTCTGGAAAGTGACTCATTAGGTGACACAGAGAAACTATATCAGGTTTCAAGGCAAAGACAGAAAGATAAAGAAGATAGTCAGACACTCTTCATAAGAGATGTCAGCAACAACCTTCTCATCAGTCCACAGGATATCAAATGTAGATGGAAGGAGTATTTCCAGCATATTCTGAATGAAGAAAACCCCACAGAAGACCAAATAGCCTAGAATGAGAGAAGAAGAGGAGCCCACCCTAGAAGAAGTAAGAACAGCATTAAGGAAAATGAAGTCAGGGAAAGCAGCAGGCTCAGATAAGTTCACAGCAGATATGATAAAGACGTTGGGTGAGATAGTGGAGAAATGGTTCCTGAGGGTAAGGTCATAACAGTGTGGAGAGAAAGGTGTATACCAGATGGCTGGAAAAGAAGCATACTCATGCCAGTGTACAAGAACAAATGGGACATACAGAACTGTGGGCAGTAGAGAGGAATCAAACTCCTATCACACTGCATGAAAATTAGAGAGGGCGATTCATAAACAGATATGCAAATTAGCAGAATGTAAGATGAGAGATGAGCAGTTCAGATTCAGATCAGGATGCAGCACAACTGACCCAAAGTTTGCAGTGAGGCAGATAGTTGAGAAGGAGCTAGAGATGAGGAAAGTGTCCATCTGGGCATTCCTAGACTTGGAGAAAGCATATGACAAGGTCCCAAGAAAGCTGATCTGGGCAGTACTGTGGTGGTTTGAAGTCCCAGAAGAAGGCTATGTACAAGTATCCAGTAACTCAAGTATGAACAGTGTTTGGCCTCACAGAGGGGTTCCCAGTGGGAGTGGGTGTACACCAGGGTTCTGCTCTGAGACCACTGCTGTTCAAACTGGTGATGGACTACATTAGCAAACAAGTTGGAGGCGACAGATCAACAAAGTTACTGTATGCAGATGATGTGGCATTGCAGACTCTGAGCAAGAACTTCAGCAAAGTATAGGGAAATGCAAAACTGAAGGCACATGGGATGAATCTAAGCACAGATAAGGCAGTGGCAATGGCAGCAAACTTGGGAAATCAGAAGAAGCTGAGAAGTGAGATAGAAGGGAAGACAGTAGAACAGGTAAATAGTTTCAAGTATCTTGGAGAGGGTGGTTGAGGAGAAGGAAAGTCTGAATGAAGAGGTCAAAGCTAACTCAAGCTGAAAAGTAAGGTGTACAAGACATTGGTGTGACCACTACTACTGTATGGTACAAAAACCTGGGTGGTAAAGGCAGAGCAGATGAGAAAGCTAGAGGTGATGGAAAGGAAATGCCAGAGAAATGTGGTAGGATGCACACTGTGGGACAGACGAAGAAATGAGGACATAAGAGCAGAAATCAAAGTGGCTCCAATTGCAAACAAGATCAAAGAGAACAGATTATTGTGGTTTGGACACATACAGAAAAGCAGAAGACAATCTGGTGAAGAAGATTTGGGATAGAAGAGGAAACGAGGACATCCAGAAAAGAGGTGGATGGATTGTATGAAAGATCTGTGACAGTCAGGCATGAATGTCGAGGAAAGCAGGAGTGTGGCATTTAATCAAGAGAGATGGTGGCAGTTAACACAATTCCCCACCCCCATGAAGAAAACAGGAAAAGGGGAGCTGATGATGATGATTCTGTTGATTGGGAGACATACATGAGCACAAACCTGCTTGCCCTGAGGTTCCTGGACTTTGTCAATACAAATGTCCTGGAATAGCTAGTCTGCAACCCCACAAGGGGCTCAAATGTCCTAGTCTTAGTACTCATCAGTATGGGGGCTCACTGCACTACCCTACTGTGTTTTGCCCTCCCTAGTAAGGTCAGAGCATAAATCTGTCTCGTTTGAAGTTACAGTCAGACCTGACACAACCACAGGAGCAAAGAAACTGAAAAATGTATCCAAAGCAAACTATAGCCTACTAAGCGATGATATAAAAAGTTTCAAACCCTCTGATAACACAGCCAACAATGACTCCTATGCAAAGGAGTATACAAATGTCCTGTATAACAACCTAAACAACTGTACAGACTCAGCTGTACCTGACTGGATCAAAACCAGGTCCTCCCGAAAAAAGCAGGCCACACTGGCAGACCTCAAGTATAAATGGGTAATATAATAAAAGGAGGAAACTGATGTCTAAGAATAAGAGGGAAGTTACTCAGCAGACGAAGAATACCCTCCACAGCTTGAACAAACAAGATGTCATGTAAAGTCCTCTAAAGCTAGTTATGAAGCTAAATTAGCATCCCTATATAAGGATAATCATAAGGCGTTCTTTATCTATGTCCAAAATCTAAAAGGGAATGCCCAACTCTGTGCTAAACTTATAGTACCTCTCATACTGAACCTGAGGAAATTGCCAACCTGTTAGCTGACAGATTTGGTGCAAACTTCACCTACCTGTCCCCACTAGCCATCACACCAGTCCTCTACCTAGTATCACCAAAGAGCAGGTCAAATCCACACTCTCCAAGGCTAAAAACATGGTCTCTATGGGACCAGGAAACATCCCAGGCTGCTTACTAAACAATCTAAAACAAGACTTAGCCGAACCACTTGCCACTCTCTTCAAACTCAGCCTTAGCATTGGCTTTATTCCAACAGAGTGCAGAACAGCAACAGTGTTCCCTGTACTCAAAGGTCATCCATCAACTGACCCTGAAAACTATAGACCCATACACCTAACCAATCTGCAAGGCCATGGAAAGACTCATCATGGACCTTATCAACAAGGACACAGGTGACCTTCAAACTCTTGATCTAAACCAGTTTGGCTTTGCTAAGGATAGATCATGCTTAATGAACCTGGTGGACTTCTTCGAGAATGTCACCAAAGCCCTGGATGAAGTCAGAACAGTACATGCTGCCTATCTTGACATAGCCAAGGCTCTTGACACAATCTTCCACCCAGGTATCATTGAGAAACTCAGCTAGCTGGGGATTAACCCATACATCACTAGATGGGTAGCCCATTGTCTCACCAACAAAACTCATACTTTCAAAGTTGGAGACTCCACCTCTACCAATAGACCAGTTACCAGCAGCATACCACAAGGATCTATGTTGGGCCCAATATCATTTGGAATCTATTTCTTGGAAGTCCAGATGCAAGTAGATGGCCTGTGATTTATCAAGTTCACTAATGACTGTAAACTGAGTGCAATCATTGAGTCCCCAAATGATGTTAACATTCACCAAAAAGGCTAACACAGACAAATGATTTGTGCCAAAGCCAAGGACTAGAACTAAACTCAAAAAAGTACATTATTATCCCCTTTGGAAAAGAGGAAATCCCTACAAATTACAATATTTACAGCATCTCCCTAAGCTCAAACCCAGTGGCATGTGATTTGGGAACACAGGGTGACAGCAATCTAAACATTGATCACCATGTGCCAACAGTGGTAAGAAACGCCTTCGACATTGCACATCTCATAAGTAAGGGCATCATATCCAAGACTAAGGATGCTATAACTCCTCTGTACTTGACCCTCATCAGACGATTAATAGAGTAAAACACTCCCTTTTGCATGCACCTCACCAGACACCTGCAGCAGCTGGATAGACCATAGATGTTTCTCACCAAGAAAATTCAAGCCTCCAAAACATCACCTACATGGAAGGACTGAAAGCCGTGTCACTGTACTCTGTATCCTACACACTGCTGAGATGTGACTTGTACCTGGTCTACAGAGCAGTCACTGACCCTACCCTAATGGAAATGCTGCACACCCACAAATCAAATGGGACAAGAGTCACTCGCTCCAGGGATCTCAACCTAGTCTGTGATATTAAGAGAGCATGCTGGAGAGACAGGTATATCTCCTAGAGATTGCCACTCCTCTGGAATGAACTCCCAATTCATGTGAAGCAGAGCTTCTCAGTAACACTATTAAAGTGGAATCTAGACAACTGGATAGGAGACTGTAAATTCACCCCAGTGGGTGGCACCTATGTCCCTCATGGACAGGGGCAGTTGGTGTTAATCATAGACTCGATCTGCAAATAATGACCACCTAACCAAGGTCAATTAGGGAACATGGTATAGCATGCTAGGCTTGTATAGGCCCTAGGAGCATTAGCCTAATAACCTCCTATGAACATATGAACCTATGGTAGTCGCAATATATGACCAACCTTTGTGCTTTTATGAATATTTTTCACGAACATTAAATCTTCATTAATCCTAGTCCATCTTTCCTTTCTTCAATCTTCTAGATTCATTCCCAGAGTTTATAGCCAAAATTTTGCTTTTCTTGAAGGAAGAGGAAAGTCATAAGCTGAATGCATTGAGTTAGAGTTATACCCTCTTTTCAGACTTTCACTTCCTTTGGATCCAGCTACAATGCCATCTTTTAGCTCTTGTTTTGTCACACTCAGCTCCTTAATGCAAATATGACTGGATAGTAATTAGGATCAAACACTGACCTGATGAGGGAGGGAAAATAGATAAAAGATGACATCATGGGACACACATGGAAAGTACATGTGACACAGACAATGTTGTAACTGCCTTACTTAGTAGTAGTTTTACCCTCTTTTATTCATTTATATCAAACTGCAGCCTGTCAGCTCTGGTAACCTGGCCATTTTAAGGTCCTTTTGGTACCTTGTAGCTATCAGTCTATGACTGCCCTCAAAACCTCTCCTCTTCATGTCTAGTATACTTTCTACATATACTAAGATTGTCTGCCATTGTCTCCCATTTGGTCATTCACAATAGCCAGTACCCAGAGGTTTCCCACTTTTCCACAGTGAAAATTATGTCAGCTGGTTCTTATTTGACAAAGTTCAACTCCCTTCAAAAGTTAATTCATAAAGATATCATAATAACTCCTTTTCTCTTGCCTCTCATCATGAAACCTATAAATTGGACCCACTAATTCACCCAGCTATGGCTCCTGAATTTCATTTAATGCCCTGGTATAACATAATCCACAGTCACAATATTGCTGGAAACTATATGCCTGCCTTTTAATAATTGCTTTGTTTTGCTTCTGGCTCACCACGTATACAATTATGATTGTCCACACAGCGTACCTTAATTTAGCCAGAGCAATTGCTGGCATAACTGCTAAACTAAATGCATTACAAACAGATCCATAGTGGTTAAAAGACAGAAACTTCATGGTGTGAGTGACAGGGGCAACATTAGAGAACATGAACATAACTAGTGGTGTTTGGCAGGGTTAATGCTTGGACTATTTCTATTTGATATTCATTTTACTGTCCTCCACATCAAAAACCAAGAGGTCTGTCAGATCCCCATCTGATGATCAAGCTCTCCAACAAGAACTTACACTTATAACTTATCTGGCATACAGAAAATGGAAAAATAAAAATGCTAAAAAGTGCTAAAAAGTACAACATTCTTGCATTTAGTAGACAACTTCTATACCCAACACACGACACAGACAATATCCCACTTCAAAAAGTGCAGTTAGAGACCTTGGAAACTAGTTTGCTAATTCTCTTTCCTTTTATCATCATGTGCAGCAGTTGTCAGAAAATCCTAGCACAGTTAATCAACAAAGGAATAACATCCAGCTCTAAAGAGGTTACTGACCCCTTATATTCAGCATTGATCAGACCTAATTTAAAATGCAGTGTCCCCTTTGGGGTGTACCTCACCAGACATATCAAACAAAATGAAAGATCTCAGAGATTCCTGAGCAAGAAGATCATAGGATTAAAACCCCTAAGCTACCAGAAAAAACTAGAAGCACTGTCCATTTTCTTTCTGTATCATATAGATTCCTCAGAGGAGACCTTTTTCTCATCTTTTGTTTATTCAGGACCCAGAAATTTAGGATGTCTTGCACCTTTACAAGTTAGAGAGTCCCAGAGTTACCAGGCCTCAAAGAACTAAACCAAGGTGGAGAGACATATTCATTACTCAGCATCTCCCCACCTCTGGAAAATCAAGCAGTATGATACACTATCTTCCTTCAAACAGGACTTGAATAATTGAAAGGGATTTTATCAGTTCATCCCAGGTCTGAGTGGCTAAGTCATTCTTGAGAGGTGAGGTACAGACTAGGGTGGGAAACGGCAAGACAGAATGACTGCATGACTCACCTCACTTCTTATGAGGCTACGATTCCAAAACATCAATGTACCAGTAATATACTGCATCTGCCTCCACTTCAGTGGTTATATCTGAATGTTATCATCGGTGCCTACATTGTTAATAATTCCACGAATTATCTGATACATTAACAGCATAAATGCCTTAAACATTTCCCAGTCTGTCCTACCCTAGCATGCCTTCTAAAAACCTTCTTGCAAGCCCTACAATATATTTTATATACTAACAACTTCATATAAGAACATAGTCCTAATTTCCAGCTTTTTTGCACACATGTAGTACCTACTTTATTGCTCACTCTTGAATAACTGTCCTTTCTTCAGACAACTGCATGTTGGTACCAGTCCCTGCCAACTGCCTGCCCATTGTAACCCAGGTGAACAAGGTCTTCTCCCAACCTCCTTACTGCATATTATTTATAATGATCCTTGTATTATCATAGGCATTTATTTGAAGCATGTAACCTTGTGTTATAAAATACATACGGAAGCTATATAGTCACCTGTTCAGTGAAAAAAAAAATGAAGCGTTGCAAATTAGCGACCTGCCCATATTCATATTGTAGACATAGTAACACTTACTTGCTTTCCTCTGGACATCTTTTTGACTCCAGATTCTTTCCTCTCATGTACAATGTTTTTAACTGTCATTAAGTCATGCTTCTGGTCATGGCCCAGCAAAACAGCCCCTGAGCAAGTGAAATACATGTACAATTTTCTAGCAGAGCTGCAAGAGGATCCTTTCAGGCAACAATGGCATGAAATAACTAAAGGAATGAAAACTCATAGCTCCAGGTTTCACTTCCTTCTGATGCATTTTTATTTTTCATAATCTGTTGTAATTCTGAAACTCTTTTCTTTGCGTCCCAGAATAATGAAACTGAAAATGCTATGTCTCTGTGTATTTCCTTTAATCCATGGTATGGCAATTTCAGAGTTAATATATATATATATATTTTTTTTATTTATCATTTGTTGACCGGGAAATATACACATGCATACATATTTATCTATCTATATCTATATCTATATCTAATAATATATCTATATCTATATCTATATCTATCAGTAGGGCATTGTGGGAGCTGCAGCCCCAAAATTGTTGGGTTCAGTGGGAGCTTGCATCCTGCAAATAACAACCTTAAAGGAGAATAATGACATTTGACATTTGCTGTGCACTATTTTCATGTTTGTTTGTTTTTTTCTCTTAATTCATTGACATCCAATTAGAGTTTAAGAGCTGCAATAACCAGTCTTTGCATTCCCTATGCCTAGAAGAGCTGCCTGAAGCAAATGCTTTGCCTTGGACATAGCTTCACTCAGTGATCTAACAATGTTGTCAGAAGGTCATCTTGTTAATCAAAAGGTCATCTTGTTAAGATATTACTCACTGAGACTAAGCCCTTTTCAATATGTACAAGTGCAACTTTTGAGGATGATTACAATTAGTAAGGGAGTTGGGATTGAAACTGCATATTAGAGGGGGAGCTACTGGATGAAACTTCTGGGAAAAAAAGTACTGAGTCCCTGCCTCCTTAACATGGAGTGCAAATATATCTATGTACTCCACTTTAGATTACCAGGCTAATGGTTCAAGAGCCCTTACAAGCCTAGACAGTGTTCCCCAGATTTTCCCCAGTTTTCTATCCCTAGGAGGAAGATAACAGGGGTCTGCAAGTCGGGAGAAAATCCAGTCATTTGTTTATATCATGTTCAATCTTTACTAGTCAATAAGTAGTTTTATTAACTTATATGTTCATGGAATAAGCCCACTTGACCCAATATGCCTTGCTTGGGACAATATGGAATCTTTTCTAGATTAATTGATTTACTCAGAGTCACACAAATAAAGGAGGAACAAATGAAACACTGGGCACAGGAAGCCGCATATTAACAATTTATTTATTTATTTATTTAACATTTGTTGACCGGGAAAGTCCGACTAGGTTCCACAGATCCTGTTTTCAGCGGATGCCCGGGGAGAAATGCTCCAGAAGCATGTCTTTAGAATGTCCGAGCTTTAGTCTTCTGCACTAACTGCCAATACTGGCTGATACCCCCACTCCAGCAACATTTTCCCATTCTGTCTCTAACTCCCTATGATGACCATTGGACTTCTTTGCTACCTTGTTCAGTGTCCCCAGGCGAACCAGAATCAAATTTTACTGACCCAGAGGGGCTTAGAATTTCCACATCCATCATGGATGACAGGAAGGGTTCATAAGTAGCTACTAGGCTTGCAGTCCAGGGGATCGTTGATAATCCTAACCGAATACCCAAGTTTAGAAAGCACCCCATTCTCAGGCAGTTGCTTTGATAATGCTTTTGGTCATTGCTTCTTCCCCACCTCATACTTCAGGACTGGGACACATTTTCCCCTTTGTCTAGCAAATTCCACTAGACTGTTTTCTTTTTGGCTCTTTGTTTACCAAAGAAAGTTCTTGAACTTTGGTCATTGTCCTTAACTAAGGCATAAAGTGTTACTCCTAAAGTAAAAATCTCTGTGGTTCTACTAGACACCTGTGCCATTACTTGCAAAACATAGAAGCAATTCCAACAACTCTGCCACAAAACTGTCATTGTTATTTTAGGATCAGGAGACCCAGTTTCCCATTCATTCTGAGCAGGACATGTGCACTATTTCTCCTAATTAATGTAACGCCTTTCCACTTTTAGATTCTTGTTGCTATAGACAAGGGCAAGGTGTAGCTGAGTAAAGGCTGGTGGATATGACATGAGTGGGTGTCCAGCATTTTATACCTCCTTCTCATTTAAACAACATATCATCCACATGTTACGTCTGCACAGATTTCTCCAGAAGCCCAGCATATAAACAGTGCTTCCTTGGCTCTCTTCTTCTTTTTCTTTATATTTTTCCATCTTTCTGCACAGCAGTTCTTGCATACTGCATATCTACAAGCAATTATCATTCTAGCAGTGCTTTGCAAACTTGCATATGTTTCTTTATCATAAAACCATTACCTCAGTCTCTTTCTTTTCTTTGCTCTTGAGTTGGCTTGATTCCAAATGAAAGCTTGAGCACCTTATATGCAAATAAGGGAGTATACAAGTTTAACCCTAATTCTAACTCTTTTTTTACAAGCTTCCCCCTCCTAACCATTGAGCCTTCTCCAACTGAACCTGAGCCTACTCATTATGATAAGGTGGAAATTTTCCCTCAGATCCCTTAGGTCTGGAGTCATGAACAGCAGTCATCATCCAGACACATCATGGCCGTTTGTGCTTTTGGCAGATTGTGCTTTTGCCTGCAATCCGCCATGACAGCATTATGTAAGACTGCCTTGAACCCCTAAACCTGGGTGGTGATCTGGATAAATATGGCACCATAGAGCCTCACAGTGCATTTCAAGCAGCATATGACATGCTCAACATCTTAGGTCATCATGGATTGCCATCATTGGTTTTGAGGACCACACCTAGACACACCCTTGCACTGACCCTTACTACTTGACTCTGTCCCTGTCCTCCAACAATGATGATTTCTGGGAGTCATGACATAAAACAGGTCAGGACTCCACCCCCAACCCCACCCCCAAAGATTGATGTGCCCATCCTCCTTTGCCATGCAATCATCTGTTTTGCAGTCAGTGTTTTGTCCATCTATGTCATCAGCACAGTGCCAATACTAACCTTAGCAATAGGGCAGATTTGTAAAGGATGCCTTGAAGCTGCGAAGCTTTTGATGTATAACTACAACTGTGAGGTACAGGATGACTTGGTATTACAAATTCTAAGAAGACTGAAATGTGCACATAGCCATAAACCAGCACTGTAACATGAGGAAGCCACATGGGTATTTGCGGTTTTAAACCAAATGCTGCTTTGTCTCTACTATACAATTAGCAGTTTCAAGCATCTGCACATCCATTTGAGAGACACATCAGTCATAGCTTGTATTAAATGAAGGTAATTCTCTTATAAGACTCAAGTGTGTACAAATCATGTTCAACAAAACAAAATACATTACTGGACATTAGTTTGTGTATCTCTATAAATTTCTTCAGCATTATCTCAATGATAAACCTCCAAAGGGTACATCATTCAAGACACTGGCACCATATAATGATTCATGTTCCTCTGTGGTGCACAAACCTAGAAGTGCCCTTGGTCTACTTTGCTGTCTATACAAACCCGGTCCTATCAGCACATTAAATAATAAGATCAGCCAGTTCTAGTGAACAAGATCAAATAAATATTCATTGGATTTGTTTGATGCCTCCTAAGTAATTTCTACTGGCCTAAAATGAGAAATAAAGTCAAGACATAAAAAAGCACAGAAACAATTCTGTTCTTGTTACCTCTCAAGCTCTAAGAAGCTACATTATCACTGGGATAGATTTGGATATCACACATGGCAAAACAGGTTTAGGTACAATCCTTTCCTGCAACAGAGTTCTGGCTGATAGCTTTAGAGGCATTTTAGAAAGAAAATCAGAAGGCTCAATAATTGCTCAAAGGAAAAAAAAAATTAATGGTGCAGTCTCCAGCTTTTAGAAGGTTAAAGGGTAATGTGATAATGTGCACAGAGTCAAATCATTTCTTAATATTTATGTGGTTCTTATTCAACACATTCTCTGACATGGTTGGGATGCAGACATTGCAAACATGCATTGCACAAACTATGTAGTTCAGAAATTAAGAGGAAATTGTTTGAAGAAAGGATGAGCAAGTTGTGAAATGTGTTACCTGAAACATTTAAAAGACATTTAGCATGCTGTGTCATTCAAAAGAGTGAGACAATAAGTTTACAGAAATATATTGGATACATGTAAATTTGCAGACAATCTGATCTAACTTTCCTGCCTGAGAGATGTACATTAGTGTGTAATCATATGTCAAGTGTATGTTTGGATTCATAATCTGTCAGACAGGTATAATCATGTTGCATGAAATGATGACAGCAAATTGCAAGAAAATGCAACAGCTCAACATGTAGTTATTAAGTAATTGCTGAGAAGTGTGCAATAAAACAACATTAGTGTTCCTATTTATTTATAAATAATAGTAAGAGTTTTATTTGGTAATCTAGATGTGGTTATTTGAGGATTGTACATGTTCTCACTGGTGCCCAGGGAAATATGTTAATGCATTGCAAAATGTAAGTGAAGGCTGTGGAAATCAGACATTGTGTTTTGTACAGGATGTACCAAAAGCATTCATAGTACAACACTCTAGCCTACAAGCTGGGATGGTTGCCCATCATTTTCTTATGACAGGCATTTCTTTCTTTCTTTCTTTCTTTCTTTCTTTCTTTCTTTCTTTCTTTCTTTCTTTCTTTCTTTCTTTCCTACTTGTTGACCAGATTAATTGTTCTAGGCTATTTTCAGGGGAAAGCAAAAGAAAGAAAAATTAGATTGCTATAGTCCATATAATGCACCCACTCCTCCTTTCTGCCACCAGCTCCTATGCTTGTCCACAGGGTCTACACTACCTGTTTTAGCTCCTGCTGGGCACAGCTTGACCCATGTCTGGGAAAAGAGGGGAGACTGATAACACTGGTACTGCTGGGGAGTGTGTCCTTACCCTCAGTACCCCTCAGCATCCTTGTAAGCTTGGTAGTTGTTGATTCGGTAAGTGCATAGATGTAACCTTCAACCAAGCATATAGTATATGTGCTTTAAATTGTAGCACAGAGTTTTCTAAACACTCCTTTTACAGTGAGCCTTGTTGGCTTCCTTTCCACCAGGATGGGCAGGCTGACATTGGCTGATTACTGCTACCCTTCCCATGAGCCCCCTCAGCACATGGGTTGTTAGGGTCCCCTGCAAACAGATGATGCATTTTCTCTCATTTTCTGAACCTATTTCATCCCATGTTGGAGTGTAGTATGTATATGCCACATCCATATAAAGTTACAGTAATTAAGTAATGGAGTTCTTAAACCACGAGTTGCATTAATATGATGATTTCATTTTTTATTCAGTTATCAAGCACCTCATTAAATACATCGGAGAAGTAGTCACTATTTTAATCAAGTGACAGATTATTACATTTTGAAGCACCTGCTTTAACTATAGTTAATCTGAAGGGAGTTTAAGTTTCATCTGAAGTGTAACGTGATTATAAAGGACCCTGCAGGTGCTGTTATAGTTGCCTTTTTCTGTTTCTGCTAATCAAACAGCTTTCTTATGATGGGGGAAAGTCAGTGGAGCATTTCAAAAGGTTTGTGTCCAAAGCAAAACAGTGCTGATGCAAATGGAGACAGATACCAGTATAGAAAGAAACCACAATTCCCAAGAGCTGCATTTTGGACTTGAATATATAAAGAATTATAAAATATATGGAATGCACCTGCAAATGCTATTGGAAAGAAATACATACAACCAGTTTCAAACTGTCAAATCACAGCTGTCACTTTTATGTAATAACTGACCCTGTAATAATGTAGTGCAGTATTTGTCACTGATTACAACTATTTCCAATATATAATCAAACTACATTTTTTCTCTGTAATTCTGGTTTATGTGGAAACAAGGCACAAATGCATTAGGTGCCAAGCTCTGTGACAATGGTTTAGGCAGGAGTGCATTGCTCATGCTACAGAATGGCCTTTTGAGTGGATTTGCAGAGGGTACCATATGCAGTCAGGTGTGCTTGTAATATTGTAATATTTACCTTCTGGAGCCTACATAAGCTGTGCCCTACTTATTTAAAGGAAATACTGATACTCCATTTCCCAAAGAGGTATCTTAGTTCATCAGGTAAGGGCTAGCGCCACTACCAAAGATTCATCTTGAAACAGCTGACATATTTTCTTTTAATTGTGTTCCTTCTGTTCATTGGAGTCATAAATCTTCCTTGATTCAGGGATGTGATTCACATGCTATGTTCAGGAAACCCTTAAAGTACCATCTTTTTAAATCCCATTTTGTATCACTGGTATATCATGGTTCTAATAAGTTAATTTTAATTTAATTATTTATTTTTACCAAGTATGTGATATTTTAATCTTCCGTTTTAGTTTCAGTGTTACTAATTGCTATTGATAAAATGCTTACTATAAAGCATTTAAATATATCAGTAGACAAACAAGCAAATAATTGATATCTTTAAAAGCAAGCATTTAGTTTTCTTTGAGGGGGAAAACATGCAGCTTAAATAAAAAATCTGGAAATTGGGTTAATCTCATACAGATAAACTATTCTGCTTTGAAAGCAAAGTGACAACTGCCATTTCTCACCAATACAAAATGAATAGTGCAAGCTAGTGAAGAAGTTGTTCGATCTTTTTAAATCCCAGTTGGAAATTTGGATTTGCATTTAATATGTTTTAGTTTAACAATTTAATTATCGATTTTATCAGGCTTATGTAACTAATCTCCAATTTAGTTTTACTGTCATTTATTTTTATTGATATGCTTAACAGGAACCACTTTTTTCTTTGGAGAATAAATCTTGTATTTAAGGATCTGGAAATGTTATTTCACAGATCCATTCCACTTTCCAAAAATTTAAGCATACTTGCTTCAATGAAAGCAAACTGGAAATCACCTTTTTGGATTACGACACAATAAATAGTGTAACATACAGACTGGTGAATCACATATAACATAACCTGCCAGTGGTTCTTTAAAACATATTTTATCCTTCTTCAGTTTATTAAAATCATAGTGAGCAAGCAGCCAACACCAAACACCAGAAATAAGAAGGTAATAGTGTAAGGGAAGTAGATGGGACACTTAAGATTCTTATTCACCTATACATATGTCTACAGTCTAAGTCAGTACATCTCAAAATTCTAACCAATAAAAGATTTCAATGTATGCATCCATAGAGTGTGTCTGCATGTTAATGAACTAGTCTTTGAAATAATACAACTAGCTAAGAGCAGAGAGAAATTGGAAGAAGGAAGAGGTGAGGTGGGTACACAGACAGCCCTTTTAAGGAAACATATATATATATAAACATATAGTATAAAGGCTCTTGCATCCCCTGTAGTGCCTTTTTTAGGAAAAGTGATGAGGTTAAAACTACCAACATGAACATTTCAACAAAACACATTAAATGTCATGCTGCTGCTAGGAGTCTAAACATGAAACTGCACTCATTGCAAGCATTTCTAACTCTGGAAAATGCTGACATCTGTGCAGTCACAGAAACCTGGTTCAAAGCTGTAGAGAGCACCCCAGACTTACCTGGTTACTCGTCTTATCATACATTCAGACCCCAAACTGTGGGCAGTAAAGCCAAAGGAGGTGGAGTTTCAATATACATTAAAGACATACACACCTCCAGGGTGGTCAAACAGTATGAAGTACAGGAGACACTCCAGGTTCAGCTAACCATTGACAAGACTCTTATTCAAATCATAGCTAGCTACCGGCTCTCACATCTGACTCAAGATGCCAAATCTACCTATTTGGACCTGTTCAAATGTATCAAGATTCAACCCTTTACCCTGATCCTGGGTGACTTTAACTTCCCAAACATAGACTGGAAGAATTACTCATGCCAGAACACAAATGCCCAGAGATTCCTTGATTTTATCAATGCAAATGCCTTGGAACAGCTAGTCGATACCCCCACAAGGGGTGATAATATCTTGGACTTAGTATTAACCAACACGAGTAACCACCGCAGTATCCCTATAGTATCATCCTCCCTGGTAAGATCTGAACACAAAGTTGTCATTTTTGAAATCACCATTTCCACCAACCCCTCCTCTAGCCAGAATCAGACATAAAAACTTCTCCAAAGCTGATTACAGCCTCCTCAGGGATGGTATAAACAGCTTCACAGCCCCCACCCCCTCAGTGGAAACTGGCACCATATCCAAAACTACAACAAAGCATGATACGAGCATTTATATAGATGCATGGAATCTGGAATACTCGACAGGACTAAACCCAGAAGCACCAGAAGTTGTTGAAGATGGGGGGGGGGGTTGGGCGGAGGGTGAGAGGGACACTTAGTGATCTAAAAAGGGCAATTTTTGAAACTATTTACTACCACAACATAGGTTAACTTGGAGAACATTTTAAGCTTATCCAATTTCCCTTTTGGTGCTTGAATTAACATTTTCTGATTAGTCTTACCTATCCTATGGCTGATAATTGTACATTAGCCCTAGTGAGAATAAATGTGATCATACTATAGATAATTTTAGGGGGCCCATGTAAGGGATGCAAGATTTAGGAACTCCTTCTATCCATTAGTGACATGAGGGGCAGTCCTGGAGTGCATTTTCTATTACCCATACTTAGATCCAGAGATGAGCTTTGTTTTACTTGACTGGATAGTCTGTTCTGGGACAGTGGTAGCCTCTGTGATAGATATCCATCTATCCACAATATTCAGTTTAGATACCTGGACTGAGTATTTCTGATGCCATTTCACTTGCTGATGTTAAGTAGGTCTATCTGTATTAGGTTGGAGGGTACCTTGTATGCCAGACATGTCACCTCTAAGCATTCTGTAGGATACTGAGTATAGTGATAAATCTTAGAGGTGGTCCATGCAAGACCTCTTGTTTAGGACTTGTAAGGTATCTCTGTGGGTATTCCAATTGTTGTATGGGTCTGGACAGATACATGCCAAAGTGGGCATTATACAAAATTATTGACTTAATGAGGGCTTTGTAAAGGGGGACAATAACATCTCTAAATCTAGTCACAACCAATTTGTTTATAAGCTGCGCAATATAGAAAGACATTCTTAGGACTTTGGGCACATGTTGGTCAAAAGTTAGGTCACTCTACACACAAGTTCCTAAATGCCAAACAACTGGGTCAGTTCTCAAGGGGCATTGTCACTTTGACAGTTCCCTGGAGTAGATGACTTTTCAAAGCATACGATAATGCATTTCTTGGAGTTTAGTTTCAATTCATGATTCTGGCACCAATTATTGTTTGGGAAAAATCTTCCTGCATGACGGTTAGGTCATTTGGGGATTCAATAACTGCTCCTAGCTTGCAGTCATTTCAAACTAAGTCTGCCAAAGCCCTTTGGTATTTCCTTTTACTTTTGAGATGTATATGCCAAACAGAAAAAGTCTCAGCACCAACCACTGAGGGACTTCATTGGTGACTGGTCTTTTCCCCTTTTTTGATCTCCTGCATCCTGTGAGCAAGCATACATTTATGCGTTCTTTGATTCACCTTCCTGATTGTATTAACCTGATGGTATTAAATTATATTCCTTGTATAATACAGCACCACTTGTTAGAATGTGTTTTAAATTTGTAGCTTGGACTAGTCTTGTAGTAAGCAACGAAACAAAATGCATGAACCAATAATGGCAAAACTACCCATTTCAGAAAATTTTAACCATAAAAGGCCACTCAAACTTTTGTCATTACAATCCACCAATATCAGAAAATATGAAAATCTCTGAAGAAGTAAGTCATCTAAATAATTCCACATAAAAGGGATCTCTAACTAATGACAAGCTTGCTGCTAGCAAACAACTGTATATTTCATTGTTTTATCTACAAATAAAGTACCTGTTGCCCTTGAAGAATAAATTGCCTATGCTACATTAAAAAAATGATAAGCTAATAATTTTGCAATGGGAAATGGATGGCAAACTGATAACAAAAACATAGTTACTAGGTAACTCCTCCAAAGGACAACATTCATAGGACTGCAGCATCCACTCCCTTTGAAGTACAACACAGTACAGTATCAGCAATCCATCAGCATACTTTGGGAGTAAAACCCACAGCCGTCTGCATCAAAAGCAAATATACTACCTGTTGTGCTACTAACAATGCAAATGACTGAGCATAAGTAGCACTAAACTTCTCTTCCCCTGAAGCTCTCAACTCCTTGTAAAATCCACTTGACACTAAACTAAATCTCTAAACTTTGCAGCACAAGAAATCTGGAAAAAGCCAAAATGTACTGGGGGGGTGGGGGGCAAAGGCCCAAACCCAGGGACACATTTTAAATATTACTTGTATAATCTTAGCAAGAAGTGTTTTGTGTTACCATGTGTTTCCTGAAAGATAGGAAGACTGAAACTTAAAGGGCTATCATTATTTAGTGAATTCAGTTCTCACTGATTTGCCAGAAAACCACAAAATTTAAGAGGAACAGACCAAACGCATGAACAAAATATTCTGTGAAAATCTGGACAGTTGAGAGCTATGGACTCAACTCCCTGAATCACAAGTGGTGGTATGGGTAGAGAATTCAGGCTGTTGTTTGAGCCTGAGTAACACTAACCACCAGGTATACCTAACTGGGGCATTTTTTACACACACACACACACACACACACACACACACACACACACACACACACACACACACAAACACACACAAAATTCCTGTAACACAGAGCAATAAGAGAACAAGAACAGCTAGTTTAGTTGGTTTAACTTCTGTGTACGAATCCATGTTAGCATGAAACTCCACTTCATCAATTTTTCCCAGACAGGTCTTACAGCTGTAAAAGTGGGGGCCCTCCTCCTCTTGGCTCTATGGTTCCAGCACCCATGACTACATCATCCTCCGCAAGGAAGAGTAAACCTGTCTGGTGGACATCTGCAAGAAATAAACTCTATAACAAAAGGAAAAAATTGCTGTCCAAGACCAAGAAGGAGCAGATGCCCAGTTGAAAGCAATGTCTCCTTAGCCTAAACAAGCAAATAAGAGCACTATTGAAATCCTCCATAGCAAACTTTAAGTACAAATTGGCCACATCTACTAGAGACAATCATAAGGCCTTCTTCACATATGTCCGCAACCTCAAAGGAATCACCCAGATCTGTTCAGAACTGGTGGTCAAGGACACCATATATAGAAATGCTGTAGATATAGCAAACTTTCTGGCTGACAGATTCACTGAAAACTTTACCTGACTGTCCCCCCATCAGTAAATCAGGACATCCCCAGTACCTGCCCCCTTCCTCTTATATCTAGGGAACAGGTCATCACTGCTCTCTCAAAGGCAAAAAATACAGCCACCATGGGACCTGATAATATCCCAGGCTGCATCTTATGTGAAGTCAGGCAGGAATGTGCAGCACCATTAGGCACCCTATTCAACAAAAGCCTGAGTACTGGCTTCTTCCCAGCTGAGTGGTGGACAGCCACTGTCATCCCTTTACACAAAGGTGAAGCACCCACTGATCCGGGAAATTATAGCCCCATCAGCCTAACTAGCCTGATCTGCAAGGCCATGGAACAGATTATCATGGATCTGATTAACAAGGACATTGGCAACCTCCAAACACTTGATCCCACACAGTTTGGCTTCATTAAGGGGAGATCATGTCTGCTAAATCTGGTCGACTTCTTTGAGACATTCACCAAAGCCATGGACGAGGAGAAGATCACTACCTACCATGACATGGCCAAAGCCTTTGACACTATTCCCCACGCAGGCATAATAGATAAACTCTCTCAACTAGGCATCAATCCATATGTTACCAGATGGGTAGCAAACTGGCTCACTGATAAAACCCACATAGTCAAAATAGGGAAAGCCACCTCAAGCAGTAGACCCGTAACAAGTGGGTACCCTAGGGTTAAATCTTGGGGCCTCTGTTAATTGGGATATACTTTTCTGAGGTGCAGGCCAAAACCAGTGGGCTATGGCTGACCAGGTTTGTAGATGACTGCAAGCTTGGTGTTGTCATCAATTTCCCTAGTGATGTGGACATCCTCCAAGAGAGTCTCACTCAGACAAATAACTGGTGCCAGAAACTTGGCCTCAAGCTGAATATCAAAAAATGCATCATCATCCCCTTTAGGGAGAGTGACATCCATACAAATTATCACATTAATAACAATGTCCTAAGCACTCAATCAGTTGTGAGGGATTTGGGCACCCAAGTTGATAGCAACCCACCTGACTTTTGACCACCATGTTGCTTCTGTGGTAAGGAAAGCCTTCTATATGGCCCACCTCATAACTAAGGGTATCTCATCCAGGAACAAGGAGGTCATAACATCTGTATATTCTACCCTTATAAGGCCCATTATTGAGTACAATGCACCTTTCGGCATGTACCTCACAAAACACATGCAGCAGCTGGAGACATCACAGACGTTCCTCACCAGGAGAATCCAGGGCCTCAAACATCTACCATACACAGATAGGCTAAAAGCCCTATCCCTCTACTCAGTTTCAAACAGACTCCTCAGAGATGACCTCTACCTTGATGGGACTGCTGCATATCCACAAGTCAAGCTCCACTCGAATAACCTGCATGCGTGGCCTCAACCTGATCTGTGACATCAACAGGACTTGTTGGCGTAGTAGATCTGTGTCTTTGGGACTCCTTCATCTATGGAATAGACTCCCTCTCCACAGCAAGCATATACCCATGGAATTCCACCATGTCCCTGCTGGACAGGGGCATTGGGTGCTGATTTGTCTAAACATGGGCTAAACTCTTGGCTAGGCTTATAAGGGCCTCAAGGCTAGTAGCATAGTGACCTCCTATGATCCTATGATCCTAGAGAAATGTTGATTTCAAAGGCATCAGTTTCTTTATCTAAAGGCAGGCTTAATAAAGTCTAAAACCCAAAGGAAATTGATTGATGTGGGGTTTTCATCTACTTGCTAGTTCTTTCCATTAAGATCTATGGTTGCTGTGCCAACCACTCTTCATACATAGAGGACTCTGACGATTTCTAATTTTTGGTCAAGCATTTTCGTGGCTTCCTACAGGATGCATAACAAATAATGTTATTTATTCCAAATGATAAGGCTGTCCGCCTTAAATAACATTGACTGCATAGTGAATATAACTAAGTATGACCACAACACCTGCTTACAGTCTTGCATTTCAGATATAAAAGGAAATAATTTAAGACATTATAAAAGATAATCTGCAATGGTTTTCCATTCCCATCATTATCTCTAGCTCACAGAATCAATACTCACTAGCTGATCTTTTGATTTTTGCTACGCAGATGCATCCATGGAGTGATATCATAAGGGTAGAGCATTGCAGTATTATTGCTATGCTGATGACAATTCAGCCCTATATCACCTTTGCTCAGGAGCAAGTCCCATCCCTAGTCTTCATACATGACAGCCTAGAGGTCTTCCTTAACTGGATGGTGAGAAATGGGATGAAACCTATCTATGTTAGAAATGTGGATATGACTGCTTATTGCTTCTTATAACACATTCATTGGTCTTCTCTTTATTTCAGACATAATTAATTGTGGTGATCATCTGGTGTTTCTGTCTAAGGTGTTCATGACATCTGCCATAAAAAAATCTGAAATGCCTGATAATGTGCTAAAAAGGCATAATTTTCCTTTTACATTCCTCTAATTTATGAGGTTTAACAGTTTCCTAACCTGGTTTATGACCCATTTTCTCTATAATGCGGTTATGCCAAGCATAACTATTTAAGTTCATTTTATTTGCTTTATGCCTCCAAATTCTCAGTTAAAGAATGTTTCATGCCAAGTAGAGGTTTATTCATTTCCTCATTTTTCACAATGTATGTCCAATAATTGTTGTATTTGAATGCAACACCTTTTAACTGAGATTCTTCCTTCGTACCTCTCATTTAAATGTAATGCTGAGATAAACAGTAATGATATTAACTAAAGTGTATATTATAGGCAAAATCAGTCAGGAGGAAAGCTTGACAGCAGGAGCTATATATATATGTAGTAGTGTTCTCTTCAGAGAAGTAAAAATTCACGTTAAATCAATAATAAGCATAAATATCAATCAAATGAATCTGGGAAATCAATCAATTAAAACACTTATTTGTCATATTAAAACACTTATATCATCATAATATAAAGCTGTAATAAACAATGAATAAAAAATCTACATATATATAAAAATGCCAATAATTATAAAAATATATAAGAATTTCAACATGCCACTCAATATACATCATATAGAATACATCTGTATTTACAATAAAATAACATAAGGGCTATACTATATAGAAACTATATACTATATAGAAAGGACATGTCTATTGGTGTCTATTAATGGGCTTTCAACCTTCTCATTTTTAAAAATGGTTTAACTGATTCAAGGACATGCCTAGCTAGTGCATTGCTTTTATGCATCATCCTAATTATATAAAAGATGTTCGATATACGATCTTTCAAACATCTATTTGTTTTTTTTATATATAGAAAGATGTGCTGCACAACTAATAGAAGTAAAAAAAAAAGGAAACATTATCATTCCATTCTAGTTCTCACATAATAACCACATCACCTAACCTCCTCTCTCTCTTGGGTCCCCACCATTATATTATTGCAATGCCTTGACCACACATCTTTGATGTTCCAAACATCATGGTAAAAAAAAAGGGAGAACTTTTCTTTTATTAAAGTTCTACTACAACTAGTTATATCTGTTGAATCAGAATCCATGACCATATTCTACTATCAGAAAAGCTATGAAGCTGCCACACTATCACAAAGACCATTCAATCCTTTTGGAAATCATGGAAATATCAATATCTCTGTATTAATGTGACAAGGCTTCCTGAACACACCAGTATTTAATTAATCCACTGGGTTTTCTCTAAATAAATCCAAAAAAAATATCTTTGTTGTTGTTGATGTCTCACAACTGAGCTTTTAAATAATTAGATAGATTTTAATAAATTGCCCAGTAAATTCATGTTTGAGCCATGTTCCTTTCAATCTTTTTTAGTACTTAGTTGTGGCAATTGTATTTTTTTTCATTCACATATTCATTATGCTATATTTATACACATCCTTAGTAAATAATATATTTTTTTTTTGAATGGAATTAGGATGATGCATAAAAGCAATGCACTAGCTAGGCATGTCCTGAATCTGGTCCTAATCACATTTTTAGTTCAGGATAGAATTCTTATCTATGTATATTTATTTCTAAATTTCATTACATACTGAGATGATTTTAGCATTTATTATGATGATATAAGTGTTTTAATATGACAATAAGTGTTTTTAATTGATTGATTTCCCACCTAGAATGCTATTTAAACTAATTAGTTTACACATGCATGGTCTGAAGCTGACTGATTTTGCCTATTGATTAACTTTTATTGTTTGGAGGAGCGTTTACTCCACAATTTCTACGACTTTACTTAAAGTGTATATTATATTCAAACTCCTATCATGCTTTTTTCTGTGCAATGTTCCCCTACATGTGGGGGGGGGCTGCATCCCACTACTGGCTAAACACTCTACATATGCACACTTTTATACCATTTTTATACCTTACAGCAATCATTCAACAATGATCTGATCGTATGTCTCCCACAAAGTTCGCCTATACCAGCAGTTCTCATAATTTACCACTGAATCTCTACATCTTGTATTTTTCATATGTTTCCTCTTCTTAACAATATTGAATATGCAAATGATCATTGCAAATATACATAATTTATCATTAAATTATGTTATTGTATTATTGTAATCATAGCACTACCAAAATGGTTACATCTTTGTGTAGTTGTATTTTTGTAATGTTTGCGTAGGGTTATGTATTATCTGCATTTCTGTAATATTTGTATTATTGTCATTGTAGGGCTCTTTTCCCCAGGCCACTACAGAAAAGGGTTACCACCCAGTCAAACTTTCCCAGCAAATAACTAGATACATAGATAGATAGATAGATAGATAGATAGATAGATAGATAGATAGATAGATAAGCAAGCATTCCAGTAATACTCAATCACATTATTTCAGTTTTTAATACCTCAGGAACAGAATGGACAGTTTTTAAATAGGAATCCAATCCTACTAAATCAGATTTCATCAAGAAAATACATTTTTAATGTACAACATAGAAAAATTGACTACTGCAGTTTGTTTCATCATGTTTTTATAATAGTTTTCTAGCCTTCTATAATAATTTGCAGTTTACATAACTTAAAGTCTAAAATCTTAATTTTTTCAAACTAAAATATATTTTCTGTTGCCTAATTTATTTACTCAACCATCTTTTTATATGAACCCATGTGTCTGAAACATTTCTCATCATGTGCTTTGAAAACGTTATGGTTAACAACAACTATAATTTCATCAGTGTAAGCCATAAAAACAGAACTGTGAATATTCAGGTCCATCCATGTACTGTTACCCTATGATATTTAACATTTTTTTTCCAAACCAAACAAAAATACACTAATAGAACATTGATGTCTTATACCATTACACAACCTGATTTATCTTGATAATCATGTGTCCACAAACAAAATAAAACAAATTTTTAAAAATTCTTATAATCAGCCTATTTTCACTAAACCATAAAAACTGAATACACGTAACATTTGCTCATGACTTAGAGCATCATAAGTTTTAATCACTACATAGAAACTCATATATTTTTAAATGAGACAAACAACAATTTTCTTAATTAGCAAAAGCAAGTTACATATATCTTTTCCTTTTCCAATACCTATTTTTTCTGATTTAATTAATCCTTCTAAAATCTTATTTAATTTTATCAGAAAAAAGTTATCCTCACATCTATAGAAATATATTAAGCACTAGACCTGCAATCATTTAATATACTCACTATAAAATGCAATAATCCATCACTTTGTTCTAATGATATTTTCTTGTAGACGTAGCTGAGGCAGCTCTCATTAGGTTTGCTATCTACTTATATTATATCAAAAGCACACCTCCCTCCATCTCACTATTTTGTTATATAATCTGCTTCTCTCCCCATGTAAGGCATTTAAATGTAAGTTCAATAATATAAGCTATGTTAGTCTTTGTATATCTGATATTAACATATCACAGATATTGTCCTAGTTGGGAATTTGACTAATAATCTCATAATTAATAAATCCATGCCCAAAAGTCTTTTCTGATTTAAAACACTCATACTTTTCAAGGGCAAAACCTGTTCTTTTTTACCCACATAAACAAACTCTAACAACACATCCATTTTACTTTTTTAAAATTCATTTTAAATAAATTATTCTTTCTCTTCTAATGTAATTGATTATTTTCCTCAAAATATTTTACATTTATCCTATAATTTTCCCATAAGTTTTTTCACAAAGTTTATAAAACCTTTTACAAGCAAAACACAGAGCGGGGCAAAATGAGTGGTTGGACCCCAGGTCAAAATGCTTTATTAAATGAAATAAATCACGTAAGCACTTTCCCAGGATACCTTGCTGCTTCCTCAGACATTCAGCTTCAACGATACACCATATATTTAAGTAACAGCCTCCATTTCATTCTAACCATCATTCATTAAACACTAACCAAACTTCTGTCTTATACTGAACAGTGGACTAAAACCAACATACGAAAACATTCTTGCATGCTAAAATATACTATAAAATATGTGTTATATGTATAAATACAAGTAAAAACACATGTAATGTATTGGATCCTGCTGGTGCACAAATAAAAATAAAAGACTTTATCTTTTTAGGGGTCTAGCTTTTAGCACGGGTTTTAAAGGGACCTTGTCATTGAGTCCTTTACCACAATCTGCTCTCAATTTAACTATCCACCTAGTCTCATTCACCTCAAGTGGATCATTAAATTGAGAGCAGATTGTGGTAAGGGACTCAAAATAGTTGTATTTATACGTATAGCTATACGTCTCTCACAATGACTAATATTAGCAGTACTGAGTGTAATATTAAAAGATGCTTCAGAACGAATGTACATCCTCAAGATCCCCTACATAGGTTGTTAATTTCCTGATTAAACTAAAGAATGGAAGCATTAATGGAAATATAATATTTTTCAGTAACTTTTGCTAACAAAACTTGGTAATTTGTTCTGCACAATATAATATGTCCATTTAGTAACTGACTATCTTTGGGATTCAGAAAAGCCTAGCATGATGAGAAGCCTTATCATGTTAGGATTTTACATCACTCTAAGCCTGTCTGATTCACGGACTGCTCTACTGCTAAGATCTGTCCCTCAAGGTGGATCTCAGCTGGGACAACATTCTCCAGATGAAGCAGCATGCTCGTGCAGGTAGCCTAGGGGAGTGGATAACTAGCCTTATGCTCCCTGCAGAAATGCCTGCAATCTAGATTTCCTAGGCCTAAAATAAATAAGTGAACCCTGTCAAAAGATGCCAGTTACCTGTTCACTCATATGGGAGTACTTGTGATGCAAGTAAGGCTAGTGAAGCCATGGAGATGGGGGAATACAGTGTGTTTATTTGAGTTTATTTTTGTTTCCAAGTCTGTAGGGGTATGAATGGGTCTGCATGAATACATGTGCGTGTGTGTTTATGTATATGAGTGCATGTCTGCTTGGGCAGTCACACTTCAGAAGTTAGATCGGGAACTAGTTGTCTTGATATGTGTGTGTGTGTGTGTGTGTGTGTGTGTGTGTGTGTGTGTGTGTGTGTGTGTGTGTGTGTGTGTGTGTGTGCATGTGTTTCATTTTTTAATGTGTATTTAACATTTGTATCTTTTTCAAAGATACTGTGAAGAAGAAAAATGTCCAGTTCTGCAGTAATACTTATTTTGAGGAGAGAAGTATTGGGTACAAAGCACTCCAACAGGTTGCACATGTCACTCTCATCTGACAGACATTCTTGGTGTGTGTGTGTGTGTGTATGTATGTGTGTACCCATATGAGATAGGGGTGACCTTGCAATGAACTTAATGAGCTTCTCGGGAGAACACTGGTGCAGCTGAACTATATCAGACAAGGAAAAAGAAAATTATGACTGTATCATGATATCAATAAACAATGAAGTGATCAACACAGCAATGTGAATATACATGTTGAAGAAAGGATTATACAAATTTTACACTAAACAAAAACTGGAAACAAAGTTCAGCTGAGACAAGGAGATAAATATATCATACAACTGCAGTTATCCTGACTGTTGCTACAAACAACATTTAAAAAATCATGGTACAAAGCAGTGTACTGGGTGGTTCTGTAGACAGAATCATGAAAATCTTGAGTACGTGAATATCAGTCAGTGTATAAATAATGCTAGCATGAAGGCACATTGCTAACATCTAGTTATAGTCTTCCTTGGTGCAAATTCATACATGAGGTCATGAATTTCCTAACAATAAGTATCAGCCTGTATATTATATCTGAAATTATGGAAATAGTCATAAGCGTGCATTTGTTAATGGCAAAGCGGGCATACTTCTGTCAGATTTGAACCCGTAAGGATTTGCCAGGGTTGAGCTTACTTTTTATATTTTGTGGCATTCTTTGAAGCAATAACAATACTTGATAAGGTCTGACTTGGCAGTATTTGCTGCTTACCTTGACCTTGCTAAGGCATTCAGTGCTGTTCCACATAAGGAAATCACTGATAAATTAAAATAATTAAATGAAAATCCTTAACAATTCAGTGAGTAAAACACTAGCTAAATAAGTCAATGTGACAGGAAGGTTACATAACTATCCCAAAAGGTATTACTTCTCTTCTCAGATATAAAAGTCAGAAATTACCAACAGTTTACAGATGTTTTAATAACTACAGACTAGGTAATATAATTACTTCCATAAAATAGGAAGAAATTTCTTCAAGGTGGTTAAAAACAATGCATACAGATTTAGTAACAATGGTCTCACCCTACATGTCAGTAATTGTAGTATATCATGACTTTTAGCAAAAAAAGAAAAAAAACAATGATTATAGAAGAAAAAGTGCAGCATCATTTAAGATCTAAGGCCAATGGTAGATAGTATTTAACTTAACAACATTTACTTAACAATAGTTAGCAATTAATAATAAATAACAAGGTAGAAACATTGACCACTGTGTACCTCCTCAAATCAGAAAAACGTATTCCATAGCCCCTCAAATTCTATAGGATGTTTCTAGTCACAGCAGGGAAATCACTGCACTACATTATGCTAAACTGATCCTAACCAATATTGAATACAGTGATGCTTTTTATATCCTTTAAAAAAGAACAGTGAATATTTGCAAGAAACGTCTTTACGATTCAGGTTTATCAATAAGTAGAGGCTGAGGAATGATAACTGTTAAGTGTTTGTTTTCTTTGGTTGAATCGAAGCAAATACTTTTTTTCATTGTTTTTTTCTCCCCCTCTTAGCTGACCATCAGCATATCCCAGTACCTATATCAATCATAGTGTCTACCTACTCGTCCTAATTGTACCATGGACTCAGTCCAACCACTTTGGGGCTAACATAAACTGTAAGGCATCCAAACAGTTGTATAATATTGCTTAACATATTTTTGTTTCTTGTTTTTTTTTGTTTGTTTATTTATATACTTTTTGACGTAACTTTTTCCCCTGTTCTTGTCTAGCATATATAACATCCTGAGAGGAACATGCAAAGAGCAGACAGTGCTGCACAACTCTGTACTTTCTCAAAGAGCTAACATCTGCAAGCTGTCATGCCCACCCTATAGAAAGCACTCTTCAGCATCTGCCTGGACACTCACCCTCTTTCTGTGTCCCTGCACATACTCAACCCCTCAGCCCCTAGAACAGCAGCAACCATCCTTCTTTACAGTGCCTCAAATACCCAAGTGCTAATCGAACCGGGGTCAGTTAGGATGTAGTAAAGTCTTCATCCCTCTACACCATGGTACTACCTTAGGTAAGTACTGTTTTTTGGTATCTACACCACAGTTCTACCTTAGGTAAGTACTTTCTTTTGGTAGACAAGTGTACTGGGTAAGTTGTAGGTTTGAATATTGAAGACAAGAATATCATATTATTCACAAGTGTACTTACTCTGTACAGGGTTTGTTAGATTAGAAAACTGTAAGAGGTATCTTGCAAATAGAGACAGAGGAGAATGAATGGATATAATGCAGGGTGGAGGACATTATTTAGTGAAAGTGGACAGGAAGTGAAGAGAACATCGTGATGAAATGGAAATTTGGTAAAGCTGTATAGGGTGGAGAATTCCTGCAAGAAATAGGGCTGAGAATGAACAGTAAATATGAGGGGGAGAGTTTGAGCTACGAATGAAAGGAATGACAAGTTAGTCAAATGTTAGTGTATTATTAAAGAAAAGACTGTGCAACTTAGATTGCCTAAGGTGAATGCAGTGTCATATAGGGGAGCTACTTTTAAGATTAATGACAGATTACTGGCCTAACGAAGAAGAGGTGAGGATCTTAAAAAAGTGGTAAAGATACTGCTAGGAATTGCTTAAAGCTCTGGATAGTGATCTGGTTCAAGGCTGTCATATACAGATAAAAAGGAGTAGTATTAGATTGTGAAGAGATGACAGAGCTGGGAAAGGATATCAGTTTGTCTAAAGTAATAGCAGCTGTTTTCCGATTATAGAGTGGCAAGGTGTAGGTCATATTGGCTTCCCATAGAACTTTATAAGGTAACTGGACGGGATGATAGTCTGCTCTTAATTCAGCAATGACCTGAAGGTGGTAGCTAGCTGCAATCTCTGTGAGAGGCAGCATTGTTGGTTATTTCAAAATGTAAGGGAGATGCTGAACAAAAGTCAACATTTTGTAACATTTTGGTCATAAATGTAGAAGCAAAAATGTTCAAAATGGTCATGACAGCAATGTTTGAGAAGCTTACAGGGGTAATAGGGAAAAGATTTGAAGAGCAGCAATCAGGATTTCTACATAGTTGAACATCCTCAAGTAATTGTATCATATCAGTAGCACAGAGGACTAACACATTTACTATGACCATGTGTCATACCAGTGGCAGAGAGGAATAACACATTTACTATGACCATGTATCATACCAGTGGCACAGAGGAATAATGCATTCACTATGACCATGTATCGTAACAGTGGCACACAGGAATAACGCATTTACTATGACCATGTATCATACCAGTGGCACAGAGGAATAACGCATTTACTATGACCATGTATCATACCAGTGGCACACAGGAATAATGCATTTATTATGACCATGTATCATACCAGTGGCACAAAGGAATAACGCATTTACTATGACCATGTATCATACCAGTGGAACAGTGGAATAATGGATTCACTATGACCATTTATCTTACCAGTGGCGAACAGGAATAACGCATTTACTATGACCATGTATCATACCAGTGGCACAGAGTAATAACGCACTTACTATGATCAAGTATCATACCAGTGGCACAGAGGAATAATGCATTTACTATGACCATGTATTATACCAGTGGCACAGAGGAATAATGCATTTACTATGACCATGTATCATACCAATGGCACAGAGCAATAATGCATTTACTATGACCATGTATCATACCAGTGGCACAGAGGAATAATGCATTTACTATGACCATGTATCATACCAGTGGCACAGAGAAATAATGCATTTACTATGACCATGTATCATACCAGTGGCACACAGGAATAATGTATTTACCATGATCAGGTATCATATCAGTGGCACAGAGGAATAAAGCATTTTCTATGAACCAGGTGACTCGAGATCAGTTAGTGGTTTGGATACCTATTGGAGTTGGCTGGGAAAAAGGGAAATTATGAAGTACTGCCTGTTCACCTCTTTCAGTGGTGCAGGTGTGGGGACATGCATGGGATACTGCAATTTCATGAGGTCTGATGTGGATACCTGCGCTATGATAAGAACCAATGCTGCATTGGTTGCTTGAGCAAAGAAGGGCAAACTACCACATAGATGGCAAAATTTCCTTGTGGCACTATTTCTTATGCACCTATTTGATGTTAGCCCTGCACATTAGTGAGTGGCAGGGCTTAATAAGAAAACCACAGAGTGGTTGTAATATGGTGGCCCTGACTCCACTTGTCTTGGTGGTCTGATGAGGAATCATAAATAGCTGGGAGATTTTTTGTTTGTCCACAGGTGATTGGACATGTAAGGGTGTCCCCCACTGCAATGACTAGAGGAAGAAAAGATCCATAGCAAAAGTGAGGTATATGGACTTATGGACTTCATGGACTACATTAATAAGAAATAATGCATAAAAGTGAGGTGTGATCTTCAATAGTAAAAAGAGTGGAGTGGAATTTGTTTTGGAAGGGGCTGGTTTGGGAAAGGGGCTTTTAAGTTGCAATTGACATTGTATCACAATGTTGATCTAGCAGTTAATTGGTTATCAGAAAGGGTTGAAGCTGGCAGATCTTGTGACAGACAATGATGTTTGTTGCCCTAACAATTTTTTTAATTCTGGTAATGAAGTAGACTTAGTGAGTCAATGATTATTTACTGGCTCTGGATGATGTGATTAAGTTGTTAGCCCCATGTTTAAATTTTTATATAGCTATGTAAAGCAACTGAGTTATATGCATATATAATTTTTTTAGTATTCTACTCAAAACACTAAGGGTAGGAAATTGCATTTGGGGAATAAATACTATATGACCAAACCTTGTGGCTTTAAATGTGTTCTGCTTCAGGTAGAAAATGAGTTGGATGACACAACAATGACATGAAAGCTGATAGGTGCAGTGACTGTGTGAGCAAGTTAACTAGCAGACCTGATGTGCTCTAAGTCATAATTCTTGCATAAATTATTTATGTTGCTAGGTATATCTCACTGTATTGAGGTAATAAGAACCAAAATGAGTTGCAGATGGTATATAATCAATTTGTATGAAGATGGAGAGGGACCTAATTGGGAAAGAGTTGTTTGTAGCCTAACAGATGCTTAAGGGAACACCCACATTCAAACTGTATGTAATTTCCAGTCTTACTGATTGAAGGCTAAGGCACAGATAGAAAGAGAAAGATCCTTTTCCAGACTTTAGAGAGAAAAGTAAGAGTGCTCTGAACTGAATAAAGTTAATCTGAAAAAAAGGCTGGTGTGAGCTGGGCTGATGCAGGACTAGATAAAGTATGCAGACCTGGAAGGAGAAGAGGATGTTTAAGATATTCAAGAGATGTGAGGGAACTAGTAGGCTAGAAAGACTATGAGTTAGACATTTGCAATGTATAGCATATGACTTAATGAGCATTAATAAGGAACAGTACATAGTCAAGTTACTTGTGAATGGTTATAGTAGCAAACACTATGGGCTCTGTGGAGATGATGGCCTTGTAGTTGGCAGGAATAGGTGAAAAGAAGAGATATAAAAGTTTAATTTGCTCACTGGATACAAGGAAAAGTGGGGAATAAGGTAGACTAAAAGTGAGGCTAGTGAGAGGAAATGGAGATGTAGGTTGGGTAAGTTGCATAAGAAATATATGAGAAAGTTAAACTTATAGAGGATGAAGAATTCTAGGATGCAGTGGCAAGAGTACAAATTTTCAATGTGGATATAAAACAAGTTCTATGTGAATACTAGGCTATCTAGTAGTCTGTATCTCACCTCCTTGCCCTGCTTCTAATGTCAGCTCCTAAGCCATTTAACAAACTTTTAACACTTTGGTAAATATTCATGGAATGAATTTAAAGACTTGAAGGGGAATCAGCTCCATATTATGATTATATGCATATAAAATAATTGAATATGAAACTCAGGATTAGCAGTAAGATTTTTTTCAGTCATGTATCTTTATATTTTAAGTCCATCATGACCATCTTTTCCTACAACAAATTATTTTAAATATGTAAATCAAAAAGCCCCCCATAATTTACCTGAAATAAACTCAATACAGTTGCCGTTTAGAGAACCGCTCAGCATTTTTAATACTCAGGAATTCTGAGACATTTGTTATATTATTTTTCACTCTGCTCAAGATGTTTAAATTGTTTGCTGGGTCAGCTACAAAGGCTGGCATTATATACCTGGTCTAACTAAAGTTCTGAAGATGGGATTAACTCTAGTATGTGTCTACATACCTCTGCACTGCCCAAATTTTCGCAGAATTCCAGATTTTTGCCTCGTATGTTTTGTCTGTTCATCATAAAATTCTGTTTTTTTCTGGCAAATCATTGTCAAATCTTTGAGGCTTAAAGTCAGGAAATGACAGACATTTCAGTTTCAGACTTCATACCCTTCAGAAAATTCATGCTAAGGCAAAACCTGTTATTCTATGAACTTTCTACATTTGTAAGAGAAATATTTAAAAATTGTCCCTAATTTTATCTCTGTCTCCTCCATTATTTATGGTTTTGTCCAGATTTCTTGCTCTGAGAGGTTGAGAGGTATGTGTGTCTGTATGTAGCTGACTTTAAAAATAATTATGATTTGGTTTTGTCCAGATTTCTTGCTCTGAGAGGTTGAGAGGTATGTGTGTCTGTATGTAACTGACTTAAAAATAATTGTAATTTGGTTTTGTCCAAATTTCTTGCTCTGAGAGGTTGAGAGGTATGTGTGTCTGTATGTAACTGACTAAAAAAATAATTGTAATTTGGAGTATCATGTTTTTATGGTGTTATTAATTTTCAATGTAAAATCACGTTTGCAGATCTATAACTGTATCCAAGTTAATACTTTGTGAAGTTTATTAGTGTTATCAGCAAAGGACAATTTTTGTACTTAGCTGTGAAATACAAAACATAGATCTCTTTTAGTTTAAAAATGAGACTATTATTTACTGGCTAGTCACAGAGATGATCTAAGTAAATTTGTAGATACTACTAGTTGTGAACTCAGTGACCATATAATAGTTGTCAGCAAACTCAGAGCCACAAAATATCATCTAAGAAAAATTACTATTTATTTATATTTATTTATTTATTGACATTTGTTAACCGGGTTTGTCCAACTGGGCTTG
The DNA here is from genome assembly GCF_019279795.1 of Protopterus annectens. Classification (NCBI taxonomy): domain Eukaryota; kingdom Metazoa; phylum Chordata; order Ceratodontiformes; family Protopteridae; genus Protopterus; species Protopterus annectens. The sequence continues at coordinate 653,267,746 of NC_056732.1, forward strand.
TGGCCCATTTTCAGTGGAGACCCGAGGAGAAAAGCTCCAGTAATACATTTTAAAACAAGTACAATTTTAAACAATATTGATATAATAGAAGTTATAGCAAAACGATTCACATATGTTGGGATACATGCATAAAGTTAAAGTTGCATTAAAAAGAAGCTAAGTAACAATTTTACATTGATATAGTTCAATAGGTTAACAATTAACATTTTTTGTTTGTAGAAAATAGTGCAAATGCATAGTAGACAAATTGGGGAGAGAGGTGTAATGAAGTAATAAGTATGGTCCTTTTGAGGGTACATAAAGGGAAGGAAGACTAGGTAGGGTCATGGCAAGGGCAGGTTCTGGAATTGAGAAAATAAGCTTTTAGTTCATTTTTAAAGTGTGAAGTGTGGGAGATTGAACGTAAGTCAAGGGGAAGTTTGTTCCAAGCATGGGCGAGGGAGTGTTTGTAGAGTAGTTTGCCTACTGAACTTTTTGGGTGGTAGATAAGTAATTGTTGGTTAGAAGTACAGAGGGTCTGGGATGGGATGTAGATGGAGAATAATGAAGATAGAGATGGACAGAAGGAGGGTTTATAAAGAATAGAGTGTAGGATATGAAATTGATAAGACAGCAGAAACTGGGGAAGTTCAAGCCATTGAAGAAAGTTTAAAGAAATGCAGTGGTGTGAGTTGTAGGGGGAGTTAGTAATGAATCTGGCTATTTTATGGTAAGTCTGTTGCAGTTTGTTTAGAGTGGAGGCCTGGATATTGGTAAGAACTGGGCAGCGTATAAGAGGGAGGGGAGGAGGAGTGCTTGGCCCAGGGTAAGTCTAGATTCAAGGGTTAGGAATTTTTTGTTCCGATATAGCAGCCTAGTTTCTGTTTTTTTTTTTTTATACATTGGAGTATGTGTAGGTTGAACTTGAGTTCGTCATCGATAATGACCCCTAGGAGTTTTGTGTGGGTGTCAGGTTGGATATTTGCATTGTTAGAAGATGTAATAAAAAAGGAGGCTTTGTGATGAGAAAGAGAACGGGGAAGGAAAAGTAGGAGTTTGGTCTTTTTGGGATTTAGGATCAATAGGTTGTGAGAGAGCCATTGTTCAGTGGATAGTAGGGCCTGTTGGGTCAGGGAGTGTAGTTCAGGAATGTTATTTGAGATGGATATAAGTGTGGAGTCGTCAGCATACTGAATAATGGAGGATTCTTTGCATGAGGTGTAAAGATCATTGGTGAAGATGTTAAACAAAAGGGGTCCCAAGATGGAGCCTTGGGGAACACCAGTGGAGATGGGAAGGAAAGGTGAAGAGGATAAGAGCCATTTGACAGATTGTTCCCTGCCAGATAGGTAACTATTAAACCAGGCAAGTCCGGAGGGGGATAGGTGGAGATTTGTGAGTTTGGATAGTAGTTGATGATGAGAGACAGTATCGAAGGCTTTGGAGAGATCTAGGAAGAGACAGGAAATGAGTTTATTGTTGTCTATGGCCTCTGCAATGATATGAGTGAAGGAGAGGAGGGCAGTGGTGGTGCTGTGGTGAGGACGAAATCCATGTTGGGTAGGGGTAAGTAAGTGGTGTGTGAGGATGTGATTAAGAAGCTGTGAGTGAATACATTTTTCTAATATCTTGTTGAGGGGGGACAGAATGGCAATGGGTCGGTAGTTTGAGGGGTCAGTGGAGTTTCCACCTTTATGAAGAGGGATAGTGAAGAAAGATTTCCAAAGGGTGGGGACAGTTGATTCCAGAATAGATTGATTAATTAGTATAGATACAGGATAGGCAATTGAGTCAGCAGCAAGTTTGAGGAATGTAGGAGATAGATTGTCAGTGGAAGGAGAGCAAGGTTTTTAGTTGAGTAGTAGAGATTTGACGTAAGTAATGGGAATTGGCTCAAAAGAAAACAAAGTTGTTTTAGTGGGACTTGGAGAGGCAGCTATCATGCAAGTTTTATTCAATAAGCTGTTTTTATTTATAGTAAATGGATTATTTGGATACTTTTTGTCTTGTGGATCAAGAGATTTTTTTAATAGGGTCAGTAATGTGTGAGGAATGGTATCAAAGTCATACTCCCATGGAAAGTGTATAAAGTGAACATGTTTGCATGGGATAACTATAATTTGGCTGGCGTGGGTAATAGGATTTTAGGTAGCCTGTTAATAAAGGTAGTCATTCTTGTTTTTAGGAAATATAATCTGGAAACTTGTTTAAACAGATCGCATAATTAAACAAGGAATGTAAACTGCCTGTTACTGGATGCTGAGAGTATAAATAATAAAATATGTGAATTTTAAACACTGTTGAGAAATGGTAAGTACGTTATCATATGTGTATCTGAGACATGGTATAACAACTTTGGGGGGTGGTGGATGGTGTGCCGATGCAAGGAATGGACTTCTTTTTTTTTTTTTTGTTCTTCACATGAAGAGCTGGAGGGGATAGTACTGTCTACAAAAAGCATCCTGAACATTTTTCAGAAGTCCATTTTCATTCACCCTCTCCTGCATTTATATTGCTTTTAGTACTCAACAAAAGTGAATAATTTTTCCTAAGTATCTTTTATACACCATGTCCATGAGTATATATAATCAAACTAGAATCCATTTGTTTCCCCATATTCAGTATCATCATCTTAGGGACAAGAGACATCCATAGATGGTGTCATTTAGGTAGCCATAAGGTATGCTTCTGCCCTCATTGGCATCCTAGCAATATGTGATAAGACCAGATCTTGCCCCTGTCCAGGAGACATGTGACATATGTCATTTCAGGGTCCTCTATACTTTCCACATACAAGAGCATTCTCCCATACACTGGTGATGAGGGGTAAATTTATAAATCTTGGTGTCCAAAGCCAACTCTTGGGCTACCCTTTGTGCCAGAACATTTTATCTTAGGGGTTTTTGCATTGGATGGCACTAATTCTCTCCCGTCCTCCAGGATGGACACTGCCATCCTACCCACACCAACTCCAACAGTTGCCTAAGCTTCTATCTAAACCGTGGTTGTCTATGTTATAGTCAGGGTTTTATCCATTTTTTCCAATAGAGTTGGCTTTGCTAAAAAGAATTAGTGATGGCTTTTTTCTTATTAGCTGGAACATACAGATCAACCTTTTCCCATGACCTATGGAAAACCTTCAGTCCATGTGCATTTTATATAAAGGCTCAATACAGTTGATGGTCTCATATCTGTTCTAGTTAAGAAATATGCTTAGCCTTGATGTTTAAAGATATTCCAAGACATTGAATTTGTCCTTGATAGGTTCACACTATATAGAAACAGTGCTCTTTAGATATCATTTTTGGTGAGCAGTAATGTCATCTATGTGAACCAACAGAATATGTAGTGGTAGACAGCATTCACATACTAAGGCACACACCCTGGAAATTGTATGCATAGGATTTATAAGAAGGAATTGCATCCCTACCCCTCCCCTCACCAAAAAAAGAAAAAATAGAAAAGATCAGCTACTCCTTTCCTTTTTGGACTTTTCCTCCATCTTGTTAATTGGAGATTGCCAGATAATTGTTGTATGTGCAGCTGTGCACTCAAACTTCACATATAAATTATTAATCTCTTCTTTGTGCGGAACTTGACATAGCTTTACATATAACATAAGCATGTGGGCCCTATACATTTCATAAGTGTATACTAGGCTAATGACCGCTGGGGCCTTTATAAGGCTAGCCACGCATCCCAAATATATCCTGCAATTGTATGTGCCACAGAGGTGATTTTAAGGAGAAGAGGTAAGCTTGGTAAGATGTATAGGCTGCCACTGTCCTTTAGAGACATAGATGCTAGATCAATGACGTACTTCTGATTTCCTATCCACTGCCCAGGTTTTTCATGAATAGGGATAAGGAAGAGCTCTGCTTCATATGGATGGGAAGTCTTTTCCAGAGAAAGGAAATTCTCTGAAACACCTACACGTGCCTCCAACTTGTCCTATTTATGATGTGAGCAAAGATTAAATCCCTAGATCAAGTAAAGTTCCTTCACTTTGTTAACCCAAATGCCCTGGAGTAAATTGTTCATAGCCAGACAAGAGGAAAAAAAGATACCAGATCTGATCTTCAGTAACATGTCAAACATATGCATAGCTGCAACTGGTGAACCCTCTTTAGTTAAATTTGGCCACAAATCAGTCATCTTCAAGCTGACACTAACACCAGAGCTCACGAAGGGCGAAAGCAGACTAAAAACTTTACTAAGACAAACTATACTCTCCTAGGTGAAGGTATAGGTTCATGGGTTCATAGGTAGGTACTAGGCTATTGGCCCTAGAGCCTATATAAGCCTAGCCAAAAGATACCCTGGCTTTCGCCATCCAAGAAAATTATTTTCCTGTGCCACTGTTGAGCAGAGCCATAGAAGTGATCCCTGGGGTGAATTTCCTATCTCTCATCCAATCATCAAGATTTTTCTTGAAGAGTGCTAATGAGGAGCTTTGTTTGATATAGATATTTAGTTTGTTCCAGAGTATGGGAAGTGTCTAGGACAGGAATCTATCCCTCCAGCATGTTCTCTTTATTGTGGTTATAAGGTTTAGGTCCCTAGAGCATGTAGCTCGTAGGGATTGGGATTTCTTTAAGTAGAGCATGTCCAAAAGCTTTGAATTTGACATAGCTTTGTGTGTTAGGCAGAGATCACCCCTGAGTAGGCGATATGGGATGGAGTAAAGCTGCAATTTTTTGAGACGGTCTGTGTAGGGCATCTGTTTGAGGCTGGTATTCCTCTTTGTGAGGTATTTCTGTGGCCTTTCCAGTTGTTGTAGATGTCTTGTGAGGTACATACCAAAAGGGGCGTTGTACTCTATCATGGGTCTAATGAGTGATGAGTAGTGGGGAACAATGACCTCTTTTTTCCTGGATGAGAAACCTTTTGTGATGAGGTGTGCCACATAGAAGGATTTCCTGACTACTGTGGTGATGTGATTATCAAAGGAGAGACTACTGTCTACCTGTGTCCCAAGGTCTCTTATCACACTTTCGATGTTAAGCAGACTACTGCCTATGTGGTAGTTCATGGGTACAGAGTTTTTGCCAAAAGGGATGACAATGCACTTTTTGGCATTGAGCTTGAGACCATGGCTTTGACACCAGGCATCTGTCTCAGTGAGGCCCTTTTGTAGGATTTCCACATCTTTTGGAGTTTTGATTATGGCTCCTAGTTTGCAGTCATCTGCCAACTGCGTTAGCCAAATACCTTCTGTGTTAGCCTGTACTTCAGAGAAGTAGATACCAAACAGGAGAGGACCCAGGACTGAACCCTGTGGTACTCCACTTGTCAATGGTCTGAAGTTGGATTTGGAGCTTGCTACTTTCACAGTGTGGGTTCTGTCAGTGAGCCAGTTGGCAACCCATCTTGTGACATAGGGATTTATACCTAGTTTAGGGGGATGGTGTCAAAAGCCTTGGCGAGATCTAGATAGGCTGTGTGAACCACCTTACCCTCATCTATGGCTTTGGTGACTGCTTCAAAGAAGTCTATCAGGTTTAGGAGACATGATCTGACTTTTACAAATCTGAACTGGGTGGGGTTCTGAGTTTGGAGATTACCAATGTCATTGTTTATAAGTTCCATGATGATACATTCCATAGCCTTGCAGACCAGGCTCATCAGTCTAATGGGGCAGTAGTTTCCGGGGTCCGTGGTGGCTCCCCATTTGTGGAGTCAGATAACCATCACTGTGCGCCATTCAGTGGGCACATAGCCTGAGTTGAGGCTATGACTTGAACATGGTACTTAGGTGGGTGCCAGTTCGTTCTGTAGTTCATGTAGAACACAGTGTGGGATGTTTTCAGGTCCCATGGATGCTGTGTTCTTGGCTTTAGAGAGTGTGTTTTTTACCTGTGCAGCCATGATTACAGTAACTTTGCATTCTTCCAGTATAGAGATGGGCCCTTTAGGGGATGAGAGGGGGGTGAAGTTAGCACTGAACCTATTTGCCAGGATGTTGGCAATATCAGTTGGTTCTGTATATTTAGTGTCATCGTACTGTAACTCAGAGCAGATCTGAGTGTTGCCATTGAGATTCTTGACATAGATATAGAATGCTTTGTGGTTGTCTTTAGAGTCATTGGTGATTTTGTTTTTGTAACTAGCTTTGGAGGATTTTATGAGGGATCTCAGCTTCTTACTGAGGCTGACCAGGGAGTTTCTCCAATCATGGGATTTTACTCTTTTTTGCAACAGTTTCTTTCTTCTGTTGTAGAGTTTGTTTATGGCAGGGGACCACCAGATTGGCTTCCTTTTTTTGGAGGATAGCATCTTGGTTCTGTTAGGGATTGCATGATCCATGCACTCGTGTAAGTGCTTATAAAGTGCATTTGTGTAGGATTCAGCAGTCATACCTCTATTGTCCGTCAGCATGGGTGTCGTGAAGTTTGCCACTTCTGTCTTAAGAAGTGTGAAGTTGGCTTTGGAGAAATTTTTTACAGTGGTTTCCCTAATGGGGGTGGGGAGAGATGTGGATGTCTAGGGTGATTAGCTTGTGGTCGGATCCAACCAAAGAGGAATTGACCTCTGGTGTGGAGCACTGGTTGCCCATGTTAGTAATAACCAGGTCTAGGATATTGCTTCCCCTGATGGGGGTGTGAATACATTGATCCAAGGCATTGGAATTTATGAATTCCAGAAAACGTTATAAATATAATGTATAAATGCAATAATGTGTATAATAATATAACATTTAAATGCATTCCAAGCCCCAACCCCCAGTTTAAAGTGGTAACTACACCAAAGCTTACTCTAAAGTCCTGTACAATCACTTGCATAAGTGTATAGACTTGGCTGTACCAGAAAGAATCAAAACCAGAGCCCCAATTAAAAACAAACCACCATGGGGGACTTCCAGCATCAAAACCTTTTTAATAAACACAAAAAGTTGTGTCCAAGAAAAAAAGGTGAGGCCTCAACAATAGAAAAGCACCCTTCTCCTCAGTCTCAAGTAGCAAATAAGACATGTCAAATCCTGCATGAGTTACTTTGAGCAAAACCTAGCAAGCACAGAAAAGGATAACCATAAGGCCATTTACAGCTACATACATAGCCTAAAAGGTAGGTCCTGAGCATGTGCAGAACTAGTGATGAACAGTATTACACGCATTGACCTCACAGAGATAGCAAACCTGCTAGTGGATAGGTTTTGTGAAAATTTCACTCCCTTATTCTCTCCAATCTTATCAAAACTCCCCCCCCCCCACATATCAGAAAAGCAGGCCATTAAAGCCTTGTCAAAGGAAAACAACACAACCTTTATGGGACCAGATGACATCTCAGGCTGTCTTCAGAACAGGCTAAAATATAAACTACCATCAAGATTAAGTACCTTTTTCTGTCATAGCCTAACCATAGGCTTTGTTTCTGCAGAATGGAGAATAGCAACAGTTATTCCCCTCCACAAAGGTGGCCTAGCAACATACTTATGGAGTTACAGACCCATAAGCTTGACCAGGGTCATGTGTAAGGCCATGGAACATATCATTATGGATCTCATAAATAAAGACACAGGCAACCTCCAAATCCTGGATCCAACCTAATTTGTCTTCGTCATGGGCAGATCCTGCCTGTTAAATCTGGCAGATTTATCTGAAAATATGACCAGGACCATTGATGAGGGCAAATCTGTACACACAGCATACCTCGGCTTGGCAAAGGCTTTTGACACAATCCCACACTCAGGCATTACCGATAAACTTAGCAAACTGAATGTAAACCTCTTTGTTGTAAGATGGGTTGCTAACTGTCTCACAAACCAGACACACACTATTAAAGTGGGTGACTTCACATCAACCAGCAGACCTCTCACCAGCAGGGTGCCACAGGGGTCGATGCTGGGTCCCCTACTGTTTGATATATATTTCTCAGAAGTTCAGGCCAAAACTAAGGGGTTGTGGTTGACCACGTTTATGGATGACTGCAAACTGGATGTAATAATTGAGTCCCCAAATTACGCCAGTATGCCCAAGGAGGGTCTTACAGACTGACGACTGGTGTCTTAGGTCTCAAGTTGAGTGCAAAGAAATGCATCATCATTCCCTTCGCCAAAAACAATGTCCCTTCACACTATCAAATCAACAACAATACCCTAAGTACCCACAACATGGTAAGGGAGCTGGGATCACAAGTAGACTGCAACCTTAACTGCAACCACCATGCATCTACTGTAGCAAGGAAGGCTATCTACATAGCATACTTGATAAGTAAAGGCATTGCCTCAAGAACAAAGGAGGTTATAACCCCCTATACTTGGCACTAATTAGCCCATAATTGAGTATGACACCCTGTTCGGCATTTACGGTATAAATCACCTGCAGCAACTAGAGAGACCTCAGAGGTTTCTAACAAAGAAGATCAAGAGACTCCAGCACATGTCATACACAGACCGACTAAAGTCCCTGTCACTATAAATATGGCCTGCGACTTAAATGGAACATGCTGGAGGGACAGATTTGTCTCCCTGCGACTGCCGCACCTTTGGAATAGGCTGCCAATTCATGTGAAGCAGAGAACCTCGATAACACTGTTCAAGAGGAACCAGGACGATTGGATGGGGCACCATAAATTCTTACCAGGGATAGTGCCGACAACCTTCCTGAACATGGGCAGTCTTTACTAAATGTAATCCTGGGTATTGACTAGCATATCTATGGTACCATATTGAGATGAATCAGTTAGGCTTGAAATGATCTCTGGGTCAATGGCCTAGTAAACTCCTATGATCCTATGATCCTATGAATTCTGATGTGATTTGTTTTGTGAATATGCAAAAGGTTCATAGGTTCATAGGTTCATACTAGGCTATCTGCCCTAGGGCATTTATAAGCCTAGCCAGAGTGTGTTTGTCTTTCAACACCCATTTTAAATTAATTTTGCTATGCCCTTTTTCGAGGTTAGTATTCTGTGCCTCTGTCTAACAGTGACACAGAAGTGATACCCGGTGTAAACCTACAATCTCTCCATCCACTCTGCCTAACCTGGACTGGGATTTTATTCCAGAATGAAGGGAGCCTCTGGGTTATGAATCTGTCCCTCCAGCATGTCCTATTTATTTCAGTGCTGAGGTTCAAGTCTCTCAAGCGTGTAGCTCGATGGGATTTGGATTTTCTGAGGTGCAGCATGTCCATTAATTCCGGGTTGGACATGGCTTTATACATCAGGCACAGATCGCCTCTGAGCAGGCGGTATGCCACTGAGTAGAGCTGGAGTTTCTTTAACCGGGCAGCATATGGCATCTGTTTGAGCCCTTTGATCCTCTTGGTGAGGTACTTTTGGGGTCTTTCCAGTTGCTGCAGGTATCTGGTAAGGTACATCCCAAAAGGGGCATTGTACTCAATTATGGGCCTGATGAGGGATGAGTAAAGAGGCACTATGACCTCCCCTGATCTAGATGTGAATCCCTTCATGATTAGGTGGGCTATATAAAATGTTTTTCTAACCACTTTGGCCACATGGTTGTCAAATGAGAGATTGCTATCAACTTGGGTCCCCAGGTCCCTGGTTACTTCTTCTGTACTTAATGGATTACCACCTATGTGGTAATTTGTGGGCACTTTGTTTTTGCCAAAGGGGATGACTATACACTTTTTGGTGTTTAGCTTGAGGCCATGGCTCTGGCACCAGTTGTCTGTTTCTATGAGGCCCTTTTGGAGGATGCTTGTGTTGGCTGGAGAGTCGATTATGGCACCCAGTTTGCAGTCATCTGCAAACCTGGTCAGCCAGAGTCCTTCCGTGTTGGCCTGTACCTCCGAGAAATATATACCGAACAAGAGAGGTCCCAGGACTGAGCCTTGTGGGATGCCACTTGTAACTGGTTTGGAGTCTGACATGCCTCCAGCAATTCTAACCATGTGGGTTCTGTCCTTGAGCCAGTTTGCAACACATCTAGTGACATAGGGGTTTATATTTAAGCTGGTGAGCTTATCTATAATGCCCGAGTGGGGTATTGTATCGAAGGCTTTTGCAAGGTCCAGGTAGGCTGTGTGGACCCCCTTCCCCTCGTCAATGGCCTTGGTGACAGTTTCAAAGAAATTGACCAGGTTTAAGAGGCAGGATCTGCCCTTAACAAAGCCAAACTGGGTATGATCCAGTGTCTGTAGGTCCCCAATATCTTTATTTATGAGGTCCATGATGATCCTTTTCATAGCTTTGCAGACCAAGCTAGTCAGGCTTATGGGGCGATAGTTTCCAGGATCCATTGAGGCACCACCTTTGTGGAGAGGGACCACTGCTGCTGTACGCCACTCTTTGGGTACATATCCTGTAGTAAGGCTGAGATTGAACAGTAGTTTTATGTTTGGGTTTAGCTCTTCTTGGAGTTCATGTAGGACGCAGCCCAGGACACCATCTGGTCCCATTGATGCTGTGTTTTTTGCTTTGGAGAGGGCGGCTCTTACCTGAGCATCTGAGATGTCAGGGGCAGCACTCTGCTGGGATATATATTTTGCCTTTGGTGGGGGAGTTTGCACTGAACCTGTCAGCTAGGATGTTGGCAATGTCTGTGGGTTTGGTGTATTTTTTGTCATTTTGGACTAATTCTGAGCATATCTGGGAATTCCCACCGAGGTTCCTAACATAACTAAAGAAAGCCTTGTGATTATCCTTAGTGTCCTGTGCAATTTGTCTCTCGAAGCTGGCCTTAGACGATTTTCTGAGTGCCCGTAGTTTTTTGCTAATACTGATCAGAGATGCCTTCCCTTTTTGGGATTTTGCTCTATCATGTAGTAGCTTCCTCCTTCTATTGTATAGTTTGTTTATGGCTGGGGTCCACCAGACAGGACATCTGCCTTTGGAGGATTGGGTCTTGGTTTTATTTGGGATTGCATGATCCATGCATTCCTGAAGGTGTTCATAGAATGCATTTATAAAGGATTCTGCGGTCTGGGCTGTATTTTCCACAGGCCCGGGGGCTTTGAAGGATTCCAGCTCGGTTTTGAGGAGAGTAAAATTTGCTTTAGAGAAGTTTTTCACTGTGGTTTTCTGGGCAGGGGGTGGGGTCGGGATGTGAATATCCAGTGAGATTAGTTTATGGTCCGATCTTACCAGTGAGGGATACACTTCTGGTCTGGAGCATAGAGTCCCCATGTTGGTTATGATCAGGTCCAGTATGTTTTCCCCCTCTTGTGAGAGTGGTAACAAGTTGTTCCATAGCATTTGAGTTTATAAATTCTAGGAACCTTTGGGCTAGGATGTTGGAGCTAGAGTAATGCTCCCAGTCTATGTTTGGGTAGCTGAAGTCGCCCAATATAATGGTGTTTGGAGAGACCTTCATATTTTCCAGTGTTCTCAGGAAGGCCGAGTGGGGTTCCTCGGTTTGGAATGGTGGTCTGTAGCAGGCTATAAACTGGAAGGCAGTTTTACCCACTGTTAGTTGCACATGGATAGTCTCTAATGCTTCGTGCTGTGCCACCAACCTGGAGGTGTGGGTATCTTTGTGAATATTGATACTCCCCCTCCTTTTGTGGTTCGATCCAAGTTTTGGGGCCGAAAAGCATGGTATGAGGTATAACCTGGTAGTGCTGGGGTGCTCTCGGGAGCCTTGAACCAGGTTTCTGTTACTACACAGATATCGATGTTCTCCATGCTAAGGAGAGTTTCGAGTGCATGCATCTTGAGGTTTAGACTTCTGGCGTTGAGTAGCATTACTCTTAGTTTCTTATCCCTTGTGATGCCTATGGAGTTGGGTTTGTCTTTTGAGCCTTGCCTAAAAAAGGCACTATGGGGGTAGCAAGAGCCTTTGCCAATATCCAAAAGCCCAGGAGTGACAGGTGCAAGCCGTCCCTAGCGAAGCATCGTGGCTTGTCGAGCATGTCATCCCAGGTTGACAGGCATTGGATCCCCTTTGAATGACACCAATACTTAAGCCAATTGTTGAAATTGATCATCTTGTCTTCATATTGTGACATCATTCTTGGATAGAGTAAGATGCTACTCAAGGTCAGGGTCATACCAGCCTGGACTACATGCTCAGAGAGCTCCTCTATGTCTCTTTTTATGTTGTCCAGGGAGGTACGTCTCAGGTCATTCACACCAGCACGGACAATGACTGAGTCATATTTGTACTTGCCTTGGAGTGACCTGAGTGCTTGTGTTATGTGGCGGATCCTAGCACCCGACAGGCAGCTCACCGTGACCTTCTCCTTGTTCAGCCTGGTGAGCGGGATGTCAGTGTGCCTGACGATAGATTCACCTATTACAAGTGTATCAGGTGTGTTGTTTAGCCTTAAGGGCTGTGACTGATCAGAGTGAGTTACCAGGATGTCTTGTACATCAGGACTTGATTGTCTTTCAAGTTTCTTTAGGAAACAGAGTATGGAGACAGGGATTTGAGGCAATCCACATAGGATATACTGTTTATGCCCTGTAATCTTATTTGGGAGGAATCTCTGTGGACATACTAGTTGTTGCATATGCCTGGTCAGGTACATACAGAAGGGGGCGTTGTACTCAGTGATGGGCCTGATGATGGCTAAATACAGTAGAATAATGAATTCTTTGAACTTATATGTCAAGTCCTTGCTTATAAGTTTACCAACATAAAATGATTTCCTTACTACCTTAGACTCATGTTGGTCAAAAGCCACATTACTATTGACATAAGTATCAAAATGCCTGACTACTTCTTCTCCTCTTAGAGGTGTGTTATTGATGTGGTAATTTCCTAGGGTGGCTGACTTCCCAAAGGGTACAGTGGATATAAAAAGTGCACACACCCCTGTTAAAATTCAGGCTTTTTGTGATATAAAAAAATGAGACCACAATAAATCATTTCAAAACTTTTCCCACCTTTAATGTGATCTATATCCTGTACAATTCAATTGAAAAACAAAAAATCTCTTAGGGTAAAAAATATAAAAAATGAAAAATGTACAATATGCTGGTTGCATAAGTGTTTACACCCTTAAATTAATACTTTGCTGAAGCGCCTTTTGATTTAATTACAACATTCACTCTTCTTGGGTAGGAGCCTATCAGCATGGCACATCTTGACTTGGCAATATTTGCCCACTCTTCCTTGCAAAAGCTCTCCAAATCTGTCAGATTGCAAGGGCATCTATTGTGCACAGCCCTCTTCAGGTCACTCCACAAATTTTCTATTGGATTTTGGTCTGGGATCTGGCTGGGCCATTACAAAACTTATTTTTTTTTCTTCTGGTGAAGCCATTCTTCTGTTGATTTGGATGTATGCTCAGAGTCATTGTCATGTTGAAAGGTGAAATTCCTCTTCATCTTCATCTTTCTAGCAGGCATCTGAAGATTTTGGGACAAAAGTGACTGGTATTTGGAACTGTTCATAATTCCCTCCACCTTGACTAAAGCCCCAGTTCCAGCTGAGGAAAAGCAACCCCAAAGCATGATATTTCCACTACCATGCTTCATCGTATTGTTTTTGTGCCAAACATACAGTACCTTTTGGAATTGTGGCCAAAAAGTTCAACCTTGGTCTCCTCAGACCATAACACACTTTCCAACATGCTTTTGGGAGACTTGGTGTATTGTTCTGCAAATTTTAGCTGGCCTGGATATTTTGCTGTGTAAGAAAAGGCTTCCATCTTGCAACCCTATCCCATAGCCCAGACATATGGAGAATATGGGAGATTGTTGTCACATGTAGTATACAACCAGTACTTGTCAGTGATTCCTGCAGCTCCATCAGTGTTGCTGTACGTCTCTTGGCAGCCTCCTTGTCCAATTTTTATCTTGTCTTTTCATCAGTTTTGGAGGGACTTCCAGTTCTTTGCAACATCACTGTTGTCCCATATTTCCTCCACTTTTTGATGACTGTTTTATCAGTGTTCCATGGTATATCCAATGCTGTGGAAATTTTTTTGTATCCTTCTCCTGACTGATACCTTTAAACAACGTGATCCCTTTGATGCTTTGTAAGTTCTCTGCGAACCACAGCTTTTGCTGTAGCAGGCAACTGAGTAAATGTCAGGAAAATCCAACTAGGACAGCTGAACTTTATTTGGGGTTAATCAGAGTCTTTTTAATTGATGGCAGGTGTGTACCCAAGAAGACTGAATGCTGTAAATTAAATCAAAAGGTGCTTCAACAAAGTACTAGTTTAAGGGTGTGCAGACTTATGCAACCAGCTTATTGTACATTTTTTATTTTTTTTATTTTTTCCCCTAACAGATTTGTCCATTTTCATTTGAATTACAAACATTATAGGTCACATTAAAGGTGGGAAAAGTTTTGAAATGATTTACTGTGGTCTTTTTACATCACAAAAATCTGGCATTGTAACAGGGGTGTGTAAACTTTTTATATCCACTGTATTTTTATTATGCATTTCTTGGCATTGAGTTTTTAGCTGAGGCTTTGGCACCAATCATTTGTTTGTGTTAGTCCTTCCTGTAGGATATTAGTGTCTTGGGGGATTCTGTGACTGCTCCTAGTTTACAATCATCTGTAGTTGAATTTTCCAGCCAGCAGACTTGCTATATCTTTTGGCTTTTTGTAGATCAGTCTATTTACAATGAGTTCTCCACATTGCTGTGTGCTGGCTTTGAGGTTTTGGACGTAGCTAAAAAAGCTTTGTTATCGACTTTTTCCTGAGAAGCTATCTCAAATTTGGCCTTAGTAGACTTAATTTGCCCTCTTAGTTGTTTTATTTTGATTGATGAGAGTGTTTTTGTCCTGCTGGGCATAGCATTTCAAAATATTGGCTATGACTTTTTTCTTTTGTTGTATAACCTGTTTATTTTCATATTCCATGAGGGTGGCTTGTTTTTGGCTTATATCTGCTAGGCACAGCTGTCTCTATGCATTTATTGGCATGATTGTACAAGGTTTTTAAGAAGAATTCTGAATAGGCAGCAATTGTCTCTGTGTTTGGGGGGCCCTTGAAATGTTGATAGGTTATCACTTTGTAGTAGGAAGTTTGCCTTACAATAGTTCCTAAATGTTACAGGTTTAGCTACGGTTATGGAATTTATTTTTATAATTATGAAGACAGCTTTGTGGTATGACCATACCAGAGAGGGCACTAAACTAGGGGGAATACAGCATTCTCCCATGTTTGTATATGTTTGTACCCCAAGTGGGTGTATGGGCTGTCTGCTCCAATGTCTTTGTGTTTACAAGTCCTTGAATCTCTGAGTCTGTATGTTTAGGGTAGTGTAAATATTCCTGTTTATTGCGGGGTAGTTAAAGTTGTCCATGAATATGATATTGGGTTAAATTTTGAGAGCCTCCAGTAAGTCAAAGTATGACCTATGGGTTTCTTGGTTCATAGAAGGTGACCTTTAGTTTGCAAGGATATGATATGGGACTTTGTCATTGAAATCTAGCATGGAGAAGCTCAAATGTATCAACTTGTTTGACTTGACTTAAGATGAGTTCATTGTTGATGCTGATTGAGACACTTTCATCTTTGGTCCCTGTCTGTGCAATTTCTGGTGTAACTGTTGGAATGCATTGAGGCCTGCACTGCTGGGGTGCTCTCCATGGCTTAAAACCATGTCTCAGTATTTGCATATTCTTCAGGTTGAGGAGAGCAGTAACACATTTCAATTGCCTTAGGTTGGTTTTGCTATGTTGGAAGGTTTGTTAGCTTGGCATTATGTGATAAAGGCACTATGGGGGAGGACAGTGTTTTAGCCAATATTCAAAGCCAGATGAGAAAGCCACAGACCAAACTTGACAAAGCAATGTGTTCTGTTGACCATGCTGACAAATATTGTACACCCTAAGAATGACACCCAAAACAAAGCCAATTACTGAAGTCATTCATCTTTTGTTCATAAAGTGGCATCATCCATGGTGAAAGGAGAAGGCTGCTCAATACTAGACACATACTAGTCTGGGACACATTGTCCAAGAGCTCCATAATGTATCTCTTCATATAGTCCAGGGAGGTAAGTCATTTCTACCCACATGGACTACAACTGAGTCATAGTGTTACTTGTAGTCTAATAACATAAGTGCATTGGTGATTTTGCAGATCCTGGTACCTGACAAACAAGTTACTGTGATTTTCTTCTTATTCAGCCTGGTGAGCAGTACATATGTATGTCTCACAATGGAGTCTCCTATGACTAAAATATTGAGTAGTGTGTTGGCTTGCCTTATGGTCTTCATACTTAAGGTTCCAAAGGATTTGGCTGTATGTGTTGTTGTTGTCTTGGTGGAGCACTTTTAGAGTTGCTGAGGTCTTTCATAGAATGAATGTCTATGAGAGCTTTAGAGTTTAGGAAGGTTGCTTTTATGTGCCTCAACATATGTCTGTGTGGTAGGTCAATAATAAGTGAGGGGGTATAATGCTTATGTTACTGACAACCTGATTTTGAGTGCTTTTGTGTGTGTTTTGCCTCCAGTGACATTGTGGAATTGCATCTCTCACATACTATATCTGTTTGTCTAAGGATTAGGTGGTTGTCAGTGAACATGATACAATTCCTTCATTGTTTCACGATGCCTATATCTATTAAGAATTGGAGAAATTTGGAATGTGCCTATCCATGATGTCAGGTCTTTTTTAGGTGAACAACAAAAGGGGTGGTACAGCAGGGTTTACAGCAGGCTAACGTGGGTGCTGTGAAGATAGAAACTACAGCTATTAATTGTACACCTGAAATCATGTGGCAGTGGTCCTCAATGTGGAACCAAATTGCACTCTGTGCAACTGTGTACTAGATAAAGTTACAGGGGAAGTTTTAAAGGGAAATTTTAGTTTTTATGCATCTGCATCTTATACAAGGCACTGCTAAATGTTGATAATTTGTAGGCTCAAACAAAAGTCAATAAAACAGTTAAAAAGCCCTCTGGCCAATGCAATCATCTCCCATTAAGCCTCTCTATATGTTTCTCAACTCAGGCAGACCAGGCTACCTTTCTACTGTGACTAGAACTGCAGTCAAAGTCTTCTTAATGTAAAATCACACTTTAGTTAGCTAAAAGTGAAAAGGTACCAGAATCAAATAAAACAACTATCTACAACAAGTAATTATAATACTTTTACAATGCAGACAAGCTAGTAATGAGGAATAAACATGTTAAGCCAATTTCAAATCATACCAGCAGCATCTAGACCAAGGGAAAGCAGATAAACATTACAGTGAAATGCAGAAAAGTGAAAAACATAAATTGAAAATACATCAACAGTCTTCATAAATAACTTAGAAAAGTACACCATTTCAATTTAATGTATTTATGTTAGCTTGGATGGCACCAGATGCAAGCCAGCATTCTGACAACACAGACAAGGATGTCAATCATTGTCTGAGAACACAGACAAGGATGTCAATCATTTGTGAGGTCTGTGCAACTGTGCAAAGAGCTACTCAAACACACGAATTTTATATATTCAAAAAAAGTGAGAAAACCAATTAAAAGGTCATCTTCCTAACTTGAACAGACCAGGTTACATTTATACTCTCAGTAAAAAAGCAGTCTCAGTATTGTTAATGTAAAAACAAAACATTTGTTGATTAGTCCTGTTTTCTGCAGTGGTCTGAATATTAAATTCTACAAACAGTACATTCTAAATGTCAAGACCCTACAGGGTGGTCATTGTATCTTCTTAATGAAACTACTAAATCCTTCAATTTCTTAACTTACTTTTCCTTCATTCCACATATTAATTTGCTTTCCAATAATATTGGAAAGCGACTATAAGTAGTCTCCGTTATATTGGGGTCAATGTGGCAATTTTTTTTTTTTGGGGTGGAGATTCCACCATGATTATTTATGTGAGTGAATTATTAGTGTTTTGTTTAATGAATATTTATTTTATGCTTGATGGAAATATTTAAATCAAAGGGAACTAAAATGAACCAATGTACGCAAATTTGACCATAATTCTATTTGAAGTAGAATGTATTTATACTCATAATTATTATCAGAATTATTTTGAATGTAATGCCATATTAATGATTTAGTTTTTTTGTGTGCTGTAAGGATGAGTATGGCTGTTGATTTTTTTAAGGATTTGGGTAATAACAGATTGCTTTATTTTATTGGAATTTGATAAACGAGAATTTTTTTTTTTCTAAAAGTAGGCTTATATGTTACATAGCTCAAGAATAATACTAAGGTAGTGACCAGATTACATAAAAAGGATAGGCTAATGTGGATTTTTTTTTTGCACGCTAATTGTCGCCACCTCCAGTTGGATTAAGACAGCTCCTAAGGAGGAGTTTATAAGAATAAGGCTAGGAAGTGAATATGAACTAGGAACATTTTTTTGAATTAGTGATATGATTATGACAAAATGTATAAAGTATACAGCCTAGAAATTATGTTTTTATTCAGTCATATGAAAATGACAAAAGCATGACTTGTGAGGATAGCATTAATATATTTTTTTGTAACTGAAAGTAATGCTTTGAATGATACAATTGTGAATATCATTAAAAGTTATGACCCTTTTAAGACAAGATGAATTATTAGACACAATTTGAAACCTATGCCTAGTATTTCTTTCAAAGGATGCTAAGTAATAATGATATGTTTATTCATAGCCATTTTGTCATACCTGAAGGGAATTATAATGTTACGGTAATGTGTCTGAAGGAACTTCCTCGGTGGAGCATGCAATGTATGCAAAATTTAGTTCATACTTTTATGTCCATTAATAAAATTAGGTATTGTGATAATCATTAAGTTATCTATGCTCTTAGTCTTGTTTTCAAACCAGCAGATAAGGGAGGGGGCATTGTGCTATGGATACAATTTAGACTGTTGGATGATCTGAATTTAGATATGGTGAAAAATAAACAAAAACATAGTCTTTTCACCAATATCCCTATGAAATATGGTATAAATGCAATAAGAACCCACATGACAGAAAAAAAAACAATGTTGTTGAGATCATGATATGTTGTTGTATGTTGGAGGAAAAGGAACACATATTTAATGATCCCAGGTTTGAAAAATGTCGCCTTATATAGACGTTTTATTTACTTACATTCTAATCTGGATGGGAATGGAATGAAGCTACTTTAAATTTTTTTTATCAACTATAGCTAATACTCCTTCTTTTTTTAATTTACCTATGAATCTTCTAGTTTAGTTATTTTTTTTTTTTTTATTATAGAAGAAAGAGACTAAATGTGAGTTTATGCAAAGAAAAATTAGACATTACACCTATTGATGTTTAGTCTCATCTGAAAAAAGGCACTTTTCCATGTGGAAAAATGTTCTTTTTACATATATTATTATTAAGAGTGGTTCATTTCTTCAGCTATGCTCTTAAATGCCCTTAAGACTTGTATTATACATGAAAGACAGCAAGGTTGCTCAAACTAAAGCTGCAAGAACACATTAGTGACATAAAAATAAGAAGTTGGAAAGTTGTCTGACACCTCATTTTGCAGATATTCATTGAAGTGCTTATGATGATTTATCTGCCACAGTATTAGAAAGTGTTAAAATAAATGAGTGATAAGAGTATTACAATTGCCATTATTAAAGAAATTGATTTATATTTTTAAATTTGGGGATTTTAAAACTAGATGGTTTGAATGTGGAGTGTAACTGAAGATGATTTTAGTTAATTAACTGTTTAATTAAATTTGTAGTTACCGTGTTATAGGTATTTCTGTTTTTATATGTTTTAATTGAACTACTCTAAAGCTTGTGCCAAGAGGCCAGAAACTTAATAAAGTTTGTGGATTTGTATACTATCAGGTTGTCATTTTTTATTATTCACAGTATGTCTGTGCATCATCCAGTTCATTCCAAGTCTCACATCTGTCATATGTTTGATCCATATCAGTGTTTTGTGCTGGCTAATTTCCCACAAGGACATTGCATTGGTGAGTGCACTGATCCCTACCACCAAGCTACAAAAACAGGCCTGTGGGTGTGTAGGCTACAATCCATCCATAAAAATATCCATTGTTGAGTGAGGCAGGAACCACTGCTCATGAAACTTATAGGTGATTCTCAAAGTATGGCTGAGATGTGATGTCATATAGCACTGCACTTGTGCAGACTCACAACATTGCTGAGCATGTGTTTGGAGCACTGAATGCCTACTATAATTACCTTGGTACCTCTGACAGTGTACAAAGTATGCTTTGGGGATTTACATCAAGATATTTATTGTCTGTGCTGTGCTTCACATTATGGTTTCATGCAGACAGCTACAACTGGAGATTCTATTTTGGAGTGCCATAGAACTCATTGGAGGAACTAGCTGCAGGAGAAACCCATGCAAGATTTACTAGGGAACAATGATTTGCAACATTGGCTGCTTCTACTCTATAGCTATGGGCTACAGTAGAGACAGCATGAAATAAAACTGATGCATGCAATACTATACTATGCTAGGCAATACAACACACTTACTCACCATGCTGTGTGAGGTTGGCAGGGAACAGTTGCTATTATGTGCAGCTGTGAGGTGTATCATGGTGATGGGGGTCACCAGCAGTTACATATGTGAAAGGGGAAAGGGCAAGGAGAGGTATAAGTATTATTCAGATAAAAGATGGAAGTTTGGTGGGAGCTAAATAAACTATATAGTGATGGAGTGGAGTTTCCTGAGGGGTCAGGTGTCCAGGTAATTGGGTTGGCTCACATTGTTAGAACACACAGACACTGTTGCAGCTGATGGTGGAGCACTGTAGAAGCATGGCTATAACATGTGCCTGGGGTCCACCTCTGGCTTGGACATGGGCTGTAAATGGTCACAACCTTATGGATGACTCCACAATGGTTTAGCACCATCATCTACATCTGGCAGCAAGGATGATGTCAAACTGTGTGACTGTTACTGCTTTATTGTGTGATGTAGAGGACTGCCACAAAGGCCACGTGTATGAAGCTATCCCCATCATGCCACTACAGCCCCCTCAGCAGTTGGTGGCTATGATGATGTGGCATTCTTTGACATTTGTGATTCTGCCCTGTATGGTATATCCACACTGAAGCCAGAGAATTGCTGGCTATGTGTATGGAGACTGCCATACCTATGTGTGCTGGTAGACATGAGCATTATGATAGCAGTCACAGGTCATGGAGGCGTATGTGATAGGTATAGAGCTATGCTGAGAGACTGTCTCCCACATGTGGTATATGGCACTACCATGAAGGGACATTCCTTTGTACCGCATGGTGGATGCAATAGTTGCAAAGAGGCCCTCTGATACCCTCAGTAGGAGTCTGAATACTCTGACTTTATACTACATCACTATACAGGCATTGCAGATTCTCACTTAAGTAGTTCCCTATGCTATGCATCACACTAATCATCTCCAACACAGTATGCATAGCATCTGTTTCTGCTTGGATCACTGACCTGCACATCTGCTGATTGATATCCTGTGTGATACCAATGCCTGGGACTGAGTGAGACTCATGGTGCAGATGTCGCACAGCATGTTTTTACCTTGTACTTCTTGTGCACCCTGTGTTGGCAGCATTGCTCAGTTTTATCACATGTAGAAGTCCGGAAAGGGAACTGTGTGTTGGTCTGACATGGATGGTCTGTCCCAGGCCTGCTTGGGATTTTAGTGTCCTATCACCAGACAGGGACAGCAAGAATGCTTACATGCCTGTGAGGGTGTCTGTGATGGTGGTCCTTGACCAGTGCCCATTGTCTGCCTTGCAATTGCTTGAGATATTGTACTGGCAAGGTGGATCATGTCAGTAAGCCCACATCAGACCTGTGTTGCAATTTTTTTGTGCCCACCAGCAGCATTCATATCCATAACTATGTCCTGCCACAGTTGACTCCTGATGGCTTTGTCAGCTTTGTTAGTGTTCAGAATGTGCCTGCTATGGGAGCAGAAAGCCCATAGTAGCTCCTTTATTTCTATTGGGCTGAACTTTTCCAGCTATTATGATTCCTTAGGTGCCATAGTAAGTTCTGCACACATGAACATACATATAGCTATGGTTAGTTCCCAAGTACAAACATGGCCTCAGTTACCTCTAAACATCTACTATCTTTGCATTAGCTGTGATGTTACCATGTGCACTTCTGAACAAAACACTGTAACTGGGGTACCACTTGGATCAGTGCTGGAACTTCTCTTGTTCAGCATTTATTTTCCCGACATCCAAGCCAATATCCCTGAAGTGCAGTCGTTGCAAACTTTGCACGTTATCTGTGCATTCACCAATTCCAAACTGTTCCATCAAAGGGCTGCAAAATGTATATTCCTGGTGCACTGAAAACTGTCTCAAACAAAATGCAAAACAACAAAGCATATCATTGGGGTTGGCATAATGGTTAAGGTGTTTACCTTATGCATACAAGGTACAGGGTTTGATCCCCATCCCTCTGGGTCATAACCTAGTAATCATGTATGAACCTATATTTGTCGATGATGTAGAGGTGTGGTCCAGTGACTGATATTTCTCAGATCTAACCTTAACCTCTTCGAACTTCACTCACCTAACCACAGACAATTGGGCTAACTCAGGATAAATATGGCTGTACTTGTAAGGGCTCGAGGGCCGTTAACCTAGTAACCTTCTACAAACCTATGAAAAAAGCTGTTCTCATCTCACATGTTATAAATGGCATTCCTCTTCAAACAGATATGGTCATGAGAGACCTGGGTATTTATGTAGAAAGCTCTCTCTCACTCTCTCTCACCCTATCATCATGTTTCAACCACAGCCAGGAATTCCGTCTTTTTGACTGAGTTAATTTCTAAAGGAATTTCTAAAAGTTTCAAAAACATCATCTTATCTACTATTCTATTATTAGACCCATCATAGAATATAGTGCCCCACTGGTATGTAGATATCAATGCATATCACTGAACTAGAAATGCACTACTGATTTTTATCCAACCAAATTAAAGACCTTAAAGCCTTCAACAAATTAGCACAATATTCCTTATACATAGTAGCCTACCAGCTGTTCTGAGGTGACCTATGTTTTGCTTTTTGAGTAATGAAAGACTCAGTCCTTTCTGACCTCCTGTTTCTTCTCAGAACCAGTGGCTTTACAAACACCCATACTATTCACCTAAATGTATACCCATAAGTAAACAAGATATCCTGGCGAGAGAAGTTCTTAAACGCAATGTATTTGCAACCTAAGGAATAAGTTACCACTATAGGTCAAGCAAAGTACTACTTTGCTTGCTTTAAGTCTTCATGACTGGATGAATATAACACATTTTCATCAGATGGACACTATAAAGTACTCATAAAGGGGGACAATTATTTTTGTTTGTCTATTTACAGGTGTTATGACTAGGCCACCTTTGGTTCCTGTAATCACTTGCCTTATATTTTTCCTATGTCTCTATGGAGCTTGCTGCTACACAAGGTTTTCAAAGGCAGCCTGGCCACACTTCTGCCACAAGCCTATGATACCAGCTTAGAAGTATGTCATTGTGTAACATGCAGCCTATATTTACAGGCCTGTAGTACACACAGCAACAATATGCACACCTCTACAGCTTGACCAGTGTACAAATGCTGCACAACTTTCCTACCATCCTTCCCAGGGTATGGCAGCTGGACATTTGTAGCACAATGTTTTCTTTCTAGCATACCCTCCCTGCCTGTTTTGTTATCCAACATGTCTACTCCAGTGATCCATAGAATTATGTGGCCTTAGAGGTAGCAGGCCCAATACACACACCTGCTGCACCTGTGTGGTTTAATAGGAAAAGATATATAAAACCATGTGGGTTATTTGTGTAACAGTGCTCTGCCATGGTAGCTGTCAGTGTATTATATGGCAAAGCTGCACTCACATATGTGAAGCCCACACAAGTGCCACTCCACTCAGTCCATGCATGTCTGTTGTGGTCACACTGCTACAAATTGCCATTAGGCTACCTCATACAGCCATGCTGCCTCTCGATGCATGTCACATGGTTTCTGCAATACACATCATCACACCTCACCTGGCATTTCACACCTGGTTTCTGCCTGACAAATGGCTATGGTATCTGCAAGGGCTGCATATGGAAGGGCTCCTGCATGTATCTGCAAGGGAAAATGAAGATTATCTTTCACCTGCTGCATATTCTGTAGCCTACTTGTTGGGGACTCATATTAGGTCCCCTAGTATATGTTGGGAGACTGTCACTCACTGATCAGAGTGATAAGTAATGCCAGAGGCATCAGAAGATCTGTAGTGCCACCAGCAATTTAGCGATTTTAAGAGACATAACTCTTCTTCACCACCAACTGAAAGTAGAGATTAAGGAAAGACAGTCTGACTACTATTATAAGTATGACTACATGCTTTCTGCCCTAGTACAATAGGCTCTGCCGTAGAAATATAAGCTGTATCTGATGTCCATGACTATGCTGTGCTCATTACTTTTTTGTGTTTTCCAACTTGGGTGGAACTAGAAGAAAATCAGATTTCCTGTCAGACAAGGAAGGCTGGACTTTCTAGGTAAGAGTGTCAGTGTAGTCTATTGCTACCAGAACTGTATATCACTGCTTCATCTGCTTAGCTAATCACTGACCGGTTTTGCATTGTGTTAAAGAATGTGACCTTTGGGTATTTGTTCATTGCCTGTAAGACTCATAAATGTTTTAAATGCATTTGTAACTGTGCTATTAACCTTAATTCTATCACTTATTCCTGATAGTACCATCTTAATGCAAAATGTACTGACGTTGGGTATATCAATGTTGTTAGGTCTGTTTTTCATCTGTGCAGTTCTTCAACATTTATTTACTAGTCATTTCCTCATAGGTATGGTCCTCATTGCCCTTAGATGAATGATATTTTGTTATGTACTTTGTCTGCTGAATTGACCATCTCTTTACCTGCTATGCCTAGCACAGTATGGGGATGATGACTCTCCTGCATATGCTTATTACTGCACTTGCTTTTCCTTTTTTTTTGCAGGTGCAGTATTATTGCAGGGATTAACTGTCCATTGCTTGTTCTTGTCAATAATCTAAGGTTTGTAGGTTCATAGGTAGTTACTAAACTTGTAGTCCTGGGGACAAAATTTTATTTTATTTTTGTTAACAGTTTTACCGATTGTAAACTATACCTTGTTATGCCTTGTATGCTATGTAATGTTTATCTCTGTAACATGTATTCTTTGTCGGAGCTTTTCTTTCCAGGACTCCATTGAAAATAGGTTCACTTGGCCCAATGGACCATCCTGGTTAAACAAAAGCAAATAAATAAATAAAATGTCCACTACAGGGTCTGTTTAAGTGACTTGTTCAAGGTCACTGGTAGGCATATAAATGGCTGAGGGAATCAAACCCAGTACCACAGGAACTACACCAACTGCCAGACTAACCAGAGATCAGAATTAAACCCTGCACCTTGTATATCGAGGTAAAGTCCAGAAGGATCAGAATGCCCAAGCTGCATTCGCTGAAAAAATGTCTGAAAATCAATTTTTTAAGTGCTTCTGGGGCAAGCCCCCCACCCTAACTTATATTAGCAGCTCTACAGTCACACCAACATGACGAAGAGTGGAATTCCCTGAATAAGGCATCACTGCTGGCAGAACTTGCAGACAGTGATTTCCTATGGAGGAAGCCCGATTGTCTTTGGGTTGAACTACGGGCAACAGAAGATTGAGAGTTCAATCTCTGCCCATCCATAGGTTACCCAACTGCCTTATCATTCTGAAACAAATATTGCAACAAAAAGTAAAGTTCACCAGCATACAACTGTTGGTTGTACACCAGTGAATTTTATTATACATTTGTACACCTCTAAATACCTATATGCAATCCTGCTGGTAGGTGGAGACATAAAATGTCTTGAGTGTTGAAAGATTTTACATGATTTTACTGATTTAGAGATGACTGACTTTATATAAATGGAATTAAGTGTTAAGACATATTTAGAGTTTGAAAAAAAAATAACAACCGGTACCAGTCTTAATTAATATTGAGGCTGCAGTGAGACAACCTGAATGTTGAGGCTTGCCTTACAGCAAAGAGGCTCCTGAGTTTTTTCTGTTGTGAAGACAAATACATGAACTATATTATCCTGAGCTCTTAGAAAAATGGAATAAAATATACACCAAAGCTATACTGTTTATGTTAAACATCTTGCAGTGAATGTAGTTTCAAAACTGCCAACAGTATTTGAAGGAAGGCGACACTATCACTGACCAACTGACTTTGGTAGCACTGGGAGGGAAAATGTTAAGGTTCCTATTAAATAGAAGAACATTAATAATAAAGGTGACATATAAAGAAAAAGGGAAAATAAACAATGTTTCATGTATTGCAATGATTATTCAAACAGAAAAAAAAATGCAGAGGATTTTTTTGAGTTAGTGACAATGTCACCATTGGTAAGAACTAGAAATGATAAGAAAACAACTAAAGTAATTTTTTAGAATCAGGCTCCTCAAAGCAGTTGCTTCAACCTAGGTCCCAAGGTTTTAGCAATCAGAAGCCAGCACAGTGGTAATGGACAGTTATTAATAAGGTCCAAGATCAACAGTGGTCACTCAATTAGAGGTTTAAGAGGTAGATTTGAATGAACTATATAAAGCTTAACTGACAATGACCGGATGGTTCATAAGAGATGTATACTGTTTACAACTACAATTGTTTCAATGGTGTCTGTGATGTAAACTGTTTGTAACTAAAGTTTTTTATATAAATGTAAGATTTCCTTTGTCATATGTGCAAATTTAATAAATGTGTTTGGAAAAACAAACAAACAAAAAAAGATGTACCATAAGTTGAAATAGAAGATATTCTGATATGGGCTGAAATGATCTCACAACTTTCTAAGGAATTCACCTTTGTGACAACAAAAATAATCCATTTGGTTGAGGTGTTAATGAACCTGAAAGAGTGTACTTGAGAACTGAATTTGCCCTTGAGTTTTACATCTATTAACAATACTGCCAGCAACAGTTAGCTCTTCATGAGCAGTACTTTTTGTCTGCTATTATATAAGGTTATCAACTTTTGCATAAAAACTGTGTGAAAGACATAAGGTTGTTGTTGAGAAGTAAACTCAAAACAATAGTTTAAAATTTGAGTGGTCATGAGAGAAATACACTAGGCTCTGTCTCTAACAAGAATTTAACACTCCTGAAGGTTGACAAAGGGGTGATAAGCTATATCATAAAAATGAACACAGTTAATAGGAAGTAGGTTTTATGACAAGCTTTGTATGGGTCAGTAGAAAAAAGCAATATAACTCTTTTGATCTACAGATAGGTGATTTATGTTTGGAAGGGTTTTATTGCCACAATATTTTCTCATTTCATAGACGTGTACTGGACATTATTTCTGGTATTCTAGAAGTTCAAAAGTATAGAAATGATCTTCCTTGGAGACCCATAGTCTCAGTGAGGGATTCCAAATGGAGCAGATTTCATTCACTTTGGTACTATTTTAAAAGAAATTGTGAACAGACTGCACCCCTGTATAAGGGATGCTTTTGATTTAAATAATACGATTTTAAAGTTGAGGAGGGTAGATTAAATTTTGTTGTGACCATCAGTGTTAAATTGTTGTATATGTCAATATCCCATTAATACTGGGCAGACAGGTTAGGTAACATTTTAGATAATAATGTGTAGTGCACATTAGCCAAACGCAGATTAGTATATAATAGAGGCCAACTAATAATTTCCTTATATTTAATCATATCATTTAGATACAGGTGACTGAAGTAACCATGGAGGCAGCAATGTCCCCTAGTTAAACCAGTCTCATCACATTTATATAATAATGCCTTGTTTTAACAAGCTTCATTTTATTCTCATTTATTGATAACATGTTTTTTAATTTGGAAAAAACTGTAACAAAGTTGCACTCTTACACTGACCCGATAAAATAGTAGTAATAATAATAATAATAATAATAACAATAATAATAATAATAATAATAATAATAATAATAATAATAATAATGTTTAAAATGTACTAGTGTAAGTAGTAGTAGCTGTGTCAATTATCTTAACATGGTAGTAAACAGGGGTCTTGTTGACAGTCACATAAGAAAAAAATTAGTTGCATACATTTTGGCAGCAATACATATTTACATTTCAAGAGCATGGATCCTCCCTATTCAAAGCAAAACATTGTGAAAAATCAGAGGTTTTAGATTATACAGCTTGACAACAGATGTCAATCAGTTTAATCAAGAGATAGAATCTTTAAGTGATAGATTTAGATTTAGAAGTATCCTTCATGATATTGTTATGAGACCTTTGCCTTGCAAAGTGGAGGTGACTAAGAATAATAACCACATAGGATGTTCAGATTATTTGTCTGTGTGATATCCCCATGCTGGGCCACTAATCAAGGAGCCTGGATCCTCACCATTGACACTGGAGAGGGGCATGCACTTGGAATTCAAATGGATGCACTCAGTATTTCCAGATGCAGATCTCTCTGCATCAAGCAGTATTTCCCTTAAGGGCACACAGGGAACACACTCAGTCCAGGGCTGGATATCTCTATCTGTCTCCCTCCAGGTCTCAAATAAGACACACTACTGGTACAGCTGTAAGATTAGGTCCGTAGCCAAGTATCCAAGTCAAGACCTCCAGCATCCTCTCTGTAATCCCAGTGCTTGTTGTACCTGAAGTAGCTGGCACACACATACTGTGAGATTTGATTTTTTCACACACATACCTGGGAAAGGTTGGCACAGATTACCTGCTGTGTCCCCTTCTGTCCAGAGTATAAGGCAGTTATTACTGCCACCAGACATTCCACAATCAGCTATGCTAAGGCCCTTAACAAAGGGTGTCCAATTGTACTGTGTAATATTAGTACTAATACAAATGTTAGTAGCTGACCAAGACAGCTAGGCATTCTGGAGTGGCCCACACAGTGTTATCAAATAAATATAACCACTCTCAAAGGTTAAATACTTTCTACAAGGACTAACCACAATAAAAATTTTAAATATATATAATAATAAATAATAGAAGAGCATGAAAATACTGAATATATATTTACAGTAAACCACAGAGTTCAAATCACAGGAAATATTGAAAATAACATTGAAGGCAGACTCTTACAAGTAAAGAAAAAAACATTTCTAAACTAAGCTTCTCTATATACCTGACTGAATCTAGGGGAATTACTAGTCTGTAATAACTTACTTGATAGAACAAGGCACAGTGAAATACATGAACAGTCTTTCTTGTTTGGTTCCCCAAAACAGAATACTCCATACTCAGAGATTACTTACTGTAAAATATAATATCCTAGATATCTTGCAGAATAACCTTATCTGGTCACCTGACTCTAGGGTCTCACAGTATCCCCCTTTGAAGCTGAGACAGGAATTTAGCATAGATGGCTACAATACACATCTAAATGTTTATAGCTGTGCCTGGTGCTTCCTCTCCTTTTACTGACCTAATGAGCAAAGGCTTCTTCCAGACCCACCGTCTCCAGTCCTATTGAGCACTGTGAGGTACAATTTTAATGGTTTAACAGCTCATTTGCATTTTCCTTATTTTTCTTAAAGTAAGCTAGCTGGTTAATCTCCGCTGTTCCAGTATCCTCAATTAAAACACATACATTTAATTATGTTACAATAATATGTATATAGTGCATTTCTTTTCATTCCAGCAGAGTGAACTGTTGATACATTTTCAGCACAAGCATCTGTACAAATCAGTTTGATATACAAATTACATATAATTATTTACAAAATTCCAGCTAGGTGTGCTGGCACAAGTCATACATCCACTGCCCTATTTCTGGCACGGCTGACAGCACCTCCTATGATCACAGCTTGCCATGCCTCTTACTTATTCAGTGGATAGTGGGGGAATCAAAAGTATTTTCCAAAATAATTGGAAGATTCTACATGCAGACACAATGTTTTTATTTGAAACAGCATTCTAATTATTGTCTGTGTCAGTGTTAGTCTAAATATTACCTTTGTATGAACATCATGATTATGCTAGTAATTACAGCAATTACTTTTATTTGTCTTGCATTTTTAAAGAGTCCTTGTTTTTTTATGAATTGATTTACTTTATGCATCCATAAATGTTCCAGACTTTACTCAATTCACATTATTTTGATGCATAGTAAATGGCTTTGCATGCTGTGCATAATCACTGCTGCCATATGCACATATTCTGCCAAACTTTTAAACAGATATACCGATTCCCATAGTTGTTAAGTTTATGCTATTATCCAATATTTTTCGCTATCTATGCTTTCTTAGTTTATAATGCTAAAACTGTTCTCTGTCATCATCCTTATGAGATAGCTGATTTAGAACCTTTGTTTTAGCAAATGTGTGGGGTCCAGCAATACGCATCATATTCATCACTGCAGCACAACTCAACCTTACAGAATTGTGAATATCTAAAGCAGATACTAACAACATTAATAAAACATAAACAAATGTTTTCATAGAACCACTGCACTATAATAAGTTTACATCATTCATTGGATGGGCTAGCTAGACAGAGCAGAGTGATCACATCCTAATGTTATTTACCAGCATAACATGGCAGCTGTAATTGACTAGTTCTGCCTGGTGGTGATAAACTGGGTCCATAATATCCTCCCAAAATAATATTTTCATACTCTGCCATAACATGCCAGGGTCAGTCTTCTGAAGCTGAGTTCCCAAATGTTTCTTCCTAAGCAGCAATATCACTCCAGTGTTGTGCGATCTGCATGGGCTTTCAGACATTGACATGTCTGAGCTTAAAATCCTACTGCTTAACATCCAAGTCCAAGACAGTCTGGATCCTGCCATTAAAAGAACTTTTGATACCCTGTGTCCATATGAAAAATTTAAGGTTGACAGGTTAGGGGTTATAGTGATCTAAAGGACTTAGTCAGAAATTTGTGATAAATATTCCTTTGGTTATCTTGCTTGATTCTGTGGAATCAAATACCTTCCATGATATGATTGTGCATTTCTGATATTTTCATTCCCAAGGTACCTTTTGTCCCAATCCCCTTCAATAAATATACAACACCAAATGACATTTGGTGACCTTTAATAAACTTCCATAACTCTATTGAACAATATATACATTTTTTGATCACAGCATGAACATCTTTATTGATCATTTATCGATCACAGCATTAACATCTATATAACCTTTTAGTAGGGCAGTGTAACCCTGCTCACCCTAACCAAATAAGCAGTGTCCTCACCTCCATTCACTTATTTTACTTATCAAGCACTGTCTTCACCTCTGCTCATGAATATCCATATGCCCTTTACTAGCACAGCATAACCCTGCTCACCTGAACCAAGTAAGCAGTGTCCTCACCTCCATTCACTTATTTTACTTATCAAGCAGCATCTTCACCTCCACTCACTTACTTTATTTATCAAGTAGCATCCCACTGCTCATTTTCATTCCCTAACTCGTTGAATTAAACATCCGACACCTGAGGGGGAACAGAAGAGGGACACACCTGCCCCTCTTCTTTGCCAAACAACCTGACATAGGCTGTTCCCCCTCATTCACGCCAAGACCTTCAACAAACTTTCAAAAACCAACCTAAGTGTACATTAAAGAGGTCCCAACCAAAGTAATTCTGGTGTCCTCCATCCTATGAACCACACAGGATCCCCATCATCGACATCCCAGTACCCTAAAATATAAATACCGAAAGCAGTCAGCTGCCTAACTAGCCTAACATTAACAAGTCACTGAGCCCACTCCAAAGCCAAAACCACAATAGTAACACCTTCATCTGCCTGTTCTTTCCCAACTGCTCTGGTTTAGATCTACACAACCTAAATAAGCATGGAGCCAAAATACTGAAACATCCCAACAAAATAGTGCCCAAAACAAGTCTGACACCCTAAGAGCTCCAAATAAACATCCACAAAGCAAACATCACTCATAAAGTACAGTCCAAGGAATCTCAATTTACTAACACTAATCCCTGCAATAAAACCTCCAAAATCTGTCTTGTCAATCATCTGTCAAGTCTTCACAACCCTACCTCAGCACTTCAACATACAAACTACAGTCTAAGATTAGAAACGATGCATAACCCTAGCACACATGCAAATATGCTAATTCCAGCTAAGTCCACCTTGACTGACTGAACTATCTTACCTTGTTCTAAAGCCTAAACCAAAATTTCAACAACAATCCTTCCCACCAAACTCCTTCCTCCTCAGTCAGCCGTAACACAAATTTAACAAAATCTTGCAAACCCTTCTCATATACCTTCTTCCTCACCCAGTGATGTTTGCTTCTTCCCCCATTCAACAAAAAGGCCACAAACCCAACAAAAGGAACAACCCAGGTGAACTGCCCTACATGCAAGCTTCAGGAGCTCGAAGAGCTCCATGACATCCTTAATCCGAGCCTTGTCTTTTGATTTTCCATGCAATCTTTTCTTTCAAATGTGTTACCTTTGCATCCAGAAAACAAACCATGACCTGCATCTACTACCAGTCCCAGAGAAACAATGCCTCGGTTCAGCCTTCTAACTTTTACCTAGCCAATTTATCACCCAGTTCCTCACACATCCCCAAAACAGACGTGTACCTTTCAATGCTCCATCAAACCCATCACCTTCTCTTAAGAAGTCATTCAAATTACTTATCGCCTTCTGCCTGCTCCCCCCCCACTGCTGCCAAATCCAATAGAGAGCAGTGTTAAACTTCTCAAAGTACCACAAGCCACTGATCATCCCATCAGCATAGCCTTGTCAAACTAAAACTTCAACCCAGCTACATTGCACAATGACCAGTCTTCCTCTCAAACTGGTAATAAAGAAAAACAGATTAAGTGTCTACCTTCACCAACCATGAGTCCATAAACTCTCATATGATCTGCACTGCATCATCCAAAAATGCATAATTTACTTTTGCGTCATGTCCTGAAGCTTTCCAAGTTAAAGTTAGTGAGCCACCTTTTACCCATTTGTTCCACTTTATGAGAGATGGAATGCTAAGAGCTATGAACATACCCTTAGAGCATTTTGATCACTCAAGCTGCAACAAAATGCTGAAGCACTGCTTCTGACCAATGCTTTACAAATCTCCCACATTCTATGACTACGGTGGATGACAATAATCAGGGTAAAGAAAAATTAAACCATATTATACTTGCTACTACTACAGATTATGAAGCCTGTGATGGCATCCTGTTAAAGAAAAAGCTTTACCCAACATAACTCCCATAACATTACCCAACTTACTGCAGGTTTCAAACTGGAAGCCATTGTGAAGAGAAAGAAAACATTAGAACTCTGCACAAACACAGAATAAAATTGCTCTCATAAACTTAAAAAGTTACTAGAATAACAGGTCTTGTGTTACCTTCCATTTTGTAAAGAATATAAAGTCTAAACTCTAAAGCTTGTCACTATTTAAGGAATTCACTCCTGACTAATTTGTCACAAAATTTAGACATACTGCGAAAAACTAGACAGTTGAAAGGTGTAGCAGAATGTATGCACACGAGGATTAATCCCCCGCACTCCCCCCCACAGTGGTTAATGCCACACCACTCATGAGCGGCAAGTGACCACTAATTGCAGGTGCCTCACTGAAAGCAAAACCCCTACCAGTCACTTGTGGAGTGACTGGAAGCAACCTAACCTCTGCAAGTCTCAAGGCCCTATACCACCACCACCAATGAAATAACCAAGGTGAAAAGCACTCAAAACAACTAGAAACCCATGGTCCAGTAATTTCTATTATCTCCCTATAGTTAACTTAACACTACATAAAATAATAGTTAAGGCAGCTATTAACTTTGAGCCATGGAGCACTGAACTTTTCAATACACTGGGAAAATAATGGCTTTAAATTATAGTAATGCAATTATGCCGCTGAAAATGGACCTGTATCCAGTCGGACTCTCCGGTTAACTAAATAAGTAGTCACTGGAGGATACATTTAATGTAACACTATGAGTGATGGGCTCAACTTCCAAGAGCAACATATGTTTCATCAACTCTTGAGAACTCGTGCCAAATATGAAAATCCTTCACAAGCTAGGTAATTCAGATCATGTTTTTTTTAATTGCATAACCCTCAGTGCATGTGAAAAGTTGGTGGTGACAGACACTTGGGGGCTTCTCTCTCCAGTGACTCCTCTCTAGATGATCTGGCATTCTTGTTTCAACAAAAATCATTGTACATTATATCTACAACAAAATTAACAGCTGCATTACATTTTGTTTTATTAAACACTCTTTTCCCTCCTTTAAGTTCTTTCTCCTCTGCTCCAATATTTTCCCTCATAGCTTCTTCACTCGTTACTATGCTAAAAAGTATGGCAGTTAGTTGAGAGAAACATTGCAATGAGCTGCTAGTGAACTGCTTACTGTGGTAAAGGGTTTGATTCCTGCAGCCTTCATTTGCCCACTTGATTCCCTTAGCCCTTTAATGTTCAAAAAAACAAATACATTTATATAAATACTCATTTTCACATCTGCTTTTCACAGCACAAAAGTTTGCCCGCCAGTACATTAGAGTCTGCTTCTTTTTTCCCAAACCATAACAATTGCTGCAGTAAATCACTGAAACCAAATGACTCCTGTTAGCATTTAACTCCTGCTATATTATATTTCTGTATTTTAATTACATGGCATAAAACCAGCCATCAATATCTTCCTTTGATAGGTATCACTATAAAAGTTTATCCAATATTCAAACTGCTCTCTTATCTAATATTTTATAAATCTTCTTGAATACCATTGACATGGCGTTATACACAAAATTGTTTCCAATTATCAAAATAGTATTCCTAGCTGTTGTATTCAAATTGTTCTCTACCAGACTCTTAAGGCTTTCATAAATGTGCTGAAACTCAAATGTCTATCATGATTCTCTAACTTCAAGCTTAAAGGATTTGCCACTAATTTGCCAAAATTACAACCTCATGAAATGGACCACAGTATGAGGCAAAAATCTGGACATTCTGCAAAAATCTGCACAGTTGAAAGGTAAGCCTAGCACTACTCCTTTGAACAGAATGCAGTCCAAAACACAAATGCCCCTCACTTTCTTGTAACTTCAATCCTCCATAACATGGCAATGAATTGCCAGAAAAACAAAATGTTATGAAGAAAAGGCCAACACCACAAGACAAAATCTGCACATTCTGCGAAAATCTGTACATGACCATGGTGTGAGCACTTTCCCCAGACACCCACCACCCAACATCCATCAGCACACTCCAAGCCCCAATTCACATGCGCAGAATACACCGCTACCTCAAGGAGCGTGCAGCCCGTGAAAAGGCATTTGTGGATCACTTCACCTCAACCGACTGTCAGAACTCCACAAAATCAAATACCACCACCAATGCTGATGCTGCCCTAACAAAGCCACCACCCTGACCTACATCACGCTGCCCCAGTGGACAGCTGCCCAGACAAAATGCAAACAAAATACAACTAGAACAAGAACACATAAGGGAAACACAAGCCCAACCAGCAATGCCCTGCCAACCGAACCACAGAAGATGCAGCCCTACAACTATCACAAAAATTTGAGTCCCTGCACTACCCAAGCCCCAACTACTGCTCCATATTAAATTGATGGGCACACAACTAAAAGGGGCATAACAACCAAAACCGAACCCTTTACCCACAAAGAGCTAAACATTAACCATGAAATAAGGTAATCCTAGAATGGCCAACTCAATGAGAAAACTGCACCAAAGGCATTAGGAAAGCCTGCGGGAAAATGCTACACAAAATCTCCCTTCAGATTAACTAACTCATGTATGAAACTCATGTCCAAATATACCAGCTGCCAACTGCACATCTATAACTAAAATCAGCCATCCTTATTGAACTCCAGGCAGGAAAAAAAAAACAAGGCCTACCTGTTCCAAAACTATGTACTGGTCATCAAGGCTGTAATCCTTGCAACAGTGAGTTCATGCTAAAATCTACCAAGTTACACTCACAGAAAAATAGCTAAACCCCTCCTTGCACTTACTTCATTTCCTTCCAAACCTCATGTTTTCCCAGTTTAACCCTTCCATCCCCACCACCCTAACCTTCTTCCACTACCATCTTAACTCCCATTACTATTCCTACCTGAGCCTTCCCTGAAGAAGTCCCTTGACAAATTGTTTTTTTCCCAAACCTCATTTATACTATGTGTTTAGGAGAGTGTGCCAAATCCCACAAGGAGGTTATTTTGTTTTGTTTTTTCTATAATTTAATTTAACTGGTTCTTTTATACCAACTGTTTTTGTCTTATAACCAAATGGATTGCTTCATTTTTATTTGTTAGTTGCATATTTGTTAAAGAATGTCAAGCTCAGTACTGAAACATTATTTTGAGTCTCATGCTAGTAAAGGCATACCTCTTACTGTAATTCTGAGAAGGAAGATTTTTTTTAAGGGGAGGAAGCAATGAATATACAAGCTCATGGAACACAGATGGGAATAACAGGGTTATATATGAACAGAAGTGGGGACCATTGATAGAATTGGATGGAGAGTGATAAGGCATGATAATAACATTGAGATGAAGGCACAAAGCAGTGAAGGAAATGAGTTAAAGGAAGTTGCTACAGTCATGGGAATGAATACCCCAGATTAAAAATGTATACATGGCAGCAGAAAAATTAAAATGTAATTCATAGATAGACAAAGACAAATGGAAGGCATACAAGTATCAATAGTGGTAAGACTGGAAAACAAGCATGCAGGAAAGAAGGGAGGGTGTAAAGAATAGAGAATAGTAAAAACAGAGGAAGGGAAAACTGTATGATAAGTCAGTCTCTACTGGAAAGAGAATTTATGTTTGATTTACAGAAGGAAGGCTATATTTTTGGAACTGTAACAACATTGTTTTGTACCAAGAAGGGTAGAATGATAAAGTTCAGGTGAGTAGAAATAAAAAGGCAAGCTTTGAGATGTTATGGAGACTGAAGACATCCTTAAAGTGAATTGAACTATGCAGGAACAAAAAAAAAATGTCTGAAAATCAAATCTGAATGTTACTGAATTTGGGCTATAAATGGGGGTCATTTAATAATAATTTGGTGAATTTATAATAGCATAATGAAAATGTAATGCAGAGACCAACTTAGAAGGAAAGTCATTTTGAAGATGGAATCATGAACGACAGATGAGTGTATATAGATAAATAGTACTATCTCATGAAAAAAGGGTCCAAATTTTGGCATATAATGCAATCATGGGAGGATGTTCATCTGCATGTATAGCTAATGACATTAAAGAAGCATAGAAAGGTGGATGGTATGAGAAGGGAAATGAAAAAAGACACAGAAACATTTCAATGTAATGGTAAAATGGCTGACAGAACGCCGACAAATAAGTTTTAGTTATTTGAAATATAATGGTGTATTTTTACCATAGTTAAGCTGGTCATGGTTGTAAAAAACATGTTAACTGAGGAATGCCACTGGATAAAAAGATTTAACTGAATTCAAGAGAAAAAATTGTCTCTCAGAACATTTCTAAAGGCAGAGCGGATTTATAATGGGTAGGGGAAAGAAGGTACGGCCATTTTGTCTCAGAAAAGGTTGGTAGCGATGAGAAAATAGAGCAGGAAAGGTGTCCAGTATTGCAGGAAAAATATTAGGAAGTATACATTTGAAAATAGATATAGGCAGATTCATTCTGAATTGCCGAAGGTAATTTCAGTGAACAGAAGCAAATCAAAGAACTGTTCGCCAAAAGTACTTTCAGAAAACATTATAACAATTTTTTTTTCTGTACTGCCCATGTGGGGGAACACACACTCCTCAGACTCATATATTATATATATATATATATATATATATATATATATATATATATGGATATATTTTCAGTTTCTGATAAAAAAAAAATACTGAATAGTTTATCAGACTTTGATGATGCCGAATTACCAAAAATGTCAGAAATGGTAATCGTGACAATTGGCATTTGAATTGAACACCGGAAGTTCCAATATCAAAGGTCCATGTTACTGTTAACATTTTTGTAGAGGACAAGCCCCCCCTGCACCCTCTGCAAATTATATATACCAACTCTGAGATCGCAGTGCAGTGAGGAAAAGGGAAAATTTCCCAGTCTGCACTGTATCGCAATCTCATTTCTAAATGTCAACTTCATATTAGGCAATGTGTACTAACTTTCGCTAATATGAATTCATATATTTTCAGTTCAACATTATGGGTATTGTTTGACTTTTGTTGAGCTGTGTTTCCACATTTTGATAGTAAACTATATAGATTTATAGAAAGAGGTCATTGTTCCCCTCTACTCATCACTCATTAGACCCATTATAGAGTACAATGCCCCTTTTGGTATGTACCTCACAAGACATCTACAACAACTGGAAAGACCACAGAAATACCTCACAAAGAGGATTACTGGCCTCAAACAGATGCCCTATGCAGACTGTCTAAAAAAACTACAGCTTTACTCCATCGCATATCGCCTACTCAGGGGCGATCTCTGCCTAACATACAAAGCTATGTCAAACCCAGAGCTGTTGGACATGCTCCACTTAAAGAAATACCAATCTCTCCGAGCTACACGCTCTAGGGACCTAAACCTTGTCACCACAATAAACAGAACATGCTGGAGGGATAGATTCCTGTCCCAGAGACTTCCCATACTCTGGAACAGACTACCTATTTATGTCAAATAGAGCTCCTCATTAGCACTCTTCAAGAAAAATCTTGATGATTGGATGGGAAATGGGGAATTCACCCCGGGGATCACTTCTGTGGCTCTGCTCGACAGGGGCACAGGAAAATAATTTTCTTGGGTGGCGAAAGCCAGGGTACATTTTTTGGCTAGGCTTGTATGGGCCCTAGGGCCGATAGCCTAGTACCTACCTATGAACCTATTTGTGTGTATGTGTGTGTGTGTGTGTGTGTGTGTGTGTGTGTGTGTGTGTGTGTGTGTGTTCATAGGTTCATAGATTAGTACTAGGCTAACTACCCTTGTGGGCCATTTTAAGCCTAGCCAGTTACCCCATGTGAGAATCAAACCCTGCACCTTGTGTTCGTAAGGTAAACACCTTAACCATGTGTGTGTGTGCATGTGTGCGTGTGTGCGCGTGTGTGTGTGTGTGTGTGTGTGTGTGTGTGTGTGTGTGTGTGTGTGTGTGTGTGTGTGTGTATGTGTGTGTGTATATAAAAATGGCCCAGTGACAATGGAGAGTTTTATTTTTGGATGTATTTTAATGATTAGAAAGAGATGGGAAGACTTAGAAGTGTAGGTGATATAAGGTTACTTTTGTGTTGCAATACAGACAGGGCTGGATATGAAGTATCATAAATAGTATATAACAGAATGAAGGCAGAACCGAGGGCTCTCTTGGTCACCCTGTACTGAAAGTAGTTTACTGTATTTCTTAAATGAACTTTCACTGAACTATACATGAAAATCCAAGGTCATTATTGTGTTTTTGCCTGATGAATGATAGAAATAAAATGCTGTTCTACTGAATTGTTCTCCTAACACAGTTTTATTTAGTAAGTAATGGGAGAAAGTCATGATTTAGTAAAACACTGCCACTCAACATGTTCTATAAATCTAACGCACTGACTTTGAAAGCTATAAAAGTTAAGTTTTGTTTATATGCTTTCTAATGCATAAATCATATATGTTATATTACAAGATAAAAGTAATCTAGCTTTCTTTCAGATAGTTAAATTTATGATTGCGAACTACATCTTTTCTTGATTTTGATCAAAGCGATTTTGAAATTCATCTACATGGAATTAGAATATTTATTTATGTCTTGTCTAAAATAGCTCCAAACAACTGTAAAATGTGAAGGTAATGACCACTTTCTCAGACCCCCTTCTATTTATACAGTCTGCTATCACAGTACTGTGTTATTAACAATATCATACTGAAGTACTTTTAAACTGCTTACATCATTCAGTATTTGATGTTTTTATTTAGTTTTAATGTGCAGATAATGAGTGTTTAATAATTTCTTTGTGGCTATTTTAGGAATACCCAAGGCTATAAAATATCAGCTAACATCATGCTTTTCTACAGCTCAACAACTTGGTGGGCTTTACTGTTGATATTAAAGATATCACTGAAAATGTTAGCACATTTTTATAATGACCAGTTTTAGCAAGCTTTGATAAACATGTTTATAATGACATGAGAGGTTCAGACATTTTCACTGTAGGAGGGACAGAGTAACATATACAAAGACAGTCATCCATATGGTATAATAGTTATTGAAAATATATCAACCGATAGGAGGTCATTTTGACATTTGGACAAGAGTAAACCAGAGTATGCATAGAACAGTGACCTTATAAGTATCCATACTATCTGAGCAACTCATTGCATTCCATGGGAACATTCTGACATACTCAGAACTGTTGCCTTGTTTATTTCAGTTCATGCTTTACTTAAAAAAAATCAGTGCATAGATTTTCAAACATTCTTAAACAGCAGTAGCAAAGAAAGATGTTAATCAAACTAGATTTCAAATTGTATGGCACACGGCTATCAGAATGTGACCTGAAATGCATGTCTTTTGTATGTTCCTTCTCTGTACAAAATGGATGTAATTGCCAATTAACAACTTAATCTGTAGTTCTGGTAGCTGGCTGGCCACTTAACTATGTGACTGTAACATAAGTAGAGATTGGTCCTATGTAAGGAAGTAGGGAAATTTTGACGTTCCCTTTAAGCTGCTTTATCAGTGCTTTGCATTCTCTGCCTAATCCATCTATAGACAAGCAAAACAAAGCATAAGCTGGAGGCATACTGGGTTATCTATGAAAAACAACAAATTGAATGCATACAGTACACACTGGTCTGCTTTCTCAATGTATGTGTCCACACAGGACTGGAAAACTACAGGGTAAGTACTATGCACGTGTACAGGCAGAGGAAAATACCAACACTCCAAGATAGACACAGATACACTGACACTCACTTATACACAAATGTGCCACATTTTCAAGGATATTTTGTACAGGTAAAGCCACTGACATGGACATTAGAGAAGGATGAATAAATGAATGAAGGAATGAATAAATTACTAGCTGAGTTATGAATATTTATTTAGCATTTCTTAACAAGGTAGGCTGACTGAAACAATACACTTTTCAGTCCCTTCCTGCATCTCATTTCAAGGACAATACAGGTTACATAGAAACATGGCAAATAAATAAAAGATAAATAAAATGGCCAATGTCATTTAAAAAAGAAGTTATTATCATGGCAGATTGCCATCTGACCTTGCACAGAAATTCCAGCAACTCAGAGGAAGCAGACAATGAATAAAAAGACTTGGGTTCTGTTATCATTGCAAATAGACAGTAGTATAACAGGTAGACCTAAGATGACTAGTGTACTGCAGATGATGACTGTAACATTTCAGGCCGTGACTTGTGTATATCAGTGACAAATAGGTTAGTAGATGGTGGGCATCAGCATATTAGACCCCCACTAAGAAATGTGTAGGGACTTAAAAGTGTATATTGGAAGAAGACATCCAATCTCATCACAGGAAAGAACATAGCAGTCCCCACCTTAGCAACCTGCACATTCCAGCAACAAGTAGAATATATTACATGGATACCTCACACTTCTGACAGCAGAATATTACAGCAGATCATGACATACATAGGTGCATAGGTTCATAGGTGTGTACTAGGCTAATGGCCCTGGAGCCTTTACAAGCCTAACCCTTAGGATTACCTTGGTATCATGCCACCAGACCTTATTTCCCAGTGCCTCTGTCAAGTAAAGCCATTGGTGTGATCCCTGGGGTGAATTTTCTATTTCCCATCCACTTATCAAGATTTCTCTTGAAGAGGGCCAGTGAGGTGCTCTACTTGACATGTATGGGAAGTCTATTCCATAGCATGGGCAGTTTCTGGGTTATGAACCTGTCCCTCCAGCATGTTCTGTTGATTGTGGTAATGAGGTTGAGGTCTCTGGAGTGTGCGGTGTGGAGGGATTGGGATTTCCTTAGATGTAGCATTTCTAACAGAGCTGGATCAGACATGGCTTTGTAAGTCAAGCAGAGATTGCCTCTAAGTAGACAATATGACATAGAGAATAGTTGGAGTTTTTTTAGTCTGTCCATATAGGCCAAATGTTTAAGGCCTAGGATCCTCTTTGTGAGGTACTTTTATGGCCTCTCCAGTTGTTTCAGGTGTTTAGTAAGAAACGTGCCAAAAAAAATCTAAGCTTGTTTCCTGCCTTTCCTGTAACTAGTCTAGTCCAGATACAGATTTGCTGTATCCAGGACTGTTTGTAAGCTTCTGAGCCCCCAAAGCCTTTCTGTGTTGGAGGGAAGCCTTCTAGCTTATCAGTGGGAGTGGTAAGCACTAGGTTGCCTATCTACCACAAGAGTGGTTTCTGGGCCAAAAATTGTAGTTTATTAGCTGTTTGGGCAGTTTTTCCATCTCTTTCAACCTTCTGGTTTAAAAGTCCATGTTTGCACTTGTTTCCCACCTTTCCTGTAACTAGTCTAGCCCAGATATAGATTTGCTGTATTCAGGACTGCTTATAAACTACTGAGCCCCCAAGCCCTTTTGTGTTGGAGGGAAGCCTTCTTGCTTATCAGTGGGAGTGGTAAGCACTAGGTAGCCTATCTACCACAAGAGTGGTTCTGGCCCAGAAATTGTACTTTATTGGCCATTTGGGCAGTTTTTCCATCTCTTTCAACTTTCTAGTTTAG
Source organism: Protopterus annectens (assembly GCF_019279795.1). Classification (NCBI taxonomy): domain Eukaryota; kingdom Metazoa; phylum Chordata; order Ceratodontiformes; family Protopteridae; genus Protopterus; species Protopterus annectens. The sequence continues at coordinate 653,310,226 of NC_056732.1, forward strand.
AAGCCTGCATTTGCATTTGTTTCCCACCTTTCATGTAACTAGTCTAGTCCAGATAAGATTTGCTGTATCCAGGACTATTTGTAAGCTTCTAAGCCCCCCAAGCCTTTCTGTGTTGGAGGGAAGCATTCTAGCTTATCAGTGGGAGTGGTAAACACTAGGTAGCCTATCTACCACAAGATCCATGTACAGAGTCTTAGTTACAGCACTTGAATTTGCTTATTCATGCACTTGTTCAGAACTTGTTGTCAGCACTAAATAAGCTACAACTTACTACAGCACTCAACCTTTCTCTTTACCTAGAGGAAAACAGTTTTTGTACTTACTTTCCTCTCTTGCTTAGAGAAAAACAGCTCTTATACTCACTTTCCTCACTTGTCTAGAGCAAAGTAGTTTTTTATTCAGGCATGCCCAAGGGTCAGCTCCCAGTGTTCTCTCCTGTCTCTCTGATGAATTTGGGCATCTTGGGGCAATGTAGCAATTGCCTCATGTACACAGACAACCTTCTCCTCCTACCACCCAACACCACAACCTGTGAGAGATGCACTTATCTAGCCAAACTGGAAGGAAAGCTCTCTCCAGCCAAGACTGAACTTGGCAGTTAAGAGGAGAAGGCAAACACTTGCACCACACCACACTCATCACATAGTCCCACTAAACCTACACCACCAAAATCCACACATAGATACACAAAAACATTTGCAGAGGCTCTCAATAATAATCTGCTCAAGCAACAGAGACCTCCAAGGCAGAAATGCAAGCAACCTCCACCCCCCAACACAACACAAATGACACATAGCCTACATACTCAGTCTGCCAACAAACCACAGTCCATAAGGCAAAACAACATACCCAACACACTAGTCATAGGTGACGCTATAGTCAGGCACACTGATGTCCCACTCACCAGGCTAAACAAGGAGAAGGTTACTCTCAGCTGCCTGTCAGGTGCCAGGATCTACCACATAAACCACGCACACAGGTCACTCCACAACAAGTACAAATATGACTCTGTCATTGTCCATGTTGGTGTGAACGACCTGAGACATACCTCCCTGGACTACATGAAAAGAGACATGGAAGAGCTCTTCAATCTTGTAGCCCAGGCAGGTATGACCCTAGCCTTGAGTAGCATGCTGCCATCTCCCAGAATGATAATGCAGTACAAGGACAAAATGATTATTTCAACAATTGGCTGAGCTTCTGATGTCATTCTAAGGGGACCTGGTATCTGTCTGCTTAGGATGACATGGTCAACAGACCACGATGCTTTGCCAGAGATCGCCTGCACCTGTCACCCTGCGATTCCAGATACTGGCTAAGGGTCTCGCCGCCCCATAGTGCCTTTTTTAGGAAAGGTTCAAAAGACAAATTCACCACCATAACAGGAACAGGCAAGCAAAAACTGAGGGTAATGCTACTCAGTGCCAGAAGTCTAAATCTCAAAATGCACCCACTCGAGGCACTCCTTAAAATGGAGAACATTGATATCTGTGCAGTGACTGAGACCTGGTTCAAGGCTCTAGAGAGCACCCCTGCATTACCAGGGTATAACTCATACCACACTTTTCAGCCATCTAATCTGAAGCAGAACACCAAAGTCAGAGGTATGTCCATATTCATTAAGGATATCCACACCTCCAGGCTAGTTGCACAGCATAATGCATCCGAGGTTATCCAAGTGCAACTAACTCTGGGCAAAACTGCAATCCAAATTGTAGCTTGCTACAGATCCCCTACCATGTCCCAGGATTCCCACTCCTCTTTTCTTGATATGCTGAAAAATATTAGGGTTTAACCAAACACCCTAATAATGGGGGATTTAAACTACCCTGCCATTAACTAGGAAAACTACTCATGTACCAACTCCTTTGCTCAACGCTTTCTGGAATTCATAAATTCCAGTGCCCTGGATCAACTTATCCACACCCCCACCAGGGGCAACAATATCCTAGACCTAGTCATTACCAGCATGAGTGACCAGTGTTCTACACCTGAAGTCAACTCCTTGTTGGTCAGATTTGGCCATAAGCAATCATCCTAGATATCCGCATCCTGCCCCACCTACCATTAAGGAAACCAGGATAAAAAATTTCTCCAAAGCCAACTTTGTGCTTCTTAAGACAGAAGTGGTGAACTTCATGACACCCATGCAGATGGACAATAGAGTTACAACTGCTGAATCCTACACAAATGCACTCTGTAAGCACTTACACAAGTGCATGGATCATGCTATCCCAAACAGAACCAAGATACTATCCTCCAAAAAAAGGAAGCCAATCTGGTGGTCTCCTGCCATAAGCAAACTCTACAACAGAAGGAAGAAACTGTTGCAAAAAAGGGTAAAATCCCATGAGTGGAGGAGCTCCCTGGTCAGCCTCAGTAAGAAGCTGAGATCCCTTATAAGATCCTCCAAAGCTAGCTACAAAAACAAAATCACCACTGATTCTAAGGGCAACCACAAAGCATTCTATAGCTATGTCAAGAATCTCAATGGCAACACCAAGATCTGCTCTGAGTTACAGCACAATCGCACGAAAATTACAGAACCATCTGATATTGCCAACATCCTGGCAGATAGGTTCAGTGCTAACTTTACCCCCCTCTTACACCCTAAAGGGCCCATATCTATACAGGAAAAATGCAGAGTCCCTGTAATCACATCTACACAGGTAAAAGCTGCACTCTCTAAAACCAAAAACACAGCATCCATGGGACCGGACAAAATCCCAGGCTGCGTTTTACATGAACGTCAAAACAAACTGGCTCACCACCTAAGCACCATGCTCAGTCATAGTCTCATGTCAGGCTTCGTGCCAACTGAATGGTGCAAAGCAACAGTTATCCCACTCAACAAAGGGGGAGCCACCACTGATCCTGGGAACTATCACCCTATTAGCCTGACGAGTTTTGTCTGCATGGCCATGGAACATATCATCATGGAACTCATAAACAAAGACATTAGCAATCTCCAAACTCTGGACCCCACACAGTTTGGGTTTGTGAAAGGCAGATCATGCCTTCTGAACCTGATCAACTTTTTTGAAGCAGTCACTAAAGCCGTAGACGAGGGTAAGGTGATTCACACAGTCTATCTTGACCTCGCCAAGGCGTTTGACACCATCCCCCATTCTGGAATTATAGCTAAACTCACTAAACTAGGTATAAACCCCTACGTCACAAGATGGGTTGCCAGCTGGCTCACTGACAAAACCCATACTGGAAAAGTTGCAGCCTCCAAATCTGACTTCAAACCAGTGACAAGTGGAGTACCACAGGGTTCAGTCCTGGGACCTCTCATGTTTAGTATCTACTTCTCTGAAGTACAGGCTAATACAGAAGGCCTCTGGCTAATGAAGTTTGCAGACAACTGCAAACAGGGAACCATAGTTGAGTCCCCAAATGATGTGGACATCCTACAGAAGGGCCTCACTGAGACAGATGCTTGGTGTCAGAGGCATGGCTTCAAGCTCAATGCCAAAAAGTGCATTGTCATCCTCTTTGGTAAAAACTTTGTACCCATAAACTACCACATAAATAGCAGTCTACTTAATGCTGAATGTGTAATAAGAGACCTTGGGGCCCAGGTGGACAGTAGTCTCTCCTTTGATAATCATATCGCCACAGTAGTCAGGAATCCTTCTATGCAGCACACCTCATCACAAAAGGGTTCTCATCCAGGAAAAAAGAGGTCATTGTTCCCCTCTACTCAGCACTGATTAGACCCATTATAGAGTACAATGCCCCTTTTGGAATGTACCACACAAGACATCTGTAGCAGCTGGAAAGGCCACAGAAGAACCTCACAAAGAGGATTACTGGCCTCAAACAGATGCCCTATACTGACCACCTCATAAAACTCCAGCTTTACTCTGTTGCATATCACCTACTCCGAGGAGATCTCTGGCTAACATATAAAGCTATGTTAAACACAGAGTTGTTGGACCTGCTACACCTAAAGAAATCCCAATCGTTCCAAGCTAAACACTCTAGGGACCTAAACCTTGTCACCACAATAAACAGGACATGTTGGAGAGATAGATTCCTGTCCCAGAGACTTCCTATACTCTGGAACAAGCTACCAATATATGTCAAGCAAAGTTCCTCATTAGCACTCTTCAAGAAAAATCTTGATGAGTGGATGGGAAATAGGAAATACACCCCAGGGATCTGTGGCTCTGCTCAACAGTGGCACAGGAAATTAACTTTCTCGAGTGGCGTAAGCCAGGGAACCTTGTTGGCTAGGCTTACTTCGGTCCTTGGGCCGATAGCCTAGTACCTACCTATGAACCTATGAACCTATAGGGCATTATGCTCAATGACTGGCCTAATGAGGGAAGAGTAGAGGGAGACAATGACCTCTTTCTTCCTGGATGCAAAACCCTTAGTAATAATATGTACCACATAGAAAGACTTTTTGACCATAGAGCAATATGGTGGTCAAAAGAGAGGTTGCTGTCAACCTATGTTCCCAGATCTCTTATAATACCCTCTTTGTTCAGTGGACTACCATCAATGTGGTAATTCATGGGAACCAGACTTTTCCCAAAGTGGATGACGACACATTTTTTGGCATTGCGCTTAATGCCGTGGTTCTGACACCAGTCGTTGGTCTCAGTGAGGCCTTTCAGTAGGATGTCAACATCACTCTGGGAGTTAATAATACCTCCCAACTTGCAATCTTCTGTGAACTTTGTCAGCCAGAGTCCATTTGTGTTGGCCTGGACTTCAGAGAAGTAGATACTAAACAGGAGAGATCCTGTGGGACTCCACTCATGACTGGTCATCAGTCTGACTTGGAGTCAGCTCCTTTCACACTATGGGTTCTACCTGTGAGCCAATTTGCAACCCTCTTAGTGATATAGGGGTTGATCCCTAGCTTAGTGAGTTTTTCTATGATTCCTGAGTGGGGAATGGTATGAAAGGCCTTGGCCAGATCAAGGTACGCTGTATGAATCACCTTGCCTTCATCCACAGCTCTGGTGATTGATTCATAGAAGTTGACCAAGTTGGGCAGGCATAATCTACCCTTCACAAAACCAAACTACGTGGGATCCAGAGTTTGGAGATTCCCTATATCCTTATTTATTAGGCCCATGATGATGTGTTCCATAGCTTTACATATCAGACTTGTCACGCTAATGGGGCGATAGTTTCCAGAGTCTGTAGTCACTCCCCTTTTGTGGACAGCGATGACTCTAGCAGTGCACCATTCAGTAAGAACAAAGCCTGAGGTGAAATTGTGATTAAACAGGGCACATAGTTGAGGTGCCAGTTCACTCCGTAGTTCATGTAGAACACAGCCAAGGATATTGTCAGGTCCAATAGAAGCTGTATTTTTGGCCTTGGACAGTGCTGTTTTAACCTGTGCAGCAGTAATACTGGGTGCCTGGCAATCTATTGGTGTTATGACTGGTCCCTTGGGGGGGTAAAGTTGGCACTGAATCTGTCAGCCAGTATATTGGAAATATCTGTTGGCTCGGTATACGAGGTACCATTGTGCAGTAGCTTAGAGCGAATCTGAGTATTGCTGTGGAGATTCTTTACATAACTATAGAAGGCCTTGTGGTTGTCTTTACTCTCTGCTGCAATTCTGTTTTTGTAGCTAGCTTTAGAGGATTTGATGAGGGACCTCAACTTTTTGTTGAGGCTGATAAGGGAGTTTTTCCAGTCATGAGGCTTCACCTTTTTCCACATCAGTTTCTTTCTTCTGTTGTAGAGTTTGTTTATGTTAGGAGACCACCAGATTATCTTCATTTTTTTGGAGGCGGGCATCTTAGTTATATTGAGTATGGCGAGATCCATGCATTTGTGTACGTGTTCATACAATGCATTGGTGTATGATTCAGTGGTCATGCAACTGATCTCCATTTGCATGGGTGCCGTGAAGTTAGCACCTCTGTTTTTAGGAGACCAAAGTTAGCTTTGGAGAAATTTTTCATGGTGGTTACTTTTGCAGGGGGGGGGGGTGGATTTCCAAGGTAATTAGTCTGTGGTCAGATCTAACCATGGAGGAGTTGACTATTGCTGTAGAGCAACAGTCGCCCTTGTTAGTAATGACCAGGTCAAGGATGTTGCTACCTCTAGTGGAGGTAAGAACGAGCTGGTCCAAAGCAATGGAATTAATGAATTCCAGGAAACATTGGGCAAGTGTATTGGTACATTAGTAGTTTTCCAAGTTAATGGAGGGGTAGTTGAGGTCACCCAGTATGAGAGTGTTAGGTTGAACCCTAATATTCTCCAGGGTGCTTAGGAATGTGAAGTGTAACTCTTGGGACATGGTTGGGGATCTATAGCAGGCTATGACCTGAATCACTGTCTTACCCAATGTTAGCTGCACCTGAAGTATCTCAGATGCTTTATGTTGGGCTACCAGTCTGGAGGTGTGCACATCCTTAATGAATATGGAAACACCACCTCCTTTGGAGCTTTGTTCCAAGTTCTGGGGCTGAAAGGAGTTGAATGAGTTATAGCCTGGTAGAGCAGGGGTGCTTTCTGCTGCCTTGAACCAGGTCTCTGTTATGGCACAAATGTCGGTGTTCTCCATTTTAAGGAGTGCTTCAAGTGAGTGCATTTTGAGATTTAGACTTCTAGCACTGAGTAGCATGACTCTCAAATTGCATTTGTTTGTAGCTGTTGTGGTGGTAATTTGGTCAATGGAGAGCCTTGACCAGTATCAGGAAGTCCAGGGGTGTCAGATGCAAGCCATCTCTAGCAAAACATTGAGGTCTGTCAATCATGTCATCCCAGGCAGACATATACTGGTCCCCTTAGAATGACACCAGAAACTTAGCCAATTGTTGAAATCTATCATCTTCTGCTTGTACTGTGGTATAATTCTTGGTGATAGTAGGATGCTGCTTAGGGCTAGGGTCATACCCACCAGGGCTACATAATCCGAGAGCACCTCCATGTTTCTTTTCATGTAGTCCAGGGAGGTACGTCTCAGGTCATTCACACCCACATGTGCAATGACAGAGTCATAATTGTACCTAATGTTGAGGGACCTGAGTGCGTGTGTTATGTGGTGGATCTTGGCACTTGACAGGCACCTGACTGTTACTTTCTCCTTATTCAACCTAGTGAGAGGGACATCAGTGTGCCTCACTATCGAGTCACTTATGACTAGTGTGTTGGGCATGCTGTTTTGCCTTTGGGGCTTTGGTTGAGTGGCACACTGTTTAGGAGAGTTATGTGTCTCATAATTAGTGTTGTGTTGTGGTGGTCGAGTGCGTTTCTTCCATGGAGGTCTCTGCTGTTTGGGTAGATTATTATTATGAGCCTCCGCAAAGGTGGTTGTACTGTTTGTGTTTTTATGTGAAGGCAGTGCTGGTGTGTGTTCTGGAGGGCTATGTGTTCCATGTGGTGTGGTACAAGTGTTGAACTTCTCCTCTTGACCAGCTATTCCAGTCTTGGCTGGAGAGTGCGTGGCTTCCAATTTGGATATATAAGTGCATCTCTCACAAGTCTGAGTGTTGGAAGGTAAGAGGAGAGAGTTGTCGATGTACATGAGGCAGTTGCTACATTGCCTCAGGATACCCAAGTTCACCAGGTTAATAGGAGAAAGCACAGGGAATTGACCTTTAGACATGCTTGGAGGTGTGGGCATTAATAATAAGTACTGGAGCTGTTTCCTTGTAGAACATGTAGTGCTGGTAGCACTTTTCTTTTAATCTCTGCACCAATACTATCAATACCTAACACATTCCAGTCATATAATGTGTGCTCTCAGCTATATCTGCATGTCAGTGAGGCTTCCATGCTAGTGCTGGATTCCCAGAAATTCTTAATGTGATACATGCACACACATATCATGACATGGGTATCATGCACAGATAATACAGATGTCTACATCGACCACCAAGGGAGGCACTTACTGAACATTCACATGGTATATTACATCAGATTATGTGTGTTCCACTGACAGCATGTGCTGCATCTGTATGGCATAGTGCATATTATAGATCTTTATTCTTCAGTCTCTGAAGGTCAGCCTGGACAACTCAAGGGGATGAATGTGAATAAGACACAGACTACACTGCTCAGGCAGACTGGCCAGAGAGAGCAGCTAACATGCCCAACAGATGCACACCATTATCAACCATCGTTTGCTTGCCTAAGGTAAGATTACATTGCATAGTAGGAGTCACATATGGATGAGTGCCATATGAATTTACATATGTATAGTAGAGAAGCTGCAAATAGTTGACATGTAAATACACACACAGAGTTGTTCAGAGGAAGCATGTAATAATCATGCCCCAAGAAGCAAACCAAGAGAAGTAATTGGAATAACAGTAACATCCGAAACAAAGACAAAACCAGTCATTGATAGAAGACCACTTACTACTGTAGTGGACCAAAAGATAGCTGTTTTGAATACCTGTATACCAATGGTCAGTATCACAGGCCTGAAGACATGACCATGGTCATGTGACATATACAGCTCTGCTGTAGAATGTTTTAATGATATAATGTCTGCCTAACCAACATTGCAACTAAATGGAGGTTGAATACTCACAGAAAGTGACTACCAGTTTGACTGACAGGATGGTGTGGGGGTGAAGGGTTGTATGACTGTAGCTTTCAACCCATGGGGTGTGAATACTTGCCCAATAAAGAAGATGAAACAGTGGTTAGCGTCTGCATAGAAACACAGGAACATAGGAACAATGCCAGACTAGCAATTGCAGTGACCATAAAAAGCCTAGGCAATATATTTCTTTAAGCAGACATACTTAACAGTTCTTACCACCATTTACAAATATCAGATCACAAATCAAGCAGAGTTGTATATGATTAAAATTGTATAAATCTGTGTTTACCAATCCGATAAAATACTAAATTTGTTTAACCTGTATTAGTAACTTGTTCCATAGGCTGGGAATGCATTGAGTCTGGAACCTATCCGTCTAGTGAGCCTTATTAATTGTTTGTGTAAATTTAGTTCCCTAGTATAGGTGTTTATAGAGCTAAGAAACAGGAGGTCAAATAGGATTGGATCTTTCATGGTATGAAAACCAAGATGTACGTCACCTCAGAACAGACAGCAGACTACTTGGTAAAATTAGAATTATGCTAATCTGTGGATTAGCAGAAGATTTTAAGGTGTTTAAATATTACTATTATTATTATTATCATAATCATCATTATTATTATTATTATTATCATCATCCTCATCATCATCATTATTATTATTATTATTATTATTATTATTATTATTATTATTATTATCATAATCATCATTATTATTATCATCATCATCATCCTCATCATCATTATTATTATTATTATTATTATAATTATTATTATTATTACTACTACTACTATTATGATTATTATTAATTATTTTGGCCTTTCTAGTTAAGCAATATGTTTGGGTTTATACATACCTAAATAGGCACTGTATTTGGTGATGGGAGTGGGGACAGAAGAGTATAGTGGTAAAATTACTGTTTTTGGATATTGAAGATATTACCTTGAAAATTAACTGGACCATATGGAAGGATTTTCTGACTACGGTGGAAACATGATAATGGAATGAAAGATAGTATTCAACATACATATCCAAGTATCTTATAACAGTATGTGATTGAAGAAGTGTACCACTTATAACACATAAGGTGGGGAGATCTTTTTTTTTTCAGAAGTACACTACTATGCTCCATTTTTTTTTTTGGATTTAGCTTGAGACCAATTTTGCTACACCTCATAAATGCATATTCCAGCCTATTTTGCAGCAATTTTGTGTCAGTGGATAACTGGATAAATGTGCCCAGTCTGCAATCATCAGTGATCTTGGTCAGCCACATTTCAGGGATATTTGCATAGTTGCCAGTACAATCAATAATAAACAGGAGTAGGCTCAACAGTGATCTCTGTTGTACTCCATTAGTTACAATTTTACACTCAGTGGGGTCCTAGCAACTTTCAGTACTTGGAATTTCCTTGCTAGTCAGTTTGCAATCCAGTGTTCAACATTGACATTTACAATAAGTTTATTAAAACTTTTCAACCTGCACAAGAGATAGTATAAAAAGATCTGGCCAGATCAAGATAAGCAGCATATACAGAGTGATCACTGTATACAGCCTCTGTATCCTTTTCAGAGAACTTTACTATGTTCAGAAGACAGGACCTACCCTTCATAAAACCAAACTGAGTGGGTTTTAAATTAGTTATGTTGCCTATTTCTGCACAGATGAGTTCTGTTAGGATTCCTTGACTTTGCATATAAGGCTGGTGAAGCTGATGAGTCTGTAAGCACCTGAGGCTGTAGAGAAGCCACTCTTGTGTAGAGAAGTCACAGTGCCTCTTCTTCAGGCCTCAGGGACAAATTCTGTGGATCAACCAAGATTAAACACTTCACCTGCGGCTCTGATGGTGCATATTTGGCACTCATGATAATGCAGGGTGGTATGTTATCTGGACACAGGAACATCATACACAGCTCTTTAAAGGGATTATGTGAGTTGTGCCAAGGTGATTACAGGGGAAACTTGTTTTTCAGGGATAGTAGGCACAACATTGTGTACAGGTGGGGTAAATGTATGACTAAATTTGTTTGCTAATTTATTGACTTTATCCTTGGGATCAGAATGTGTAATATTATTATGGATGAGCTCATGGCATTATTGAATTTTATTTCTTAATTTCTTGACATAACTGAAGAAAGAATTGTATTTTCCTTTGGTATCTGAAGTGACATTAAATTTGTTCTCTACATTATATTTTCTAATAGTACTCTTAAGCTCATTGCCTGGATATTCCATCATGGCCTCCAGGTTGTGGTTTGCTCATTTCTAACATTTCATTGTTTTCCCTCTATTGTTATACAGTTTATTAATATGGGAGTCCACAAGAGAGGCTTTTTCCTGAATTTTCATTATATTTTGGGTTGACTTTTACAGACATTTTATTGTAACTGTTAGATGCTGGTAAAAATTGGAGGTACATGTGACAGTCCTCTCATCTGGGTCCATTTGCAGGAACCGGTGGGGATTTTATGTAGGTATTCTACAAGTTGAAGTAGGTTTGCCCTGAATAAGTCCCTAACGATAGTTTTCTTTGATGGTGGAGTGATATACCAGTAAGCCTGGCAGAAAAGGTAAAAATTTGTGGCAAGTTTAACCAGGGATGAGGAAATGAGTGGTAGGGTACAGGTGGGGGGTAAGTTAGCAAAGACCAGGTCAAGGATATTAAAACCTCTAGTGGGTAGTTGTTAACAAAGTCTAGGAAATGCTGACATATCCATTTCAGAGGGTTAAGTGTGCCAGTAAATGTCTAGGTAACAGAAGTCTCCTAACAAGTAGGTATTGGTTTGATATGTTACACCTCAATAATATTAAACTAATTTCTATGATTGTTGGGGGCCAATGATGGGGATCTGTACCTAGCTAGCTGATGCAACAGTTCATAGGCATTGTGCCATCCCTTGTGCTGAATGAGAGCTTGCTACAATTTTGTGAGGTACATGTGATATCACTCTGACCACTCAATGCATCCTGAAGCAACTGATTCAACCTATGCTAAATGCAGTGGTGTGGCAGATCCACACATGTATGTGAGATGGTGGTCTCATTCACAATGTCTGGTTGATATGCTGCAGCACTGACTGAAAAATATTTATAGCAACACCATCAGCTATAGCGTCAGGGACTTGATACTGCCAGGCAAATACAGTTGCTGTTTGCTGTTAAGAGCATGCATCCACCTTGACATCCATTTCCGATACTGTTATCAAATGAGAATAATTCACAGAAGGTACCAGGGTGCCATCTGTAGTGTGTCTCTCTATGACTTGCAGATCTTGCATCTTCCTGTCTTCTCCAGCTAGCACTAGAGACAGACACACAGCAGAATTGGAAGGTGTAGAGCTGTAATCATCTGCTGCTGACCTTACATCCAGTACTTGGTGATGCACACAGTAAAATCATCAACATTACTCTGCTGACAAGCATACGCAGGCTGCACAAAATGGCAGATAGTTTCCCAATCCATAGTAGAAGCTACTAGAACAGTAATCTTGGTGATGCCATCTACCTTCTTGTGTGCAAACATTTAAATGTGCAACTGTATCAAATGTGAATATTTTAGCATTTTGTTTAGGACTAATATGTTACCTCCCACCACAATAATGTTCCTGCTCTGATAATAGAAGTGGCTGGACATATAAAATTTGTAAGGCAAAACTAATACATAAAGTAACAAAAAACAAGAATCTACCTGTCAGCAGTGGGATGGCTATATCACTTGTTTTGGTGTCAGTATATATGGAGTATGAAATGTGCAGATATTTTGTTACAGTATCATTTGTCTGCTTGGCGTAGCTATGCTGTACTGAACATATACTGACATAGCATCTGCAAAGACAGTGGCACATATATGAGAAGGAAGGCTAGATATATGTGACTCAGCCATAAGCACATGTCACATCTCGGTATCTTTGTTTCTGGGATCAGTTCCATCCAGAACATCAGTGATGGACACAGGGCCAGTGTTAGCCTTTTGGGCGCCCCCAGCAAATAAGTTGGGGGTCCCCTAAGCACTTCCAGTATAAGTATCATTCTGTCAGTGCTACCCCTCCTAAGAAACCTTTTAGTTTGTGCTGCAAACTTTTAGGAGAAGTACGCACTGACATACATGTAGCTACAAGCTCTTACATTACAAAAGGCCTATATACCACACTGTGTTGACCTGTCTAACAAAGGTACACTTACAGTTACTGGCATTTAGTTGCAACAATGATACATTGCAATAACTCTAAGTACAGGTCTGGACTTAAATGAACTGATGACTAGGCCTACCATTTCAACACCCTCCACACACACACCCCAGTCCTCTCCTTTGACCCTCCCCGTTTTGGGCTCCTCATACCATGCACATTACTTTTTTCTTCCTTTTTTCACATTTTGCCTTGATCTTAACTTTTTCAAGAAGCCATAATTTACCATATGCTCTGAAGTGCATTTTCTTTTTTCTTTTTGCACAACCTTTTTATCCAATAATAGCTTGAACATAAATTATGATTAAGAAAATAACTTCACTGTTGTTGTTCAACTTTAGTTTTCCTTGCATCCTTTCAGCACTCCTTTCCTGACCAAGGCAACACTGTAATAATCATTTAGGAAATAACTCAAATAAGCCAGGGCCCAAGAAGCCGTAGGGTTACAGATGGTCTGGGATACATTTTAGAGCATATTCTCTGCATTTTACTCCAATGATGGCCTAAAGAAAAATCACGAAAAGGAAAAGAATTTCAGTCTTACTTTTTTCTTTAAATTACCTTAGTCATATATTTCAAGTGACAGCTGATATACATATATATATATATAGCATGCTTCCTCACCCTTAACCTTCAAAGTCAGCCCCATGTATATGTGCCTGATGTGTGACCGTGAGAATGATTTCAGTAATATATTCTAATTTGTTGGTCCTAGACAGTGTAACACCCCTAGCTATAGTAACCTTCTTTTTACACTTCTGAGGTCTGTGAGAAAAGTAAATAAATAATGACCACACTGTCCTCAGCTCAAACACAAGCTGTAATGACTTCATGTGCACACCTCTAAGGTTTGACTGTGATGAAAATTAAGGTTGTAATAAACACACAATCCCCAGCCCCCCATAACCTACATCAGCTTTCTGTACACACACATTTGAGCAGGGCTGGTTTAAAAATGGGTTTGGTTGACCAAAGGCTATTACCAACTTTATCCTAAAATTGTCATATCTCAGCACTGTTCAGGTTAAACAGCTCAGTCAGAAAACTGATGCATTTTTCTCCTGATATTTCTTCAACCAGCAACAGTTTTTGTGGGGGTCCCCACAGAGTCAAAGATGATTAAGGGAGCCCCCAGTATCCATTTATACAGTCTGGTGAGTGGGGGCCACCAGACTCCAAGAAGATCTAAGTCTCTGAATGTTCTGTGATATAGTTTATGTCTTACTTTTGAAATATAATTACTTGTTAGGTACATTTTTTTACTGATACCTAGAATAATAATGTCTGTGTCATGGCATTATTGGGTGATTGCACATATAAAAATCATGGCTTACATACACACATAGACACACACACAAGCATAATCCACAGAGGTACTAGTTTTGCATTTATTTCAGCAAACAGCAATACATTGTGCAACACTGGTACTGCCACACTAGATCAGTAACTGCTGTTTAGCAGTCATCAAACAGCAGCAGGAGTAAGTCACTTATTTCCCTCACTGAGGAGTCATGCATACCTGTCACTGTTCCTGATTTCACATACCTGCCACTGTTCCTGATTTCACATACCTGTCACTGTTCCTGATTTCACATACCTGCCACTGTTCCTGATTTCACATACCTGTCACTGTTCCTGATTTCACATACCTGTCACTGTTCCTGATTTCACATACCTGCCACTGTTCCTGATTTCACATACCTGCCACTGTTCCTGATTTCACATACCTGTCACTGTTCCTGATTTCACATACCTGTCACTGTTCCTGATTTCACATACCTGTCACTGTTCCTGATTTCACAGACCTTCCCTGATTTTGTTGATACTTTTGATTTCTTCTTCATAAAAATTTTGATTTGCTGGTAAATCGTTCAGGATTACAAACAGTCAATCAATCCAGACATCTGAGTTTTATAGTTATTGTCCAAAAATATCTGTTGATGCAAAAGGTGTTATTCTATTAACGTTTTAAGCAAATTAGAGTAATATTTAAAATGTAGTCCTGATTCTGAGCCTTTATTCTATTATTTTTGGGATTGCACTGAATTCTTAAGCAAATAAATTGACAGTTATAGTATGCGGTGTGCTGCTTGTATTTATAAAACTCCCTGAAAGAGAAAATCATCCTTGATGATTGGCATTATCAGCTCTTCTTAAAATCCAAAATTTGCACTGACATAAGTCACTCTGGGCTGCTGATCTCTCTAGTGCTTTTTTTGCTGATGTTCATTATCAGCTTCATCCTAACATGGTCATATCACAGCCCTATTCAGGTTAAAGAGCATAATTAGTAAATTAATACATTTTTCTTCATTTTCCCCAACCAGCAGCAGCTTTTGTGGAGCACCCACGCAATCAAGGATGATTAAGGGGGCCCTTACAGCCATGGATATAGCAGGGACCTAAAGCTGGCTATGTAGTTAGTTTTAGTGGAGAAAATGTCCAACAGCAGGGGTTAACTATACCAGGGGCACTATGTTAGTAGTAAAACAGTTAATGGAATTCTGAAGCCTGTTAGTTGACAAAACACTGTTAATGCAACCAGAAATATCTTTGAATTTTAAAGGGGATATAAATAAGAGTTATTACCCATGTGGTTTATTAAGTATACAAGAATGCTGTACTAGCATTTTTTGGTTTGACAGACATGTTACAAAACATCAGGATAAGATAACTTGCTGTGGTTGGGGGCCCCCAGAGAACAGGGGGCCCCCAGTGACCGCAGGGTTTGCTGGTGCCTAAAGCCGGCTATGGATGGACACCTCAGAAACAAGCTGAATTGCAGTTGCTCATGAAGAGGTTAGGATGAGTAGAGCTTCTGTCCTTGATCTTCAAATGGATGCCCTCACTTTGCAGTTTGTATGCTTCTTCATACTGTAGACCCACAAATGACAATCATTGGTCACAATGATACATCCTTCCACAGCACTGACATCTGCCACTACTTTAGCTTGACTCTGATAATGTTCTTCCTTATTATACCATGACCCCCCCATTAATATTCCAAAACGTGCATGCTGATTGGTCAGCATGCACGTTGTAAATTGACTTATACTAATGGAAAAAGGTCCGGTCACCCAGACTTTTTTTCATTAGTATAAGTCTTTTTTAAAACACTGTCTCGCTATGTCTTTTTTAAAACACTGTCTCGCTATGTTAAACTCCTTTAACATAGCGACACAGGTTTAAAAAAAGCAACAGAGATCTCCGTTGCTTTTTTTAAAGCTGTCTCGCTATGTTAAACTTCTTTAACATAGCGACACAGTGTGTAAAAAGCAACGGAGATCTTGCTTTCTCCATTGCTTTTTTTTTTTTTAACCTG
Organism: Protopterus annectens; assembly: GCF_019279795.1. Taxonomy (NCBI): domain Eukaryota; kingdom Metazoa; phylum Chordata; order Ceratodontiformes; family Protopteridae; genus Protopterus; species Protopterus annectens. The sequence continues at coordinate 653,326,269 of NC_056732.1, forward strand.
TCTTGCTATGTTAAATGGATTTAACATAGCGAGACAGCTTTAAAATAAGCAACGGAGATCTCCATTGCTTATTTTAAAGCTGTCTCGCTATGTTAAACCCATTTAACATAGCAAAACAGTAAAAAGCAACAGAGATCTTGCTTTCTCCGTTGCTTTTGCCCACAGCTCTGATGTACTGCGTAGGCATGCGCAGTACATCAGAACTTCCGCGGAATACCAGACAGCTGTGGAAGGGCAGCAAGGAGGCATTATACAATGCCATTATTTAAGAAAAGTAATTATTTTTTTTCTTAAATAATGTCATTGTATAATAGCAATAACCCACTTCTGGGTGTGGGTAATGCTGGATTTACCCAAGGTTGGCTTTGTTTGGTCCCACAGGCTTCGCCCTCGGGACCAAACCACGCCAACCGTGGGTAAATCCAGCATTACCCACACCCAGGCGTGGGTTATTGCTATATTAACCTCTTCTGCCCATACTAATGTTATACATTCACAAGGAATTCTGAGGCACCACATTATCCACTGTAAAGTTACCTTTTTTTCATGCTAACTAGGACAAGTAGATCACATGGATATACACCACTGATTGATGACATGTATGATGTCCATACAGCACACTCATTATACATCATCTGTTTTACTTTTTACCCAATCACCAAGGGAGCCCGCAGGAGTTTTTAAAGGGGGTTGCAAACCAAGCCCCGCCCACACAACCCCACCCCATCTGATGCCCCACTCACAAAACCTCACCTCCTCTGATGCCCCGCCCACATGGCCCTACCCCCACCCCCACCCACGCAGCCATTCCAGTGTCCCATTACTTGGCTATTTTTCCCCATTTGTCATAGACACTGTTCAAATCTTTCAGTGTGCATACTGTTTTATGCTTTACTTCTACAATGATGACAGATATTTGGATTTCATTTACAACTTTTATTTAAAATTTTATAGCACAAACACTGATAGACATTTACTAAACCTAAACAAAGCAATAGTCTTACAATGAAAAGAGGCTTAGCATTAAAACTTCTCTACCTTTGAAACCCACATTCACCAAAACATTGAAACCTGCATTCAAAGAAAATGCATTTGGCCAGTGGCAGGGTAAGTTTACCTTTGGGATGTTTTCAAATCATAGGCTCCTTGCACACACTTTTAGAACCATGCAAAAGTTATTTGATTCACCTTCCTGACTGTATTAATTATACTATATAATAACTGAATTATATCCCTTGTATAATACAGCACCACTTGTTAGAGTGTGCTTTAAATTTATAGTTCTGAACATTTTTCCTTTAAGCAATGAAGCAAATCATATGATATGAACCAGTAATGACAACCTGCCCAATTCAGAACATTTCAACCATAAAGGGCCACTCTCCTCAAACTTCTGTCATACAATCCACCAATATCAATCAATATGCAGAATCTTCACAGAAGTAAAACTCATCTGAATAATTCCACATTGAGATCTGAAACCAGTGAAGAGGTTGTTGCTAGAAAACAACTTTATATTTTAGTGTTTCATCTACAAATTCAATGCCTGCTGCCTTTGAAGAATAAATTGCCTACGTTATATTAAAAAAAATGGTAAGCTGGTATTATTTATTTATTTATTTATTTTACATTTGTTGACCGGGATAGTCCGACTGGATACATGTCCATTTTCAGCGGAGGCCCGGGGAGAAAAGCTCCACATTAACAGTAAGTAATTACATGTTCATAGAATACAAATTAGTCTCAGGCACAGACTACAACATACATTTTCTCTTACTAGTCTGACCAAGAAGGATTACTTATAGCCAGTGTTATCGGGCACAGACTACAACATACATTTTCTCTTACTAGTCTGACCAAGAAGGATTGCTTATAGCCAGTGTTAAAACGGGGGTAGGAGGGGTATAAAGAGAGAGGAAATTTAGGTTTAAAAGGTTAGACCTAAAAAGAAGATGTTCACTAGCTAAGGGAGAGTTAATCCGGGCTAGCACACTGGCAGAGCCAATGAGATTTGAGATGGTGATTTAATCTTTTTGAATAGGTTTAGTGAGGAAATGTTGGTGAGACTGGAGGAAGGGAGTTCCATTTTTTCCAATGGCATTGGCAAAGAGTCGTCACCCCTCCATTATTGGATTTGACTGTTTGAGCTAGGAGCTTGTTTGAGGAGCGTAAACTATTGAGATTGTTGTAAGGTGTAATCAACTTTGTCAGTGCAGGAGTTTTGTCAGGTTGTTTCAGAATTTTAAAAGCCAGGATTAGTTGGCTCTGCTGGAGAAGGTTTGGGAATTCAATCCAACCCAGGTTTTGTAGGTTCGTACAGTGATGGGTTCTATAAGGCATCCCTGTTGCAAATCTGGCTATATGATTATAACAAGATGATAGTTTGTTAAGGTCAGATATATTAAGATTCGTAAGAATAGCTGAGGCATACAGGAGGGTAGAGAGAAGGTGAGAGCGGGCAGTGGCCATTTTGCACATGGAGTAAGAAAGGGTTTTATGCGATAAAGTGTCCCGAGTTTCTTGTTAACAGTTTTAATAGTCTGATTGATATGTATATCAAATCTAAGTTTATTATCAATGGTAACTCCTAATAGTTTAGTATTGGCGTCCGGGAGATAATAGTTCCATTTTGGAATGTATAGTGAAGGATGTGGGAGTGGTCTTTTGTGCAGGGTGGAAGAGAACTAATTTGGTTTTTGGATTTAGAATCAGTTGACGTCCGATAGCCAGGTCTCAACTGCAGTAAAACAGGATTGTGTTTTAGTTAAGAGGTCAGCAAGAGATGGATCAGAACAAACTAATGTCGAGTCATCTGCGTATTGTATGCAGGTGGCATCAGGTATGGCTTTGTAGAGGTCATTTATAAAGACTGAGAAAAGAAGAGGTCCCAGTATAGAACCTTGGGGAACTCCTATGGTGTTGGGTAGGAGACTTGAGAGCATATTCTGCCAGAGTACCGCTTGTTGCCTATCAGAGAGATAGGCATGGAACCAGGCCAGGGTTTGGTTATCTAGGTGGAGATTTTTTAGGGTGTTATGAAGTAGCTGGTGGTTCACCATATCAAAGGCCTTTGATAGGTCAAGAAAGAGAGCTGATGATATTCTTTTCTCATTCGGTTATGGTTAATGGAGTCAGTAAAAAGAGAAGGGCAGTGGTTGTACTATGGTTGGGTCGGAAGCCATGTTGAGAACTGGTTAGCAGGTTATTCTGGGTAAGATAGCAGAGTAGTTGTTTGTGTATGCATTTTTCCATGATTTTGGCTAATGGAGACAGTATAGATATGGGCCTATAATTTGATAGTTCTGTAGATGAGCTACCTTTATGGAGTGGTATTACATGGGATATTTTCCATATTGAGGGGATTGTGGATTCAACTATGGTACGATTGATGAGTATCGAGATGGGGTAGGCTATGACATCAGCAGCTTTTTGTAAGTATTCAGCTGGGAGAAAGTCAGCAGAGAGAGTAGTTGGTTTAAGTTTCTTCAGTAAGGATCGAATATAGTCGGTTGAGACAGTTTGAAATTTAAAGGTGGGTTTGGACTTTAGGGTATTTTCGGTTTTAGGGATGCTGACAGTTGGTAATTGGTTAGCTAGTGATTGTATGGTGTTAGTAAAGAAGGTGTTAAAGGAATTGGCTACTTCTTCTGGTATTTTATCACCTAGCATTTCTGGGGTAGGAGTTGATGATTTGCCTGGACGGAGAAGATTATTTAAACCAGCCCAGAATTTTTGAGGGTTATTTTGGTGTTTATTTTGTAGTTGGCTGTAGTAGCTTTTTTGTCACGTACTATGGCTTTTTGGTCTCATTACGTTGCTGTTGGAATTTAATGCGGTCAAGGGTGACTTAGTTGCTCGCCATTTATCCCAATTTTGCCTCTAAGTTTGATTAGGCATTTGGTGTCTTTTGTTAGCCAGGGTGCTATATGTGTTTTGGTTCTGATTAATCTTTTGGGGCGTGAGACTCAAGTATTGTTAGAAATGAAGTATTAAATTTTGAAACTGCCTCCTCTAAGGGAGGTATTTAAGGATGCCCATTTGTAGGCTTTAAGTTCGTTTAGAAATTTTGTAAGGTCAAAGTGTTTCCTATTTCTAACCGGTCTATATATGGGGTTTAGAAGATATTTCTTTGTTTTTCCTTATGTAGGTGATAAGGTGGTCACTAAGGTCGTTTGGATGGGTCCCAGTCCTGTAGTTATGTGGCTGACTGTTTATTAGGATCCAATCTAGTATACTCTCTTTTGTTTATTATTACCTATTCTGGTGGTGGAAGATATGGTCTGTTGGAATCCGTGTAGATTTATATGTGTGGGGTTAAGCTCAGAGGAACATTGGTTCCAGTCCAAGTTAACATCATCTAAAATAATAGTTTCTTGAGGGTAATTGCTTGATAGCCAGCTAAGCATGTTCTCCAGTGTATCAGAGTTTTTCCCGGGATGTAGGTCACTATTAGATTAATTCCTTTCTCTTTATTTAGTTGTAGTTTTAGTGCTAGCATTTCAGCATTAGAGATCTGGGGTGGCTGAGAGGGGTTGACAGTAATGTTAAGTGTATTTTTGTAGAGCACGGCAATACCACCTCCCTTTCTTTTTAAACGGTCGGCTCTATGTATATTATAGCCAGGTGGAATAATCTCATTATCTTTGGTACTTGGTTTTAGCCAGGTTTCTGTTAAACACATTATTTCTGGGTGGTAGATTTCTAATAGGGCATGTAAGTTGTGTATCTTATTGTTCAGACTTCTTATATTTAGATGGTATATTTGGAGGAGTTGGATGAGCTTGGGGAAGGTGATGAGGTATTCGTTACTGGAGTAGACAAGGGGCCTGGGTTAGGGTGGATATCCCCATCTTTAGTGATGTTTTGTCTTAGAGAGTCTAGTAGTCTCATGAGTTTAAAAATAGTTTTTGTTCATGTTTTGATTTGGTGTCCCTTAGTTTATGTTTATGTGGGTAGTGGAAATTAGGCTGTGATCTATTATTGTCCAGATGAAAGGTGTAATGTTTAGCGTTACATAGGGCTGGGGAAGTACTGTTGGTGCCTGGGGTAGTAGAATCCTAGGTATGTTTGATCTTCATATTTAGTTAGCAGGTATAGTATGGTGATCAGTGTTAGTGTGAGGTATAATTATTAGTGTTGTCTTAATTCTAGTGGGAGTGGTAACCTTCATTTTATATGGGTTATTTAGCTTTATTATAAGAGGATAGATAAGGGGTAGGATGAAGATCTGGTAGGAGGAGTGGGAGGTAACTTTTAAATGGTTTTGTATGGCTATAGAAAAAAGTAGAGGGTGTGGTTAGTCAGTAGAGGGTGTGGTTACTTAGGTATAAATGTAGGTGTAGTGGGCGGGTGGGATATGGGGGCAGGGTGGGCGCAGCGAGCCGAGCACAGCGTAGCGGGGTTTATTCAGCTCAAGACTTTCTAGTTGCCAGTGACTAATACAGGAGATATGGTAAGTCACACTAGTGAGCTACAGAGTTCAAATACTTTTATTAGTGGTAGACTTACTTCATAATAGTATTAATGTTAAGAAAGATTTATAGTATAGGAGTTTGGAGGGGTGGTTTACTGCCATGCACTGAACCCAGAACGGTAGTATAATCCGTGACTAATTACAAATGCTTTTATGTGGAATAGTTTTATAAATATTGACCTTGTCAGCTTTATTTTAATTATTGTAGTCCTTCAGGTGGTCACAGCTTAACTGTGCTTTCTGTATTTGATAGCGACTATCGTTTGGGAGGGTCTTGTGTGTTTTCGCCAAAGGGGCAAACACTATGGTCAGTACCTAAAGGAGAAACAAGCATATACAATACATTTTATATATATATATTTTATATATTTTATATATATTTATGGTATATTGCAATAGGGAATGGGTGGCAAGCTGAAAAACAAGTTCATAGTTATTAGGCATCTCATCCAAAGGAGGACATACACCCCCTTAAAATACAAATCTACATGTTGTGGGAGTAGAACCTATAGCCTTCTGTATCAAGATGCAAGTATGCTACCTGCTGTGCTGCTTTAAAAATTCTATCCCACAATAGTGATACCATTTGCTAAACAAAACAGTTGCACATTTTAAGCAGGCTTAGCATGAGCAGCAGTAAAACTCTCTTCCCTTGAAGCAAACAATTCCTTGAAAATGCACTTGAAAATAAATTCCACCTGCTAACTCTAGGACACTTCACTCTCTCTAACACACACCTCAACCTCTAAGTGCAAGAAATCTGGACAAAGCCTAAAATAAATAGGAGCAGATTATAAATATTGCTCTCATGAACTTAGAACATTGCTAGAATAATAGGATTTATGTTAGTATGCATTTTTCTAAAGGATATGACATCTAAAACTCAAACGTCTGTCATTATTTAGCAGCTTCAATGCTTTTTAGGAGGAATATGGGGCAAAAATCTGGACATTCTCCAAAATCCTGGACAGCTGAGGGGTATACTTCCTCCTCCTTATACATACATACAGGCATGCACACACCATACCTCTCTGTTAACACAAAAAATCTAGACAAAGCCTGTTATAATGTTAGGGATAAAGGCCCCCAACTAGGGACACATTTGAAAGTCGCTAGAATAAAAGGATTTGTGTTAGAATAAATTTTCTAAATGATATGAAGTCTGAAACTGAAATGCATGTCATTATTAAACAATTATATTCAGATATAGTTGGTTGTCTTAGTACTCACCGTGGCTTGCATATTCTCCTCTCTTAAAAGGCCCACTCTGCTTAACTTGTTATTATTTCCTCGCTCACTTCACTGTGGGTTGCAAGGCAGCTTTATCACTAGTGTGTGCATAAAATACAATGTCTTCAATGAGTCTTGCAAGAAATCACATGCAGTCATCATGGCACAAAGGTTCTACTGAAGATGCTTCCAATTTTTCTCATACACGAACACGACAGAAGCCAGAAACAGCTGTTATTCCACAGATAGATGCAGCAGTAGCAAAACAAATTGCAGAGAACCAAAATAAATTGGAACCAATTGTATCTACCATTTACTGTGCAACCCTTGACATTCCTCTCTGTGGAAAAGAAGGCTCTGGTGGAAATTTGTGTTACTTGTTAGATTTTCGTTTTGCTACTGGTGACATAATACTGAAACAGCACAGTGAAACAGCTGCAAGAAATGCTTGGTACACATCCCATAGGGTGCAAAATGAGCTGTTGGCAGAATATGGAAATGTACTTCGAAAGGAGATTGTGCAGAAAACAGGGCAGTTGGATTTAGTGTACTGGCAGATGAAACTGCAGATATCTCAGACATTGAGCAGTTGTCATTAGGCATTTGGTTTGTTGATGATTGTATCTGAGAAGAGTTTGCGTTTTTTGTTCCCATTGTTGTGAGAGATGCACAGTCTATCAAATGTCATTGTCAGTGAATGCATAAAGTGCGGTCTGGAAAAATTACCCAGACAAGGCTATGATGGCTGCTCCATAATGGCAAGCATCCAAAATGGTGGTCAGGCAAAGATTCGTGAAAAGTATCCAAAAACAGCCTTTATCCACTGTGAATCTCACAGACTAAACCTTGTAGTCAATGATCTGAATGAGACATGATGGACCGAAAAATATAAATCCATTCATGTGTTTAGTCAGAACTTTGAGAAAATATTTGACTACCTGGCTGATCTTCAGAAGAGCACTGCTGGTGAAACCAGACAAAATGGCACATATGCTACTCAGCGCTTGCTCTTCATGCACGTTTGTGATTTCTCTCTTCATTATTGCAAATCATTCATCAGTTCTTGTGCCTGTTGCCCAGATGTTTCAGTCTGTTCAACTTGTATAGTAAAGGTTCAAGAATACATCAACAGACTCACTGAAATATTCAAGTAGCACCACAACCATGCTGAAGAGCACTTTAGGAATGACATTCTCAGTAAGGCAAGATCACTAGCAGATAATCTTGGTATTGAGTTAAAGTTGCCAAGGATTTGCAGTCGACAAACACACCAAGCAAACACAGTAGGCGTGGATTTTGAGAGTTTATTACAGAACGAGTATTTATATTCCCTATTTTGACTCATTAGTTTCTTCACTTGACATCTTGCTTTTCCAGCAGTAACACTGCTCAGTTCAACTTATTTTATCTGCATCCTAAAATGATGCAAAACCTACAACGTGAAGAATTCTGAAAACGAATTGCCGTCAGTAATGAACTATACCATATTGCTACTATATCTGAATGCTCACTTCTTGTCTGATGCATTGGCTTTGAAGTTATAAGACAGCCTAAAGAATCAAATGGGCTACTACTACCTTTGCAGTCAATATCTTGCAGACCTTCTATCAATGATGTTACTGAACAAAAAAACAAAAATAAAAGTGTCAGGTATGGGATTAAAAAAAAACATTTTCTGATGTGTTTCAGCTACACCAATGATTAACATGTGCATCATGCTAACCTGGACAACAACAAAATATAAATACATAAAACTATTTGATTTTTGCATTTGTACATGTTTATGCAAGGAAAACTTAATACTGCAGTAAGCACACCTCTCAATTGTACAGATTTTCACAGAATGTCCAGATTTTTGCCTCATATTTTTTGTGTGTTCCTCCTAAAATCTGTACTTTTCTGGCAAATAGCTGAGGGTTGAAGTAATTAAATAATGATAAACATTTGAGTTTAAGACTCCACATCCTTCAGAAATGTCATGCTAATGCAAAATCTATTATTCTATCAACTTTGTAAGTTTGTAAGAGCAATATTTAAAATCTGTCCCTACTTGTTCCCCTATCGTTTTAGGCTTTGTCCAGATTTTTTGCTCTAAGAGGTTGAGAGTGAGGTATGAATTCTGGATAGGAATATGTGCTTTATGCACAGTCTTCAAGTTTCCCTTAAAATGTCAATGAACCTCACATGATCTTGTCTATATTCTCCTGATTTGACAATCTGGCTAGTGTTTTTTAGTTTTTCCTTTCTTGTCTTACCTTTAGTACAGCTTCAACATTATCTGTACTAAACAAACTGTATGAACAATCATATGTTACTACCTACTATACTTTTAATTATATTTCTAAACCACTATGCTTATGTAAATATCTTCTGCAATCACATATCTGCTATATTTTATAACTGTGTACACCACAACGCTCATGTAAATATCTTATGTATAGTATGTTAGCAATTGTTCTGGAGCTTTTCTCCCTGGGCCTCTGCTGAAAATGGACAGCTTTGTCCAGTCGGACCTCCCTGGTAAACATATGTAAAATAAAAACAAATCTGACCTTTATGTGGATTCAAAAAAAAAAAAAGTACATCATGTAACAGAAACCAAACAATGGCTCTCTGTGAATTTACTATACTATTCTGTAACTGAATACACATTGCTTAATGTTAACTGAGAAAAAATTAAATAAAAATACAGTATGACAGGGGAAAAAGATAATGCTTTATGATTTGTAAACTGCTCATAAATTGTCACAATCCTTGAAGTGTATAAAACACCTCCTTCTAACCTTTAGACTCCAGAAAAACAGCTTTTCTCGATGCAGCAATAAAGAATCCAGCATATAATAAAATGCATACACACCAGAACATAACAGTTAAACATACTGTGCATGTCTCTCTGCATATCTGTAAATTAGTAGGTCATGTCTTTTTAAACCTGTAGTAAATGTTATGTTCTCCATGACAAAGTTATGTATATAGTTCTTTGCATACTCTCACCTTAGTGAACTGCTTGCAGAAAAAGACAATGTTAATCCATCCTGACTGCGACCAGTACAACACTTCATTAAAATATCTATTAATCTACTAAGAAAACAGATTATCCTGACTGCGAACAACACAACTGTCCATTAAAATATGTATTAATCTACTAAGAAAACAGATTTCTGCCTCAAAGTAAGAAGTAATTAAAAACAGTTAACAACAACAACTCTCCACTTTGGTCTGACATCCTGTAATTTGTAATGCTAGCCACTCTCAAAAAATATATGTTTGGGACTTCCTTATCAATTAAGGTAGAATGAAATCACCAGCAAAAATCATCACTTCTTGAAGATATGACAACAATGCAAACAGCACAACATAATTATATTGATAAGTACTGCAAAATATTTTATTTGCCATTTCCTATTTAACCAACTGCATATGGGGAGAAGTTGGAACACAAAGGTGAAGCAATCAATACCTTTATTTGGCCAAGATGGATTTTACAATGCACCTACAGGAGCTTCACCTTCAACAGGGTCAGGCAACAGCTACTAAATAAACAAAACCCTACGTTTAATAAAATAAACATATCTAATTAGTCACATTTCATATTTTGAAAGTTTACTATTCCAAATACTAACCCATCTCTAAACTTGAGTGCAGCGTCGTATTCTAAGAAAAAATATATAAAAAATATTTATTCAGAAAGCGTAACAACCTGTAAAACTTAACCAGCAGCCAATGTCTTGTCACATCAGGACAAAGTCCAATAAAAAGTGTTACAAATTTCAAACCAAATTATTTATATGTAGCACAATTGAAGTTATGGAAACTCCCAATCCCACAGTGTCTGAAAACTTACATATTTTAAATAACAAATACTAGTAACTACATGTAAACATTTGAAATATGCACAGATAGAAAACAGTAGCACAACTCAGTCTGGTGCAGGCTTGTATTTCAGCAGACCGCAAAAGGTTCAGGTGTACATCATAACACTCCAGCTGAAACTAATTGTTAACAGTTGTGGCACAGTTCTCTAACAAGGGGTGGACGCAGGAGCAGAGCAGAAGTACTACATACTACTACAGAAATAACGGGTGACGTCTGACAGGCCAAAATTAAATCAGACTCTAGCAGTTATACCTTCAGTAAGGCAACCTCCAGGCAGGCACTAGTTAACATGGATGCCGATACCACTCTACCCCTAATGGCCGATAGCAGCCCCATAAAAAAAGTAAAACTGACAGTATCGTTCCCTCGCAACATGCACCAAAAATGTGCAACAGGCAACTAGGACACAACTATGTTCTAGTTTCAATTGTTAAAACATATACATTTACACAATTACAATAGTTTACATACATTTCTATTCTAAGTTGGCAGGGCATGCTGTGGTTACATTTTAGCTCAGTACTTTACACCTTTGCACGCACTTCTGTATGAATCATATCAATATTCACAAATGACAGAATTATTTACAAAATTCCAGATATCTAGGCTGTCAGTATTTCCTTTTGTGACAGCATATTTTCCTCTTTCTCCAATTTTATGCAAACCTCAGATTATGCATCTGAATCCTATATACAATAAATCTGTGCAGCAGAAGGTACAGAGTGTTTGAGACAAACGTCCCATCAAACAATAAGAATTCAAGGACAGATTGTTATCAAACCTGGTTTAATCACTAGCTTTGAACATAGTCCCTGATCACCCTGTCCTAATTTTTCATTAAGACACTATGCCATCATGCAACTGTAACTACTGCTTGTGACATCCAGACCAGTGTCCTACTTGTTACCAAGTCAATGTTTTCCAGGGTATGACAAGGCCAGAACTGTACATATCTAGTTTTGCATTGAATCTCCTATTTATAATGACCGAAACAGACTGAATTTGCAATATTGGCTTTGTTTGAATGATGTCCTTTATATCCTCAGTGGACAGAACTAATCCTTTTACCAAACACCGTCCCCTTCAGTTTTACCCAACTGCAGATATTAAGTTGCACAGTATAAACTTGCTGAGAACTTACACTTTATGAAGTTTAATTTCAGTGTCATTTTCCAATCAGGACTGCAAAGGTTCATCAGTTATGATAGAGCCACAATTAATCCAAACAGAACTGCTAAGACTGTATATTGTAAGGAAACACCATTTTGTCTCCTTCATGCTATTCAGTACAGTTTTCTGTTACTTCCCAGTCTGTCTATACATTCCTATCAAACTTGATGTCGCTTCCACTCAAAGACTGTTATTTACTTCAGTTTTTTCATGAATGCATTATAAGTGTATACATTTAATTTTCCCATTTGCTGGCTACTTTCTCTTCTTTTTATTCCAAACAAGACTAAAGTATACTTGATGATTTATCCAAACAAAATCTGCTCGTCTGCTGAATAAAATATTTCCTTTACTAATATAGTTTCAGCATGTCACACCATCAGCATCTATCACTTGCCCAACAACTATAATACAATATACAAATCTTATGAAGGCACAATGTATGCATTGCCTTGCTTACACGACATACAGTTACTTACAAAGTCATATCAATAAAAAAGTAGTAGACTGGAGAAAGATGTTTGTTTAGCTTAAGATATGAGGAATAACATTCAAATCTTTACTGTAATGTCTAAATATCAACACAATACTATCTACTTTCAAACAGCAACCTACGGTTTTACAGAAAAGAGGAAAATCCCAGGATGCAAAAAACTCCATTACCAGCCTCAGTAAGAAGCGGAGATCCCTCATAAAATCCTCCAAAGCCAGTTATGAAAATAAAATCGCCAAAGATTCCAAAGACAACCACAAGGCATTTTATAACTATGTCAAGAATCTAAATGGCAATGTTCAGATCTGCAGTGAGCTACAACAGAATGGCATTAAATATACTGATCTCAAGGATATTGCAAATATCCTGGCAGATCAAATCAGTGCCAACTTCACCCCCCTCTCACCCCCTAAACGACCCATCTCAATACTGGAAGATTGCCAAAGTCTGGTAATAACGGCCACACAGGTAAAAAATGCACTCTCCAAAGCTAAGAATACAGCATTCATGGGACCAGATGACATCCCGGGCTGTGTATTACATGAACTACAAAATGAACTGGCACCTCACCTAAGTGTCATGTTTAATCATAGTCTCACCTCAGGCTTCGTGCCCACCGAGTGGTGCACAGCTACAGTTATCCCACTCCACAAGGGGGGATCCACTTTGGATCCCAGGGAACTACCACCCCATCAGTCTGACAAGCCTGATCTGCAAGGCCATGGAACATATTATCATGGAACTTATAAACAAACACATTGGCAACCTTCAAACACTGGACCACCCAGTTTGGGTTTGTGAAGGGCCGATCTTGTCTTCTGAACCTGATTGACTTCTTCGAATCAGTCTCCAGAGCCGTGGACGAGGGTAAGGCGTATCTGGACCTCGCCAACGCTTATGACACCATCCCCCACTCTGGAATCATAGCTAGACTTACTAAGCTGGGCATTAATCCCTATGTCACTCGATGAGTTGCCACCTGGCTTACTGACAGAACCCAGATTGTAAAAGGAGCCTACTCCAAATCCAGCTCCAGACAAGTGACAAGTGGAGTACCTCAGGGTTCAGTCCTGGGACTGCTCTTATTTGGCATCTACTTCTCTGAAGTACAGGCCAACACTAAGGGACTCTGGCTAACAAAGTTCCCAGATGACTACAAACTAGGAGCCATTACTGAATCCCCAAATTATGTGGATACTCTACAAAAGGGCCTTACAGAAACAGATGCTTGGTGCCAGAGCCATGGGCTCAAGCTCAATGCCAAGAAATGTATGGTTATCCCCTTTGAGAAAAAGCATGTACCTGTGAATTATCACATAGGTGGTAGTACACTAAACACCGAAAGTGTGATAAGAGACTTAGGGACACAGGTGGACAGTGGTCTCACCTTCAATAACCACATCACCACAACAGTCAGGAAATCCTTTTATGTGGCACACCTCATCACTAAGGGCTTTTCATCCAGAAAAATGGAGGCCATTGTCCCACTGTACTCATCCCTCATTAGACCCATTATAGAATACAATGCCTCGTTTGGTATGTACCTCTCAAGACATCTGCAACAACTGGAAAGGCTGCAGAAATACCTCACTAAAAGAATCACAGGCCTAAAGCAGATGCCCTACGCTGACCGCCTTAAAAGTCCAGCTATACTCTGTCACATATCATCTACTCAAAGGCAATCTCTGCTTAGCCTACAAGGCCATGTCAAACCCGAGCTGTTGGACATGCTGCACTTAAAGAAATCCCAATCCCTCAGAGCCACACGCTCCAGGGATCTAAACTGTGTCATCACAATAAACAAAACATGCTGGAGGGATAGATTCCTGACCCAGAGACTCCCCAGACTCTGGAATAGACTGCCCATACATGTCAAGCACAGCGCCTCTTTGGCCGTCTTCAAAAGGAACCTTGATGATTGGATGGGAGAAAGGAAATTCACCTCGGGGATCACGTCAGTCACCCTGCTAGACAGGGGTCCAGGGAAGTAAATAGTGTGGAAAGAAATAGCCAGGGAATTGTTATGGCTAGTCTTGTATAGGTCCTAGGGCTGATAGCCTAGTACCAACCTATGAACTTATGTAATGTAAAATTATTCTGTTCAATGTTGTGGCAGAAAATGGACCTCTGTGGACCACTCCTACAAATAAATACACAGTACATGAACTGCACACTTAAAACCATGCAAACTACATCTGAAAGGCTTTCAGATAGAAAATGAATGACTAGATGGATAAGATATAAAGCTGCCAAGTTCCAAATGGAAAGAAGAACGCTAGAAATGAATGCATATTTCAGGAAAAATGTTGAAGTACAAGAAAAGGTTATGTCATAAGGCTGGCATGCAGGAAGATGAGAGTAATGCTAAGAATTTTTGTTTTTAAAAAAAGTGTTTGCCATGGAAAGATTCTCAGAGGTGTTGCAATGGGAGCAAAACCAATGTAGCATTCATATATGTATGGGCTAGACAGAAGAGTACCAAGAGTGTGCAGCTGCAACTGCTGCAAGTTGAACAGGCTGTTGAAATGCAGAAGTAAAACAAAGGAAGTTGAACAGGTAAAGTCTTACCACAACTGTCAGACAGAACATATTTGAAGGCATGACATCTTGGTGCAAATCAGTTGTTTGGGTTAAGAATAATTGAGGAGTCCTCTCCCACTATCCCTTACACATTATAACTGTGGTGTATGTCATTCATTCCCAGCACTAGAGTCACACACACTCATACTACTCAGTCACTGCAGGTTTTGAACACCTACCTATCTAACTACATAAATGACAGGATATTGTATCAACTGCAGGGGCCACAGGAGAAGTCTTACTACAAATGTGATACCGGGCATATCTCAAGGGATGACATCACTATAGTGCTGCAAGGCATATGTGTGGTTTTAAATTGAAAGAGGGGTGAGATTTGTCTCTTTGTCTCAAAATCTTGCATGATGGTAAGGATACCCAAACATGCATTGCTTAATTTGTTTATCCCAGTGAACGTACAAGCACACACATGCAGAATACTGAGAGAATTCCAGATTCAAACAAAAGTGTTACTAAGTCTTCAAGCTAGAGAACATTTTATAATTTCTTGATGCTGCAGGAGAAGACTTAACTACAATGGCAAGATAAATCACAATTAAAAAAATGAACTAATCACTGTTTAGCAAAACAGTTGTCTGTGCTAAAATGGAGAGAAAATAGTGAAAGAACATTATCTGGCTATAGATCAGATTTGTGGGTTATGCCATTGCTAGTAAATCCAAAAAGAAAAGAACCAAAACCACGAAGAAGTAAAGCACAGCAACACAGGACCCAGAAGCAATGTCAAAATGGAACGACTAACTGCTTTGAAATACGAACACTGTTCGATCTTGATTAAAACTTTTATTGTAGCAATAAAACAAAAAACAATTTAACCAAGCGCTTTCGCTCGGATAAATCCGAGCTTTATCAAGGAAGAAATGAGTCTGTGATTTAAACCATTAAATACCTTTCTCCATTAAGTCACATGACTCTTTAAACAATTATCTCCTTTATAAACTAGTAAAGGAAGAAATGTAAACATCAGTTAGTTTTAAAAAATGTAACTCTTATGCTGATTTGCAACTTCTTACAAATATATATATAAGACATATCTAAAACATATAAGCCATCCTTGTATATAAATGAACTTGTCCAAAAAACTTATCCAAAAAAATTTTTTTTGGTATCATTGTAAAAATCCTTAAATAAGGATTTAAAATTTAAATTACTAGATAAATAATAAATACTGTGTATACATAAAGATTCTTATAAAAATTCCTGTGAGAAATCATTGTTTATATTATGTTAGTATCCCAATAAAATAAATAAACCAATCTAAAATATAGCATAATTACCCATAACTTCCTATATAATAAACCTATTGCCTTGGTGACTAGAGGGCTGTCCACCAATAATTACCGGGAAATCAAAATTATTTGGTAGTAATATAATGAACAATCTACTTTCATTAAAAACCTGAAGGCGAGCATGCCTCAATTTTAAAACACTATTGATGTTAAGGCTGTCATTTTTTCCTTGATAAAGCTCGGATTTATCTGAGCGAAAGCACTTGGTTACATTGTTTTTTGTTTTATTGCTACAATAAAAGTTTTAATCAAGGTCGAACAGTGTTCGTATTTCAAAGCAGTTAGTCGCTCCATTTTGACATTGCTTCTGGGTCCTGTGTTGCTGAGCTTTACTTCTTTATGCCATTGCTACCTACATATAGATTTACGCACACAGTGACTCTATAGATTAATGTCTGTATTTGAACTACCTAAGATCACAAGCTAGAAAACATTGCATCATTTGCAAGCACAACACAAGATGTTTGAGTACAGGTACATCACTTGCCTTTGTATGGAAGCAACAGTAGCAGCAGCACCTGATATTAATGATATTAAATATTGCACATACAGATCAATGATAGTACAGCAACCCCTAGCATTTTTTCTAAGTGTATTCATGGCTGTATTCCAAAGAGTGGTATGTACACATGGATGTTATAAGTTACTGAATCTCTCCGCCATGTTGAATTGCTTCATTAGCATGTATTTTTATATACTTATAATGCACTCATTAGCATACTCTTCCACTTACCTTGGATTTTAAGCTGAGAACTAAGTGCAGAGCTGTTTAATGAATATCAATTACCTGCCTCACTGCTGCACATTGTGCATGCACTCTAAGCATGACGAGTTGCCTTTCATGAATCTAAGCCTTAATCTCAATATGCTCATTGACTCCGGGAAACTTGTCAACATTTAACTAAAGCTGCAAGATGGTTTCCCTCATCTCAGCCTTATTTTTAAATAACCCTCACCTTACATCAGGTAAAACATATTCCAAAACAGAAAAATGAAACTTATAACAAATAGGATTATCAGTCAAATGTTTTGATACATCAATCTTCCTATTTTTTCTAGATATAGCATACAGATGATGCTTTATTTTTTAGTCAATTTCCCACTAGCCATTCCTACATAGAATGCATCAGATATGGATCATGGAGCAAAATAAATTACACCCACCATATCACTGTATAATATCTATTGATAGATGATTGATAGTTCTTTGATGATGTTTTAAACAAATATAAACTCCTTTGAAAATATATCGGCATGCCTTACATGTTCTGCTCCTAAACATATCTTCTTTTTCTCAGAATCTAATGTAATCAAAACTGTGGTATCCCTATATAACAAATTCTTAATACTAGCTAAGCTTATCTGGGTTAAAGCAGGGCTTTCATCAACAATTTGAAACAGTTCAGTATGCCCATTATGTATTTTCCAATTATCCATAATAATAATAATACTTCTAATAGCTTCTAAATCCAGGGACATGTCTACACAAAACTCATTAGTCATAATGCAATTACTAAAGTTTTTTATGATAATTATTATGTTTATTTTGATTTATATTTTTATTCCCACCTCTAAGTGATCTTGTAATATAGGTATGTCTGTCACTTATAATCACTAAGACATTAGTTTGTAACCTTGACAAATCACAGTCTCTGTCCTAGAATAATTCTATTATAAAATTTAATTCTTATTTAAAAATATATTTAACAGCAGTGAGTCGTGAGATTTTAATCATTTGCCATGTAGGTATATTATTTTTCATCAATTGGAAATGACTACTATGGAAATGATGGTAATTCTTCACAACTAAACATTTTTTAAAAATAGCACTATCAAAACATTTAGCCAAAGAATGCACGGTAACTTTATCTGAAAATTTCACTTCCAGTTCATAAAAATCTATTTATTTATTTATTGACATTTGATTACTGGGAAAGTCCAAATGGGTAGGGGCCTATTTTCAGCAGTGGGTCAGGGAGAAAAACTCCAAAGTATTACAACAATATTATAAGAACAATAATTGTAGATAAAAGTTCATAAAAAAGTATTCAGTTCTTGACTAAAAGTAAAACATTTGTCTTTAGACCCTTTTCAAAGAAAAAGTAATCAGCAAATCACTTGTAAGACCTTACTTAATTAAATGAATCAACTTCAGAGAAAGAAAATCCTATTCCCACCATACCTTGACTAAATTAACAAATGATAAGGCCACATTACCCCATCATGACTCCTTTCATTTGTGTACATTAATTGAAATAAACATACAATATTATCTAAAATAAAATCAGGTAAAATGCAAACAATATTTAAAAAATTGCTGGTCATATGTGTACATTTAATAAGATAAAACTATAAATTCAGTTACTTCTTCATTAAGGATGCTGCTTTGTAAAGCAGAAGATCCTAATACTTTCTGATATAAGTGGAATATTTTTTGATATATATTATAAATTGAGACTGCATAATTTTATAGATAATGAGACCATGATGTTTACCTTAGATTTTACTGCTTTATATACTAGTAACCCTAAAATGAAGAAAACTAGTTTATAATATTTTACCTTACTAAAGAAATCTCTTTCCATTTTTACTCATTATGACAGCCATGATGATATTGACACCTGCTTATTATCTTATAATGTACAATGACATTGCCCTGAGATGCCTCTTGCTATGCTTGTCTGATGGATTCTAGATCCTCAACCAAGATTTCTGGTGTGGAGAATTTTGAATGTCAATATTTTTTGAGCCTTCTATTGGAAAGTCTGTCAGTGGCTCAAACCTGTTTAGTTTCACAAAAAAGAGGCCCTGTTTTGCTTGCCCAGCTCTGTTGCTTTTACAGCCTTGTGACATAGATGGCAAATCCCTCTCATTCTTAGTTGATGGACACTTTGTAGAGTTTGTTGAAACAGATATCTCTTTTTTTCTGCCAGGGTAGAACTTCTTATTTACATACATACATACAGCCTAATACTTCAAATGCAGGCATTAATGCCCTTCTAGCCTGCCAATATACCAACACACTTGTTCCCATAATAAGGTTCCAGGCTGTTCCTAACATTATCTAAAATATTGCTTGTATTAATGTAATTTGCTAGTCTGTTCCATGCATTAACTGCTCTCTAAGAGAACCAATTAGCACACTTCTCATTTATATAGACTCTTCTGCATACAGCAGATTGTCCGGTGATTCTCTATTACTTTTTGATAACCCCAAATATTCCCAGAAATGGTTGTCTGTAAATGACTTATATACCTGAATAAGCTCTCCTCTTAGATATCTATAAGAGGTACTGTACAAGTTCAGATATTTTTGTCTTTCATAATAACTTAAATTTTCACATCCATGGGTGCCTTTGGTATATTTCTGCTGTATTCTTTCCAGTTTACTCATGCTTGTTTTCTTATAAGGTTTTCATATTGTTATTCCATATTCAAGTTTGGTTCTAATGTAACAAAAAAAAAGAGTGATTTCCTAGACTTTATACATCTTTTTTTACATTCTATAGTTCTATAACTATTATTAACTAATTCAGTGATATGATTAGAAAAACTTAAGCTAGATCTACCCATATACTCAGGTTCTTAAATGAATCTACAGTTTCAGTTGCTGTGTGCTGTATTAAATATTCACTTTCCCATTTATGTCCTCCAAATCTAATATGCTTAGGTTTTGATGTATTTATCAGCATATTATTCTTCTGTGCCCAAATGCTCAATTTAGTCAATGTCTTTCGCAGACTTTCCTTATCTGTAACACATGTAATCAGTTTCCACAATTTCAGGTCACCTGCATATAGACTAAAATTTAGGTTGAAAAGATACAATCTAAACAAGTAAGGGCCTAGGACAGAGCTCTGTGGCACACATCGACTGTAACGAATAATTTGCCTGTCTAATTGCTATATGATACTTGTCATGTCCTATTTGTAAGCCATGCAGCTATCCATCTTTTTAAGAGTACATCAATACTTAGTTGTACTAATTTATTGATCAGTGTTTTGTGTATGACCCTGTCAAATAATGAAGTTAGATCTATATAAATGACATCACAGCACAATTTTTCATTCATATCTATTATATTGTTATAGAACATCATGTTCCAGGTGGTAATATATCTATTGTCAACATATGCATGTTGATATATGGTTTCAAGTCCCAACCTATCCAATTCTGACAATAACTTATCCAATATTACCTTCTCCATTATTTTTCCACAACATGATAGTAGACTTAAGGATCTATATGACTCTGGGTTTGTCCTACTCTCCTTTCCCTTAAAGATAGGTTTAATAAGTGCATGTCTCAAATTTTGAGGAATCTCCCCATATTTATATGACCTAATAAATAATAGATATAATGGCACTGTAAGTTTATGCTGAAGTGTTCTCAGGTCAGTGTTACTAATTCCGTCTCCTCCTTGTACTTTGTTTGGATCTAGCTTGTGAAGTTCTTTTTCAATATAATCTAATTTGATTCCAGTATCTGAGGTTACCTGGATGTCATTAGGACAACTTATCACCCTCTTTGTGGAGCCAAAGTGTTTTGCATAAGATTTTGTAAGTATTTCTATAATCTGTTGTGTCTGATAATAAATTTTAGAAGCTAGACACAGTTTATCAATTTGTATGTCTTTACTCCTTCCATATCTTATGTATCTGTTAAAATGTTTCCTATTTTGCTCAATAACTTTATATAAATTGTCTTCAAATTTTTCTTGCTCTTGTCTCACACTATACTTAATTTGTTTCTCCAGCTTGTTTATTTCAGTTTTCAAAGTTGTAGTTCAACCTCTCTTTAATTTCATATATTTTTTGTCTCTCACTTTAAACAGGTGACTTGTTCTTATGAAAATATATCACCCAGACATTGTATGCCTAGATCCTGATGTTAAACATTTTTTTTGATTTTTTTTTTTGCACCCAAACAATTTCTCTTTCAAAACTTTCCACATTTCATCTGCAGTTTTTCCACTGAACACATCACTCCAGTTAGTTTTACATAGTGACTATTTTGCTTGCATATAATCTATAATTAATCTTCTCTGCATTGGCTGCTTGTCCTTTGTATAGTGTCACAATATGTGGACAGCTGGGGGCGTGGCCAGGATGCTGAAGAGATAGGTGCAGAGTTCTTCAGCTCTCCAGTTCCTGACATACTTCTGACAGGAACTTTTATTTCTAAGTTATCATTTTTTATTTTTTCTTCTAAATGTAAATAACATAAAAGATTTCCTTTGATAACATATACAGATTATACAGATCTTTATATACTTTTTCCTGTCAAAAAACTAGCTGAAAGGATATACTATTCTTAAGCAAGATGAGCCAGAGTAAAGCTAACTCTCATGATTCTGTATCAAAGAATGAACTTCAGATGGTGTTGACAAACATACAGGAACTTTCTCTGAAAATGGATAAAGCTGACAGTAAGATAGAAGACTTCCTGAGCAGATGCACCAAACAAATGGAAATGATTTAAGATTCACTCAATCAACAAAATAGCAGATAATGGGAATGGGAGAATCATTAAATGACATGGAAAAAAGACTGTGGGAGGATGAAAATAATACTGAGTTTTTACTAAAACAAAACACCTTCCTGTTGACTAAGTGAGATGATCTGGAGAACAGGTCATGCAGAAACAATATCAGGATATTTGGACGACCAGATAAAAATTGAGGGGAATAATATGATCAACTTTTTTAACCTCCTTGCTCCCAAATATACTAGAACTAAGTGAAGCAATGTCATTTGGAATTGAAAAGAGCCCACAGGTCTCTTACAGCATTTTCATCAGATAAAAATGCTACTCCAAGGTCAGTTATAGTAAGATTTTTTTCTACACTTGACAAAGAATTAATTTTAAAAACAGTGTGGTCAAAACCTCGCATCAAAGTAGATGGGAAATAATCAGATTTGATAATGACTACTCTACTATAGTAATTGCTAAAAGAAAAGCATTTTTTACACATCATTAAATAATTAAAGCAAAGCAGATTAAAGTACAATTGCTTTTTCCAGCTAGAGATTGAAAATATTTCTAACTGAAGAAACAAGAATATTTGATGACTTAGACTCTGCATTTTCTTTTTTAAAAACTAAAAAAGTCTTTGAGCAATATGAAGAAATGGAATGGAGCATCAGTTCCCTTGAAAGATTGGCTGAGAGAAATGGTGGGAAAACACTTAACTCTTTAATATTCATTCCCATAAGGTATATTAATATATAACTGCCTATAAAAAAAACTAACGATATACATTTGAAATGTTATTTTAAACAATTTAAACAATTAGTTTTCTGCAAGTTCATTTTTACTTGAAATAAGCCTTAATTGTTGATATGCAGCATGGCATTTCAGTTATAGGTTGACCATCATCTTGATTAGTCTGATTAATGTATTACAATATAAATATACAAAATGTTTATTGTCAATAATTACATTTGTTTAACTCAGTTACAGAATAAAATGTTTTGTTGACAGCTTTCTTTTTCTAAACAAGCAATCATATATATCTCAGTGTAGCATAGCATGGCCAAATGTTCAGTATTCTGAGTGAACATGAATCTATGATTTGTTTCATTAACTTGGTCACTTTAGTTTATACTTAGTTACTGCCTTGTAGTGGCTCAGATGTTGATTCTTTGAAGTTCCAGGTCTCCTGATACCAAATATGTTGAATACAGTGAAAATCGTGATGCCAGAACTGCTTTGCTTACAGTGGAGAATGGCTTTTTTTTGGTCTGTAGAGTTTCTATGGTGCTGTTTGATTGGGAACAAGGATCCCTGGCTGCATAATCAATGTTTGGTGTTCTGAAATGGAAGCTGAGTAAGTTTTAATATGAGGTGAAAATGCACGTCACTTTGGATTAGACATTTAGATGAAAAATGGTTGATAATTGGATTGGATTGATGCATGTGGATGCTGTGTATGTATGAGTTAAAACGATGTGAGGTGAATGAATCTTTGTTCTGTTTTATTGTGTTTCGCTTCATTGAAGGGGATTGTCACAGGAAATTTGTGCTAGCCTTTAATTCTTGTCTCTAGAGTATGGGGAACAGCTTGGGCTCTATTGATGGAACTCATTCTGAATTTAAAAGAGTTGCAAAGGAAATGTAGTGGAATCCTCAATGTAGTCACAGACAGTAATAAGCTTACAAACTTTAAGTTATCGGAGCTCCTTTTGAACCTAGAGGAGAAAGTGAAGAGCTGCAGTGAGATTTTTTAAGTTTTTGTTTACAGAGATATACTATGTAGCAGCTTATTTAGTACCATATGAGATGTGCTTGTTTGGTATAGTGCCGCTGTTTACCCGCTGGGAAGGAAGAAGGTGAAGGCAATTTGTCCTGATGATGAGACTTGTTATTACTGAATATAGGACTTTGAATGGGTGTTGCTATACTGGCTGACTTCAGTGTATGATTTAGAATGCCTGATGATTGTAAGGAACATGCACTGAGCAATGATGGCTTAAAGCTATCTGAACAATTAACTTAACAAGGCTGTATGTCTCTAGCTACAAGAAAGGGAAAAACAAGTGAAGTTTTCTGTAATAGCATGAGCTCTGTAATAAGTTACCTTTTATTTATTCCTGCTCTGAATGGGATTGGTCTGCATGTTAATTAAAATAATAGGGACATGAGTATGCTTGATGACAGGAAAAGCAACAGGGGGTCAAAGGGCATAGAAATGTGGTATTCAACTATTAGCAAAATACTTTTGAAAATAAAAAAGGGAAAAGAATATGAAAATTGATGTATAAATGATGAATTACTCTTGTTAACAACAGTCTTGTCTCAAATATATCATCCGATGAGAAGTTGGATATAAAAATATGTTAATTATATTACAAATTCAGAAGGGATTTACAAACATCAGAAATATGCTGATTTATGATTCATATTCACAGTCTTTATGTTTAAATATGTTATAAAGTAGGCAAACAGCAACAAGGAGAAAATCAGTCCCAATGTAGAAAAAAGCAGGTTAAAATACTTGAGAAACAACAATGGGACAACCATGGCAAAGCATATATATTTAATAAACAATAAGCAGTAAACAGATAAGCACTTTCAGTGATACCTCATTCATCAAATCAATACCAGTGTTAGTAATGTTTAAATATGTTGTTTATATTTCAAAAATATTAAGAATTTTGTAGATAGATGGCATATATGGTACATATACTTTGGATATCTCTTATAACAGGTTGTAACGTATGTGCAAATAATTGAATTTTAAAAACAGAATGTCCTATTTTATATCATTGAGCTTTATCCCCTTCTAAGTTCAGTTGTTTTAGTATCTTTATATAACTGCATTTTTGTGTGTTTATACAGTTGTGTTTGAAATGAAAATGCATTCTTTTCAACTCTTGTCTCCCATTAGTCCAGGTTTTAAATCTTATAGAAGAAAGCCCTTGATCTATTTTTTAGGGACTAGCTTGGTCATGTATTAAAATGGAAGATATGGAATATGAACAGACTGGAAAAGCACTAATACATATGCTTGAAATATTTTGATGTATGCACACAGATAGTAATAAATAATAACATCAGTTTGATTATGACATCTAAAAAAGGGCATTTTATAATAACAAGCGTAATTATTAATTCTTTGTCCTCGAACAAAGTTATATGGCACTCAAACATTCAATTAAAAGCATTTTAAGAAATGCAGAACAGTTGAGTTGAATTAATTCTGCTCCTATTGTTAATGAGAATGGCTTGGATGTTTTTTTTGTCTAAGTCTGGAGTTTTTTACTCCATGAGGTGCAGGGTTGTTAGAATTTCAATATACTTTATAAATTTGAATGTAACTCTTCACATTTTGGTGTCTACATTTAAAATCCAAGTACACAATCCTATAACTCTGATTTGAAAGTATTACTATAAAACAACAAAAAAAAACTTTCTTGTGGTTTATATAAAAATCTTTCATTACATGATTCAGAAATTCATTTATAGAGAAAACATGTCTATCCATTAATATAAATGGCTTAAAAAATGGTTGTAAGAGAGGCAGATTTTATAAATATTTAAAGTTAACTTGACCACAAGTTGTATTTGTCCAAGAAACTCACTTAACAGCAAAAGATAGTTATAGAATTAATACTAAATAATACACAGTTATAACTAGTTCTCAGTTTAATTAGAAAATAAGAGGAGTAGCCATACTATGTAAGAATGCTTTGCCTTTGCCACACATTTTAAATACTTATAATGGTGATAAAGGCATGCTCTGTTTAGTTAACATCATAGTAAACAGGAAGATATATTCTTTAGTAAACATATACTGGATTCCTGCATTAGGAGTTAAAACTGCTAAGTCTCATTCAGATTTGATTTTACAACATTCCAAAGGTAGCCTTATTGTGGCTGGGGATTTTAATTGTATACTACATGAAAAAAGATTCAAATTCCAGAGGAAGAAGGAAAATTGCATCCACTGCTAAAGCATTACTACATTTTATTAAAATACTCAATATTAAAAACACCAATGACCTATTGACTTGAGATTCTCTCCATTTCACACACTTTTCAAATAGACATGGTACATGGTTGACAATTGATATAATTTTTATATCAAATGATTTAGTCTTAAAAATAGATAAATTTAAAATAACTTTGTGCCCAATTTCAGACCATAATGCTATAATATTTGATCTTTTAATGCATATTAACAGTATTCGTATTAAAAGAATTCCACCATACATCACTAATATGAAAGATATTAGAGTTTTTCAATAAAGAGATCCAAATCTATTTAAAGATTCATAATTTATCAGAAAACTCAAAAGCATATATATGGGATTCCCTTAAATCCTATTTATATGGAAAAATGACTAACTGGTATTCAATAAAAAGGGATAAAGACTTAAAAGAATTACAAGAAAAGATTGACAAGTTAAAAGTAGAATTCAAAGTGAATAATTGCACCCAACTGGAAAAAAATGAATGAATTACATAGTAAATATTTAGAGATTCTAAATCATAAAGTCAAAATTAACATGGAAGAAATAAAGCTAATAAATTATTCCATAAATCCAAAATCTATACGTAAAATAGCTTCAAGAACAAAAATGATAATTAAATCTAATCATATTAAAGAAATATATAGTATCAAAAAAAAAAGAAAAACATTACAGCAATAGAAGATATACTTAATGAGTTCAAAGTGCATTTAAAAAAAATCAATATGGAAAATTCTAATATGGACTCCCAAAAGGCAATAAAACATTTCATTAACAATTACACTAAAAACAAATTAACAGAATAACATTTAAACATAATAAATAAACCTATAATGATCACTGAGCTTACTAATCAAATATTAAAACTAAAACCATACAAAGCTCCAGGTAATGATTGTATACTACCAGAATGTTATAAAATGATGCCTAAGAGTGTCCTTAACATTTTACTTTATACCTTCATTTCAGTTAAAGAGTTAATAACAATCTCACCTTCCTGGAACTATACACTTATCTCCCCAATACTGAAATCAGATAAGGACCCAACAGAATGTACATTTTATAAACCAATATCATTGTTAAGCATCGATCATAAATTATTTATTTCCATCATTGCAAATAGATTTTGAAAGAATTTTACCAGATTTAATTAATAAAGATCAAACTGGCTTCTTAAAAAACAGAAATACGTATGATAACATCAAAAGAATATTAACCATAATTGACTATACTATTAATACAAAGGAGTATATAACTTTAGTAAGCTTAGACATTAATTTCATTTTTGACTCAGTTAGTTGGAACTGTCTGTCATTAGTATTACAAGAATGTAATTTTCCAATAGCATTTCAACAACTTATAACAAATATTTATGATAAATCACTATATAACAACTGGTGCATATATATCACAATCAATCCCTATTACTAAGGGTACAAAACAAAGTTGTCCCTTATCAATGTTATTGTTCACTTTAATTATGGAACCTTTTACAAATTATATAAGAGAAAATGTAGAAATGGAAGGAATTCAGTTTGGACTCGGTTTAAACTCAATAGTACTATTATTCACAAATGATATTTTATTAACATTAAAAGATAACACAAAATCACTCAATTCCTTTTTTAAGGCTATAAGACAATTTCAATTCATATCGGGTTTAAAATTTAATAAAGATAAAACAAATATTGTATGTACCCATACCAAGATAACTGATATCCCTGAAAATTTCTCTAAATATTTAATTAAAGAGGACAAAAAATATTTGGTTATAAAATTAACCAAGAACATTAAAGACATAATCAATTTAAATCTTAGTGAAAGTCTTGAAAAGATTAAAGAACTTAGAATGGAATAAATTTATATTTACAATGGAAGAGAGATTCATGATTATAAAAATGATAATACTGCCTAAAATATTATATATAATACAATGTTTAGCATTACCTATCCCCAAATAAAATACAAAAGAATTCAATACCCTAATATTTCTTTGGTACCCAAATATACCTAGAATAGCACATAAGCATCATCTACGCAGCTGGAATAATAGGGGAATAAGCTTGCCTGATACACAACTATATTCTATATCATCCATTATCAAAACAGTTATTTTGTAGACAAAAAAATATTCTTCCAAGTGGAAGGACATACAGGATTATATAATTTTGGAAAAATATCAATTAGATATTAATTGATATAATGAAGTATGCAGTACCAGCTTTCTATGAATAGTAAATGCACATAGTTTAGTATACCAAAAACAATTATAAACTCAATATATGACAATTTCCAACTTTAAAAAATCTTGTTCAGAGAATGCCTGAATATGCTGCATGGATATTCTTAATCTTTCCAATAGCACTTACACAAAATAATATCATTACATTTAATACATTTTCAATGAAAAGATTAAAAATACAATTCATTTACTGGTTTCAGTTGATGGATAAAGAAAAAAATCAATGTGTTAGATTTTATTTTAAACAAATATAATTTAAATTCTGAAATGTGGCTAGATATACAAAACTGTAGATATGCTGTGGAGAGGAAACTATCATTAATGCAAGTAAAAGTTAAAAAGGAGAT
Organism: Protopterus annectens; assembly: GCF_019279795.1. NCBI lineage: Eukaryota > Metazoa > Chordata > Ceratodontiformes > Protopteridae > Protopterus > Protopterus annectens. Next base: position 653,354,460 of record NC_056732.1, read on the forward strand.
TCCTAAGCTTATAGAACTTGTGATTCTACCAATACATCAAAATATGTCAGACAAAGGATATCTTTCCAAAATATATAAAATAATTAAAAAATAAAACAGATCTTTGTAATAATAAATACTGGGAATATTTTACATCTATTAATAGATATCTACAAAGTAATAATGAAAAAAAGTTATATTGACATCCTCTACTCTAACCTCGATACAACTGCGGTGGTGGTGCTGTGGTAGTATTGTCGCCTCACAGTAAGATGTTGTCCTGTTCGATTCTCAGCTAGAGCATCTTCTGTGTGGAGATATGTGTGAATGGGCGTACCTTCGTTGAAGGTTGTGCATCAGAGCCGGCAACTCGGCACGTAAAAATCTACTGCCAATCATTAGCGGACTGGACTTCTGCTGTGGCGAGCCCTAACCGGGAAAAGCCAAAAGACACAGCAACAACTCTAACCTCGACATTCTTAAGATGGAAGTTATACTCCTGGAAATTTTTAGATAAAGCATTCATCACACCACACAAAATACAACTAATTTATAAAAAACAAACAAGTTGTGGGAGATGTAAATTACAAGTTGTGGCTAATTGGCAACATATGTTTTATGAATGTGATATAATTAAACCCTTTTGGAATGATGTCAGCAATTTTTTACAGGCTTTATTTACAGATAACTTCAACCTAAATAAGTCACTGATTTTATTTAATGGTCTAGTACCAATATGTGTTTAAAAAAGTTGCTTACTCTCTTCTTTGGACACTTCTTACAATCACAAGGAAGGTGATAAAAAATTTAAAAAATACAAGCATATCAGCTATAAAAGAATTTTATAATATTGCAAATGAAACTTGTCAGATGAAGATATTAAGAATTAAAGGAAAAAACACAAGGATAACGTCTTTAAATTCTTGGATGAAACTTGAAAGATTATTGAACAAAAGGACTATTTGCCATGAATAAGAAAAGTAGTAGTTAAATATGACAAATGCTACTATTCATATGTATGTAGACACACTGTATATAGTTGTTTCATACATAGCTTTGTTGTTTTTTTTCTTTTTGTTATATTTATTTTTTAGTGTTGGTTATTGTAATGTCATACAAATTTAGTGTGATATAATTTTTGTTAAATTTAACCAATAAAAAATACACTATGTGGACAGCTTATTAGGGTTATAGCCTTTCAAGACTTGCTCTACTTTGAGAAGAGAGTGAAGCTGAAGGTATTGCTCCCCTCTAGAAACACCACGTGTTGCTGGAAACCTTCATTTATTTTTTAAATCCAAGATTATGACAAGCTCTGATACAAAGCACAATGTGCTTGTGCTTATTGTAGAGTGTAACAGTGTAACCAGGCACAATATGAACTGCTATTAACTGCTTGGGCCTCTTTGCTTTCACTCTTCTCAAAATCATCTCCCTGTTGTAATCTAGACAGTTGAAAACAAAATCTCTACGGACATTAGGTGCTTAATAATGACTATTTATCCTAAGAGCCCTTTTGAGAACTAGACTGTGGCCCCTACCCAATAATGACCCACACTTACACTTTTAGAAAGGCAATAGGTCTGGCCCCTTCCATACTTTATGGTGATCCACTAATCCTCAGGTTGTTTCTATGTGCACAGTTATCCATGTCATCAGTTTTAACCACATGCCTTAGTGACTCTAGCTGGAGTTCCTGAAAGTGGCTTGAATGAGAGGCAGTTTTAGCACAGTGCACAAACAGTTCCACGTGATACTGAGATAGCATAGTGTTTAGAGCCTCTAGTTGAGATCCATGGATGGCAGTTGTAACTTGAAAAGAGAGCAATGTGGAGGAAGGAAACTCAGTTTGCCCCAATGGCATCAGGAGTAACGGAAAAAATAAAACAAAGTTTGCGATCATACTTAAGTATGTCAGCAATTCAAGTAACCCCATGTGATTTACAGAAGGAGGCAATTCTAGACACATTGCAAGTGCTAAGCAGAGCACTTTTAGCTAACAACAAAAACTGAAACAATACAAATTTCATGAACTCTGACTATACCCCGACTGAGGAATAGGCTCCATTCCCATAATGGCATTAGGAAACCCAAAATACTTGGATAAATTATAGGGTGAGACAAAACCTCCTGAAAACATAGCTGTGATAGCCTTTGTAGAAAACAAATAATACATAATAATAATAATAATAATAATACAATTAACCATGTGCTCCTAGGGACCAGAACACAATTATCCACAAAGCATTTATTATTTTACAGCTTAAAAAAAATTAAAAACTAACTGCTGTTGAAAAAAAATCAAACATATTTAGCGCTTTCATCTTTCAAGTGAATGACATCATCAGAACTATTGCATTTAGAGCAGCTAGGCTTTTATATCCAAAACCCCACCCTTAATTGAAAACAAATCATGAAGCCAAGTCCTGCATTTAAAGCTACATACTCAGCTAGCATTCACCTTAATAAATGTATATTGTGAATGGTTACAAAATAATACATCGTGAATAAAATAAATAAGATATATATATATCTATATATATATATATATATATATATATATATATATATATATATATATATATATATATATATATATATATATGCTTGCAGAAACCATACTACAAAAACAACACACAATCACATGTTCTTAAGTACATTGCACCAACTTGTAATTTGCCAACTTACCTTTAGATAACCTATATTTTTATTGATCTTTCTTTTAACACAGTGGCAAAAGAAACTGTTTCATTTAAGCCTGGTGGCAGAGTGGCATTGAATCTCAATTGCCAAAGCATTTCTTTATGTAATAACTTGTTCTTCCAGTCCACATAGCATGCTGCCAAATAAACTTGTTCTACAGCAAAAAACATAAATTTATCAAACCCCACACAGATGACCGAGTGCCTAGCTAAAGCACTCTTGTTGTCATTTTGCTGGATGCTATAAACATGCTGGTAGATATGTTTATTAAAGGCGTTGTTGGTTTTGCCAATATAAAAAGCTTGACATTGTGTGCACACAGCAAAATAAATCACTCTCTCTGTAAAACAATTAAATCTGTCTCCCTTGGCATAGTCCCTGATTTTGTCATATAGCCACCCCTCATAGTGCCATTCAACATAGTCACATTGATTGCATCTTCCATATCTAAAATTTCTAGGAAAATTACCCATCCTGCATGTAGGTTTAATCTCCCTAATAGTTTTAAAATTACTCCGTCTTTTAAAAGTGAAAGTAGGCTTAACCTCATTAAATCTCTGTGTAACCTCATTACTACTTATAATAAACCAATTTTTCAAAATGATCTTTTGTATTTCCTTGGTATCGAGTGAGTAATGAAAAATTATGTTAGTACTTAAATCAAGGGACTGGTTGTTGTGAGCAGTAACATCTGGATTATTGTTGTACCCATGTTTAAAAATGGAACCATATAAACCATTGCGGTCATACCACACCTGTCCTGCCACGGTTTTTGGCAACAAATATTATAAACATTGTTCTCAAGTGGCCATGGGGGCTATTTGTGCCCCTGTGTTTGCAAATGGCGTTTTGTTAAGGTGGGAATTAATGTCTTTGTTTAAGTTTCCACTTTTTAAGCTTTGTAAAGCTTATTATATATATTTGACCTGTTAATTTTGTGGCAAGGTAGTATAGAGCAATTTAATGAATTGCTGGGGCTGATGCAACATAGCACTGAGTTTCTAGATTTTACATACCATGTTAATGCCAAAGAAATTGCATACTTGGATATTAAAATTCAATGTTCACCAGGGTTGACCTTTATAAAGCCGAATCACAGTGCTACGAATGCTCATATGAGCGACTCGTAACCATGAAAGTGAAAATGGTGATAGTCCTTAATGTTCGAAAAACAGCAAATCGAAAAGCAGATTCGCTGTTTTTCGAACATTAATGTCGAATGAAAGAAAAAAAGAAGTGTAAAGCAGGGGGGCAAGCCTCCTTGCACCCCTCCTACTTTAATATTCTATCTCCGAGATCGCACTACAATGGGGAAAGGGACCATTTTCTGAACCCCGCTATAGTGCAATCTGCCCCACAATGTCGAATGTGCAATGAGCAAATGTCACTGTGCATTTGCTCATTGCACATTCGAACCTTTTTTCATTCACTGTTTGCAAACTTTGCAAACAGCCTTTCGAACAATTGCTTTTCGCGCAAGTGTGAATTGCCTTTCTAAAGGTAAACCGTTCACCAGATGGAACCCTGGAAACAGGGATATTTAGAAAGCCCACTTATTGTTATTCTTTTTTATTTTATTCTAGCTTCCACGCATACCACCAGAAAAAGGGCATTATAAAAGTCAATTTATTAGGGTATCTAGACTGACATCAAATGACAACAGGTGCCAAGAAGAATTTATTGTTTTGAAAAGAATTTTCTTGGAACACAACTACCCCAGTGCCCTGGTGGATGAGATGGCAGGATATGCAGTTAAAGGGCTACTGAGGAAATGGTGTATACTGAATGTGTGTGTGTGTGTGTGTGTGTGTGTGTGTGTGTGTGTGTGTGTGTGTGTGTGTGTGTGTGTGTGTGTGTGTGTGTGTGTAGTGGGGCATTACATTTCAGCACATAATATGATACAATTAATGAAAAGAACAGACACTCATTTTGTAAACAGAAAGATATATTGCCCAGTGCTACAAAATGCATTTTTGTTGCAAAAAGACTAATTTGTATAAAAAGTCTTCATAAGGTAGAAGTAAACCAAATAAAATAAAGAATGAGTTTGAAGAAGTAGGGGAAGCATTGCAGAGTGAACTAGAAGGTGACAATGCAGAAAATAGTGCACATAGTATGGGAGGAACAGATTTCTGCGAGAGAAGAGCTTATATAGTAAAAAAATGAAAGCAATACTATAGGGAATTGAAGGAGAATTTTAAAGGATTGTCAGTGACTTCTGGTTGTCAGGCTGATCTGAATGCATCTGATTTATGGTAGTCCATTGCTAGGTAGGTGGTGTAATTTCTTTAGGATGAAAGCACACTGTCCTACCATATAAATACTTGGCTAAGTACTTTAATGTCTCAACCTTCGACCTATCCCCAAAACAAAAAAATGTAATCAGCATTCATCCACATAGTGGTTCAAAGAGGAGACCATCTTGTTGATAGTAGCATCATAAGTGGCTGACCAGGTAATAAGAAATTACCAGCATCCTTCTAGAATTTAAAGCCTTAACTATGCAGCAACATAATGACATTAAGGGAATTTTGGCTCAACAATTTCTGATATTTTGTGAAGCAGAGAGAGAGAAATGTGACCAAGATCCAGGAGAACAGAAAAATTGGGAACTGAACTGCAGTCTGAGTAATTTATCAAGTAGGTGTAAGCACTTGTCTTGAAAATTAATTATTTAAGAAAAAAGCAGTGACACTGGTCTTTGTACATTTCCTCAGCTTGATGGAGTAGATGTCCCAAGAATAGTGTTCATGTTGCTGCAGGATGTTTTGTAAAATGAATTTTGTTCCACACATAGAATAAACCACTTGTCTTTCTCTAGAGGTGAAACACTTGGGCCCAACAGCTTAAACAAGACTAGCACATTGTTTCCCAAAAGGAAGACATTTTGCAAATCTAATGACCTTTAGATAGTATTCTGAGTAAAGCAACAAACATATGCTTTGACACTAACTACTTTAGGCACTATTGGGAAAGATACCACAACAATACTCTTCTTGATGGGTCTAAAAGGAAACTAAAAAGTGTAATATCCACTGTGCAAAGCTCTCCTGAATTATAAACAAAGCTCTTTAAGGGTACTGATAATGAGGGTACACAATAGGAAAACATTGGTCTTTTACACAAGACTCTGAGAGGTGTGGAAAGCCCTGAACTGTGAGAAGCAAGCTTTTTATCAAAAGGAAAGAAAAAATGTTTATTTCAATTCTGCTTAAGTATTTTAAATTCCACTTACAGTGACATGTGTGGTGATAGTTTTTACACTTCTCTGCATTTTCCATGTTTTGTTTTAGCCAAAAAAGGTTATCTGTTTTGCATTTTTCTAGTTCATTCTTGGACCTTAGTTTTGTAGCTTCATTTCCAGCTGTGTGAAGACTGTGTATTACTGCAAGATCTTAGCATTGTGTGTACATTATACTGCACTCCTATCTCCAAACTAGAAAAAAAGCTAGCTGTTTGTATTTTGAACCCTGTCTGGGACCTTAGTCTAGTAGTTTCATTTGCAGTTATGGCAGATCTGTGAACTACTATCAGATCTAAGCTCATTTACTCTTTTATTACTGCTTTTTTCCATAGGTTCATAGGTTCATAGAAGGATACTAGGCTTACGGCCCTAGAGCCCTTACAAGCCTAGCCATATTTATCCTGAGCTGCCCCAGTTGTCGGTGTTTAAGTGAGTGAAGCTCATAGAGGTGAGGGTCTATGGTAGTTAATACTGACTTCCTCTGTCCAGGAGGGACATGGGCACTACCCCAGGAGTGAATTTGTGGTCACCCTTTCATTGATTTAGGCTGCATTTGAAGAGGGTCATGGAGGTGCTCTGTTTCATGTTAACTGGAACTTTTTCAGAGAAGTGGCAGTCTCTGGGAGATGTATCTATTTCTTCAATGTGACCTGTTCATGTCAGAGGCTAATTTAACATACCTGGAGTGAGTGACCCTCATGCAATTTGATTTACAAATGTGTAGCATTTTCATCAGGGCTGGGTCAGAGACTGCCCTGTAGGCCAGGCACAGGTCACTCCTTAGCAGCCTGTAGGAGACAGAATATAGTGACAGGGCATTCATTCTTTCTGTGTATATCTTCTTTTGTGTACCCTGTAATTTCTTGGTGAGAAGCCTCTGTGGTCTCTCCAATTCTTGAAGGTGTATGGTGAGGTACATGCAAAAGGGAGCATTGCACTCAATTATTGGTCTGTTGATGGCCAAATATAATGGAATTATAACTTTCTTAGATCTAGATGTGATGCCTTTACTAATAAGATGTGCCACATTGAAGGATTGCCTTACCACTGTGGATATGTGGTGGTCAAAGTTCAGGCTGCTATCAACCTGAGTACCCAGATCATGTACCACTGGGTCTACACTTAGGGGGTTGCTGTCTATATTGTAATTAGCAGGGATGTCAACTTTCCCAAAGGGAATAATAATTGATTTTTTTTTTTTTTTGCATTTCGCTTTAATCTGTGGCTTTCACACCAATCATTTGCCTGTGTTAACCCTGTCTGCAGTTTATTAACATTGTTGGAGGACTCATTGATTGCTCCCAATTTGCAATCATCAGCAAACTTGGTCGGCCACAGGCCATCTAAGTTTGCCTGGTCTTCTGACAAATAAATTCTGAACAGTAGGGGCTCAGCTCAGAACTCTGCTCTGTGGTAAGCCACTGGTGACAGGTCTTTTGCTAGAGGTAAAGTCACCCACTTTAACAGTATGTGTCCTTCAGTGAGCCATTTGGCTACCCATCTCATAATATATTGGTTAATCCACATTTGGGAGAGTTTCTCTATAATACCTGAGTGGGGGGATTGTGTCAAATGCCTTGGCTAAGTCAGGATAGCCAATGTGCACTGTCTTTCCCTCATCTAGGGTCTTGGTGACTTTCTCAAAGAAGTCAACCGTGTTTAACAGGCATGATCTAGCTTTAACAAATCTGAAATGGGTTGGGTCCAAAGTTTGGAGATTACCTATGTCCTTGTTAATAAGGTCCATAATGATTCCTTCCATGGCCATGCAGATGAGGCTAGTCAATCTTATGGTCCTGTAATACCCAAGGTCTGTTTATGGTCCACCTTTGTGCAGAGGGATTTCTGTTGATGTCCTCAATTCCTCAGGAACATAGCCGATTCACAGGCTGTGGTTAAACTGGTATCCACGTGGGTCTGCTATGTCATGTTTTAAGTTTCTTTAAAAGAAAACATGGGATGTTGTCTGGTCCCACTGATGCCATGTTACTGCCTTGGAGAGTGGCAAGATGACCTGCTTTCTTGAGATAAGATAATAGGCTGACTAATCATGGCAGGTATACTTTGGGTGATGACTGGTGGGGACAGGGGGTGAAGTTTGCTCCTCATCTGTCAGCTAGCAGGTTGGCTATTACGTCTGGTTGAGTATGAGTGGTGCCATCCACAACCAGTTTAGCCCATAGCTGTGTATTCCCTTTTAGATTTCAGAAATAGTTGAAGAATGCCTTGTGATTATCCTTAGCTAGGGAGGCTATTTGCACTTCATAATTAGCCCTGGAGGACTTGACAAGATTTCTTATTTGTTTGTTTAAGTTAGAAAGGGATTTCTTCCTCTAGTGAGCAGGTTCCCTATTGTTCTTGGATATTAATTTATTTCCCTTGTTGTATAGTCTGTTCATACTAGGGGTCCACCAGGGTGGCTTGTTTTTTTGTCAACACCTGGTTTTAATCCAGTCAGGTACAGCTGATTCTATACAACTGCTTAAGTGGTTATACAGGGCATTGGTGTACACCTCTGAATAGGAGTCCATGTTATCTGCATTTAAGGGGGCTTTGAAATGTCTTATACCGTCACTTAGTAGAAGGTGGTTGATCTCTGAGTGTTTTTGAGATTGATGGGGTATCTGGTCTTATAATTACATCAGATGAGACTGATTTATGGTCTAGTCTTACAGGGAGGACGTCACACAGTGGAGGGTACAATGCTCTCCCATGTTAGTGTATACTATGTCCAGGACATTTTAGCCTCTTGTGGGTGTGCTGGCTAGCTGTTCCAGAGCATTTGCATTGACAAAGTCCAAGAACCTCTGAGCCAGCATGTTTGCGGTTGTGTGATGTGACAATTGGGAGAGATGGAGAAGGCTTCCAGCCTAGTCAAAAAGAATTTGATATATAATTCTGGCATTTGTAAATAAATGTAAAATACAGGCATGTTTTCTTGAGTGTAAAAGAATACTGTGAAATGTGGAACTGCAAAATATGTGACAACATTGCACTTTACTGGCCCAGTGAAGCATGCTGTGACCCTTTCATGTTATAATTCGGCTCCAGTGAGTCTGGATGAAGGTTTCATGCTCATTGTTTTAAGGCTAAAGTTTATGACCAGAATTTAGATGTGGAATGTGCTTTATTGCTCTGGTTTCTGCTAGAGTGTATATGTGAAATGCCTTTTATTGTTGTAAGTTTCTGAGCAAGTGTTAGATTGCTAAATAATGCAGTTTGTTTGCCTGGGAAAACCTAAGTGTCAACATGATGTAATTTGGGAGGGACCCAGCAGACATGTTTGTTAGTAATGTTTAAATACTATTTCTCACAAGAGACTGGAAACATTTTGATCTTGGATATCTAACTCAGCACTCTGCCTAAGCTCACATGTAAGTTTATAGCACTGTGGTTTCTTGTAGGAATAGTTAAAGTTAGTAAAGATTAATTAGGTATTTTTCTTTGAAATCAGACCTGTCCTACTGCATTATTTTAAGTTTCTGTGTGATCTCTGAACTCTTAGATATCTCTGTGGTGTAGTAGTTTTGTCTTGTGTTTTAATTATTTATTATTAAATATATTTAAAATCTTCTACCTGTGGCTGGTTTATGTAGAGAGAATTTATGCTTTAGAATACATTTAGATTACATTATATATTTATAGAGTTTACTGTCTAAGCCCTTCCAATAAGCCTAGACTGAATAGTCACATTACCATTGGATAATAATATTGCACAGTAATAATTGGACACCCTTTTAAGGGCCTTTTAGTAGCTGATATTATTAGCTGGGTGGTGGCAGGGATTACTACCATATGGTCTGGGTAAAGGGGCACAGCTGGAGAATCTGTATCAGCCTTTCCCAGGAGTGTCTGTGAAGTTGTATAAATACTTATCTCAAAGTGTGTGTGTGTTGTGTCAGCTACGTGGGCAGGGACACAAAGCACTGGTTGGACAGAGAGGGTACTGGAGGTTTTAGCTTGCCCATCTAGGCTGAGACCTGGACCCTATAGCTGTGCCAGTGTCTTATTGGAGACCTGGTGAGCAAGGGAGCAACCAGCCCCAGACTGACTGTGATCTCTGTGTTCACTTAAGGGAAATTGTACTTTACTGTGTGTATTAGTTATCCTTTCCTCTTCTATGAGACAACCTCCCTGGTGTTAGTGGTGAGGATTGAGGCTCATTGATTGCTGAGCCAGGGCATGGTCATCACATGTATATTTCCCAGTCAGTGGTAGGATAATTAAATTCACCCATGAGTCATGTGTTGAGCTGTATGGCAAGTGACTCCAGTAAGTCCAGGTATGCAGTATGCTTTTCCTGTTTCATGGTGGGGGCATGTAGATAGCTATGATGTGATAGAGGGCTCTGTCTATAGTTAAATGGACAAAGAGTAGCTCAAGGGAGTCATACAGTTTGACCAGTGAAGATGGATACACCTGTCCCTTTAGTTCTTTCACACTCGGTTTGTGGTCTGAATGTATGTAAGTCATTGTAGCCCTGCATGCTGGAGTGCTTTCCACACCTTTGAACCATGTCTTGGGAACTACACAGAAGTCATCATCTTCCAAAGTGAGGAGTGTTTCCAGGGAGTGAAGTTTTTTGATTAGTGTCCTAGCATTAAGCAGCAGTACCTTGAGTTTATCTAGAGAGGATTTTGTAATGTTGGAAGGTTGGTTATTTTGGCACAAAAGGGGTGGCTAATTCCTTTGCCAGTATTCAAAAGGCTAAAGGAGGCAAGTGCAGACCAACTCTGCTAATGCGCATGACCTGTTGACCATGTCTTCCCAGGTTGACAGATATTGGATCCCCTTGGAATGACACTAGAAGCTAAGCCAATTGTTAAAGTCAATAATTTTCTTTTTGTTTATATTGTGGTATCATCATTGGAGAAGGAAGAATGCAGCTTAAGGTTAGGCTTATACCTGCCTGTGACACATAATCCTGAAGCTCAGTCATGTCTCTCTTCATACAGTTCAGTGAGGTATGTCTCAAGTCATCCACCCCCACATGGACCATGGCAGATTCATACCAGTACTTGTGGTTGAATGACTTGAGTGCTTGAGTGACTTAATGAATCCTGGCATCCGACAGGCAGCCAGCTGTAACCCACTCCTAATCCAGCCTGGTGATGGGAACATATGTGCATCTTACAATGGAGTCACCTATGACCAATATGTTAGGTTTTGTTGTGTTACTCCTTATGAGCTTATTTGTTGAGACACTGTTATGTGTGTTATATGTTGTCGTTGTTTCTTGCATTGCTATAAGTGTAAGCAGTTTCTGTTTGGGAGGCCTGTGATCTTTTGGTAAGTTACTAGTGAATACCTCAGCATATGTGGGTTTATGCATCATGTCCTTATTTAGTGGGGGAAGTGTGTATGTGCTGGCAACATGTTTCACATTCAGTTTGTCCTAATGTGAGAGTCTTGCCTCTAATTTCATAGTGAAGCTGCATCTCTCACATAAAGTATTTGTTTGTTTCAGGAGTAAGTGGTTGTCAGTATACATGAGACAATTGCTACATTGCCTCAGAAAGCCCATGTCTATCAGATTGGCCAGACAGATGATGAGAAACTGCCCATCCATGATAGCAGGGTATTACTGTATGTTTTATTAGGGAAGGGAATGGGTTAATTTGACAGGACTATGCTGGTAGTGCCAAGACTACAAGGGGACCTATAATTTATGTAGGCTAAGATTGATCAATAAGGCAATGCTGCTCAATTTACAACTGAGTTGCTCCTACAGCAACAGAAAAGCTTAAAAGAGTGTTACTGACAGCTGTTAGGGAAAAACTGAGCTTCTAGGCTTTTGCATCTATATAGGGCACTGCTAACCACTGCTGAGAGCACAGCAACACCTCACAAATGTGAGGCTTAAATAAAAGTGAGGAGAAACAAGTTGTAAGCTAACTATCAGTCAGGAGACCACACAATAAGCCTTTCATCAGCAATCCCCAATTCAGATAAGGTAGATCATCACACTTTTGCCACAAGGGTGCAGAAAAATATTTTCTTAATGTAGAATAGCTGGTTTGGAGCCCAAGTGTAAAACAACCTACTTACAATAGCCCTACAACTAACAGATACAATGTAATACAGTGCAATTAACTACTTGAAGCAGCAGCAGATAGTACAGTTTTTTAAACTGACAAAGTACAGTCACAGTATATAAGAGAAGTGCAAAAAATACTTAGAGCCCTTTTCTGTGTTTCCCAGCTCATATAGACCAAGTAAGCATCTACTGCCACTACATAAATAATCACAGTCCTCCTAATGTAAAGTATATTAAAAAGTCTCTGGAGTGACTTAAAAGATTGGAAATGCTGCCACAAACAAACTTAAATATACGGATACAGAAATGTCCTTTATACAGCTTATAAAAGTGTGATTATTCAATAAAAGTACTTCATTTTGTATAAACGAGCCAAGAAACACTCAATTATATAGAATTTATAAAGGTACAAAAACAAGATAAGCTGTTTAATAACCCCTTCAGCCACTAAAATTACATGCAGAAATCTCAAGTGTTTCCCTAACCTAATCTGACTAGGCTACCTCCAAGTGTATAGATGGAAAATCTACTGACCTTTTGATGTAAAAACAAGTGTTTGCTAGATTGTAAAATTAAACTACTTTATCCAACAGCTAGCTTGATAATGAATTCAGATCAAGTAAATCAGTAGAACACACATTGAAAGGCAAAATGCACTTTTTTCAATACAAGCACAAGGAGAGGCAAATAAATAATTCAATATATCAACAGCAGTGTGGTAAGGTAGGAGGTTATTAAGCTGAATTTATAGTAGGGGTGGGCAGCTTAAAATCACCAGGCTTAAAAAGCACAAAAACAAAGGGGAGGTGAGAAACAGTAGCAGGGAATCATCAGCAGTGCTATAGTTTATGCAGGCTTGAAATCTTTTCAGCAAAAGGCAAAGGGCCAGAAATTTCCTGTGTATTTAAGTATCATTTAAGAGACGATTAACCAATGAAAAAACACATGAAATGTGCAACCTAGATAATTTAAGTGTCTATCTCTCACACATAGAATAAAAACACCAGACCAAGCAGGTTTCTTAAAACAAACAAAAAATGGAGTAGACAAAACACAAAGCAGCTCTGTCAGTCACAGACAAAATATAGGTTTACTTTCCTCACCTAGCAGGGAATCACCAGCAGTGCTTTAGGCTTAAAATCTTTTCAGCAAAAGACAAAGGACCAGAAATTAACTGTGCATTTACGTATCACTCAAAAGACAATTAACCAATGAAAAATAATGCAACGTGCAGGCTAGATAATTTGTCTATCTCTCACAGAGAACAAAACCACCAGGCCAAGCAGATTTCTTAAAACAGAAAAAATGAAGTAGGTAAAACTGAAAGCAGCTCTATCAGTCACAGACAAGAAATATGGGTTTATTTTCCTCACCCTGCAGTGAATAATTAACAGTGCTTTAGTTTTTGCAGGCTTGAAATATTTTTAGCAAAAGACAAAGGGCCATATATTCACTGTGTATTTAAGTATCTCTCAGGAGACAATTAACCAAAACAAATGTGAAATGTGCAGTCTAGATAATTTAACTGCATATCTCTCACATAGAATAAAACGCCAGGCCAAGTTGACTTCTTAAAACAGAAAACAAAATGGAGTAGGTAAAACAGGAAAGCAGGTCTATCAGTCACAGACAAAAATAGGTTTGCTTTCCATTAACAGTGTTACTGGCCAATTTCTGCATTGTCTGGCACCATAGACTGCAGACGGACTGCAGCAATTGTAGTATAGTAAATTCTGCTCCAGGAATGGCATTTCAGTGCTTTTACAGCTGTTTATATTACAGCTTTGCAGTTAAAGCCTTATATTCTGTTTGTCATTTACCTGCTTGAAGTTGCATTCCAGTGCCTTTCTGTTCCACTGTGTCTGCTCCAGTCCCCACTAAGACATTAAGCTAAAGTTTCCTAATTTCTAACTTGCATGTGGTCATTGGCCTGTAGCTCAGAATAATATGAGTAGAGGTCTAATATTGGCTTTATTTGATTTGATCCCTGTATAGCTAGCCTGCTTCTTGTAACTTGAATTTTTTCCAAACCCTCTCACTCTTTTCCTGTTATGATTTTAAAAGTCTGTTTTCTTTGCATCCTCCACTTATGGTAATCTGATTTCCAAAGTCCCTCCCTCTCCTCTTTCATTGTTATTATCTGTCATGTAAGCTATTTAAGAACTATTGCCACCTATTGTTTTCCATAGATCCATAATACCTAGTGCCTAATCAGCAAGCTAGTATTGCTGTTGAATGAAACCTCTTTTGCTACAAGTTCTTTCCTGATCATTTTCAGAGCTCCCATCTGCTCAGTACCTGCACCATACTCTGATAAGGTCCTGAATAATCCTTCTCCATACTTGGTACATAAAAGATTTATTTTAATATTTTGCACTTCAGGCAACTGTTTTACAGTGCCCTTATAATATTCTTGCTTTACATGTTGATTTTATAATTTAAATTTAATAATTAAATTAATTTAAATTCTTTAAATTGCCTTGTCTAGGTAGTTTGTTTAAGTTGTGTTGTAGTAGAATATACTCTCAAGCAATCTTTTTGTGTTTTTGCATTAAGAGGACTGGGATAATAGATCTAGTGGCAGGAGATGGTGGTCTGGTCTATCTGAGTTGAGAAACATAAAAAAAAAAAAATAGAAGTATTGTCAGTTTATTGGCCAGAGGGTTTAGAAGCCATTTTCCTGTGTTTTAAGTGCCTGTATAAATTTGGCACATATGCGTATCACTGCCCCTCATCTAGTGGTGACTAGTAGTGCTTTGTATAGATGCTGACAGCCTCAAAACAAATTTTTCCTATAAAACCATCTCTAGTAACATGGCAAGTGTAGAACAACTACTACAAACTGATAAACACAAAACTAGGTACAGAAAGCCGCTAAAGCTATAACTCTTGTAAACACTGTATTTATTAGTTTAAACGCTTCAAATGTTACACGCTTTTCATCTAACTCTGATGGATTAACTTCCTCAGAACACAAAGCCAAACACTGTCGGTTCATTTTCAAATGATATATATAAAAATAGCCCGCCAAAACATTATTACTGATTAGTGACATTATTTGTTCTTAAAGGAATAAGCTTATTTGAAAACTAATGCCCATATTAGTGAATAAACAAGATTTTCACCTGTTTTAAAAAGGTTGGCATTATACTGTAGCTCAGCTTTAATCCTAAAAATTTAATGAAAGTTTAAAAATTTTTCTTCAAATCATGAGAAATAATTAAATGAACCATTTAAAATAACAATGACATTAATAATAAAAACATTGGATTAACCATAAACACTTGTATCCATAACAGCCATCTTATATAAAACTAACACAAATACAAATGCTAATACAAGACCCAATGTGCGAAAACAAAAATGCATATGTATTAAGTATTCTTTTTGTTGTGATTCTTATATTACCAACAGGACTAAGCCTCACATCAAAGTGTGAACAACAAATTGTAGCAACAAACCCATGAGAAAACAATCCTATGCACTAAATATTGTATATTATATCTATTTGATGTGTATTTCTATTGATCGAACTTATTAATTTCAATAATTCATTGAGATATTATAAAAAATGAATGAAGGAACCAATATCATGTGGCTATCTTTCTAAACTCTTCAGTTTTAAAATACACATTAAGGAACATTTCTCATTCAGCCCTGGATATGTATAAGCATTAAGTTTTATTTGCCATAGAAGTTAACTTTTCTCTAAAAACAAACCGAAAGGACCCCCCCCCTCACATCTTGTTTAACTTGGTCAATGACTTTAAAGCAGAATTTATGTTCAGGATGAGTCATGATATGTCTTGCCAGGGCATTTTCTTCTTTGCGCAAATTAATGCTCCTAAGATGTCCGTAAACCCTGTCTCTTAATCTACGCTCCATTTTTCCTATGTAGAAACATGGGCACCCTTGGCAGGTTGCTAAATAAACCACTCCTCTTGAGTTGCAATTGAATTTACCTTTAATAAACAACTTTATCCCATTTATCTCTATTTTAGCCCTTAAAGACATATAATGGCAATAGGAGCAATTATTACATTGCATCATACCTTTATTAGAAGCCAGGAAATTATATTGTGGTTTCTTTTGGAACAGTTTTTTAAAACTGAAACCTTTTTTCCAAACTATCTTTGGTGAATTTCCCAGTTTGGATATCAAACTGCTGTCATCATTTAATACAGAAAGAACCAAAAGGCACGCAAGGTGGACTCAAGTGCATGGATCAAAAAATGCTGTAGAAATATCTCAAAAACGATCCAGCACAACGGAGAAAAAGTGCTTAAAATAATTTTATTGTGGCATATATATATATCTACAATAAATCTGCAAACCGGTTTCGGCTATATATTCAGCCTTCCTCAGTGCAAAATAAAAGTGTAGAAAGCACATCCTGGTATCTCCTTATATATCAAGAATTTAAAGGTGCATGCATGTACAGAAAGTGATTGTATATATTTTTGTATAATCAAACATATCAAAAGCTTCAAGATCCATATCAAACAAATATTGATAAAACTTGAAAAATTGAAATAAAAAATGAAAATATTAATAATAACAAATTAAATCCTTAACAGAAAAATCCCAAAGAGTCATAAATATATACTGAAAATCTGGCTACAAAAGACTAACATATTTCATTTAGCCCAGGTTTGAATACAGCTTCTAACCTGGTGATCCATGAGGATTCCATATTATTTAATCTGTCATGCCAGCCTACTTTTATATTTCTATGCATATCAATCTTATCAATGATGGTAAATTTGAATTGTGCACTTTTGTGATTTTATGGGTTCTGATAGCACTAAGGTGTTCACTAATACGATGTCTAAACAGTCTGAAAGTTTGGCCCACATAAAAGGACGAACACGTACAAGTTGCCAAATAAATCACCCAGTCCGTACTGCAATTAGCAAAAATTTTTATCTGGTATACCTTTAGAGTATTACCACTGGTAAATTCTTTGGTCTTCATAATGTGTTGGCATGCACTACAATGGCCACACGGAACACAGCCAATCAGAGGTTCACCAAATAAGGTGGTCTGTATAGATGTAGAGGGGTTGTATATTTTATAGTGTGTGAAATGAGAATTTATGGTCCTACCCCTACGATAAGAAAAAGCACACCTATTAGGTAATATATCATTTAAATGATCATGAGCACACAAAATGTCCCAATGGTTGTTGATTATCTCTCTAAATAAGGATGTGTTGCTGCCATAAGTAGTGACAAATCTAACAGGTTGAGGTGTGGATGCATTCGATCTTTCATGGACATGTTTGTATTGTAAAAGTTGTGATCTAGCTACATGTTTGACCTGATTCTTAGTTTGAATGATGCAACATTAATTGTATCCCCTGTTTATGAGTCTGCTACTCATGTCCTGTTCACATTCTGAATGGGATTCTCTAGAAGAACAAATACGTTTCATACGGAGGAATTGAGATTTGGGAATGTTGTTGATGATGTGGCGAGGATGATTACTAGATGCATGCAAAAGTGTGTTGTACTGTGGAAATTTTCTATGTACCCTAGTAGCCAAAGTGTGATCTGGTTATCGTGAAATGATCACATCTAAGAAAACAATTTCATGGTATTGCATGTTCAGGGTAAATTGAATATCCCATGTATTGTTATTCAGGAATTTCACAAACTCCTGTACTGAGGTAGGATCACCCCGCCACACCATCCAACAATCATCTAAGTATCGTCTCCATATGTCCAAATCCGCCAAAAAGATGTTGTTCTGAGAATCATATATGAATTGTTCTTCAAAAAATCCCATGAATAAATCGGCATATATGGGAGCAAAAGATGCTCCCATAGCAGTGCCTCTAACTTGCCAGTATGCTTGACCTTCAAAATAAAAAATATTTTTGGTCAACAAATATTCAGTCAGTTTAATCAAAAAATTGTTGAATCCACTGGTGTATAGTTGTGAACGATCAAGCCAATATGTAATGGCTGATAAGCCAGCATCATGTGGTATGCTGGTGTAAAGTGAAGTAACATCCAAGGTACATAGCCACCAATCTGATTCCAATTGAGTGTCTTGAATAATGTTTAGAAATTGGGTAGTGTCTTGTAGCCTGGATCTAACCATGGGTAATAGTGGCTTAAGATAATAAGTGAGAAATGCTGATATAGGTTCGGTAGGAGAAGCCCTCCCAGAGACGATAGGTCTGCCTGGTGGGCATGTCGGATGCTTGTGGATCTTTGGAAATAAATATAGGTATTGTGGAATGGGATCAGAAACTTTAAATTGTTTGCATATATGTTTATCTATGATAACCTCTTCCTTAGCCAGATCCAAAAGAGAATCAATATGTATTTTGAAATTGGGTGTTGGATCAACCACCATATGTATGTAGAATCTGACATCTGATAATTGCTTAAGGGCTTGATTTTGATACATACTCCAATCCATTACTACAATACCTCCACCTTTGTCTGCTGGTGCAATAACTATGTTGTGGTTTGAACTGAGTTCTTGTAGCGCCTGTCGTTCTTGTAAGGTTAAATTATGTCTAATCAGTTGAAAGCCCCTATTGAAATGTAAATCCTTCATAACACATTCTTTAAATATGGCCACGTGTTTGTCCATGGGAGGTTGAAAGTCAGACTTCCCAAATTGGAACCCAGTAGATCTTTGAGAGTTATCAGGATCTGCAAAAAATATTTTGAGATTAATCAATCTACAAAAATCATTGAGTTCATTGGCAAGTATGTGTTCAGGTACAAAAGATGTCGGCACAAAGTTTAATCCCTTATTCAAATGTTTATTGTGAACCGATGACAATTCAATGGAAGAAATGTTATGCACATTTTTTGTTAACTCACAATCCTTTGTAGCAGTTGTTGTAAACTGTGTGTATCTCCTCCTATGCTTCCTGCCCCCTCTGCATTTCCTGGGCCTAATGGGTCTATAATTGGTTGGCGCTTGGCCACTGGGGACTCCTGGTTGGAAGGGCAGTCATAATCTGTGGCAGAAGATGTGTCATCTTCTGAGGTACCACTGGTTACCTGGGTGTTTTTCCTTCAGAATTGACCTGGGCCTTTTTCTCCTATTGGTAATTTTATTACCAGAATCAAAAAATCATACATTTTTTTGAGTG
The DNA here is from genome assembly GCF_019279795.1 of Protopterus annectens. Classification (NCBI taxonomy): domain Eukaryota; kingdom Metazoa; phylum Chordata; order Ceratodontiformes; family Protopteridae; genus Protopterus; species Protopterus annectens. The sequence goes on from NC_056732.1 coordinate 653,373,540, forward strand.
ACAAAGGGTTTACCCTTGTCATAATCGGCTATATCACATTGGAATTTTTGTGTTTTCTTCTTGATTAATTGCTCTTCCAGTATGGCTAAATCCTTGGCCAAATTTGTAAGATATGCGTGATAAAAAACCTCTGCCTCAAAAGCTTGGGCCTCCAAACAATTATTATGAATTTCTATAATCTGTGAATCGATCATATGTTCATAATAAGAAATAAGGATGTCCATGAACAACATGGACGCCTAATGTTGGGTCTGTGCCCAGTCCTTGAACAACTGTTCATCAATCAAACCAACCAGGGGTTGTGTGCAGATTCTAAGTCCATGGGGTGTTATATTTTTTAACTTATTTGCTTTGAACAACTTTAAGTGCCAAATATTAGCTCTTAGAGATCTCATGTTTCTAGTTATTTTTTGAAACTATGCCACAATGATGTTTGGCATCTCCCTGATTGGTGTTAGAATCTTCATTACCAAAAAAGTTCAAACCAAAGGCTTCCAAATTATCCTCATCTGCAGACAGTCCTTGTAAAATTCCCTTGTGATCCATTTTACCACTCATAGCTACACTTTAAGGAAAAGACCCTGGCTATATAAGGTTTGTATCAGGGTCCGTAGCCCAAATGTAATCAGGGTGCATTAAATACTAACAAATCCAAAGCTTTGATTTCAATAGAAATGGGAATGTTGTGCATACAGATTCAAGGTCACAAAACCTATGATCTCATAAACATGAATGCGTAATACCTTAGTCAAAACTATAATCACATTATTAGTACAGAATGAAACAAAATCGGCCACAAAAAAGTCCTGTATTTAAAGTCATAGAATCTCCACCAAAACAAATGTACGCAGCCGACCTTCGTCTCAACTGCTGTATCCTAATAATTGTTCAATACCCTGCAGTAGTAAAGCCAAATCCTTATATGACAAAAAAAGGAAAAAAGTTTAAGGCCGACCTACGTCTCTGCCTCTATCTTCCAAACTATTAAGGGTTAACACCTTATTTGGTTGAAAACATATCAGCCAATGTCAAACTTGACTGTATATGTTAGGAATAATTGACCAAATCTAATAGTGATTAATGTTCATACAAATGCCATATCCTTATATGACAAAAAAAGGAAAAAAGTTTAAGGCCAACCTACGTCTCTGCCTCTATCTTCCAAACTAATTAGGATTGACACCTTATTTGGTTGAAAACATATCAGCCAATATCAAACTTGACTGTATATGTTAGGAATAATTGACCAAATCTAATAGTGATTAATGTTCATACAAATGCCCCAATATCTGTATATTGTAGAAGTATGGAGCGACTGGACCTTAGTAATGGGCCTAACTATACTTGTTACATTTCAATATGGGGCATGGAACCCATGCACCACATATATGTAAAAGTTGACTAAGTTTAAATATATTTGTAATTCAAAAGAGAGGAACACCTGATATGGAATCACAGATTGCTACCAGAATATGTATGCACACAAATATAAAAAATGCTATACATATACACCCTTATTCAAAACCTGCATCCCAAAAATTGCTCTGGATGTGTTATATTCAAAGAAACCCTGAATGAATATAATACATATACAAAATCCATAAATATGAAAAGGATAGAATCAGGACCAATGAATCAGGCTGGAGAGTAAGCTTAATAGCTTGAAAAAATAGAATGAAATGTGTAGGGTAATAAGGGTGACTAAGTTCACCTAATATGCCAAAATCCAAATCACTATTTAAATCAGTTTAACAGAATTGGTGTCCACCAATACGAATAAATCCCAAATACCCCATTCACATCACTTTTTGTACATGCATACACCTTTAAATTATTGATATATAAGGAGATACCAGGATGTGCTTTCTACACTTTTATTTTGTACTGAGGAAGGCTGAATATATAGCAGAAACCGGTTTGCAGATTTATTGTAGATATATATATATATATATATATATATATATATATATATATATATATATATGCCACAATAAAATTATTTTAAGCACTTTTTCTCCGTTGTGCTGGATCGTTTTTGAGATATTTCTATCATTTAATACAGCCCAATTTTTCATTATAATTTCTCTTATACTACGGAAATCCAAAGAAAATCTCAATATACAAGCTGAGTTGAACTCGACATTATTTGATTGTTTGGTTGTTCCTTGTCTTACATTGCCAAGATGTGGAACGGATTGATTATTGAAAAGAACAGTTTGTTGCTGCAAATTGGGTTTGAAATGCCCATTTATTCTTTTAAACCTTACCTCTTCAAGTAAAGCTTCTAATAAAGAGATGGTGTATGCTCTGTTTAAAAACATCTGTTTTAAACTTGAGCATTCTTGTTCAAAATTTTCTTCGGAAGTAATCATTCGCCCAGCTCTAACTAACTGGCCTTTGACCACTGACTTTTTTTGATGTACTGGGTGTGCACTGGAATAATGTAGGAATTTATTAGAATATGTAGATTTCCTAAATATCTTTGCTTCATATACTTTTTGTTGTGTGTTCTTACTCAGTGTTACATCCAAGAATGAAATCGAATTTGTGTTAAATTTGTGGGTTAGTTGTAGAAATTCTGTACAATCATTTAATGTACTGATGATTTTTTCTGCAACATACTCATCACCTTTGATGATTATAAAGATGTCATCTATAAATCTCATGTAAAATTTGATTATATTCTTGAGAAAATTATTCTCAAACACAAATTTGTTTTCCCAATATGACATCACCAAATTAGCAAAACTAGACCCACAAGGCGATCCCATTGCTACGCTTTTCTTTTGAATGTAAAACTGATTGTCAAATAGAATGAAGTTATACAACAAGATAACATCCAATAACTCCCTTACTAAAGAGGCTTCCTCCTCTGAGGCATTTTTTTTGCTGCATTCTTGTTATAGCCCAGTCTATACCTTGCTGGTGTGGTATGCTAGTATATAGCTCCTTAACATCAACTGTTAAGAAATTATTTTCCTGTTGAAATTCAAGGTTGTTAATTTTTTCTAAAAATGCCCAAGAATCTTTGATGATCCACTGTTCCATTACTACATATTTTTTTTATTATTGCATCCACAAATTTGGCACAGGCATAAGTGGAAGATCTCCTTCTATCCACTATTGGCCTGAAGGGTGGATCATTGATGTTTTTGTGGATTTTGGGTACACCAAACATGGAGGGTACTCTTGGAGACTCAATAATCAGATAATTAAACGTATGCATATCCATTCTTGCTTCAATGTATAGTTCATTTAAAAAACTTTTAATAAATTGGCTAGATCTATTATATTCATTGATAGAAGATATTTCATATGTGTCTGATGTTAATACTTGCTTGATCTTCCTCACATAATCTGATGTAGCCATCACTATGAGTCCCCCTCCCTTATCTGGGTTCATCACCCTTACATTGGCTGACAACAACAAATCTATATTATCTTTCTCATCCTTACTCATGTTATACTTATAGTCCCTATTGTGCTCATTCAATTTCCTGAGATCTAATTCACATATTTTTTCGAAAGTATACAATGTATTATGTAATGGTGGATTATAACAACTAGCAACTCTTAATTGGTTCCCTGTTGTGGGTTGTCCACCTAAGAGTTGTTTCAAGTTCAATTTCCTCACAAATAATTTCACATCACAAATTGTTTGTGCAATATTCATTTTGTTTGTGGGTACAAATGTCAAACCTTTTGACAATGCATCTGCTAGTTTTTCTGTTACATGGAAGGTTGAGAAATTATAAACTGTGTAATCCTTTTGTTTGTTTTTGACAACAACTAATGCATTTTGCTGTTGATTTGATGATGTCATCTCCTGTAATTGTGGTTCTTCTTCCTGTTCCACTGTTTTTTTTGACTGCGCCGTGGAAAACCCTGTTTAGAATTAGAAGTGGCAGCCTGTTGATTGTTCCTTGCCTCATTATTATTGTTATTGTTGCATTCTCTAATTCTTTCACTCCTTCTGATGTTCTCATTGTGCATATCATCTGTGTCAGTATTGTTGTGCATATCTCCTTGTTGTGAAACATCCAGGTTGCCAAAGGGATATTTTGCAACATGTCTATGCCATCAGTCAGTCTAGGCTTCGACATCTGTAGCTTTGACCGTATTTGTGAAACTGGGGGTGGGGGGTATGCAGACCCTGTCTTATATTGTGACTGGTCTCTTTGAAGTTTATTAATTTTGGTTTGTCTTATTTTCTCGAGATGTTGTTCTATGCTTTGAAAACAACGCTGATATTCATATTTATATCTTGTGAAATCTGCATGTTGCTTAATTTGTACATCAAGAGATTCAATAACTGGTTCTGATTCTTTTATTAACAAGGTGTAATGTTTAATCATAGTCTGTAGCAATGTAAGCCCTTGTTGATTGAAAAGTTTTATTAAATCTTGATGAAAAACTGAACCCGGCACCAATCCCGTCGGGTAACGCCAGATTCTGAGTCCTTTTGGCACAATTTCTAACCTCAAACACTCTTGGAAATATTCAATTTCTAAACAAAGCTTCTTATATTTCAGCATGTTATAATCCAGCGCATTTAACATCTCAGATATAGCTTTATCTGGTGTACTATCATTTGGTATGCTGTTACTAGGAGTATTCGCTCCCAATAAACCTATCGGCATCACCAGCCAGTCTTTCAAGTTAGGTGCTTGTGTCAGAGCATTGCTTGCTGGCTGCTGTTGTATTTGTGTTTGCATATTATTTTGAGATATCAAACCATTACTGTTATTGATATTAAAATCCGTGTTGTTATTTGACGAACTAGAGGTATTCAGCGTTTGTCTTTGTGGGTTATACTGACAAGCATTTTGTTCGATAATAATGTTTTGCAAAGTACCTGTTTGTCCTAAATGTTGCCCAGGCATAAAATCGCTTTGTTCTGCCTGTACCAGTTGCAGGCTAGTGGAAATCTCTTGCCTGTCTTGTCTCGGCTGTAAAGTTGTTGAAACGACCATTTGGTCCTGTTGTTGCTGTTGCCATTGTGCTGCTGCTACTGTATCCAACCACTCGTTCATAACTTCAACTTATTGTGACAACAGTTGAATCAAAATACTTAAATGATGTATAGAATCTGATTCTTCATTGTCGTGCCCCTTAAAATATTCGGTGTGTTCTCCAATGAGCTGTTAGCCATAGCAGACCACGTAAACACGAAAAATACTACGAACTGATTAACACAAAACTAGGTACAGAAAGCCACTAAAGCTATAACTCTTGTAAACACTGTATTTATTAGTTTAAACGCTTCAAATGTTACATGCTTTTCATCTAACCCTGATGGATTAACTTCCTCAGAACACAAAGCCAATCACTGTCAGTTCGTTTTCAAATGAGATATATAATATATATATATATAAGTGTAGAACAACTACTTTGCTTGTTGAGTAGTGAAGAGCAGCTAGTTTGCTCACTAAGGAGCACTGCCCCTTGAATTTAGTATTAAATAGTCTAGTCTAGTCTCTAACCTAAAAGCACACTTAGTGATCCCACTATTAACTCCTTGTGCATTGCACCCTTGTAGCTCACCCGATAAAGGACCTGACATCATGGATATGCACTTTTGCAATTTTTCATACACCAGTTTTGTGCATATGGGTAAATTCAGACAATGTAACAAATGCTTAATGTTCAATGACAACCATTTAATCATTCAAGAAACAAATACAGTATGCAAGAGATGTATATACACAATGTCGCTGGTGGCAAAACTCTCATGTACACTCATAATATCAACCTGGTTGTCAGAAACACATACACTACTCCCACTACACATAGTAAACTTACTTACACCAAGGCACTTAAATGCAATCTTCCCAAACCCCAAAGACCTCCCAGACATCCCATCTGCAAATTGTATCCTCACCAAACCCAAAAGCACTCAAGAAAAATAACATCTTAGACTGCTCATACAGTTACACCCAATGGACCCTCAACTATCAATTCCATAAGGCAAGCCAATACACTACACAGGACTATAGCCATATGGGACTCCATTGTATGACATACTAATGCCCCACTCAGCAGACTGAACAAGGAGAAAATGATGGTCATTTGCCTTTCAGTGTCTAGGATCCTCCAAGTCATGCATGCACACAAGTCATTGCACCACAGGTACTTATATGATTCCGCCATAGTCCATGTAAATGTAAATGCCCTGAGATGTAGCTCTCTATATTATATGAAGAGTGGCACTATGGAGCTCTCAGACAATATGTCGCAGGCTGGTATGTGCCTAGCATTGAGCAGCATTCTATCTATCATTCTATTCAGCAAAGATGATGCCATAATATGAACAGAAGAGGATTGACTTTAGTAATTATGCCTTTCTAGAGGGAATACAATATTTGTCAGCATGGGATGGCAAGGTTTACAAACTACATTACTTTGCAAAGGACAATCTGTACCTATCCCCTCTAGGCTTTCAAATATTGGCCAAAATATCATCCTCTCCCATAAAACCTTCTTTAGGCAATGTCAAATTTGCAAACATTCCAACATAGCAAAATCTACCCAAGGAAATCAAAAGGTGTTAGTGCTCAATGTGTGAAGTCCAAACAAGAAGCTCCACTTTCTCCAAGCTCTATTCACCTTGAAGAATGCAGACATCTGAGCAGTTACTGTGACATGATTTAAATCCACAGAAAGTACCCCAGTAGTGCAAGGCTTCAGTGTCTTCACACATTTAGACCAGCAACTGCACAGACAGGGACTAAAGGTAGAGGTGTCTCGAGCTACATCAATAACAAGCTTACTTCTAGGATGGTTAAACACGATGATGCACTGGTGTTTCTTCATGCCCAAATTACCATAGACAATGTCCCATGCCATATCCTAGAAAGCTATAGGTCATCCTCTATGTCCCAATGAATCCCATTAGCTCATACCTATTGGAGACACTCCCCATTCAACCAAATACCATACTCATTGGGACTTTAATTACCCTGCTATAAACTGGGAATCTTGCATGACCCCAAATTGGCAGGTGCAGAGATTCCTGGAATTTGTAAACACAAACTCCCTAGACCAGTTAGTGCATATGCCAACTTGAAGTACAAGCATATTGGACCTGGTTCTCAGAAACATGGGAGAATGCTGCCAACCTCATCCCCAAGTGTCATGTCATCTCTGGTAAGGTTAGACCACAAAGCAATCTCCTTTGAAATAAGAATAAATTCTGTAACCCAAGCAAACTCTGTAACAGTTAGAAACTACTCCACAGCAAAATACCTTTTATTAAGTGATAATTTGTCAAATATTCAGGTAACACAACAGCCTATGTAGAACTATTCACAGAAACTCTGTACCACCATGTCAATGACTACATAAAGGCTGTTATGCCTACCAGAAGTAAGCCCAAATCTAACTCATAAAACAAACCATCCTGGTGGAATCCAAAATTAAAAAGGTTGCACAACAAAAGAAAAGAAAAGTCATAGCTAAAACTAGGAAGTGTAATACCTAAAAAGATAAAAACTCTCTCATTAAACTGAATAGACAACTAAGAGGACTAATTAAGTCAAACAAAGCATATTTTGAGGTAAAGATAGAGTCCCATGCTATGGACAACCATAATACCTTCTTTAGCAATGTCCAAAATCTCAAAGTGTGCCAAACTGCTGGTAAACAGATCCACATTCACGGACTCAGAAGATATAGCAAATCTCCTGGCTGATAAATTAATTTCCAAATTTAAATTTACCCCCTTCCCACCCACTGCTCCCCCCCTCTAACATAACCTGCCCAGCTATCAATATGGAGCAGGTCTTAGATGCACTCTCTTAGGCCAAGAATACAGGTTCAGTGGAATCTGATGATATCCCAGGATGCCTCCTAAATAGCCTGAAACATGACCTACCAGGACCACTCATGTCATTATTTAACCATAGCCTCAACAGGGGCTTTGTACCTTTTGAATAGAAGACCTCAATGGTCATTCCTCTGCATAAGGGTGGAAAATCAATGGATCCCAGGATCCACAGATTCATTATTCTGACTAGTCTCTTAAGTAAAGCCATGGAAAGAATTATCATACAGATGATTAACAATGTCATAGAAAACCTTTGGGCACTGGACCCGACCCAATTTAGTTTTGTCAAAGGCAATTAGGCATACACACCTGTGCAACTCACTAGATATCCAGTTGGCTCACAGACAGGACCCAGTAAGATAGGATCAGACAGATGATCTCCACAAAGAAGGTGGTCACAAGTTGAGTCCACCAAATCTCTGTGCTGGGTCCATTCCTCTTTGACATCTATTTTTTGGAAGTCAAGGCCAATGTCAGTGACCTCTGGTTTAGCATGTTAACACATTATTGCAAGCTAAGAGCAGTCTTAGAAACCTTCCGATATGCTGCTGTCATACAGGAAGGCCTAACACAGACTAATGACTGGTGCCAAAGCCATAGCTTAAAACTCATTGCCTAGAAATGCATAATAATTCCTTTGGGAAAGTAGGCCAACCAGGGAAACTACCTAATTGATAATACACTCCTAAAAGTATAAACAGTAGTCAGAGATTTGCAGACTCATGTGGATAGTAACCTGGCTTCCAACCAACATGTGTCTAAGATAGTAAGAAAATCCTTCTGTGCCACCCAGCTTATACATAAGGGCACAACATCTAGGTCCAGGGCAGTCATTGTGCCACTTTACTCAGCCCTCATCAAACATGTCATTGAGTATAATACCCCCTTCAGTATGTACATGACCAGACACATTTCACAAGTGTAATGTCAAAAAGATTCCTCACAAAAAGAATACAGGGAGAAAACACAATGCCCTATGCAGAGTTCCTCAAAGCCCTATTTCTATAATCTGTTTCCTACCGACTGCTAAAAGGCAGTTTATGCCCAGCGTACAAGGCATCCTCAGATCTTGCACCAATAGACCTTTTGCATATCCATTAAATGAACAGCATCAGAACTACTAGATCTACTGATTTAAATTTTGCTTGTGACTTATATTAGACATGTTGGAGGGACAGGTATATATATCAGAAAATCACCATGCTCTGGAATAGGCTTACCATCCATGTGAAGCAGAGCCTTCCCTAACCCTTCTCAAGTGGATAGGAAATCAGAAATTCACCTCTGATCTGACACCTATATCGCTGATAAACAGAGACAACTATTAAATCATGCCCTAATTAAAATACACCTTGTAAATTAACCTGTATGGCACAATAACTCATGGGATACATTTGAGTTGCATTGAAAGGCTTATAAAGGCCTCAATGGTTGTTAGTATAAATCTATGACTTATGAGACTGTGAACCATTCTCATGCATTATAAACAAAACATTTTGAAATTTCCTTTATAATGAGGATGCAGGGCAGGAAAACCTGTGCAACATGCTCATGAATTATAAGCAATACATTTTTCAGGGCTGAATGTGTGCAGTTATAATGAGGGTACACAACAGGATAGTAATGTATTTTTTTTTCATGATGAAAACAGGGTACTTAGGAGTATACTGAGAGTGCAGAGAAGCACAGCTCTGCATAACATGCAAAGTTATATTATCTGCATCCACGCAATAGCTATTATGGAGCAGACCATTGGTGAATGCAGTGTGAGCTTTCTTGTTAGCTGGATAGGGCAGGAGTGAGAAATACAGTTCAGAGAGTTGCTAAGGTTCCTTATGCATATTTCACTATTCTGTTTTTCACTGTTTAGCTGAATCTTATATGGGCTTCAGTATCTGTGACTATAATTACAATTCAGCCATGTTATGGACCTGTACTGGTCTGAAATGCTCATAGTACAGCCCTCAGTGTCTGTGCACATCCATGTTATGGACCTGTACTTGTTTGAAATGCTCATAGTACAGCCTTCAGTGTCTGTGCACATCCGTGATATGGACCTGCAGTGGCCTGAAATGCTCATTGTACAGCTCTCAGTGTTTATGCACATCCATGTTATGAACCTGTACTGGTCTGAACTACTCATAATACAGCCCTCACTGTCTGTGCACATCTGAGTTATGGACATGCACTGGTCTGAAATGCTCATAGTACAGCCCTCAGTGTCTGTGCACATTCACATTATGGACCTGCACTGGTCTGAAATGCTCACAGTACAGTACTCAGTGTCTGTGCACATCGACATTATAGATCTGTACTGGTTTGAAATGCTCATAGTATACCCATCAGCGTCTGTGCATATCCACGTTATGGACCTGTACTGGTCTGAAATGCTCATAGTACAGCCCTCAGTTTCTGTGCACATCCACATTATGGCCCTGTACTGGTCTGAAATGCTCATCGTACAGCCAATGTCCGTGCACATCCACATTACGGTCTGTGTAAGCAGATTAGGTATTGTTACTTTGGATCTGATTTTCCCTATTCATCAACTCATTGGTGTCTGTCAGGTCAATACTGAGAGAGTAAGACATCAGATGAGAGTATTTTACATGTGACAAAGACCCCCTCCCAAATATGCCGTTTACTATCCTAACTCATATGACCACATGCAGAACCACCTCATTTTAACAATTATTCTAAATGCTTTGCTCTTAAGTTCTTTGGTCTGCCATCATTGACTGAAAGAGCATCAGTTAGTCATCAGAGAGTCAAATTATTACTCATCAGATAATACTTTATACAGGAGATATTACAAAAGAAAATTTAACTAACATGTATGATGTATGTATGTGTGTTTGTGTGTGGTAAGGTATGTGAGTGTGTGTATGTGTGTATGGTGTGAGTGCATGTGCGTGAGTGTGTGTGTGTGTGTGTGTGTGTGTGTGTGTGTGTGTGTGTGTGTGTGTGTGAGTGTGTGTGTGTGTGTGTGTGTGTGTGTGTGCGTGTGTGTGTGTGTGTGTGTGTGTGTGTGTGTGTGTGTGTGTGTGTGTGTGTGTGTGTGCGTGTGTGTGTGTGTGTGTGTGTGTGTGTGTGTGTGTGTGTGTGTGTATGTACATGTGTGTGTTGCTAAGGTACTGTAGCACCAATTGGTTTATATGGAATATATAATGCTACACTAACCTAATGTTCTGTGTTTGTGTATTGAAGAGGTAGGCATCTGCAATTTGCTCTGAAGAATCAATTCTGTTAATGTTCCACCATAAATACAAAGTAATACAGCTTCAGCATAGCTAGCTATGAACTTTGATACTACTCTTATTCAAGGAGTACAATTTAACATACTTACACAGTATGCACCACCTAGCTTAATGTACACTGACATGCCATTTCTGTAACTACCCTACTCTTTCATCTCTAAATGAGTAATTGGACATTTCCCTGCAGTTTTGTATAAACTTGCAATTTGCAGTTCAGTCCACGTGTCTAAATCTTGCCCAGATTTTTTCAGTTTTAAGAATGGTGAGGTTATTATTCATGGTACAGGATTGCCAAGATCAGAGGATGATAATATATATATAATATATATATATATATATATATATATATGTATATAAACAATGTCCACAGACAGATCGCTGAGACAAGACCAGTCATGGCAAAATCTACTACATTATGATTGGTCTGTATATGGAATGGTGATAAATGATTTAGAGACTTGACTCTCATTTTCATGGAATTAATTAATTGCTAGTAGCCCTCTTGAAAAATGATATCTTTCAAACTAAAATGCTATACATAGTTTCTTGCCTATCTTCCATCTCTGCAGAGAACCATGACCTCTGCTGTCCCTTAAACTGTACTATTAACCATAAACTTAAAGCATTCTGTGGTGATAGGACAGTTTCTTTATTGCAATGATGTCACAGTATCATGATGCACACGCACACACTACACACACACACACACACACACACACACACACACACACACACACACACACACACACACACACACACACACACACACACACACACCACAAAAAGAAAGTCTTCCACCCATATGTAAACAAATGCTACTTCTCATAAATTCCTTTTTCAAAGTGAGTTACATAATTTTTACACATTATTGTGCTTTATTTTGTGTATTGATATGTCAGTTTCTGTAAATTACTGATTTTTCTCAGTACTTGCGTCATTGCATTGCCTGTGCCTTTTTAGCTTGATTATCTACGGTTAATGTCATGCATAAAAAGAGTCCTCACACCAGTTCATGCACTTGTTTAACAAGTAAACAAACCAACAAATAAAAAAGTGATAGTTTATCTACTTTGTTGATGTGATTAACTAATCTCTGAGTTCCTTCCTGCTCTACATTATTAACCAAGATGTTCAGTTTCTACTAAGAAAAAAATTAAACATTTCCTGACAAAATCTTTAACAATGTGACTGTCGCCTGTGGTCCCTACCCAGAGTATAACACTATAATAAAACAGGCATATTTATAGGTGTACTAGAAACTTCCCTCCCAGACTTTTGCATTGTGTGTATAGAGTTTTAATTGCCTGTTTGCTAACTGGCTATGGGAATGGATCCTATGACACTTTTCTGATGAGACCCAGTCCACAAGGCAGTATACAGTTTCCATTTTTACAGGTGACAGCAAGAAGAATTTAAAGACATATAATGCATTCATTTTCAAGTGGTCTAAAATAAATTTAGCACATCAAATATAATAATTTTTTTTGAAATATTAACTATATGCATGTCATATCAGCTCCCTGCATGCAAAATAATGTTATTTTAGTTTTAATAATTATGACATAGTACAGTTGTATCAACTTGCTTTTTCTTCATGTTTATACATTGCAGAGTGACAATTTTAAACAGATCAAATACAACAACCATACTATGGCACACATCTACCCTAATTGTAACATATTTTAATGTAATTTTTAATTGCCAGTATAGACGGCACAGTAACCTTCTATAGTTCAAATAAAATACTTTTCTAGTAAGCCACGAATATTACAGATGTAAAAACTTCCTAACTAGTAACAGTAAAGTTACCCTAGCTCATACCTATCTTCTCTCTACCTTACTGTATGCTTCCCCTGTCCTAATTAATCTAAACAGGAATGATTTAAACAAGCTATCAGTATGCTACAACAAAATAGCAAAATTCTCCACAAACTCCTCCTACCGCACCCACCTCTGCCTGGCTTGAATTCCCTAACACCTTAGCTGTAAACCAACTTCTTCTAGCTCACCAAATACTGTACCAACCTGACAAAACTCTAGCCTTACAATACCTGATCATCCTCTACTCCAATAACGGAGAACTTAGATCCACTAACAAGGCACTAATCACAATCTCCAAAAGCTGTTGCAGCTCTGGCGACTCCCTGCATTCTAGCAACATTGCCAAGACTTGGAACTCCCTACCCCTACAAATCAGGTTACGACCTAATAAAACCGTCTTCAAAAAACAGCTTATTTCCCACCTAAACAATTCCTGGACATGCAACTGCTGACATATTCTAACTCCTTTCCCCACCCACTATCCAACCTCCTCTTTAAAACTCCCACAGATGCACTATATATTATCACACATTACTTGTAACTGCCTAGCACCTGGCTGACATATTCTAACTCCTGTCCCCTAACCACTGTCCAACCTCCTCTTTAAAACTCCCACAGATGCACTATATATTGTCACAATTTACTTGTAACTGCCTTGCACCTGGCAGACATATTGTAATTCCTTTCCCCTACCCACTATCCAACCACCTCTTTAAAACTCCCACAGATTCACTATATATTATCAAACATTACTTGTAACTGCCTAGCACCTGGCTGACATATTCTAACTCCTTTCCCCTACCCATCATCCAACCTCCTCTTTAAAACTCCCACAGATGCACTATATATTGTCACAAGTTACATGTAACTGCCTAGCACCTGGCTGACATATTCTAGCTCCTTTCCCCTACCCACTATCCAACCTCCTCTTTAAAACTCCCACAGAAGCACTATATATTATCACACATTACTTGCAACTGTCTAGCACCTGGCTGACATATTCTAGCTCCTTTCCCCTACTCACTATCCAACCTCCTATTTAAAACTTCCACAGATGCACTATATATTATCACATGTTACTTCCCAACTCACTGCCGCCTACCCCCCACTGTCCCATCTATACCCACTAACTGTCCCAAAGACTAAGCGGAAAAGCTTTCCCTTACAATGTCAATGCACCTGAACTTATCTATAATCTCTTCCTTTTTTAGTTTTCCTCTCTTGTCTTCTCTTCAGTACATATTTAAGATTATCTCTACTAAACATATCGTATGAACAATCGTATGTTACTACCTGCTTTACTTTTAGATGTATGTCTAAATCTCTATGCTTATGTAAATATCTTATGCAATCATATGTTATTATCTGCTATATTTTTATAACTGAATGCGTGAACCACAATGCTCATGTAAATGTCTTATTATAGTATGTTAGCAATTGTTCTGGAGCTTTTCTCCCCGGGCCACCACTGAAAACGTACAGCTCTGTCCAGTCGGACTTCCCCAGTAAACAAATGTAAAATAAATAAATAAATAAATAATTAGGTAAAGAGAGATAAGTTTTCTAGCAATAAGGATGCTATGTTGAGTATCTATTACATTTAAATCAGTAACAGAAACAGGTGTCCTTAGATATGCAAACAACTTATTCCAAATGTGTGGATAGCAATTTTAATTTGTAATGCATTTAAGTAGGTGGCACCACCAATTATCATGAACTACCTAAATTAATATCTTTTTTCCATTTGTATGTAAAATTGCTGGTTTGCACAGTGTTAGGGATTCTTCTAAATTCATTTGCAGATTGTTTTATATTTAGCTTGTGTCTCGGGTAGGAGCAATGTCTATTAGATATTAGGGAGCAATGTCTATTAGATACTAGGGTGCAATGTCTATTAGATATTAGGGAGCAATGTCTATTAGATATTAGGGAACAATGTCTATTAGATATTATGGAGTAATGTCTATTAGATAATAGGGAACAATGTCTATTAGATATTAGGGAGCAATGTCTATTAGATATTAGAAAACAATATATATTATATCTTAGGGAGCAATATCTATTAGATATTAAGGGTCAATGTCTATTAGATATTAGGGAGCAATATCTATTAGATATTGGGGAACAATATATTCTAGATATTAGGGAGCAATATCTATTAGATATTAGGGGGCAATGTCTATTAGATATTAGGTAGCAATGTCTATTAGATATTAGGGAGCAATGTCTATTAGATAATAGGTAACGATGTCTATTTGATATTAGGGAGCAATGTCTATTAGATATTATAGTAATAACCCATGTCTGGGTGTGGGTAATGCTGGATTTACCCAAGGTTGGTGTGGTTTGGTCACAAGGGTGAAGCCTGAGTGACCAAACAAAGACAACTGTGGGTAAATCCAGCATTGCCCACACCCAGACGTGGGTTATTGCTATTATACAATGACATTATTTAAGGAAAAAAATGCTTACTTTTCTTAAATAATGTCCTTGTATAGTGGTTCAGTGCTGTCCTTCCATGGCTCGTAGAGATCCTGTTACTTTTTTTGATGTACTGCTCATTCATATGGGACTTGCGTCCCAATGCATACCCATTACTTCAGTGTTTCAAAAAGTAAGCAACGGAGAAAAGAAGATCTCCGTTGCTTTGTTTTTCTTCTCTTCTTTTTTTTTTTAATTAAAAAAAATAGTTTGGGGCAATTTAGGGGTAGGAGAGCTGCAGTCCCAACTCCGCACATACGAGAAAGACAGCCCGAAGAAAATACAAGGGAAATCAGGTACGTGTATTTAATTTTATATAATGTACCTGATTTTCCTTGTATTTTCTTCAGGCTGTCTTTCTCGTATGTGCAGAGTCGGGACTACAGCTTTATTTTTTTTTTTATAGAAAAAATGAAAACTTGGACAATATCATCATCTTTCTTTGGCTATTCCCATTAGGGGTCGCCACAGCAGATCATCTGTTTCCATTTCTTCCTGTCCTCTGCATCTTGTTCTGTCACACCAACCACCTGCATGTCCTCTCTCACCACATCCATAAACCTTATCTTAGGCCTTCCTCTTTTCCTGTTACCTGGTAGCTTCATCCTTAGCATCTTTTTCCCAATATACTCTGCATCCCTCCTCAGCACATGTCCAAACCAATGTAATCTTGCCTCTCTGACTTTGTCTCCAAACCTTCCAACCTGGGCTGACCCACTAATATACTTATTCTTAATTCTGTCTACCCTCGTCACACCCAGTGCAAATCTTAACATCTTTAACTCTGCCACATCTAGTTCTAACTCCTGCCTTTTTGTCAATGCCACTGACTCCAACCCATATAACATAGCTAGTCTCATTACCCTCTTGAAGACCTTCCCTTTCACTCTTACTGGTACTCGTCTGCCACAAATCACTCCTGACACTCTTCTCCACCCACTCCATCCTGCCTGTACTCTCTTCTCCTCTCTTCCACACTCGCTATTACTCTGAACTATTGATCCCAAGTATTTAAACTCATCCACCTTCGCCACCTCTACTCCTTGCATCCTCACCATTTCTCTGTCCTCCCTTTCATTCACACACATATATTCTGTCTTAGTCCTGCTGACATTCATTCCTCTTCTCTCTAGAGCAAATCCCCATCTCTCCAGGGTTTCCTCCACCTGTTCCCTACTCTCACCATAGTTCACAATGTCATCTGCAAACATCATAGTCCATGGGGACTCCTGTCTGATCTCGTCTGTCAACCTGTCCACCACCATTGCAAATAAGAAAGGGCTCAAAGCTGATCCTTGATGTAATCCCACCTCTACCTTAAACGCATCCATCACTCCCACCGCAGACCTCACCGCTGTCACACTACCCTCGTACATATCCTGTACCACTTTTACATACTTCTCTGAGAGTCCTGACTTCCTCATACAATATCAGAACTCCTCTCTAGGTACCCTGTCATATGCTTTCTATAATTCTAAAAACACAACACAACTCCTTCTGACCTTCTCTGTACTTGTCCATCAACACTCTCAGAGCAAACATCGCATCTGTAGTGCTCTTTCCTGGCATGAAACCATACCGCTGATCACTAATCATCATGTTCCTTCTTAACCTAGCTTCCACTACTCTTTCCCATAACTTCATGCTGTGACTGATCAATTTAATCCCTCTGTAGTTACTACCACTCTGCACATCACCCTTATTCTTAAAAATTGGTACCAAAACACTTTTTCTCCATTCCTCAGACATCCTCTCACTTTCCAAAATGTCATTAAACAATCTGGTTAAAAACTCCACTGCCATTATACCTAAACACCTCCATGCTTCCACAGGTATGTCATCTGGACCAACAGCCTTTCCATTCTTCATCCTCTTCATAGCTATCCTTACTTCCTCCTTGCTAATCCATTGCACTTCATGATTCACTATCCACACATCATCCAGCCTTCTATCCTTTTCATTCTCTTCATTCATCAACCCCTCAAAGTACTCTTTCCATCTGCTCAACACACTCTCCTCGCTTGTGAGTATGTTTCCCTCATTATCCTTTATCACCTTTACCTGCTGCATATTTTTCCCAGCTCGGTCCATCTGTCTAGCCAATCGGTACAGGTCCTTTTCTCCCTCCTTAGTGTCCAACCTTTCATACAACTCTTCATATGCCTTATCCTTAGCCTTCACCACCTCTCTTTTTGCCATGCACCTCATTTCCTTATACTCCTGTCTACTTTCTTCATCTCTCTGACAATCCCACTAAAAGTCCGGGTGACTGGACCTTTTCCGTTGGTATATTGTCGGATTTACAAGGAGCACGCTGGTTGAGCTGGCCTATCAGCATGCATGTTTTGGAATACTAACGGCCAGTCATTGTATAATAAGGAACAATGTCTATTAGATATTAGGGAGCAATGTCTATTAGATAATAGGGAACAATGTCTATTAAATATTAGGGAGCAATGTCTATTAGATAATAGGCAACAATGTCTATTAGATATCATGGAGCAGTGTCTATTAGATATTAGGGAACAATGTTTTTTAGATATTAGGGAACAATGTCTATTAGGTATTAGTTTGAATGTTAATAGAGCTAGAAGAAGGGCTACATGAAGAGGGATTGTCAACCCATTGGCTATTTGGCTATTAGGTTAATGGTGTAATTATTTGAGGATATTATGAAAGATCTAAAAATGTATTAATAATGGTATGCATTAGCTGAGTATTCCATGGGGAACAGTTACTGATAATCCATACTCAGTTTTACAGATTAAAACATTTCTTGCAATTTGCTGTCCTAGATGCTGTGATTATATGATTTGGTACAGTTTGGTATGATTACAATTGTACTGTTTCTATCATTTACACTGTCAGATCTTTGAATGGTAATGCTAGACCAACTCAGAATTCTAATTACTTGTATTTACTGGACTTTTCTGGTCTATTTCCAATTGGACTGGGTACTGTAGTAGTATCAGTATAGTTTGATTTATTATTCTTACCAAAGAGTAGATTCACTGTTTTTTTGGTATCAGTTGTGATTGTTCTTTCTATAACTCTGTTAAATATGAAATCTGTCTTTCTATACTAATAAGGGATGGTCCAGACTTACGGATAAGGATGCTATTGTCATACAGTGATAAATATTTAAACAGAGGTCTGTTAATAATATTGTTTTTAAGGAGAAAACTGAATTAGTGTTGAGCCTTTCTTTCAGGCAGAGTAAAATAATAAGAAATCATGAAAAGCTAGCAAGCTTTTTCTACATTATATTTATGGGGTTTTTTTTGTTTCCATTTCTGGATGCCTGTAATGCCTGTAAATAATTTCTCTACAGCAAAAGTCATTGCTTTTATAGACATTGGCAAATTATTTTTTCTTTGCTTTTTTTAGCATCTGTTGTCCCCCTCAGAATATGTATGCATATATATACGTGTGTTTGCTGACAGCATGAGTGAACCATTCTCCTGTGATGGCTGAGTAGTATGCCCGCCTGCACCCCTATAATACTCTCATTTCAACTGGTATTTCAGATCTCCACTAGTTGGAGCCAAAGTAGTAGCTGTTCTCAAGGGCACAAATGTGATTAGGGATAGTGATATAGGATATGTGGAAGGGAATTCCTAGTTGTGTGGTGTGATTATAACAAAAAAGTTTTCATTGCTAAAGCCATCATCTCGTTCATGCTCCCTCCTGTTACCTTATTATCCTGCTTGCAATCACAGAAACATGCCCCTGTCTAAACCAGTGCTTGTCTTGATTGGTTGAACTGGTGTAGGTTGCTCACTCACACCACCCAGGCTCCTCAGGCACCCTAGCTGCTAACTGAATTGAGGCCATCTGGATTGTAGTTAGGTTCCACCCCTCTTTGTCGTGGCACTGGGCATCTGCTTGCTCTGAGCTGAAAGCTACATATATGTCTTAACATGTCAGTTTTTTATTTTCATGTTCACGTCCCTTATTCCCCTTTGTTCCCCTTATATGTGATGTCAGGGTCAAAATTGCCATTTTCTTGAATTTATTACTCATACTTTATAATGGCTCCTGAAAATACTGCTTAAGCACATTTAATATATTCACTTAATTCTGTTGCTATTAACTTTATCCTTTGAGTTCATGAAGTGCTGATATATTAATAGAATAATCTGCTTCTCATTAATTTATATGTTTGAAAATTTTGTACCTACACTTTGCTAACAGCAAGGACTATATCACCTCTTGACTTTTCAAATCTAGTTTATATTGTTCTGAGTCAATAAAGTGATGTGTGCACATTTATGTGCATGTGCTCGAGCACACGTGTGTGTGTGTGTGTGTGTGTGTGTGTGTGTGTGTGTGTGTGTGTGTGTGTGTGTGTGTGTGTGTGTGTGTGTGTGTGTGGGTGTGTGTGTGTGTGTGTGAATGTGTGTATGTTTACATGTATGAATGTGTATACATGCATGTGCATTTATGTGCATACATGTGTATCTGTGTGGGGGCTGCATGCATCTGTGAGCTATTTGTGTATATTTGCATGGTTCTGTCTTTTTGCACGTATCTGGTATAAATGTGTTAGAATATATTCACATTTTTTGATACTAGAAAGGTATACATGCATCCACAATCCCTTTTTCCCATTTTTGCACATGGGGTCTGGGAGTCCCATCAACAGTAACAAATGTCTGGAGCCAGTGTTCAAGCCAGTAGGTGGCTAGCCCTGCTGCATTTATTTTTCCATACCATATATAAACACACTCACAGCCATGGCTAGTTTAGTGTATACAATCCAATGCGAACAGAGTAAGGGCATGTAGACTCTGCACAGAAGGCACCCCAGCCAAAAATCAAACTTGAGAAACTCTTTTATGTGAGACGATAATGCTGTGCACTACACAGCACTACAAGGTACATCATATTGTATTTAGTTTTGCCATGGCTCAGTTTGAGAAACTCTTTTATGTGAGACGATAATGCTGTGCACTGCACAGTACTACAAGGTACACCATTTTGTATTTAGCTTTGCCATGGCTCAGTTTGAGAAACTCTTTTATGTGAGATGATAATGCTGTGCACTACACAGCACTACATGGTACATCATATTGTATTTAGTTTTGCCATGGCTCAGTTTGAGAAACTCTTTTATGTGAGATGATAATGCTGTGCACTACACAGCACTACATGGTACATCATATTGTATTTAGTTTTGCCATGGCTCAGTTTGAGAAACTATTTTATGTGAGATGATAATGCTGTGCACTACACAGCACTACATGGTACATCATATTGTATTTAGTTTTGCCATGGCTCAGTTTGAGAAACTCTTTTATGTGAGACGATAATGCTGTGCACTACACAGCACTACATGGTACATCATATTGTATTTAGTTTTGCCATGGCTCAGTTTGAGATACTCTTTTATGTGAGACAATAATGCTGTGCACTACCCAGCACTACATGGTACAGCATATTGTATTTAGTTTTGCCATGGCTCAGTTTTAGTACTTAACAGTCTTATGCTACTTATTCTGACATAATCTTCATTATCTCATCTTGAAAGCCTGTATCTGAATTTTTTTTTATAAAGACAAAGAAATACTTAAAGAATGAAAAACATAATTAATTTAGCTTTAACAGCATCTTTATCACTTTCCAAATGGCATTTTGGTGGCACTGCATGTTCAAGGAAAAATATAAAGTAAGATGAAAACAGTTTTGAAACAGACAATGAATGCCACCAAAAACATTCTTTATTAATGACTGTACCTATTTTAAGTACAACTGTATGCTTTATTGGTATCAAAACCATTAGTAATTATTTTAATTTGCATATAAAAAACACTGGTCCTGTCAGCAATCTTAAAGGTTTAGTTGATGACTAAATGGCCTTATCTATAACATGTAAAACATAACACAGAGAAATATGCACAATAAAACATCAAAAGAGTTAGGCTTAGGGGGAAAAGTTTTATATATATATATATATATATATATATATATATATATATATATATATATATATATATATGAAGAACCAGTCAACAAAAAGGCAACCACACCTCTGTAGGCAAATGCTATGCTGGATAAAGCACCAAAAACAAGTAATATAATAACAAGGACGCCAGAAATAGCAACCATGCATCTATTTCATCTGTATTTTCCAGGAAAGGCAAGCCACAGATAAATCCACTCCTCAACGATATATAAAGCGACTCAGAAGACTCAAAAATAAAATAAACCAAATTTAATGTAGAGTGCACTCAGTCAATGGTAAGGGCTTTCACAACAGCTTCATCATATTTATACACACACACACACACACACACACACACACACACACACACACACACACACACACACACACACACACACACATATATAGCAATATGTGTATATACATGTATATATTTTTTAAGACTACACATTTGCATAATCATGTACTCCAGGGATTTATAGATTTATTTGTATGTTTTTGGACCAAGCAAAGAGTCCTGAAACTAAATATAGTCTTCCATGTTAAACCCTAAATTACCCAGTAAGAAAACTGCATCCTTTTAGAAGTTAACTAGAAGCTAAATTTGCAACTTAGTCAGCATATGATACTACTTCAAAAAGTCCCCTTTCTCCCTTTCTTTATATTTTTTTCCTGAAATAGTTTCTCGCACATGCTGTTCATTCTGTTATTTTCCTAGAAACATTGTATACCATTACATTAAGTACTCAGTACATTATTAGTACCTATCATGCTATAACCTTACTTCTTTTTTTTTTTCTGTACAGATCTCTTACTGTTTTATCACCTTACTTCAAAGGGAGATGCTATGCTACTTTTTAGAA
The DNA here is from genome assembly GCF_019279795.1 of Protopterus annectens. Taxonomy (NCBI): domain Eukaryota; kingdom Metazoa; phylum Chordata; order Ceratodontiformes; family Protopteridae; genus Protopterus; species Protopterus annectens. The sequence continues at coordinate 653,395,731 of NC_056732.1, forward strand.
ATGTAACATATAAATCCGTCATTACAAATTTTTATTTATCCTTTGTTTACCAGGTTAGTCTTGCTAGACTAGCAGCCTCTTTTCAGGCAAGACCCAAGGTGGTATTTATACTATTAGGGGAAATTTGGCCAACACATCAGAGACTTTCCTCTACTCTTTCTGATATGTGCCATAAGATCTGTTACATCTAACTGAACTACTATCAACTCAAGAAGATGGGCCTCAGTTCAGCATGTCAACCAAAAGACAGCTCACTGTACCCTCCCCCCTTCTGCTGCATTGCAGTGTTAGTAACCCATCCACCTGCTGTGAGAATAGAACCCATAGCCTTTGGCATCACAAGCAAGTGTGAAGTCTGTTGAGTAACAGACACTGCTGTTTTTAGGAGGTGGATTTGTAAAAGAGCTTTTTGATATTAAGATTAATTGACTGCGGTGGTGGTGCTGCAGTAGCTTTGTCGCCTCACAGTAAGAAGTCCTGTTCGATTCTCAGCTAAAGCGTCTTCTGTGTGGAGACATGTGTGAATGGGCGTACCTTCGTTGAAGGTTGTGTGTCAGGGCTGGCAACTTGGCACGTAAAAATCGACTGCCAATCATTAGCGGACCGGAGTTCCGCTGTGGCAACCCCTAACCGGGAAAAGCTGAAAGACACAACAACAACATGCTTTTAAGATATGTTCTTTGTTTTTGTTTGCTTGAAACAGTCTATAATAGTGCAGCATCAGATCATCATGGCAGATGTATTGTGATAGCTATCGTTTGTGTTTTACTTTAGTGAAATAACTAATTATTGAAACTGTGCTGCTGAAATGCAGTTTTCTGTTAAGATCATGCAGATACTGAAATTAGTAAAAATAGAGCATTTTTTATATATGACAGTCAGACTTTTGATATTATAACAGTCTGTGAAACTGAATCCTTTTTGGCTATCAGTTGTAATGCTTAAGCTACATTCACGCCCAGCATACCTGTGCCTGATGCATACTACCTCTGCTTGTATACTGTTGGAGATGTTACTAATTTGTCTAAAGCAAAGCTGCCATGCTTAAAAAGGGAAAATGACGGTTATGTTCAGTGAGACTTACACATTTAACAAATACTAAATAAATAAATAGTTTTACATTTAAGTATCTATTTGCTTTAAGCTCCTACTGGCAGGAAAAAGATTTTTAGGAAAGCACAGCATGCTTCCAATGGAGCAGGGAAAGGATGGGCATGGGAGTGTAAATCCCTTTGCTAATTTCAGCTCATAGTAACATTTTCTAATGCTATACACCTGGCAGGTTGTCCTAGCCAGTTACTTAGGAATACATTTTTCCATATTAGAGAAGTATATTGTCAACATTTTTTTTTTAATTTCAACTGCAGCTGAGAAGACAGATGAAGTATTTAAATACTTTGGGATGTCTCTTTGCTACTTCTCTATTTTTCATCTTGACAGTATATTGGTTTTGGTTTTACTAGACTGCGTGGACTATACCCTGAGATTCAGAAAAATGGAACCCACAACTGTGCTGAACCAGCAACATTTGTCTGTTGTGAGTGACATGGCTTTAAGACCATGAATGACTAATGAAGGGTAGAAGCCATCAGAAACAGGAGCTGATAAGAGATCTTGTTTGCAGCCACAGTAATGTTTATGGTCAAAGTCTCCCAATATGATTAAGAGTGCATAGAAGCTGTATTAGTTAATTCTATCTTTTGACCAGAAGAAAGGTTGGAAATGGGATATAGGAAAGAATGGAAAAGGGTAAGCAAGCAGAGGGCACCACATATGGGAAACTGCTAAGGAAAGAACAGGATGATGGAAAAGAAAGTAGGGGATTTGGTGGGGAGCAGGTGCCCACTTTTTTATATATGAGAGACATATCTATTAAACTGTGACATCAACAAAGTGTGACCAAGTTATGCAATATAGTAATAGCCAATCCAGGAAATTCAAAGACAAATCATAGTGCCAGACTCAGACAGTGTTTTCTATATGCAAACAGCAGTGGAAAAAATAACTTGAATGTAAAGAATCCAACATTAATATGCAGAGTCAGTTGTGAATACAAATAGAAATTGAAGAACAGGTGGTTGGGATCAAGTTTGCACAGCTGACAGGCATGTCAAGCAGGGTAGTTGGGGAAGGAATTAAGGAGAGGTGATAGAATGAAAAACAAATTGAGTCTGTGAACAGGGGCAAATGAACACACATAAGTCAAGCAAGATTGATTGGGAGGGGATGAATTACTTAGGTAGGGGGAGCATAGCAGAGTTGGAGGTAGTAGGCAAACAAATGAAAAACAATGGTGATGTTGAGGATTGGGCAATGAACAAGGATGGAAAACACCCACAAGGGAGTTGAACACTGTAACTGGGACATAGGATGGGGATGCCCAGCTGACATCTCTGCCTGCTGCACCTCAGCTCTGTATAGCCCTCACTGGCTGTATATATAACTGAGAAGTACTTACAGTACATTTCTGCTGCTCAGGCTGTAACCTTGGCCTCCCACTGGCCAAGGACATTGGGATGCCTTCTATTTAGATTACTATAATATTGGCAGCACTGCTTAACAGTGCACTGGATGCCAGTTGCAGCACTGATTGCCTTAAACAGAGAGATCCAAATATGAGTCTTAAATTCTGGGTCATCATACTCCTCCTGAAATAAATGGTCCTGGTGGCTGGTACAAAATTCAGGAAAATCTGACTTTCCTCTGCCCACCACTGTTGAGCTCTGCAAGTTGTAGTACACTCACCAGACATATTCGAGTGCAGGTTAATAGAAGAAAAGTAGGGCTAACATATCATGGCCATGCCTACAATCCTGTTCATGATCTGATGTGCAACCTGTGTCACCCCAGTTGCATAATGCATGGTGGGAGATGTGCCATGACTGAGTACCGGAAAAGTGGACTGTGAGGTGTGGAAAACAGCAGCCATGCCTTTACAATGCAGCATGGCTTATGACCCACAAATACAGCATAGAGCATATTGGCTCCCTTTCAAACAGCCTTAGTGTGGAACTGCATGTACATTCCCTGTGCCATATTATTGACTGCACATACGTGAGATGGTATGCAGGTGCATAGGTGTATGCATGAGACTCTGAAGAACTGGATGTGATGTCATCCAACTGGGTACAATATGTAGAAAGAGTGATTCAGAGATATTAATGAGCTGAGACATCATTTGCATAATCATTATGCTTAAAAAATCAAAGTAGTACAATAAAAACAATAGCAAGAAAGTTCCAAGGTTACACCAAAGGCACAAACTCCAGATATCCTTGACGAAAAACCTTTATTGTGGCAGACCTGCATAAAAAGTTGAAGAAGCGTCACTTGGACGTGAAAGCTCTTTTTTTCATGCGGGTCTCCTTAACAAGTCCAAGGATATCTGGGTTTCTTAACTTATTGTTTCTGTATAAGCAGCTAATTGCTGCTCTCAGGTAGCTTACCTTACCCAGCATGATAGTACAATAAAAACCACAATGGTTGCAGATGTCCTCACCACACTACAGTACAAGTTGTAGACCTCTATTTGATGACGATAGAGGGAATTAGTGCTCATTAAAATAAAATTCCTACTTGCTCAAAGGAAGTTGCTATTCCTAAATATAAAGGTTTGCTTCTATACAAGTCATTGATGTCCATGAATAAGATGTCATGAAGGAAAAACATGCATTGAATCACAAAAGGATATGCACATATGTTGCAATCTTTAATTGGAGGCACATCCAAATTGTACTCAGATCTGTATGTCCTTTACATAAACAGACATACATTACCATGATTTTTTAGGATGAAATACATGAAAATAATTTTAATAAGAATGTTACTACACTATGCCGCCTTCCATTCCTGTACTGTGCTTTGCAGAGGCCATTGCTATAGAGGTTGAGAAGTTTGCTGTTACGTCAGTTTAATCAGAGCAATGATATCTAATGCTACCAAGTTGCACTTATGTCCTACATGGTAAATGTTTGTAAGTGCACACTGACCATGGCAGCCATTACTCTGTGATGTTCCTGGGGGAGGTTTTATATTGTAAACTTAATACCCAAAGGTAGCTTGATATATTTGTAGTGGAAACAGGTTGCCTATCATGTTTGTGATGGGTACTGCTTCTACACATGCAACATATTCAAATGCTTAGTAGTAGTAGCACTGATATGCTATACATGCAGGGAAGTTTATTCTACATAGAGCAGCTATAGATTCAGTTGACAGTACCATACTCAGACAGTGCTTTCTATATTCACACAGCCAAATTTTAAGCATGCATAAGATTACTAAGAGCAGGTTTTCAGAGGCTAAAAATTAGGTCCTGCTTCAGGACCTTCATCATCAGGGATAACATTTGAGAATATCTGGACCATGCTTGGTAGAATATTGTTGTGGACATTTTTGCCATGACTGCACAAGACTGGTCCTATAAACAGGTGAGACTGACATTGGGCCCTGATGGGTCCACTGACATCACCATTGATGCTGAAAGGCATGTTTATATCCTTGCATGGGAAGCCATGGTCACAGGTGAGGGACCTTCTGCAGACAGAGACAGAAGAGTTTCTGGCACCTTTCTGAGGGGGAACAGACTCCTCATAGCCCTATTGTGCAATGTTGCACCTTTCAGCTGAACTTCATCATGATGTAAGGATACCTGTTGGTTATGCCCCAGTAGGTACTGGCATGCCTGTATTCAACGTGATAAATTTAGATTGCTTCATTTACTTTGATATTGTTTGTTGCAAGGACTATAGGTCCCCTACAGGCAGTTGAACAAGTAAAGATATGTTATCAATTACTGTTATTTACCATTGCAATGTACACTGTATACTACAAGTAACACTACTGATAATGGATATGACTTAAAATGGTATTTGGCATTTCCATTCTTCACAGGTGATTCTCTATCCCGCATCTCCACCATGGAAATTCCATTGACTAACATTGGAGACTTGTTAGACTCTGGTTTGAACAGCTGGCACAGGCAGGGAGCACACTGCCAATGTTACACTGACAGGGAATGTGACCACTAGATTCCCTACTTAGTCCATGGACACAGCTTTGGTGTTCCTGGATACCAAAAATCTACACACAACACATACAGAACAGGTTATTATGGACTCTCACAATGAGTTCATTTTATCTCCTGCATGGTACAGGTATCAAATCTGCCACAAACCCTATAGGGCAGTGGGGAACAGAGGGGTGTGTATACTGGTGTATGTAAAAAGCATGAGAGCCACTGTCCCCTGAACTAGACACCCCAATGAGTGTCACCAAATATATGTGCAGAGCCATTGTGGAGGCAAAACTCTGTACCACCACAGCCTTTTGAAAGACGGTAAGCATGTGGGATGACCTCCAGGAGAGCATTTCTTGCATAACTAACACCTTTGAAAGAATTCATCATATACTGACTCAAGCAGGTCCTTCTGTAGTTATACAACCCATGGTAGATCAGTACTCCACAGCAGATCCACATCTGTCTCAGTAGATGGTGGCCATCATGCACATAGATGGTCAAGGTCACTGTTACTCAGTGGCCACACTTCTTTGGAAACATCTGTTGTGGAGGGACCAGCAGCCAGGAGATCATGCCTAGTTAAGAAGCTATGGTCACACGAAACACCAACATCTAACCAGGGGAGTGGAACTACTTGCGAGACTACTAGTAGGTGAAGCTGTCATTTGCAGGGGTACATAAGGGATGGATGTTCACCTTCCATGCATTTCCTGGACCTGTCCATGACATTAAGGTACAATGTTGCAATTACTGTTGAGGCTTGGTCCCAGTAGACACACACATGTCCACACTACTACAGCTCTCCCTGCCTCACATACTCAAACATTCAGTGCAGTGGCCTCTTACCAAATACTCCACAATAATTATCTGCAGCACAAGATCTTGCACAAACTGCAATACTATGTTTTCACTTTGTAGAATACTCATACATTTCCACGTGGAAGATGTTGTACACATGCGCTCCCTCCACCATCTGCATATTACAATAACTGCGCCTTGCCTCTGTGCTTTGTTACTTGTGTGGCCTGTGTCAGATGCACAGCATGACCAGACTCAGCATGGGCAAGCACAGTCTGGTAGTACATTTGAATTCATCATATTTCTGTTCTGTCTATATTGTACTATGTTGTACTTTGATGTACTATTGCCAGAAGCTGTGTGACAGCTGCTGTCTCCTTTCCGATACCATGGTGTACATTACCCACCTTCATCTTTTCCCTGATGCTTGGTCCTCCACTAACTCCTCATCTGGCTAACTATTTGCTGCCTGCTGCACTGTAACATGCTCATCTTGAAACAGACCTTCTTGCTACAACTGTTTCCATATTATCATATTGTGTAAAATTGCAAACACTGAAAACACTTTTGCATGTGTCCATCAGTATCATACTGCAGGGTGCCACTGGATACATTGAGAGAGTGAAAGCTTGCCCTTAGTAGTTGAGACACACACTCCATAATGACACAGGCTTTGAGAGGGGAGGGTTGTAGGCATTGCCTGCCACAGTCTGTGGATTTTGGATTGGCATTAGCAGGTATGGCAACATGGCATATCTGCAGTCACTGATAAGATAGCCCTGGGGAATACATTACCCTTCACAAAACATTCATATATGTCACAGGGATGCCATTGTAGGAGCCATGGTAACTTCCTGAGTGGCCTTTAGTCACATTCTAGATGATACACTGTGCATTACATCATACTTAGCAGTTATTGGAGTAATACTACTTATGGTTCACATACCTTCTTCTTAGTTATCAGACAGGTTCTTAATTTCTATGTGGGTGCAGTCTATGGCCCCCTGTACTTCAGGAAAACTAGTTATTTCATAGAAATCCAACATAGTGTTTGCTCTGTGGTAATCATATATGCTCCACCACAAGCTGAAAAACAGCATTGGAAAATTGATGGAGTATTCTAGTGGTAGATGCCCAAGTTACCCACACTATGCCCCCTACTGGCTGCTGAAAGGTCCATGTAACTAGTAAATGTGAACTTGAAGATACATGTACACCCACTGGGACTCCCACAGGCTTGCAGATGAAGCCAATACATGTCTACCACCTTCTGCATGGTATCCCCATATATATTTTACTGCTATACAATGTCAGCGTCAAGAAGGTCATAAAATGTTAGGTATGAATAGATGGCATGGCACCTCTGAGGATGACAATATACATAACCTAGCCCAAGGGCTTGGTATAATGGGTAAGGTGCTTGTCTCACAGACACATGGTACAGGATTTGATTCTAACGTTTGGAAGGGGAAATTAACTAGACTAAAATAGCCCATAAAGGCAGATAGCTTAGTACTTACTTATGAACCATAGTGAAATTAATAGCTTGTTGAATATACACATTAATGAATGCTATTGCTACAACCCCTAGCATAGCTCCTTGACTTTTCTGCATGCACACAATGATTTTGTTGCAGTCATTGACACTAGCATTCAAATACCACATCTGCACTCTTTATACACTGATGAATTACACTGCAATTGTATTCTCCCTCATTTGCATACACTGAGTCCTTCATTTTAATACTGTTTTTATTACTATACCATTATACTGCCATTAGCATATATCTTATTCAGTTATGCAGCTTGACTCCATTGGTTGCACTGAGTGAGTCTTTGAATCACTTACACATTGTGCAAGGCTGCTTCTCATACATAGCCACTTACCACAATGCAGCAAACATTTATGAATCCCAGCTATAGTCTCTGTAAGGATAACTATTTGAAATTTCAGGATCAGCTAGACTGATTCTGAAGCATGGAGACTGAATGGCCTGCATATACCAAGTCCAAGAAGGCCATTTCTTGTAATATTCCCTTTTCTCTGAGGTATGGCAATCACACAATAAGTATATATAACTTCACTGGATGTGGGGGGCTTGATCCCCCCTCCACCTCAAGGAGGGCAAGGGGGCTTTCCTCCCTACAAAAAAAGTGGTTTAAATGAGAAGGGTGATGCTCAAGATCTGTCCTTCTCCTGTATTTTCATATTTTTTCTTTTTTGGGGCTTACCATTTCAGGTGTCAACATTTCAATGGAGAGCCCTCTGTAAGCTTAGAATGATGTTCATATTGGATGCTCAGTAACAAGTGTTGTCTGATCTTCCTAAAGGCAGTGAAACATTATTTATCAGTTTTTAATGTAGTAATCAATCACTGACTGTGGGTAGTAGATTGATTCTAGCAGAAACATTTCAATCGCATCTCAGGACCATGGAAAAAAACTATTAACATTATAAGACTTCCTATCATTAACAACAGTTATGCAAATCCATGCCTCTCAACTGTACAGGTTTTCACAGAATGTCCAGATTATAACTCATATTTTTGATCTGTTTCTCCTATTTATTATTATTTTTTTTGATAAATCACTGAGTGATCTAAGGATTAAAGTCACTAAATAATGACATGCATTTGAGTTGCAGACTTTTCCTTTAGAAAATGTATTCCAACACAAATTCTGTTATTATTCTGTTACTATAGCAACTTTCTAAGTTTATAAGAGCAATATTTAAAATGTGTCCCTATTTTTGGGCTTTTGCCCCTTCCATTATGTAAGGGTTTGTCCTGATTTTTTGCACTAAGAGGTTGAGAGGTATGTCCAAATATAATAATTACTAAATGGTAAATATTCCAATAACGATCGAAACAGCACTGGGAAGTCCAACGTATCTTTATTAAAATAATTCCAAAATTAAGCACTTTCGTCCACCACAATGATAGCCTTTTTCAGAATAAAAGAAAATTAAAATAATACTCAGAAAATAAAGACCTATAAAGGTTTCTGTGTATTATTTTAATTCTGTTGTACATCGGACTTCTCAATGCTGTGTTGATCATCACTGGATTATTGGAAGTTGCTTTTATGATTGCTGTGGTTGCCTGCACAGTTTAAAATTGTAAGTATTAAGAACATGTACTGAAAGACATATTGCATTATATTATATGTTATATATAATGTATAAATCTCTCTCTCTCTCTCTCTCTCTCTCTCTCTCTATATATATATATATGTATATATTCATATACACATATATGTATATATGCATATATGGAATATGTTACTACTAATTATTGATGTGCCTTTATATTATGCTTATTTTATCAGCAATGTTCATTCCATCATTGCACACACACATCAGCTACAGATAATATGGATCCGAAATAACAGCAAAACCACAACAATCTCATAAGAAAAGCAAAACAGATCTCTTTTGTGGTCTGTAAAAGATCACAACAAAACATCAAAAACTCTACTTTTATTTGGAAGGGGTGCTTTCTCTCCATTCTCCCATGTAGAGACTTTGACACTACACCCTCTATCTTAAATATACTAACTCCACAGTCATGCAGACATGACCACAAGTGAAAAACCAACCAGAAAGAATGAGTCATTTATATGAAATTCAGTCACTTCTGCACTCAATTTAAAGTTCCTCTGGCAACTTCTGATACTGCTGATGGATGTCAACAAGCTGTGCAATTGACCATTCCCCCCTGCAACCATATATCAATAAACCACTCCCCCTGCAACCATATAGCAAAGGGTAATATAGCAAAGGATAATAAGGTTAAATAAATGAGCAATTCAGTAAAAACTACAAGAAAGACTTAGCCAAGTTGGAGTCTTCTCTGTCTACTACCTTAAACCTCCTGTGTTGGAGGCCCATAGGATATATGCAAATGACCCCTTAGGAGCATAGCAGTGTTTCAACAACATGAGTTATGAATGTCCAAGTTTAATTTTGAAAATGAGGGTCAATAACAAAATGTCAAAACCATTTAAACTTTTGGGACCTGCTAGAGTGAGTCCTGTAATACAGAGACTTAATGGCCGAAAGAATGGACTTACACATAATTAGTCTTATGTGCCATTTCTTGGACTATCCCCTTTTCTCTGAGGCAGGGCGATCTTGGAGCAGGCAGCAGGCATTTATATATATATATATATATATATATATATATATAGATATAGATATATATATATATATATATATATGTGTGTGTGTGTGTGTGTGTGTGTGTGTGTGTGTGTGTGTATGTATAAATATATATATATATATATATATATATATATATATATATATACACACACACACACACACACACACACACACACACACACACACACACACACATAAGTTTGAGGTGGGGGATTCCCCTCCACAAAAATAGTTTTTTAGGAGAAGTATGATTTTTGAGATTCGCTCTTCTCTGGGTTTTCGGTCTTTCTTTCTTTCTTTATTTTTTTTGCTTTCCGTCACTCGACATTTCAGCAGAAAGCCAAATCAGCTACACAGTTGCTGAACTAGATGTTATACCATGATTTGTTTATTGCTTACCTACTACTTTCCAACATGGTTGAAACCCTCTGATGTACTAACAGTCACCTGCCTGCTGTATTCCAACTTTACTTTATTAGGCATTTTGCTGGCCCATTTGATAATGGATATTGTATAGGGCAGGCTTTGATGAATGTATTTATTACTAAATGTCAGGGTATGGTAACCCTAGAAAGCAGAGAATCTCAAAATCTCAGTGCATGCATAGGAATTATATGATGCTTTGCCCCCACCTATTCATTTTTCTGGTCTTGTTTGAACATGCTTATATGAAATATATTTAAGATTAAAGAACTACATTTAGACTCATTACCAAAAGTAGCCGTGATACATTTCTGACTAAACTTGAGTTATTTGTTGTGTTTTGTTTTCTTACTTTGAACTCTTGTACTTTCAGTGGGCAAGATTGTTACAACCGGTTGCCTAGACTATGATGTTTGTCTCTGTTTAACCTGAGTCTGTGGTTTCAGTGTTTGTTTTTCACTTTTGTTTTTCTTTTTATTTTATTTATTTATTGTTATGTTATTATTTTCTGTTTTCATGTCTTTGTTTGCTCCGATATTGTGCTAAGGGCTCAGGTTTGACCAGATAAGTCACTGATGTTGAGAGCAGCAAGGAAGCAGAACCCAGCAGCATAACAAATAAGTTCCAATAATACCCCGTATATCACAGGAGTAAGAGTTTTCAGTTTTGGTTGGCTAATTCTGCATATTCAGAGAACTTCTATGGAGACATCTTTGAAGATGTTATTTAACATTTATGTACATGTACCAGAAATATACAGTTATAAATTGTGGTTCACTTAGAGAATGCTTGGAAAACATAGCAATGGTCATTAAAAAGAATTGGATTATTTATGCAGGTGCCAGTATTTCAGGGATAGAAAAGAATTGCCCTTCCTTCATAGTTTCTGTCGGTGCTGAATTGTGTGGCGATTTGAGTGGAGGGAGTAGAATTATGGAACCTGCAAACTGCAGAGGTGGGGTGCTCGTAAAGATCTGCATTTTAACAAATGAGGACATACTTGTGTGGGTGGTGTTACTTGGTGACTGACTTTTGTGAGGATAAATGATTTGACAAGCAGAATAGCAAGTGCTTTCAATTATTCTAATTTCATGTAATTGACCACTAAAATGACCAGTGTGTGGGCCTGTCATCTCAGAAATTGGTTGTCATTTTTCAAATGTTGCTTCTTGTCCATTTGAATCAGTTCAGGCTGGCATTCTATCATGCTGCAGTACTGTTGTTTTCGTCTGGACAGTATCTGTTTACTTATGATATTATCACATAATTTGACTTTATTCTTATTTATTTCATTACTTAGTCTTTATCTATTGCTTTGTTTGACAACTTTAAATCTTTTGTATTGGCATGTAGTTATTTATTTATTTTATTTTTTATTTTATTTAACATTTGTTGACTGGGAAAGTCCAACTAGGACAGAGAATTATCAGTGGAGGCCCGGGGAGAAACACTCCAGACACATGTCTTTGGAACGTGGAAGGAAACCAGAGTACCAGGAGGAAATCCATGCAAAAGCAGGGAGGACATGCAGACTCTGCATAGAAGGCATCCCAGTCGAGAATCAAACCAGAGAACCTCTTGTGGTGAGGCAACAACATTAACTGCTGCACCACTGCTCCACTGCTCCACCCACTATATTTATTTATTATTTCTATTGTACAGAGTAGTGCAGAGTTTAATATGCACTTTTAAAAACTGGAACTTTACCTTACATTCAGCATAATCTCTAATTATTTCTATACACTAGCCTTGGGGGGGGGGTCATTGTATCTCACCTATATTTGACCATTGTCTTTTCGAACAGCTCACTACTTTTCTTTTTCTTATTTGACCAGCCTCATATGAAAAGCTATGGAAAGATGTGTCATGGAACTAATCACTAGGGATGTTGGAAACTTCCAAACACTAAACTTGCTTCAGTTTGGATTCATCATGGGCAAGTCATGGTTACTCAATCTGGTGGACTTTTTTGAAAAGACCACCAAAGCAATGGATGAAGGCAAAACAGTATACACCAAGTAACTCAAACATGGCCAAAGCTTTTCTGATACAAACTCCAATCAGGCAAAGTAGTAAAGCTAAATAAACTGGGAAATCAAATTAGAGGAAGCTACCTCCACAAACAGACAAGTCACCAATGGTGTCCCCCAGGGTTCTGTCATGGGACTTCTTCTGTTTGGCAATTACTTCTCTGAAGTAAAAGCCAGTACCAAAGGGTTCTAGTTGACTAAGTCTGAGGATGATTGCAAGCTAGGAGTAGTCATTGAATCCCCAGATGACTTAGTCATCCTGCAGGAAGGATTGTCCTAAATAAATAACTGGTGGCATAATCTTAGACTGAAACCAAATGCCACAAAATGCATCATTGTAACCTTTGGGAAGTCATCTACCCTGGAAAACTAGCACATTGACAATATGCCACTCTGAGTTGATCCAGTTGTTCAGTATTTGGGAACTTATGTGGACAGTGACCTATCTTTCTACCAACATGTATACATTGTCATAAAAAAGTAATTCTATATTGCACAGTTTATAAACAAAGGGATTGTGTCTTTATCTAAGTATGTCATTGTCCCCTCTTTACTCAGCCTTCACTAAGCCAATCAATATAATGCCTCCATCGGTGTGTATCTGTCCCAGCACATGCAACAATGGGAATGCCCACAGAGATACCTTACTAAAGAAATACAAGGCCTAAACAATACTTCCTACATTGACCGACTCAAAGCCTGTCATTATACTTGATATCCTACAGAATGCTAAGAGGTGACCTGCGTCCATCATACAAGGCATCCTTCGACCCAGTACAGATGGATTTTCTGCACATCAGCAAGTCAAATGGTATGAGAAATACTTGGTCTAGGGATCTAAACCTCTTGCACAACATTAGCAGAAAGATTTGAGGGGACAAGTATATCTCACAGAAGATGCCATTGCTCTGGAACAGACTCCCCATCCAAAAAAAAACAAAGTTCATCCCTGTCCATATTCAAACTCAGTGTGGATCTATGGATGGGAAACAAAATTTGCCGCAGGACTGCATGAAAAGCAGATCCTAAATACTTTATCCCATGCATGGGTCCCTCAAATTATCATGGTCTGATCTCAGTTATTCTTATTAGGGGTAATATATAATTATCGAACATGGGTTAGGTAAGGCCAATCTATCATCAGATGGGATAGGTTTATTCAAGCACCAAAATGAAAACTGGCTAGGCATAAAATGACCCACAAAATTAGCTGCCCTAGTACTTACCTATGAACCTATTTCTTCACTCTGTTTTGACAGCTGACAGTTACTCTTTATATAACCTGTTTTATATAAGTAGATCCTAATTACTTCATTGTGAAGCAGTCTTTCATTTTGTTGGTAATAATATGCAAAAATACAGTCTCCTTTCTAGCAACATTAAGTACAGTTTATATGAGACATTGTTGAAGATATTTTTTTTTCTCCACAAGACCTTCCACATACATTTCTTCTGACCAATTTAACCACAAAACCTTCCACTTTCTGTTTCAATGAAATATCAACCTAAACACAGCATTACTATGAGTACTTCTTGTGCCAAGAAAATAGTGCCCTACAAGTACAACTGAGGAATTACACTCATTATAACCCCACCCCAGACTTGAACCTCTGTTTAAAGATTGACCATCACAGTATGGCAAGGATTTGCAATATGTTAATCAGTTTATGGTCTGAACTCAGCTGCATAGACCTCATATAATTTCTGTTTCATAAACCTTGGTTCAAGCTAAATGTATTTTAACCCCATGCCATATTGATCAGTTATATACTCTCTCTCGTTGAACTACTGATAATATCATTCCTAGCATGGATGTAGTAGAAAAAAAGTACTGAAAAGACATCTGTGAATGCCCCAATTGGGTAGTTATCAATATCTTATCTGTACATTGTATACAGCTGTTTAGAGGAGACATCTACATTGATCGATCAACAACATAACAACTGGGGATTTTTGTCTTAGCTGCCATGTCTTGATGTACATCTATATTGACTCTCTTCTTTCTTTGGCTATTTAGTCAAAATGGGTTTGGAAGTTAAATTCTCAGCAACAACAAAAAAGGTTGTTGGGTTTTTTCCCATATTCCAAATAAACATAGGAGACTATTGTTCTATGCTGTCCAGCTAAAAACTAAGAGCTGATAAATCCACACTGACGTTTGTCAGCTGTGTGCATATACCAAATTCCAAGGAATGAAAGCTTCTAATATTTCTTAACTACACTGACTAGCTTTCACCTCAGCTATACTCAGTAAAGATGTTGAAAATTCCATTAGTGAATTACAAAATCTACTCAACAATCTTCTGAACATGCTATTTCTTCAAAAAGAATCAATGGCCAAAGATAAAGGAGTCTAGTTTTGGAAGTTTTAACAAAACGTAGTTCTTAGCTTTCATTGCTTGGTGCTCTGCACAAGAAGAATCTGTCACAGTGAAATAAATGTGAGTTCATCTATCTACTGATTAGGCAAAACAACTTTTCAGTCAACCTAGACACTTTTGGAATATATTCAAAATATTGGCCATTGACTCCAGGTAATCATATATTGCATTCTTCCATTTCAGGTCTGAATACGATTTTTGCTATAGATACAACCATTTATTTATTTACTGATTTTTTTTACAATCTATGATAGCATCACTAAGTGAAACCAGGAGTAGAAATGAACAGCACGACTAGGACCCTACAGACAGCATTTTTCAAGAAATCTTAGTGCTAAATTTAACCACCATCATATTGCATGCATGCAAACAGAGCAAACCAAAAAAGACACACAAGATAGATCCAGTGCAAGGCTCAAACCAAAATGTCAAAACGCACAAAACGAGCCAGTACAAAGGTTTAGGCAAGCAGAAAACTACTTTATTGTGGCATGTTGAAAAACAAAATAAAAAAACAGAAGAACTGCAAACCGGTTTCGGCCAATGTAATGGCCTTCTTCAGTGCAGAAAGAAAAAGTTAAAATGATGCATACTGATGTTCCTTATATACAGAGAGATTTATAGGGATATGTAACCAAAAAAGAAAATTTTTTTGTATAAACAATTCTTAAAAACAGAGAATAGTGACAAAAATGAATATAATAATATTACATTAATATTGATCACATTGATCCCCAGCAAAATAGGGAAAATAAGCTCAGTTCAAACCCAAAAATACAGCAATAGATGTATAAATATATAGTATCCACATACAGCTTTATCCACATTCATTTAACCCTGGTTTGAACAAAGCACCATTTTTGTGATCCATAATGCTTCCATGTTATTGAGTTTTTCATGCCAGCCTGCCTTGGTCAACCTCGGCAGCTGAATCCTATCAATGATAGTAAATTGAAATTGGGCAGTTTAGTGAATCAAAGTATGCTTGTATAGGGCATTTGTTAATTTTTTAGTTCTGATAGCACTGAGATGCTCACTTATGCGAAATCTTAGTGAACGAGAGGTTTGGCCGACATAAAATGAAGTACATGTACAGGTGGCCAAATATATCACCCAATCAGAGCTACAATTACCAAAGATCCTAATGTTGAAAACTCGTGAAGTGTTGGCACTTGAGAATTCCTTCATTTTGCTCATATACCTGCATGCACTGCAGTGACCACAGGGAAAGGAACCAATGAGTGGATCCCCAAACAAAGTCATTTGTGTGGTTGTTGTAGAGTGAAATTTTTTATAATGTGTGAAGTGTGAATTCAACGTCCTACCCCTACGGTATGAAAAAGAACATGTCTCAGGTAATATGTCAGATAAAGACTCATGTGCTCTCAAAATACCCCAATGATTATCAACAATATTTCTAAATGAAGGGGTATTATTACCATAGGTAACTGTGAATCTGATAGGTTGTGCTTGGGAATGAGTAACCGCCTCTTGTTCATGTTTGTATGTTAATAATTGGGACCGTGGCATATGTCTGACCTCCTGGATGGTTTTATGAAGTCGACATCTGTTATATCCACTCTGAATAAATCTATCACAAAGATCTTGTTCACATTCTGCATGAGATTTAGTAGAGGAACAAATACGTTTAATACGTATGAATTGTGACTTGGGAATGTTGCTGATGATGTGGCGGGGATGATTACTAGAGGCATGTAAAAGAGAATTATACTGTAGAAACTTTCTGTGTACACTCGTCACCAGAGTGTGATCATGTTGTCTGGTAACCTTGACATCCAAGAAAACACTTTCATGATATTGAGTCTCCAAAGTGAACTTGATACCCCATGCATTATTGTTCAAATATTGAACAAACTCTTTAGCCAAAAGTATATCTCCCCGCCACACCATCCAACAATCATCCAGGTATCTCCTCCAAATGTCTAGTTCTGCCAGAAATTTGTTGTTACCAGTATCATAGATGTAGATTTTTTCAAAATAACCCATGAATAGGTCAGCATATATCGGGGCAAACGAAGCCCCCATGGCTGTTCCCCTGGTTTGCCAATATATCTGACCATCAAAGAAAAATACATTTTTAGTTAGTACATATTCAGTCATATTGATAAGAAAATTATTAAATCCAGTAGAATAGAGCTTGGATTCCTCTAACCAAAATGCTTTTGCTGATAACCCAGCCTGGTGTGGGATACTAGTATATAAAGAGGCGACATCTAGTGTGCAGAGCCACCAATCCGATTCCAACTGAGTATCATGAAGAATGTTCAGAAATTCAGTTGTGTCCTTAAGCCTGGACCTGACCATAGACAATAATGGTTTGAGATAATATGTAAGAAAAACAGACAGGGGCTCAGTTAGAGAGCCTCTGCCAGAAACAATAGGTCGGCCCGGAGGACACGTAGGATGTTTATGTATTTTGGGCAACAAATACAAATATTGGGGAATAGGATTGGTGACCTTAAGCTGTTTACATATGCGTTGGTCTATGATCCCTTCTTCAGTGGCCATATCCAGGAAGGAGTTAATTAGTGATTTGAAATTAGGCGTCGGGTCTATAACCATATGCATATAAAACCTAGCATCAGATAACTGTTTGTAAGCTTCGGCAATATACATAACCCGATCCATAACCACAATACCACCCCCTTTGTCTGCTGGCAAAATGATGATGTCATGATTGGAACTGAGTTCCTGTAACCCCTTGCGCTCCAAAGGGGTCAAATTATATTTGGTAGGCTGATATCCGGGTGAAAAATGTAGATCTTTGAGCACACACTCCTTGAATATAGTCACATGCTTATCGATGGGTGGTTGGAATGTCGATTTCCCAAAATGAAAACCAGATGAACTTTGAGAGAGATCACAATCTGCAAAAAATATTTTCAGATTAATCAATCGACAAAATTCATTGAGTTCATTAACAAAAGTCTGTTCCGAAACAAAAGAGGAAGGCACAAAATTCAAACCCTTGTTAAGAACTTTATTTTGGTCAGAGGATAATTCAAAGGAAGATATATTGTGCACATTATCAATTATTTGACTATCTTCTGTAGTAGCTGTTGCAAACTGTAAGCCCCTTCCCCTATGTTTCCTGCCCCCCCTCCGTTTCCTATATCTAAAGGGTCTGCTGAAGGTTTGCGTTTGGCTACTGGGGACCCCTGATTGGAAGGGCATTCGGGATCTGTGGCTGAGGATGTATCCTAATCTGTAACACTACTGGTAGAGAAAGTATTTTTCTTCAATATTGATCTCGGCTTCTTTTTCTTGTTTATTCTACTGCATGTATCAAAAAATCTTACATTTCTCTGAACCATGAATGGTTTACCCTTTTCATAATCGATCAGATCACGCTGAAACTTCTGCGTTTTCTTTTTAAGTAACTGTGTCTCCAAATCGGCAAGTTCCTTAGCTAATTCTCTGACATGATTAGGATAAAACTCCTCATGTTCAAAAGCTTGAGCTTCCATACAATTATTGTATACCACAGTTGTCTGTTGCTCCACCATACGTTCATAGTATGAAACTAATGTATCTACAAATAACATGGATGCATCATGTTGGGTCTTAGCCCAATCTTTGGTTAGTTGTTCAGCAACCAAACTGACTAATGGTTGAGTTCGAATTCTGAGTCCCCGAGGGGTTATATTTTTAAGTTTGTAAGCTTTAAAGAGCTTCAAGTGCCAAACATTGGCTCTTAGGGCCATCATGTTTTTAGTTATTTTGTGGAACAGATTGCCACATATATATTTGATATCCCCTGCCTGTATATTGGGGTTCTCAGAATCCGCAAAGTTTAAGCCAAAAGCTTCCAAATTATCTTTGTCCGCTGCTAGCCCCTGCAATATCCCTCTGAGGTCCATGTTATTGTTCATATAGCAAAAATTAGCAGATCTAAAGGGACAATAACAGAGGATATGTCTTAAATGTCAGAATAAGTAGCCACATCCAAATTGGATAAACACAAAGAAATCTATATAGGCAAAAATACCCCCAAATGGATAAATATTTTTGAATTCAATCTGTATATTATTATAACAAAAATGCTTTTTATTCAGGGTCACATATGTTCATACCAAACAACAGAGTGTTAACTCAAGAAAGGCCTAAACAGCTTCGGTACCAGAATATAGCAGGCAACCACTATATTAATTTAAATAACTATTATAAATCACACTGGCAGCCGACATTCATCTCAGCCGCTAGCCAATAATATAGGTGCCAACTCATGTGTAAATCACCATCAGAACAATGGCCCCTAGTTATCAAAAACAACAAGTTCCTGCAAACTTCTCTGCTAAACCAATATGCGGTCGACATTCGTCTCTACCACTTTGTTTTAGTTACCATAAAATGACAAAAGTCAATTATGGATGAAAAAACTAGTTCAACTTAAAACAAACCTAATTGAACTTGAAACAAAAGATGGATGTATTAAAAATGAAATGGTAGTCATTATAAACCACATGTTGCAAGACCCATTGTTGTATTAGAAACTGGTATATGTAGTAAAAAATACAATCAGCATGCGTCTCTACCATATAGCAATAGAACTGTCGCCAAAGACCAAAATACCATGATAGTTAAAGAAAATGTCAAATTGTGGATCCTGTATAGAGAGGCACCAAAACTGATAGAATAGAGCCTTGGTAGTAATGTAAAATTCAAAGATAAATGCTTCAGACAAATATAGATGCCATCTATCACTCTCCTATGTCAAGTACAAACCATTTAATCCCGAATAACAAAATATGCAAAATAGGAAAAATTGTATAAATGTATATATGTTAGTTCAGAATTCAAACATACCAGTAGGAGGAGGTATAGTGCCAAGCGAACCCATAAAGATTCAGAATGAATGTAAATGTAGTATTAAATTCCCTGGAATCAATCTGACAACTGGCTGGAAACAGCCAAGATGTAATCCCTAATTGAAATATAATTGACACAGTGATGTAATCCTTGTAAACAGCTATATACTGTAGAATAAATCGAAGCACAATGTGTAAAAAACAGTATACAAATAATGATTACCATAGCACAAAAATTATGATAAAATATTGATAGTAAGCATTATCCAATGCACAACCCCAATCAGTAGAAAACAGATGTACAACCCACAGAAATAGTCATTCATTAAATTCAAGCTCAATGTCCATTTCACTGTTCAAATCACGAACACAAATCCAAATCCAACACCAAAATGGTCGATAAGCCTTTGGATGAATAAATTAGATGGTTTCAGTCACTTAGATCCAAGGCAGGCTGGCATGAAAAACTCAATAACATGGAAGCATTATGGATCACAAAACTGGGTGCTTTGTGCAAACCTGGGTTAAATGAATGTGGATAAAGCTGTATGTGGATACTATATATTTATACATCTATTGCTGTATTTTTGGGTTTGAACTGAGCTTATTTTTCCCTATTTTGCTGGGGATCAATGTGATCAATATTAATGTAATATTATTATATTCATTTTTGTCACTATTTCTTTCTATTTAAGAATTGTTTATACAAAAAAAAATTCTTTTTTGGTTACATATCCCTTTAAATCTCTCAGTATATAAGGAACATCAGTATGCATCATTTTAACTTTTTCTTTCTGCACTGAAGAAGGCCATTACATTGGCCGAAACCGGTTTGCAGTTCTTCTGTTTTTTTTATTTTGTTTTTCAACATGCCACAATAAAGTAGTTTTCTGCTTGCCTAAACCTTTGTGCTGGCTCATTTTGTGCGTTTTTATGCATGCAAACACACACAAAAAAAACCACACAGACACACACACACATTTTGAGACTTCTTATTATAACACCTTTGAATAATAGCTCACTGTATGATCATTCAAAAGAAATGTTGGTATCCTTCATTGTTATACTTTTCGTAAATGAGAATGACACAGAGCAATATTGATTTACTTTGGTGACTATGTGTTAAATCCAGGAAATATGAGTAACATCCCCATGTCCACATTCACAGACACACACACACACACATATATATATATATATATATATATATATATATATATATATATATATATACATACACACATATATAATGTATATATATATATATATATATATATATATATATATATATATATATATATATACACACACACACACACACACACACACACACACACACACACACACATATATATATATATGTATACATACACACACACACACACACACACACACACACACACACACACATATATATATATATATATATATATATATATATGGTTCTAGGTTATAACACCGACAGCACACAACATCGACAACAACATCACCGACACCACATCATCGACAGCTCACAAACACGACACCACACACACTCAACACATCACCACAACAACCAATAAACAAAACAAATTCCCTGACCAAAAACCACACACACAACACAAGCACACCTAAATCCTAACAAACAAACACTAAATCTTACATACACAACTATCCACTACCCTAACCGAAACCCTAACCCTAAGGTCCGTCACTATCGCCCACTAACCTAACCTGCTCCCTGACCCTAACTCACTTAACCCGCCCCTAACCCAAACAAAGTCACTACTGCACCCTTACCTAACTCGCGCCCTAACCCTAACTCACTTAACCGCCCTAACCCAAAACATTCACTACCGCACCCTTACCTAACTCGCACCCTAACCCTAACTCACTTAACCCGCCCCTAACCCAAAACAGTCACTACTGCACCCTTACCTAACTCGCGCCCTAACCCTAACTCACTTAACCCACCCCTACCCCTACAGACCGCCAACATCGCACACTTACCTTACTCGCACCCTAACGTCCGTCACTACCGCATACTTACACATCCTTTCCCCATCTCGGTGTTCTCTGCGTCGGTGTTTCATCCGTCGATCTTCTCCCGTCAGTGATTTCGCTGTCGGTCTTCCCATCTGTCGACGTTATAACCTAGACCCATATATATATATATATATATATATATATATATATATATATATACACACACACACATATATATACATATATATATATATATATATATATATATATATATATATATATATATATATATATATATATATATATATATATATATATATATATATATATATATATATATATACACACACACACACACACACATATATATATGTACACACACACACACACACACACACACACACACACACACACACACACACACACACACACACACACACAGAGTTACCCTATTATAAATTGTCAGTTCCAGATAGCAAACTGAGTAAGATAAGTATACAACAATAAAGCAGAATCACAGCCATATTTCTATCGCTAATCTAAGTGTTGCAGGAAAATTCTGTGTTAGCAAAATAAAGATCAGTAAAGAAGTACTAGCTATTTCAGTGTGCAGCTTTTTGAATAGACTTCAGTTCTCTTCACATAGAAACATGTCAAATTACGTCAGTTCCTAATATCCACAGGTTCAGTATCCCAAGAAACTATCATCCAATCATCTCACTATCTCCACTGGGGAAATACTAGAAAAAATAATCTATATATTTATTCTGATCCTGGATACATAACAGTACCATTTACCATTTGAACACTGTGTGGTTTTCACTGTAAATAAAGCATCCTCCACAGTCCTTTTAATCATTGTAAGCAAAGTTCTTTATGATACAGGTATGGTGTCCATCACCATGGTACAATTTATTGACCCAAAGTTTATGGTCATTATTGTCATCTATGTTCAAGGACATTCACTGGAGTTAGTCTTCCAGCTTAATGATAAAACTATGGAATTGGTGACTCATGATGTGGCCATACACTGGCTCACTTTAAGCTTGGATTCCTGCCACCCAGATTCAAGATACATAAGATTCCTTGGCATCCATGTTGAGGAGACATAATTTCAGGTTAATATAAGTGACAAAATCATAATTCTTTGCAGTGTATTGAGATTTATCTGCTCCATCTACTATTAGTTTTTGCTGACTTTCAAAGTTATAAAAAATATAGCAGACACTGCCAGAAAGGCAGTGTTGCACAGTCCATTACATTTACATTCACCTCCATGCCTCTCAACAGTCCAGATGTTTACAGAATGCCCAGATTATTGCCTCATATTATTGTCCTGTACCTTTTAAAATCTTTTTTTTCTGACAAACCACTAAGGCTTGAAGTCACTACACAGTGCCATACATATGAGTTTCAGAGTTTGTGTCCTTCAGAAAAATGGAGGCAAAAACATCTGTTATTGTAGCAGCTAAGTTTATTTGAGTAAGATGGGGATGCGTTGCTAGTATGGATTACAAGCACAAACAAATCCTTTATTTCTGTTACTGTTATTTGCTGGGGAGTACTGGTGGATTTTACTCCTGGCGCTATACTCGACCATAACAACTTTAGCAGGGGGTGCTTAATTGTTAATGCCGGGTCATTCACCATTCTGGCATTTAACTGGTTTGCCTTTGACCAAACATCGGAGCATAGTCACCATGCTCCATGCACTACAAAGAATTTAATAAGGCCCCTAGTGGCTCTTTTATTCCTTTGATCAGTACAGCTGACCAAATTTCCTTGGTTGATGCTGATAGTTCAGCAGTTATTATTTCTTGGGATCAAGTGGTGCTGTTGTAGTTATGACCCTGATCTGTGAAATCTAAGAAAGATGATTTAGTTTTGAGCATCCTCAAGATGCACTGACTGGACTGGCAATTAGATTGCAGGAAGAGGGCGACATACCTATTGGAAGAAAGTTTGGATGATTATTTTATGGAAAACCAAGAAGACATCTCCTGTACCAAGGTGACATTCACTTCAATGGAAAACCAATTATTAATATTTTTGTACTTTTGGAAGTGAGCAGACTGCGATGCCCATCCTGTTTTAACAACCACAGGGTCATTTCTTCTCCTCACTTCAGGATGCTTTGCAATTCTATCTGGAAAGGTTTCCAAATTCAGACAGGTTTTCAACATGGCTGCATCTGCAGTATATAACCGCCACCTTTGAACTGATGCCTGTAATATATGCTGGGCTGAGTTTTCGTACACTGAATACAAAGAGCGTATTGAAGTGGTCTCAGCTTTTTAGCATCTCATTATTTTGATACATTGTTCTTGGTGGATAAAATCTTGACTCAGTTTTCCAAGTCCATTATTTCTATTTATTTGGCTGATTATTTGGTCCTCAATGCGAGAATATTTGTCTGCCCTGAGAAAGGATTTGATTACCCCTTTCTCAAGAAATAGTCTTTGAATTTAGCCAGATAAGAGAATCATCATCCAGTCAATAACCTATCATTTATAGGTAATGCTATTAGGAAAATAATTTATGTCCAACTGTATTTGCATTTCATATCCCATGATGTACTTTATCCCTTTCAATGGTATGTAAGCTCTGGGCACAGTAGTGGAACTGTCCTCAGTGATGTGGCCATTGACTAATGGGTGCAGTCCTTCCTTGCCCTCACTGTACTCTCTGTGGTGTTTGACACAACAGACCACCGGTTGCTGAATAGCATTTTTATATTCATTCTGCTTTTGTCTTCACTGTACTCAAGATTCTACATTACCTTTCAGTCATACCCAGAGTACATTTTCTACAGTTACATGCTATAGTACTAACCTGCCGACATGCAGAGTTGCACAGAGCTCCATCTCATTTCCCCTGCCCTTAGCCCTTCATATTCTTCCAATGAAGGATCTTATCAATGGCAACAGCATGAACTATCAGTGTTATGCTGATCTTATTCAACTACAGATCGCCTTTCCTCAGGCTGTTATGCAAAACTTTATCACTCCTAAAGACTGCTTGAATGACAGTCTCAAATGGAGGATTTTGACTGAATTCAACTCGACAACACAAAGAAAGAACTAATAGTTTTGAATACTGTTAACCATCCTTCATAGGTTTTCTTTAATTTCCTTTCCTATTTTTTCATATTGGGTGTGATTTGAAATGAGCTATGCCTGTGGATGATCTGGGCATGATATTTTATGATGGGCTCACAGTCAAGGATGTGTCAGCTGGCATCACTGAGTACCTTATTCCTTCTTTGGTTGCTGTGATTATGGCTCATGCCCTAATCTCTTTCTCTTTGACTGCTGTAATGCATTTTCACTCAGTGTCCAACACAATTACACAGTGGAATTCCATTGCCTGGGTTTTACATGGAGGTTCTAATCTTGACATATCACCCCTATGATGTCAAATCAGTACTGGCTGCCAATCAATGTCAGGTCTTTGTTTAAAAATGG
Organism: Protopterus annectens; assembly: GCF_019279795.1. Classification (NCBI taxonomy): domain Eukaryota; kingdom Metazoa; phylum Chordata; order Ceratodontiformes; family Protopteridae; genus Protopterus; species Protopterus annectens. The sequence continues at coordinate 653,420,803 of NC_056732.1, forward strand.
GCTTTTGATTTTTATGCCCTGTTTAGTTAGTCTAGGTTCTATTTACAAGAACTCCTGGTCCCATGTTGCTCAATGTGCCCTCTAACATCCCTGAATGAGGGACTGCTTTCTGCTCCCAGTTCGTGTCTTGACACCTTCAGTAAGTTCGTCTTAGACCACATAGCCCCAACGAACTACCATCCATGATATGAGTACATGACTTTATTGCCTCCTAACGTTCTCTTAAACTACATATTTGTGAGATAGTCTCTCTGTTCTTAATTTTTGTAATTTATGTTAATTAATTTGCCTTTTTTAACTATAATGACTTTTGTACAGAAAGAAGTCAGTAGAACTTAACTATACTTTTATACAGTGTCTAGTGTTAGACTCTTGAATACTGAGCTAAATAAATTAAGACAGTAACATATTATTTACTAACATATTTATTTGCTTTTTTAAGTTTAACTGACATAATGGCCTTTTCCCAAAAAGACTTTTTTCAACCACAAGTAATAGTCTCAAAACTTCAGAAAGGTAACTATGCACACGATAATAAATATACATAAGTTCCTATACTTCACTCAAAGAATATGGGTTTACTACACCAGAAACACAAAACAAAAAGAGTCTTAATTAAAAGAACTTACTATGTATTTTTCCATTTATTCAGTGGCACTGGAAAAGCAACATAAGAAATCTTCAAGTTACTCTGAATAAAATTAAATGTTTTCATTTGACCATATGTTTATCTGCTCAGCCCAAACACTAACCTCCCTACAGGACAGCACCCAATATCCTGGCTAGATAGCTCAGACTCACTCCTAAAATGCTAAAAAAAACTGATGCTTTTTACACATGAACTGCTCTGATCAAAACAATCATTCCATATCCTATCTGCCAAAAATCTAAAATAAAATGCATAACACAAGCCAAACTCCATAGGGTATTACTCAGTGATAGTCTCAAGTATGAGGAACACCTGCTACTAGCTATCAGAAAGACATACTGGAAGCTGCAATCCCTCTTCAGAGCCCAAAGTTCCTTATTAGTAATTCCAGGCAAAGTGCAGCAGAAACATACCAACTCCACATCCATTGTATAACTCTCCCATTTTTACAAATCTTAACACAACCATCAAAAAGAAAAAAGCGATGGCTTATTGCAAAATCACATAATTATCAACTAATAATCCTCACAAAACCCACCCCTGCACAGCTCTAAAAAGCCTTAACTGGCTAGAACATATGCACTACCTTTACTAGTCTGAGCTGACCACTGCCCACAAACTAATGCATCTCCAGAAAACTGACCAGCTTTAAAATGGGTACTACAACCTCATACCTCTAATCAAGTCATGTGGTCCAATAGCAAAGCTCTACTAAACATCACAAGATCTAATAACAGTGCAGGTGAATCATTGTACTGAAACCAGATGAAAAAAACCTAGAAACAAAGCTCCCCTGAAAGAAGACAGACACAATAAATTGCTTTAAGGTGTCACTGAAGAAACATCAACTAAACACCTGGTTGTCTTCTTGCGTTACTCCAGGCTGAACCCCGAGACTGCAGCCACACTCCTTCTAATTACATTCTATTAACTCTGTCTTTCTTTGCTCTAACTTACACACAATTTATTTCTTTTATACTAATATAATTACAATATACTAACACCCAAAATGGGTGTCTAGTAGTTTTTGTCATGCTTTTAAATGTTTTTCCCTCCAGCCTACAACCCACTTTTTCACCGTTATAAGAATTGTTCTTCCTGGTAAACACTGATACATATGTGTCTTTTATGCATGCTTTTACCTTCCAACTATCCTACCCTCTATATATATTGTATCCCACTAGAATGCTTTTTTTTTTAAATGTATCCTCCAATATAATCCTTTTACTTTGTGTCTTATCCATCTTTACATATTCTAACTAAAAATCTCATTTGATAAGTTGGCTACTCTTAAATATCATATATCTCTGTAATCAACTACCTTATGTTTCATTAACTCAAATGCATATGGAAGGTACTCTGCATTATTCTATGTAATGTGACATTATACAACTTACTGTATTGTCTATATTATGTTATATTTTTTCTGTTATGAAATGTATTTGCTCTTATTTGTGGAACGTTTCTCCCTGGGCCTCCACTAAATATGGGAGAAACCCCAGTTGAAATTTTCCTGTAAAAAAAGAGAAATAAATAAATAAATGAAAAAAACTATACTTTATATGACCATATACTAATTAACATCATTACCTGTCTTTGAAGAAGCTGAAGTGGTGACCTGTACATAACCGTATACTGCTTCTGACCAAATCATTTAGCTACAAGATTCTGCAGCTTTATAAGTGTAATTCTCTTTGAAGACTACTGTTTATCCATAAAGCAAGCTGCATTCCTCACTCTCAAGATACTGATGCTTTCAAACTCAATAATCCGTTATACTGCCTTGTACTACAGCACAGATCCTTCAGTAGAGTAGCTTCTGCTTTGTAGAACAGCCATCTCATTTGTCATGTATTGGACATGTTAATGCTAATAAACATCTATGGCTTGTTTATCGAGGATGAGTTAGAAATTTCTTATAGGCAAACTAGTGAAAACTAACAGAACTGTACATGGTAGATGCACTACTGGCAAACCAATTTTTGTGCAGGAAATACCACACAATAGAGTTTAGATTATGTAATAAATTATAAGTCATAGACTTGTGAGTAGGCAGTTACCAACAGCTGTATATTTTTCTTCATATTCATTTCAGAAATAGAACAAAGAGCATTGGATCAAATCTTGGACCACAGGGCACACACATATAATGGAGGTAAGTCATTGATCATAGATTCATTGTTTCATAGATTGTTACTAGGCTAATGACCCTGTGGGCCTTTCTAAGGCTAGCCATGTTTTCCAGAAAGAATAATGATGTCCTGTATCCAAACAGGACATTAAGAGCCAGGCACTTATAAGCTACCTCTGTCCAGAAGGGACATGGGTGCTAGGCTCGGTGTAAATTTCCTATTTCCCCATCCACTGCTCTAGGTTGTACTTAAACTGGGTAATAGACAAACTCAGCTTCACATATGGAAACCTGTTCCATAGGAGGGGCCTTCTCTGTGGCATATATCTCTCTCCAGCATGCTCTGTTTAAGTTACAGACAAAATTCAGGTCGCTGGACCTTGTATTTCTGGTACTTTTTGACCTACAATATGTAGAAGATTCATAACTGTGGGGGGTTCGCAGATGCCTTTTAAGCCAGGCATAGATCACCCTGCAGCAATCTATAGGAGACTGAGTAGAGAGAAAGGGCTTTAAGGGACTCTGCATAAGGCAGGTTTGTTACGCCTTGTGTTCTTTTTGTAAGGACCATTTGAGGTCACTCTAGTTGCTGCATATGCATGGTCAGGTACATACCAGAGGAAACATTGTACTCTATGATTATGATAAGTGTGGCATACAGGGGGATAATGACCTCTTTGGACCTAGATGCCATGCCCTTACTTATAAGTTGCACAACATAAAAGGGTTTCCTCGCCAATGTGGCCACATGGTGATCAAAGTTAAGGCTACTGTCTATGTGTGCATCCAGATTCCTGACCACTGGGTTGACTATTAGGGCTGTATTATTAACATGGTAATTAGCTGTGATGGTTGACTTCCCAAAGTGTACAATTATGCATTGCTGAGCATTGAGTTTAAGACCATGGCCTTGTCACAATTTGTTGGTCAAGGATGGTCCTTCTTGAAGAAAGCTAGGGTCTGCAGGGGAGTTGATGGTAACCCCCAGCTGGCAATTATCTGCAAATCTAGTCAGCCATACACCTTAAGCATTTGCTTCCATTTAATAGACAAAGATGCCAAAAAGGAGTGGGTCCAGTATGGAGCACACTTCCTAGTTTTACTGCATGGGTTTGCCATCTTCTCTTAGCAGCAGCTTATACCAAATATCTTATCTAATCCAAACATTCTCATTCATATCCATAGATATATCATTTGTGCAGATAATGCTGTGATGTGCTATTCAAAAAGCATCTTCTTTAGGGTGCTGCACCAGTGAATTAGAGGAATGCAAACCCTGCCCCCCCCCCACCATGGTATGCCATATAAATAAAAAGCAAGCTGTTGGAGTAATTTTAACAGGCAAACATGATCACGTCCTTCAAGTAGTCTGTGACTGCTTGAACATGATGCAACAAGGCTAAAACACAAGTGCTTTAAAATATACTTTGTTGCATTAAAATCATCACTCTGCCCAGATCTTAGTTTTTAAAATCTGATTAAAGCAAATCAATGACCCTTCTAATCCATACAATTTAAGCTTCTAGAAAATTTCAGCTAAATATAACAAACAGATATGTGTCCTATGAATTTCCAAACCACTTTCTGAAACTTATGATTGTTGAAGGAAGTAACTTTTGCTTATTTGTTTTAGAACATTACATTTATTTAACTTTGTTGCTAGCTTCATGAACAGGCAATACACTGAAAAATACAACAGTACCTGCAATTGTTAATGTGTATAGCAATTCATTGTTTTGTTCTGAAGTTTCTAGCATGAACAAACCTAAAAAAGCACACAACTATTTGTTCCTTTGTTATGTTTTCTTATCACTTTAGGTGTCTTAGGCAGTTTGTATGACAGAATTGCAATATTATTAAAAGTAATGAACTTCTGTCACTGATATCACATGAAATAACATTATATAGCACTAGTGCACAAGTGAAGGGATATTGGGAAGGATCATTAGGAATAATGTCTGGTTAAACTCTGCATCCTACTGCTACTAGTAAAACAGGCTGAATTGTTTTACAAAAATAAGACTTGCATTTAAACAAGTATATACACATTTCTTTGTTTTTTTTTTCACCAGTGTAGTATAAGCTTTCTTAAAAGAATATCTTCTGGCCAATTTCTTAAAATAAGATCTTTTTTAATTGATTTTTTTTCTCAGAGTACCCTATTCCCACTTTTTATTACTCACTAGCTGATGCAGTTTTCTATCTGCACCTATGCTGGAACATACCCCCAGATTCTCTATGCCTTGCACAGCATGCAGGATCAATGCAGGAGCTATAGCAGGCAATATGTCTGCCATGCAATCCAGGTACAGCCTGCAGGGGCGTGCACAAGTGCCCCTGCACTAATCCTGCATGGACTAAAGCCTTGTATGCAAATCAGCCCATTTGCAGGAGAAATCCATGCAAATGAGGTGAAATTGCGATCCAGGAAGCTTGCAACCAACTGTGCAGGACTAGTGCAATCGGCAGAAATGTACTCGGTTACTAAGTGAGTACATTTCTGCAAAATCCAAAACAGAGCTGTGGCAGCTCCAAATAAAAGCTGCATATCAGTTAGTAAGCACGCCAATGGCCAAGTATAAGGCCATTGGCATTGCAAACACCCCCCCCCAAAAAAATCAACTTTTATTTTTTTTAGCCGATCTCGGCTGTTTAAGCGTGGGGCAGCGGCGCACAAATGGGATCGGGGGGGATAACAAAATAAACCTAAATTAAGCATTCTAACTAAAATCACAATTCTGCCATGCAACTCAATGGCAGGCAGAAGACAACATGGGCAGTGAGTAGTGGCTGCTACGGGGTGAAGCTCAGTGTGAGACATGTAACTTTGCATTAGCAGGCAATCCTTTGCAAATGTTTTCCCCAGCATGCTAGTCAGGTTCCAACAGTGTAAGAGTAGCTTGGTGCAAGCCTAGGAGTTAGCTGTATCATGGGGGGGGGGGTTGTCGGGCATCCTGTAAGTGGATTGGAGGCCTGTGGCTCGGGTTTACTCCTAGCTTGGGGTGTGCCTGAATCTGCCTAGCACTCTTTACATTGCCTAAGCAGGTGTGCGCACCACTCACTGGGTTTTAAAGGAAGAAGAAAAAAGCTAAACCAGGAAATATCAGCACTGTGCACATTTAAGCACTCTGTTTGCTCGGCGTGCCCCTGGGCTTAAACAGGAAGGCAATGGGAAGGGGAAACAGCAGTAGGAAGGTAATCAAGGTGAACTAGCATAGCTGGCAGATGAGATGCATCAGAATCAGCCAATTACACAGGCAGCAGACCAGCCCAGCCTAGAACACTACTATAAACTATGCAAACACCTTCCCCTCTGGTTTTTCCCACAATCTACACCACCGGTGTATACAAGTGGAGAACTTTTAACAAACATACCTACAAAATGAGAGGGGCTGCAGCAGGCAACATAGAACAATATGTGCAAGAGGCTGAGGATGTTAATGCTGCCAATCAACCCACAGTGAGGAGATGGAGAAGAGTGTACAGACCCAGGGTAACCTACCAGGGGCTACATGAGCTGGAGATATTGGAGTGCTCTAGGGTGGACAGGGACCTCCTACAGCAAATTGTTGAGCCATGCCGGCCATGCCTGATACATCTAACTGACCAAGGGGAACCCATCCCAGTGGATACCAAGGTATGTGTAGGCCTAGAAATACTAGCCACAGGTACCTCCTAAAGCTCAACTGGGGATATCATGGGGATCTCACAGGCATCAGCATCCAGAGTACTCCACCAGTTCCTAGATGCCATGTCAGAACATACTAGTGAGCACATATATTTCCTCAACACCCGTGAGGTGTTGGCCAGCAATATGCGTCTCTTCCATCAAATAGTGAAATACTCTGAGGTAGTGTGTGCTATAGACTGCATACACATATGCATCAAAGCACCACCCGGTGATCAGGGTAGGGCCTACATCAATCACAGGGGCATCCCCTCCATCAACTGCCAGGTTGTCTGTGATGCCCAGGGCATTATAACGAATGTGTGTGCTGGCTGCCCTGGAAGCTATCACGATTCCCACATTTGGCATCTGATGCAGCTGTACCAGAGATTTGCCAATGGAGACATCCTCTACGGTCACCTAGTGGGGGATGCTGGTTACACACTGGAGCCATGGCTGATGACACCCATCAGAAATGCACACACACCTGAACAAGAACTCCATAATGAGGCACACACACAGACCAGACTTATAATAATGCATGTGTTTGGGATGCTCAGGTCATGGTTCTGGTGTCTGGACACATCCAGTGGAGCCTTGCAGAACTAACCAGCTACATGTACCCAAATTGTAATGGTATGTGCCATGCTACACAATAGGATCCTGTGGAAACACCTGCAGCAGGAACAGCATGGGGCACACAAGCCCCCACCAATGCCAAGGCCTGCACAGGCACAGAGTAACTCAGAGGAGGAACAACCTGAGCCTGCCCCAGTAGGCAGATGGAGGCATGCCCAGTATGCTGAGGCCACAGCAAAGAGACAACGCATAGCACATACACTGACACAGTAGGGACCCAGGGAATGACACCTCTCGCTCTGACTCACACATATAGTAAAAGGGATGCCATACATGACACTACCTGTGCTCAACCATGTATAGGGAGTGTACTGTGTGCATCTGACATAGGCAGCCCTCCACCATCATCCGCAATCCTGGCATACCCACAAGGTAAGTCAATCAACCTACTATTTGCAAAATGGAGTAGAATGAGTCATTACCTGTATCTATGATATGGATGTGAGCATGCAAGGGAACTGGGTGGCTGAATGTTATGGCAGCAGAAAGTAGACACTCATAGTAGCACCATGACATCTGCAACACATACTGGAGTCACCATAGTGGCCAGTACTACACAGGGTGACAAAACCCACTGCAGGAAATGTGCTGGGCAACATGTGTGCCCATATGACTCACACATGCCATTCACGGAAGTTCACATACCCAACATCCATCTCGGCCAGCTGGACAGATGTAGCAAACCCAAACAGAGCCTGTGCTATGGCCTCTGAATGATGGCTATGGGTAACCCCCCCCCCCAGGCCTACACAGACCGACTACAGCAGGTCAGGCATTGTGACGTTAGTTTTGAAGAGTAGGAAGTCAGACACTAATATGTAGGGCAACCAATGCTAAGATCTGTAGTACATTGGTATGCCTCTAGTCTGCATGATAGGTAAGAATACAGAATGAAATGGAGTATCTATTATACCAGTACAGTTATAGAAAATGTGTACAAGTGTCAGGTGTGAACCCCCCCCATCCTACATAGTAATGTAATAACAGTCAGGTGTGCCGCCCAATCCTGTGTAGAAATATAGAAATAGTCAGGTGTGCCCCCCATCCTACGTAGTAATGTAATAACAGTCAAGTGTGCCCCCCCCAATCCTGTGTAGAAATGTAGAAATAGTCAGGTGTGCCCCCCATCCTATGTAGTAATGTAGTTACAGTTAGGTGTGCCCCCCCAACCCTGTGTAGAAATGTAGAAATAGTCCGGTGTGCCCCCCATCCTATGCAGAAAAGTAGCAAAAGTAAATGCCAAATGATCGATGGATACACTGCAGAAACAGCATGCTACCTGTAGTTGTACAACACAAAGGTCAGCACTGCAGTACAAACTACCTGGACTTGATCTACACATTCAATACAGATGGGCATACTGGGCATGCTCACATACTTAAACACATGAAGGCCACGTCTGCAAAAACCAGTGGACCAGACATATCTGGCAGTCGCACATGTTAGTGCAGACATTCCTCAGTATACACCACTCATGCTTTGCACACACAGTGGAAAGGAATACAGACATATATGTAAGGACAACACACTATAATAAGCCAAATGTAGACGTACATAGATGTGTGGAAGAGAGTGACTGTGACAAGGAGCCATCCAGGCCTGTCCCACCCAGAACACAGCCAAAGGGCGACAACCACATGAGGTTCAGATGTCACTCACTGCAGCTAATAGCCACCAGTATCTGTCAGCATTACACACTATGTGGTGCACATGCTAGCTGTGCAACTTGACTGTACAAGGAAGTAGTCATCTAGCAGCTGTATACAAGTACCTGTGAAATATGACCCTGTGTGTGTCTGCATGTGGCATGTCAACCTCTAGATGAATGGGCTATGGCCCATGCACACACTCTGCCCTCCCTATAGCCCTACTATGACAAGCCAGGTCATCCACTGTGAAATACACCTTTGGGAGAATTGTAGCCCAGTAATGTCTATGGTGCATCCCATAACTGTGTACTGCTGTAGTGTGATAAACTAGTTAGATAGCAGTTCCAATCCCAGACATGGAAACTGTGTGTGTCTGGCTGTCTGTGTAGAGCACAATGTGTTTTAGGGTAGTCATATTCCCTACAATTGAAATGCTCTACTTTGGTAAGGCTGCTGATGTCATCCACCTAGAAATACATCTCTGGGAAGGCTTTAGCCCAGTAATCTCCATAGCACATGCCATAACTACGTACTACTGTACTGTGATAAAGTAGTTAGGCAGGAATTCTAATCCCAGACTTGGCAAGTGTGTGTGTGGCTGTCTGTGTAGAGAACAATGCTTCTTAGGGTAGTCACACTCCCTACAATTCAAATGCTCTACTTTGGCAAGACTGCTGATGTCATTCACCTAGAAATACTCCTCTGAGAAGGTTGTATCCCAGTAATCTCCATAGCGAGTCCTATAACTGTGTACTGCTATAGTGTGATAAATTAGTTAGGTAAGAGTTCTAATCCCAGAATTGGCAAGTGTGTGTGTGTGTGTGTGTGTGTGTGTGTGTGTGTGTGTGTGTGTGTGTGTGTGTGTGTGTGTGTGTGTGTGTGTGTGTGTCTGTCTGTGTAGAGAACAATGCTTTTTAGGGTAGTCACACTTTCTACAATTCAAATGTTCTACTATGGCAAGGCTGCTGATGTCATCCACCTAGAAATACACCTCTGGGAAGATTATAGCCCAGTAATGTATTTAGCATGTCTTATAGCTGTGTACTGCTGTAGTATGATAAATTAGTTAGGTAGGAGTTCTAATCCCTGACTTGGCAAGTGTGTGCATGTCTGTCTGTGTACAGAGCAATACTTTTTAGGGTATTCAGACTCCATACAATTCAAATGCTCTACTTTGGTAAGGCTGCTGATGTCATCCACTTAGAAATACACCTCTGGGAAGAATGTAGCCCAGTAATCTCCATAGCTCATGCCATAACTGCATACTGCTGTAGTGTGATATCAAACTCTGGTAGGGTTCTATTCCCACCCATGACAGTTCTGGATGTTTTGTGTGTGTTTCAATGTCTGTATAGGGAGCAATGCATTTTAGCCTAGCCACAGTCACTACATTTTGAATGCCCTACTTTGGCAATCCTGCTGATGTCATCCAATGTGAAATGCACCTTTAGGGAAGGAGTTTGTCAGTAATCCCTGTGGTGCATCCTATAACAGCTTCATGATGTAGTGTGATATAGACCTCTGTTAGGGGTTCTATACCCACACATGTTGGTTGTGGATGTTTTGTGTGTGTTTCAATGTCTGTGTAGGGAGCAATGCATTTTAGCCTAGCCACACTCACTACAATTTGAATGTCCTACTTTGGCAATCTTGATGATGTCATACATTGTGAAATACACCTTTGGGGAAGGAGTTCTCCAGTAATCCCCGTGGTGTGTTCTATAACAGCATCATGCTGTAGTGTGATATAGGCCTCTGTTAGGGGTTCGATACCCACACATGTCAGTTGTGGATGTTTTGTGTGTGTTAATGTCTGTGTAGGGAGCAATGCATTTTAGCTTAACCATACTCACTACAATTCAAATGCCCTACTTTGGCAATCCTGCTTATGTACTCCAATGTGAAATACACCTTTGGGGAAGGAATGCTCCAGTAGTCTCCGTGGTTTCTACTATAACTGCATAGTGCTGTAGTGTAATAAACTAGTTAGGTAGGAGTTCTAATCCCAAACATAATACGTGTGTGTGTGTGTGTGTGTGTGTGTGTGTGTGTCTGTGTTTGTAACTCATATCCTGTGTGGAGGTGGCTGTTAGTGTGTAACAACTGGGCCCAATGTGGAGTGGGTTTTGCAAATTTCTTATATGGTGGCCCTAGTATATATCACAATGTCCACCGTAAAGGGATAACAGATGTGAAATCACCAAGATGCTGGGGTGCAAATCCATACTCATACATGTGACATCAAGGCCAGGCAAATAAAGTTAGCAAACCTAGTATTACCCAGAGAACACTCTCAAGCCATATCTCATGCACACACACACACACGCACACACACACACACACACACACACACACACACACACACACACACACACACACACACACACACTTGCCTAGGCAACAGCTGCTATGTTAGTAGTACACTGCATATTGCCCACTGATAGTAACTATGGAGTGATTGCAGTAGCCTACAAAGGGCTTGGCATCTTGTCTATCTGTCCAATAAGCACATACATGCAGACAGTGTACCTTCCACATGTTCCCCACTGGACACCTGCAAAACCTGTAGTGCCATCATCTGTGACCCACAAAGAACATACCATGCCTGAAAACATGCCCTGTATGGACAGATACCACTGACACCAGGGAATGATGGTAGCATGCTATTAATGTAGGTTCAGGATAAATCTGCTGTCCATTACCAGTTCCCACTTCATGAGGCCAGGACTGGCACATCTGATAATAATCTGTGAACACAACATGGGTCAGACACCCCAGGTACAGTTCCACATGTCACTGTACATGCATGTTGGAGGTGTGCACATCACAGACACCATCCATGTCATGGACTAAGGAACACATACATGGCAAGCAATGCACAGCATTGGCCACATGCAATAGTCACCCTTGTGACTGGATGGTGACATTGGTGAATACAATACCCACTTGTGTGGGCAAATCCAGAAACTACAACACTATGCCACAATGCAGACCATTGTCATGTGGCCTGATGCCAAGATATGTTCATCACCTTGCCTTTTATAGCCATATGGCACAGTTGACCACTATGCACCCGTGAATCAATGTACCCATGCATGTCAGTACTGGCACCCTGTGTGTGCATGCGTGTGTGTGCATGTGCATGTGTGTGTGTGTGTGTGTGTGTGTGTGTGTTGTGTGATGCATATGTTCACATTCACACTCACTACAACCCCCATTGGCATACTGAAGCATGCTGCCTGATATCAGACACCTCCCCATACCGTTTGCCCACATAACCTCCATATGACCCCTGTGGTGCATGTGATACCTGCACAGTAATGTGTTGTGGCAATTTGACTAGTGATGAGTTATATTCCTGACCCTGGCAAGTGCGTCAATGTGTGTGCTTCCCTGTGAGAATGTGGCTGTCTTGATGCTGACACCTGCTCATCTGGACAGGCACGTGTACTACACCTACTGTATAGCTACCATATCCCTGTTTCAGATGTCACTCACCATCACATATACATTCTGAGGACTTCACAATGTGTAACCTGGATGGCGCATTCAATAACTGCATAGTAATGTGATAGCACTACATAGTTGTCAGGGGTTTGATACCCTGTGCTGGTAGGTGTGTGACACAACCATGCTTTAGTTTTACTCTCCTACCCCTCCCTGGCTTGTCTTTGCCTCTGTCTGCCCCTCTCACTCCCTCTCTGGTGGCTGTGGAGACCTACACCTGCTTTGTTTAGGCAGCAGCATGTGTATTTGAAGTGATGATCATGATCAGCTGATGGCCTCTGCATGGATTGCAGTCCTCCTCTAGCTGACTGCATGTGGAACAGCTGTGGTAACATTCTCATAGCCAATTGCATGGCACACACTTCAATATCTAAGAACATCATGTTGGTGTTGAACCTTTTTATTCACTGTGAGCAGGAACTCAATCTGTTGTTTGGCAAACAGCATAGCAGATGGATTGGGGATTTACCTCTAACAACATACACTGTGGAAGCAGGGCAACACACAGGAGGGGGATGTGCCTGACCTGACTACAGACTATAAGTGCTGCTATACTGCATTTGGTGTAATGTTGATTTAACAGGGTGTGTGTGGATATGGCTGTCCTACATGTTTTAATACCTGCCATGTCAGTGCTATGTTTATGAGGAATCCCCATCTGTAGGGTCATCTGCAGACTGGGCAGTGTGTGCTGCCTTTGGTTTCATGTGTTACCCACAGAGCATCTATCTGTGAATTGCAAAGGGTAGTGTGAGGATTGCAGTCTGTAGATTGTGAAAGCTGTGACAGTTATTGACTTCATATCCCTCATAGGACATATGTTGCAACAAACCCTGTTACAACAGTAAATTTATGAGGTTATCACAGCAACATATCAATATTGGCCCTGTGCATGTGCTTCCAGCCACAACTCTGTCAACCTTTGTACATATGTCATGCATTAAGAGGTGCATATGTGCTGTAAACCATAATTAGTGTCATCATATCTGATAACAAGCCAGTGATACATCAGATTGCTACACATGTTATGTACAGCAGGGGTTATATTTGATGACATAACCTGGACATTCTGTGGTTGTGTGTACAGTACTGAGATCTGTGTACTTATGGTGAATGTTGACAGTGTGTGTATTGTTAATATGTATTTTGGCCTGTGTACAGTCTGTGGTAGATGGCATTGTTCTTGGTCCCATCTTATCTGATGTTACATGCTGCTCCACTGTATGTTACCATATTGGCTTACATGTTTGTAGGGCCGTACACATACATGTTCCATACCACAGACAGGCATCAGGCCACGCTGTTTAGTGGCCCAGTATAAGTAGGTTTAGTGTGGGAGTGGCACATATGAGGATGGTGTTGAACAGATAGTCCATATACTGTAATATTATGCTAGCTTACAATATGTGGCTGTGGCTGTGTTCACATTGGTTGTGGTTATGCACTTTCACACAGGTGTATCTCACACTGTGGTGTGACATGCCTGTAGAGCCTGCTATATATGCAGGTACATGTGCATTCCCCCATAGGAGATGTAGGCAAGTGTTGAGCCAGTCTGCCTGTAGCCTGCACAGTGCTTTGTTACATGCCTAGCAGCTTAGTGTACTTACCCAGTGAGATGTCATGTCCAGATACTTGACAGATGTACTGCTGCTGGCCCTCCATTAACAGTTATGTATGTCAGACAGAGCAGTGGGATGATGTACAGATGTATGTCAATATCTAGTGGGTAGTATGTGGCCATGGCACCTCTGTACCAGTAGTTATTATGTGACAGCAGGACAGACAGGGGTGTGTGAATGCATAACCTATTGGGGCAAATGTATACCAGTCGTTATGTGTTATACCCATCTACATAGCTGATAGCTGTTAACATCCATATTGTCAGGCTTGGTCCACATGTTTTGCACTAAGAGGTTCTGTGTATACCTCTGGACTGTCCAGAGTGTGTCAGAATGCCCACATATATTGACCAATATCTCTGTTGTAGTCCACAGGAGCATTACGTGTTGGCAGTGGTACTGTACTATGATGTCCTTAGGATGTCTGTCAGTAGCCAATGGTGCACATGTGAAAAGCAGATGTGACCTCTCACACACACCATGTCTGTGAAGACAATCCTTATTACAGTAGCAATAGTCTACTAATATACCTGCTATACGTACCTGACATCCCCTTGCACTAAGAAGTTGGGACTATAGGGGCTGAGGTAGGGCGGCACTCCATGTTCAGGACATATGGTAAAAATATGTGTATATATAATTATCCAGATATCTATAGAGATATTTACACATAGACATATCAACATATATAGATGGGTATGTATATGTACATAGATATACATATACACACACAGATATATACATATACAGAGCAATATATGTCTACAAATATACAGACAGTGCTACATATGCGCATATACATATGGATATCTACATATATATTGACAGTACTAGGTATATCAGAATAGATATGTATGGACATGTAGTTATAGATATCAACATATATACCAACATAAGGCATGTCTGTACACATAGGATGTGCATACATATATAGTTATATACACATATATCTATATATACATATATCTATATATACACATATGTATGTATGTATATATATATATATATATATATATATATATATATATATATATATATGTACATACGAAGAGATATACACATGGCCATATATGTATATATATATATATATATATATATATATATATATATATATATATATATATATATATATATAGCACTATACAGACATGTATACAGACATATGTATGAGTATACATGTATATGTACATGTAGACATATATAGACCTATTATATGTATACGACCATATTCCTGTCATGAGTAAATGTCACGGTTGTGTATACCCTCCCACATGTATCTCACTGTATGTATCTGCTATGTGCACATGATGATAAAACAACATATGTGATGCAACAGTCATATTAATAACAAGGACTACACAATTTAGGAATTCCAGGCAAATGTTCAATACTACTCAATATGTGTATTGACAGCTATATTGGTAAAACAACAGCAGTCTTCACAGTGGTCGTGGCATAGTGGTTAAGTGGTGTGACTTCAGTGTAAAGGGTCCTGAGTTCAAGACCTGTAAGGACTGTTCATTCTGTTGCTGGGCAGGACAAGGGCTGTTGGATACAGAGTAGTTAAGGCAGTTTTGAGTAGCTTTAAGGGGGTAAGCGATGCTAAGCTATAGGTATATGTATGGGTACTTACAGAGTGTAGGCTTCGCTTACTTGTGCGCAAATCAGCTTAGCTGTTATATTGCAGCAATGTTGATACCTGCTAAGCATGGGTTAGCCCTGGTAACCAGTTCACACCACCCAGTCTGATAACATAGCAGGGTAATGACACATGTAATAAGTGTATGTAATGCCATTGCAATACATGCACTTATGTGCTGTCATTACAGTAGCAAGGGGTGTGAGTGTCATGTCTGGGACACAGACATATATGAGGCCCGTGCAGCACTGTTATCCATGTGAATGTGTTGCATACAGGTGTAGTAGCCCAGGGTACGTGCTGTCACACTGGCGTGTAGTGTATCATGGAAGTATTACTGTTGACAGTGCTAACCCAGGCAAGAACAGATTGCTTAATGTAGTACTGACAACAGAAGCACCTGTGAGCATAGCTAGACACCAAGGCCTCCCTGTTGTATCCCTGGTGTGTGAGCTGCATCACAGTATATACCCCTTACTGGTCTATCAACACACTCATGCGACAGCATAGCTACCTTCCAAGCTGATGACTGTCAGTCCCTGTACAGATGTGCAGATGGCAGGTATCCAGTTGGGATATGTACAGGCAACCTAAGCTTGATTGACCCCCTACTACATGTGTGGCATGTGCATGAGATGCACATCTCTGTAGTACCAATGTTGGGGTATACTATGGGTTGTATTGCAGTCTCGGCCAATGTGTGATGGTGGGTATGGCAGATTGTCATCATGGATTACAGGGAGTACAATATCCAGTGGGGGATGTGGGTTCTGTGTACACTGTTATTACACCAAGGTACACCAGGTATATGTCCCATGTTATGGTTACCACTGTCACCATCAATCATACAGGCAACTGTTACCACAATCCAAGCCAGTTATGCATGTGATGTGTGCAGCCTACATGTAACACATTGGAGACACAGTCAAGTTAGTTAGCAGCGATAGAATCTGGTATTTGAAATGTGTGCCTGGCTGTTATGCGTTTGTAAATGTGTTTTTGATGGTATGTCACACTATGTGTCATCCAAATACACCCATTACATCCACCATTAGCATACTGTACATGTGGGGGGATGTTCTGCATGTGCCATGTAACCTGGAACACACCTCACCCTAAACGCTGTACAGTGTGTGCATTGTAAGCCACACACATCAATATCATGACATAGCTAGGTAGGGGTCTAGTCCCAGTGTTGCCAAGTAACAGTGTGCGTGTATGTGGATGGGTCTACATCAGGTTGCAGGGTATACATGCCTCAGCGGGCCACCTGTCCATGTGGTACAGGCAATAACCAGTTTAGTAACCTATGAAATGTGTTTGACTGTACCCCAGATATGTCACAGCCATGGTGTCAGCACACTGACATACCCCATTGTGGCATATGACTGCAGACCATCCTCATGCTGGCACATGTACACCTACAACACAAATGGATAACATTATAGGGACTGCAATCAACCAGTGTTACTAACAGCTATAATGCATCATTGCTGGATGGCTACACTACCCACCAAATATGCCTTACACTCTACTCCCTACAACATGATACACTGCTGTACTGTGGTACACTGTGGTACAGTCACCATGTGCATCAGACCCATATCAGCTTATCCCTGCATTGATGGCATGGATGACAGGGATGTGGCACAGATATCAACATATACATAGGGCATCCTAGTGCTGACACATGTACACCTACAACAAATATGGATAACATTATATAGACCATAACCAACCAGTGTTACTAACAGCTATAAGGCATCATTGCTGAACAGCTACACTACCTGCCAAATATGCCTCACACTGTACTCCCTACAAAATGTTACACTGCACATATGACATGCTGCCAGAAGTTGTTCTGTAGTGGGTCGTGAGTATATCATGCTGCCTTTGCTGCCATCAGTCCACTGCTGTTGTATCCCCCACACATATGGTGGGCCTGGGGCTATATATGTGTGGGCTTCACCTACACAATACATGTGTGCCCTTATGCACTCCTGAGGCCAGTGTATGTAACAGTGGTATATAGCCCTGTATTATTGAGCTTAGGGGGGGATGCACCATAAATAACCTAGGCTGTTCCAAAATGTGGGGGCATCAGTGGTGAGCTGCGTTAAGGTATCTGGATGTACACTCCCATACAATTCAGTTATATTTACATTACTTACATAAATTGGGTTAATGTAGGCCTACTGCCTCCTGACATACAGACTGTTCTGTTTGTCAGTGTGCTTGTTATGGTGTCAGTTATGTCTTGTTATGAAACAGTTACATCCCATTTGGTCAACTGAAGTCTTTACCCCCTAGTGATTTTGTACAGAGTGTATATAGAAGCTGCTGAACTATACATCTGCATTACTTACTGTTGATTGTTTGGTATCCTGTGGCCCAGTCTGTCTTTACTATTGTACAATTTGAAGGGCTTGGCCTGGACAGCAACAGTTGTGAACCTTTCCAGAATACTGTATTAGTATAACTGTTTCACAGTTGCATTACTCTGTCTATATGAATGTCAGTGTCTGAACAGCTATATGACATGGCATATAACACTGTAATAGTACACAAATAAATGTTTTACATTTCTGCAAACCTGTGTGTGGTGTTTTATCCTATGACCTCTCTGTGGGTATATGTTGCAGGCAACAATTGTCATTTGTATGGGTGGTCCATGCAGTGTCCAGTTGTTAAGGTGTTAACTGTAGGCATAGTGGCTGTTCCATATTGTGTTCACCTTCTACATATGTATCTTACTGTACATATCTCTGTGTGTGTATGTGCAGTCACATGTAGATATATATATAGATATAGATATATATCTGTATCTGCATATATGTGTCTGTGTATATGTATCCTGGGGATGTTGATAGCTTCCAAATTTTACATTTCCTATGGGAGCCAGACTGTACTGCATGATATGTTACCAATACCAGCCTGACATCATACAATTGGCATGTAGCACTGTTAACATCTTAAGCCCATGCTGTGTCATGTCCTGGTTATGTGATCTGCAACACTTGGTAGTGTATTGCAGGGCAGACGTGTTTGGCTATGGGGGGGTATACCTATTCATACAAGACATATATTGTTTGGGGCCTCTCAACCCCATTAACAGTGCATGTGGACACATATGTTCTAGTTAATCTACCATTGTTATCTACAGATGTATGGCCATATATACCTATATAGATATTTATATATATATATATATATATATATATATATATATATATATATATATATATATCGTATATACCTGCATAGATATATATCTGCTTACATATATGCAACTTGCTGTGTAGATGTAAACATATAGGTATAGACATATATATGTGTCGATGTAGGCATTTGCATGTATATATATTCATATATATTTCTATATATGTATATATTTCTATTAATATTTTACACACACACACACACACACACACACACACACACACACACACACACACACACATCTAAATGTTGGAATACATTCTCTGTACTGTTGCATGACTGGGCTGGATGATATGTTTTTGAAAACATCAGAGTTATGTATATCTGGCATGGCTTAGTAGTAAATTACTTTGTCTATGGTGTGCAGCATCCTGGGTTTGAGCCTTAGAGAGGCTGTTTATTTTGTTGCTGGGCAGAATACGGGCCATTGGATACAGAGTGATTAAGGCACTTTAAAGCAGTTGTAAGCGGGTTTGCGTGGGTTTGCGTGGAGGCAAGCACTGCTAACTTCCGGTTACAGTTTCTTATACTCTGTTAGCTTCTGAATTGCTTAACCTATGTAAGCATTCCTTATCCCTGTGCAAACAGGCTTAAACCCACTTACTGTTGCTTAAAACTGCTTACTCCCGCTTACTCTCATGCTAATTTATTTGAAAGAAAAGAAAAAGGGGTTGATAGGAAAATGGTGAAAAAAGGGGCACAAAGAGGAAAGATGGTAGGGAAAATAGCCAGGGATGTGCAGGAAGGGTGTAGGGAATTTCCATAGCTGCCCATATCTTCTTCAGCAACAGCTGTACATATACACTGAATTTGGAGGTAGATTTGGACAGTCAAACCCCTGGGAGAGGGGTGAGGGCAACAATAATAAGCTGTGATGCCAATTAGACTGGATTACATGTGTCCAGTGGACATGTGTGTGAAATGGATAGCTATGTATAGGGCGAGATTTTTTGTGGGAACAGACTGCCTTTATTCAGGAGAGAGTGGGATGTTGGGGAGGGATAGTAGGTATATTTGGGGAGGTAGGTTGGGTAGCTTAACAGACAAGACAAACAAGATGCTTACAGGGGCGGTATATGACACATGTGGGGGGTAAACACCTAGATGAGGAGGGGTGTTGGGATATATGAAGCCCACAAGCCCTCTAGTGGTAACAGTGGGACTGAGGTCCCCACTCATGGGCAGTCACCACTGCACCTTTACAGCCCAGAAGGTGGCTGTGCTGGGGGCTGAGTCGCAGAGCCAGGATGACTCTCTAATTGTGACACATGGCCCTTGAGCTGGCGTAGAAGATCACCAAATTTCTGGTCGATCTCTCTACACACCACGACCCTGACCTGGTGATGGGTGACAGGTTTCTATCTGCACCCACTCCCAGGAGGGCGAGCCCCATCCCCTGAGGCAGTTCCACCCGAAGGTGGTGCAGGACCAATGGACAGGGAAGTCTGTGTTGTGCCCCAGACATGCTGGTGCTCGGTGCCACGGCCAGCTGAGGTGGGACAGGTGGGTCCGCTGGGACCATCCTTCCCAAGTGTGCTATAGTGTTTAGATTTCATCATCATATGTGGATTAGTAATAGTCAACACATTCCAGAGTTAGGTATAACAGCATGCATAGATATTCACATTAACCCAAACACCAGATACGGAACAGTTGCATAACAAATAGAACACATGCATATATGGGACCACAGTAGTAATAAGTACAGCATGCAGGTACATTGATGGCACCATGCCACCAATGTTGGAATAATTCAATAAAGCACATGCATGGGAGCCGTGAAAATATTTATCAAACAATTGGACATTATCAGAGTCATTACATACCAGCTGGGGTGGAAATGTTGATTACTGTTGGAGATATGGTAGGGGCAGAGAAAGTTGTCAATTAACAACTAGTATATTCCTGTAGTCCACATTACTTTCCTAGTCAATGCTGTTATCAGTACCTTATAAGTCTTACTACACTACCCTATAGCCTTAGTTTGGACAGTGATATGGCTGTCATCATCATTACTTCTGAACCGGTTTTACCTGCAGTATACACCTCTTACCTGGTATACCTGTGGAGGGAATGTTTGTTAACACTAACTATCTGTTGCTACACATACTCCTGGATTCCAGGTTGATGTTTGCACATAGCTATCCAACTCTTTCTGCACAGACTCTGGCCATGTGTTGACCACATGCTGGTGTGCCAAGACATATCCAGAATATTGCCCTCCTCCACTTTTAGTGACCTGACATACACATATACATGCTTTCCTACACAGTTATATTATGGATCACAGTATCGGTGACAGTGACCAGTGATACTTTATTATTCAGAGAAACTGCAACACTAACAATTCCCTACCATACCAGAGTGAACAGTACCAGTACAGGTTAAAAAGGTCTGTATTTCTCAGCACAGTGTTCATATCCAATGTACCTGTGGGAGCAATGTTTGTTAGCACTACCTGACTGTTGCCACACAAAGTTCTGGATTACACATTAGTATTATGCACATACATCTCACTCTGTTACTGTAGACACTCTGGTCACAGCTTGACAACATGGGAGTGTAGATAGGACATACTTGAAATATTACTCTCCTAACAGTTTTGGGGGTTGCCACAGTGACAGGTGTGTTCTCACTTGTATTCCCTGTTTGCTGGCTAAACATCTGGGATCATCCCACATACTTACCAGGGGGATAGGCAGCAGATATGGGCACATATACTGGACATTCTGTCTTCATCTGTATGAATCTGTATGCAGCCTAATTCCACTCCTAGGATTCAAACCATGGCTGTGTCTGCTACAGCTTAAACACTATCCATCACAGTTGTGTCTGCTATAAAGATATTGCTGTATATTTCCTATCTGCTTTCTGTCTTATTAATCCACTGTGCTTTTGCATTCTTACCTTGTATTACAACACTCATATACAGATTTCCAAGACAGTTATATGTTGTAGGACAATGTGGGCAACAGTGATGTGTAATACCTCATCATTCAGAGTAACTGCATATCAGTCTTGTATTTCTGGGCACAGTGTTGGTATCTGATAGACCTGTGGAAGGAATGTTTAATAGCACTACCTGAATGTTCTGACACACAGTACCAGATTCCACATTACTATTATGCACATACATCTCACTCTGTTACTGTACACACTCTGACCACAGCTTGTGAAGTTGAGGTGTAAATGGGACATACGTGGCTTCTTAGTCACATATGGTATTGGGGAGTTGCTAGTGTGCCAGCTTTGTTCTCATAGCTGTGTGTCAATCAGTTGTATTTCCTGTTCACTGTCTATATGTCTGGGATCATCCCACTGATTTTCCAGGGGGACAGGTTGATAGGCAACAGATATGGGCCACTTTAATAGACATTCTGAACATATCTGTACAGTTGTGGGGTATGATTATGTATGCAGACTACTACCACTGGCAGGATTCGAACTGTGGCTGTGTGTGCTAAAAAAAACAATAGTTCACATATCAGTTGCTTGTGCTATTCATTTTTTATTGTTTGCATTTTCCCTCTTTACTGTCTATGTGTCTCTCAGTTGTACTAAATGGCCTCTGGGAATTACACCTGTCATATACAGGCATTCCTACACATTCAGTTTATGGTGCATGGTGTGGGTAACAGTGCTTAATACTACAGTACTATTACATTATTGCTTATCTACATTACCGTATGATACCAGGATATACACATGCAGTCCAGCAGTTAGACCTGTTTTGAAAGGCTGTTACACTTTTATTGACTTACAAACAATATGAGACTCTTCCTGCCATATTCTCTAGTGTATGTAGTACTTGCCTTGAACAATACAGGTTTTATACAAACAATTAATTTTCTACTACTTTTATTTTTATTTCCTATGACAGTAAATGCATGAGTATTATTGACCTGCCTCACATCGCATCCTCGCCAGACGACTGATGTGGGCCTCCTGGTTCGTGGCCCACTCCATTGCAGCTGTGGGGGACATAAGAGGAATATTTAGCCATACCTATCCATGATATACCTGAGCTGGCAATTATTACACACATACTGGGGGGGATACTTACACATGGCTAGAACAGCCCCTGATGCTCTAGCCTCTTGGAGCCACTCCTACAAGAGGTCTCCCCTTACCCCGCTTCAGTTGGGCATAGTGGTGCCTGACCTGCTCACCAGTTCTGGGTATGTCAGTCGCACTGGTGAGGTCGTGGGTGAGACAGTCCCAGGCCTCCGCCTTATATCGGGAGCCCTGGTACTGGCCCTGCAGCAGTCTCTGATCATGGTCTTTGAAAAGAAGTCCTGCCATGACCTTGGACTTCTGGATGCACTAGCGCTGCATCTGAAAGCATACACCTTCTCCCCTTACTGCCGTAGTGCCTGCAAGGGGAAGTTACAACCAGTTATGAGATGTATTCCCGCCTCTTGGGTTTTCCATGATTGGCTGGTTTTGAAAAGGCTAAGCTATGAACAAACCTGCTTAACTAATGTTGGCATTGTTTAAAGGGGTATAACACTGGGCACATTGAGTTAGCTGGCCTACACATTGCTTATGCCTCCTAAGCTGGCCTGTGCAATGCTTAGCATTGCATACATTAGACTTTGCATTATTTTTTTCTTTTAGGCATTGATTTCTTATTCATTATATCTTATATATCTGACTTGTATCCATGATTGATGTGTACGTACACTCTATGGGGTCCTTGTGTTTTACTGGGGACTTCAACACTCTATTACAATTACACCTCACTTCTGGGCTTACTGCTGTACTCCAGTTCACATATTTATGCTATCTAGTAGGTTATGGAAGATATGACTGTATACTGATTCCTTTCACAGGTTCAGTTTGGTTTTACTATGGTGAGGACTTTTTTGCTGATACCTTATTTTTCTGTACTTCTGTGAGGCTTTGGTGGTTAACTACTGTGACTATGGTGCATAGGGTTCTGGGTTCAAGACCTGTTTATTTTGTTGATGGGCAGAACAAGGGCCGTTGGATACAGAGTGACACTTTTGAGCAGTTGTAAGCAGGTTTGCGCAGTGGTAAGCACTGCTAACCTGCCGTTACATCTGCTTACAGAGAGTTAGCTTAGAATTACTTAACCAGTGTAGGCATTGCTTACCACTGCACAAACGGGCTTAAGCCTGCTTACTAGTGCTTAAATATGTTTACTACTGCTTATTTTTGCTTAAAACTGTTTACTAGTGCCTTATTCATTATGACACTGGCACCTCACATGTGCATTTACTGCTGTACTCCAGTTCCTGGAATATGTTATTTAGTGGGTTATGCAACATAAATATTAGTCATGACATACTTTGCCATGGAAAATGGAATGTGCTGCAGTGGGACTTGAACGGAGAATGTCTGCTCATATGGTGAATGCTCTGCCCACTGCACTATTGCTATGCTGCATCATTGGCATATATCTTCCTTGTTATCCTCTTCAGCCATTTAAGCTGCATTAACTGTAGCTAAGCAATGGGCACACCCGAGCACCTACAGTTAGCTTTCATTGGATTTTTAAAAAAAATAAAGTGTTTCTTCATGTTATGTATGTATACTGTTGCTGTTGTACACAAGGGGGACTGTTGGTGGGGATATGTGGTCAAATATGAGCAGTCTTGCTCATTTCATACCCATTTCTGCTGTTTTTCATTACAGGGTCATGTGTAGTCTAAGGACTCTGCTCTCAGACATGCCCCTGCACTCTTACATGTTCTGTGTAAGCCTAGGAGCTCAGGCAGCGTGCCTCATTATTATGCATGGCGCACTGCGGTCCTGATCATAAATGGCCACCTCCGTGCAAGACTAAGCTAGTCCTGCACGGAGGAATAGTAAATCCGGGGGATAGTCTATTTGGTGTTCTACCATTAGCCACATATGTAGATTGTGGTACATCTATACCCCCAATGTATAGCATATATGTGTCATTCCATAGAACAGTATTTTGCTCTTGCAATTCCTGTGGTTTTAGTTATGTTGGTCATATAGCTTGTGGTCAAAGTATAATCTGTGTCTCATACATCCATTTAAATTAGACTTTTTTTTACACTACAAAAATGGCAAGCATTTTATGAATAACTAGAACTACAGCATAATCAGATTTGAATATGATAGTCTCTTCAATACGGACTCTTGAATATTCAGTTCATAAAAACAGATGTTCTTCGTGTACTAGCTGGGTGTGTGTTTTCTGCACATCTCTTGGCACAATCAGCACTGTCACTTTGAACAGGTGCTGAAATGTATTTCTTCTTTGTATTTTTCTTATTTTTTATCACTTCAGCATCACAACCTTCATTCATCCCCTTATTGCATGTTTGTTTAAGCAAAGTTCAGAAACTTGTTACACAACACTGTTTTGTGTTTCATCTTCAGTTTCATTGAATGTCAGATACACACCTCTCAACTGTCTAGATTTTCTCAGACTGCCCAGATTTTTGCCTCATATTTTTGGTCTGTTCTTCATAAAATTTGTGGTTTTCTGGCAAACCACTGGGATGATCTGTGGATTGAAGTTATTAAATAATAACATATATTTGAATTTTAGACTTCATATATTGAAGAAAAATATATGCCAACATAAATTCTGTTATTCTAAAAACTTTTTAAGTTTATAAGAGCAATGTTTAAAATCTGTCCCTGTATTTGGGCCTTTGTCCCTCCATGATGTTAGGCTTTGTCCAAATTTATTGTGCTAAGAGGTTGAGAGGTATAGTCAAATATTTTCAGACTGCATATTCAGCAATCATTCTTATATAATTTCCTTTCATCATTTTACTCTTTTCTTTGGAATTGCTTGGGTGTCTGAATAAATACCATGTAAGATTGTGTTTCCCCTTTTCACTCTTCTATACTCTCATACTAACTGTTATGGATGTCATCTTTGAGATATTCTTTTTGTATCCCCTGTGCTAGTATTAAATTGTCTGCAGTGGGTTGTTGTCTGTGAAGCACAATTACAGTTTTCTGCATATGAAGTACTTCTATGACAACAAAGTAGTGAATATTTAATTCACTTTTTTGCAGTACTCATCTCAAAAATCTGTTAAATAGTCTTCTTGTATAAAATATTACATTCTGTCAGCCAAGCCATCAATAACTAAGGACCACTCTAGAGATACACAGCTGAAATCACTTCTTAATATTTTCTCCTCTAGATATTGAAATGGGACTTGAAAGTCTCTGATATTAGATCTTTAATTTTTTAATGTCTGTTGGTTAGTCAGCCATGCAAACTGAATATTCATTTTATGTTTACCAGCAAGTGCACTGATAGTATTAATGTCTATAATGACATTAGAGCATTAGTTAATGGTGACCTACAGTTTTTTACAGCTTTAGCATTTGCAGGAGGTACAGTATCTGGAATTGTTCTTACATTTACCTGATCAGGCAAAATTCCTCTCCATAATAAAATGAATCCCTACAGTTCAATATATTTTTTACAAAATTCAAACTTTCCTCTGTTCAGTGCTAGCCCAGTCTTTCTAATCTATTCATTATTTTTCCCAGCATTTTATTTTATTTCTTTACATTATAATAATAGAATCACTTTAGAATCTATTTTTGATGCCTAGCAACTACTTATGAACTATATGCTGAAAAATTTCAAGTGCTGATCTAACTCTAAATTTTAATCACTTATATCTTTAGTCATACATGTGTAGAGGGATTTCGCAATGAGTGGACAAAATGTAATGCACCAAGGATCAGAATCCCCAAACTTCATTTGCTGAAAAATCTGCCAAAAATACTTTTTAAGTATTTTTTGCAGGAGAGCAAGTTCCAGTGTGGCGTTAAGCCCCTCAAATTTGCATATCCCAACTCCAGAATCATAACAACTTGAAGAAGGGGAAATTCCCTCTAAATAGGCATCAGTACTAGCAGAGTTTGCTAACAGTGATTGCCAGTGGAGGAACTCTGATCATTGCAAGGTTGAACCTCATGGAACTGAAGCTCAAGAGTTCAATTTCTGTCCATCAATAGGGTAATGATGCAGAGAATGAAGTCATATTTCTGCTCTCTGGATAGAGCATATGATAGGCTTATGCCTTATTGCTTTTTTGCAACTTAGTGTACTAAAATAGAGGCGATGAGGGATGGCATAGACTGAGAAACAGATTTGTTTGTAACTCACTTCATCAGATCACAGCAGAAACCTCATTCCTGATTCATGCAGTGTATTAGTGCACTTCATTGTATGCATTTAATTACTTGCATTGGCATCAAATCTGTATATTAGAAATCTGCATATATCATAATACAGATGGTACCAAGAAGGAAAGAAATAAGGTAAACAACAAATGTATTTATTGTGTAGAAAAGATAAGAAATTGTTGACTATTAAAATCATTTCATTGCCCATGTATCTAGGTAGAGTTTGACTGTTGGCAGAGTTTCTCCTTCAGTGTTTGTGTAGTTATTTTATGTAGAAAAGCCTGAAGAGATACATATTGTAGTTGCAAATTATAACAAACATCAGTTAATGCCAAGTAATGGCTAGCAATGGAAGTTTTATTGGAACATTAGTGGTTAAAGAGGTATGGTCACAAATGAAGGGAAGCAAAATCTATAGGATTGGTTGTAATAACAGAATAGTATGTCTTCCACAGGCACTACCAAACATGTCAACAAATAAAGTCAACAATTTTTTTTTTAATAACAAAGGAAATGCACAAGGAAACAAGCAAGCAGTAATGTCCAACAGGGTGTATGTTATTGTGGAAATACCTGCCCAAGGGTGTTCTGAGGTCTGATGCTGCAGGGTGGATGGCCTCTACTCCCCTGGAAGGGCATTATGTCTACAATAACACCATGGAGGGCATTATTGTGCTTAGAGAATGGGCTGTTTGAAAAATTGTTGTGTTGTACTTTTTTTTTTTTTTTTTTTTTTTTTTTTTATTACTATATTATTTTTATATATTTTTGATACAAAATAGTTCCTCTTCCTAATGTTTCCACAACACCATTTACATATATATTACCTATATGTAAATGGTGTTGGAGGAAGCATTTTACATGCAAAATATATCATTTAAAAAAAATATCTAGATATTTTATTTTTAGGTCCCTTATTCTTAAAATGTTGATTTGCTGCCAGTCATCGGGGATTGTTGATTTGCTGCCAGTCATTGGGGATTGAAGTCAAGAAATAATCACATACGTTTGACTTTCAGAATTTATTTCCTTCAGAAAATTCATGTTAGCACAAATCCTGTTAATTAAGCTACTTTGAAATTTTATAAGAATAACATTTAAAATCTGTTCCTATTTTTGAGCCTTTGTTCCCCCTTTATTTCAGGCTTTATGCAGATTTCTTGAGCTAAGAGGTCTAGAGGTATGCAAACCTCTTTACTGCTGCTGTCACTAGTCTATCAATCTCACTCTCTCTCTCTCTCTCTCTCATTCACACAAAGTATGCTAACACAAATCCTATTATTCAAGTATCTTTGCGTTTTTTATAACAATATTTAAAATATGTTCCTATTTTGAGCCTTTGCTCCCCCTTTATTTTAGGCTTTATTCAGATATCTTAAGCTAAGAGGATGACAGGTACTGCTACTGCTGTCATTGGTTAATCCCTTTCACTCTTCAAACACACACACGCCCTCTCTCCCTCACTCACACATGCCTCATTTTCATGCACTCACATGTATATGCTCACAAACAGATGGAAACAGAAACATACAGACTTCTTTGTTTCATTTAGTTTTTACACTCATTAAATAGCAAAAGTGCTGCTTAGAAAGTGTAAAATAATGCCTCGAATGATGTCGCTCTCACTCACATGCACACATACACTCACACACACATAGACGTAAACACACCCACAGTTTTTTTTTTAATTTTCTTTATATATATATATATATATATATATATATATATATATATATATATATATATATACATTATACACGTGCTAAACAGCAAAAGCACTACTTAGTGAATGTAAAATAATTACGACCATTAGAACTGAAGAAACAAATGACACTTTTTCTTGATAATGTCTGAAATGTATATTGCCACTACAAATACTTTCAGAAGTTCTATCAGACAACTGTTAGAACTGCCGCTCACCCTAGACTCAAACAGTACACCATTTATCATATTGACATGGTTACTGGCATACACTGACAGTTTCTCAACTGTCTGCTTTGAGTGCACTGCTGAAAAGCAAGGAATAGTACAATTCCCATATGTTGACTTATATTATTGTGCAAAGATCAATGCATTTTTCATCTGGGAGATCTTTCAGAAAAGTATTGTTGATAATTTCTCTCATTTGTATGAAAGTCATCCTTGTTACTCAACCATTGTGCTGCATTTGAGCATAAGAAAATTCACACAAAAGCTATGCTTCATGGGTAGTACTTCAGTGAATGCCATCATATAGTCATAAACCAAGCAGCCTACATTTATTTCTTTATTTTTTACACTCCCCATTAACACAAGTGTACTGAAATGCATAGATTTAGGCCACCTGTATACTAAATATATGGGACAGACACTGAGGTGTGACAGGAAGAATTAAATTATATGCTGCGTGGATATCAATCAATAGGAGGACAGGGAATCTACATAAACAAAAAGGGAGAAAATGATTGATGTTATAAAAAATAAAAGGTATCAGTTTCCCTAGAATTTGATTTGTTCAGATCTGGATTTGAAAATGTAATTATATGAACTAAATCTTACAGAGGATTTTCTATTGCATGACTTTCAAACTGTAAATTCACGGCAGACAGTACATTATTGTTAAATACGATTGCTTCATCATTACTTTGATTGTATAATACATTGCTGTCTGTAGTACAAACCTCAGTTAGTTGACACTGTAAGACTGATGCCTAATGTATAGTTCATGATACTAACTGTTCATGTATTTTCTATTTCTATTTGTCTACAGAGGTTACAGCATGTATGGCCAAAAAGGTCTCTACCTTGTCACCAGTTCACCCAAAAGGACTGCTTGCTAGATACTCACAACAGAGCTAGCATCAAGAGCCTTCTGTACAAATATTATATTCAATCCCCATCCATCTGTTATTTATCCATTTGGCTCACTGAAACGCTGGACTACTACTAGTCTGAGCACATTGTTATCACTATCTCTTCTTCAATGAAATACCAGTTCATACAAAAGTGACAGACATTGTACAACTCTCTGGTATAACCCACTTAATCTCTGGCTCATAACTGAGTCTTAGTAAAGATAAGATAGCTTCCACAACAAGCCACTGAATCCTGAGGAGTTCAGTTGTGGTAGTCCTTCCAATCACAATCATAACCATGCCTGCTATTTTAAGTTTCATTTAATATGCACAATGGCTACTCCTTTCCATCCAATTTCTTATCAGACAGTTAACATGTTAGCCAGTAAGCTAGAGCCTTGTCAGCCTAAAACAACCCAAAGATTTTACCTCTTTGACTGTGAGCTTGCTTAGTAAACAATCCCAACTTGTTTCACCTAAACTTAAGACAGTAGTAAATATTACTGTGCACTTGTCTACCTTCACATATGCAGAGATTATTTCTGCAAGTGTACTTCACATGATAAATAAGATGTATAGATTTCCATCAGACAAATAAGATAAAATTACCTCTACACAAATAGATGATTCTTAGAAAATTTAGACACCACCTATGTGCCTTCTTCCTTTCATCCTTTCATGTTTTTTCCAGTCCTAGACTTGAGATTGTCTGTGAGCATATTGCTGACACTGCAAAGAATGTACATCTGAAAGTAGCTTGGCCTAAATCGAACTGAAATCAATGTCAGAAACTTGCATATCGATGTACATCTCTTAAGTTGATGGCTGTAGATTTATAAACCAGAAATCACTCTGTCTCTGAAATTTAGTTAAAGCATACTGACTGATATAACATTCTGAAACCTCTCAGCTGTAATATTTTTATGAAGGACAGATTGCACAAAGATGATAGCAGAGCTGCTATCTCACACTGTGCTAACCTCTTCTGCTTTCTTGGTGATACCCATATTCTAGGGTCAGCAAACCAGAAATCACTGATTATTTTTATTTGAACTTGTGTATAGTTCCCAGAAAATTTTAACCCACCTTTTAATTTCATGTACATTCCTCTCATTATTAAAAAACAACTGGTCTATATGTTTAACTGCCGGCAATCTGGGGAGGGATAGGCCTGCTTTGAAAAAGCATCCTACCATGGTCTGCTACATTGGGGCAGTTCTTAACCACTGAATGCCACTCAGAAATTCCCCTACTAATTAAGTGTCTGTCCAGTCTGATAATGACATCTACCTGTAGTGCAAAGTATGCAAAATCTTTCCTTTGAGGGTTTAAAACCTTCCAGATGTTGATCAAATAAACTCTCACATAATATTGTTTTATGTCTCTTTACTTCTCTTTAATCTCGTCCTACCTGCAGGAATACCTGCAGGAATTCTATCCCTCATGTAGAACCACATTAAAGTCCCCACTGAGAAGGATTGGCAAGTGGGACCCGCTCATTTGACTATGACCTCTATTTTACAAAGATCTTAGTGCTGTCCATATTCGGTCAATAAAAAAAATAACATGAGGATTTGGCCCTATCTTATCTTCAGTATTGCCCAGCAATCCTCAGTGTCCATAACAGCATGTTCCTTTACCCCCTTAGACACTTTCTCACCAAAATTATCACCCTTTTTTTTGTTTTTGGTCCCCAGGAAGTATCACATGCTATCCATTCCACCACATCAGTGGTTTTGTAATATGTTTTTGTTCAAGAAAGCAATACACATAGTTTCCTATCTATCCTATATAACACATGGTGAAGTTTGCCCAAAGAGTTTATACCATTTACATTCCAGGTTAGATCTTTCCATTGACTAATTAAAACCACCATCACAGTAGAGCTTAATACACCTACAACATCATGTGTGCTAAAAACAAACTATCTAGAAATACTAGAAATTCATACAGTGACCTCAACAGTCATGGTATGTAAGTACACAGCTCTACATTGCTTGGTTAGTTTCCTAAGGAGATGTGGACATATCAGTTCACACTCCACCTAAAAAAAAGCTCCAAGCCATGACCAGCTCTATGTGGAGTCTATCCTGTAACAGAAAGTTCCCTGGTTCATCACAAATGACTGAAAATTCTCCCTAGAGGACAGTATAAATACCAACAGCTACATTCAGTTCTATAAGATAAAACCATGAGTTTTTCAGCATGGTGGCCTGGACAGTCCAATGTCCAGCTGCATTCTGGCCTATCCAGTTACTCCCAGCCAGACATTACCCTTAGCAGGTGCAAACATTATGCTACTTGAGTGGTTTCAAGCCTGAACTTTCAAACAAAAGTTGAAAACATCAAATTCAACCATAAGCACTCTGCATTAACCTACCAAAACAAATGGAATGAAAATGACCAACATGCAGACCCCATCACCCCTCCTCCTGTGAATGTCCAGTGATCCCTCCTTCCCTAATTAGTATCAGCCTGGGGAGGGAACCCCAACCCAAAAACTTAAATAATACAGCAATCCTAAGAAGCCTTATCCTGGATCAATGTCAAGTCAGAGGGTGAGAGGCTAAAGGATACTCATATTTTGAGGATTGCACTTCACCCACACTTTTGTCTCAGTCTGCTAGGTCCATTTCCAAATTTTCTTTGTCCTCTGATAACTCTACCAAAGGCAAATAGCAATTGTCTGAATGTTTACTTAGTATGTGCATGTGTGACTGACAGTGTCCCAATTGTTCATCCCTTTTGGTAATATTCTTTGACTTTTTTCTTTCCTGGAGATGTATTAGACACTTTTGGTGAACAGATTAATTTCCATTTCACTTATATGGCATGATTCAATGATGAGAAAAGTGTAGTGCCTGAAGAATGTGTTTTAAGCAGAGACACTTCTGCTTCTGTCTGGAACTGAAAAGAGAGTTGAGACATCCCTTTTGTAACCACCAACTGTGCAGGGAAGTGAAGCTAGACTTTAAAACCTTCTTTGAATTTCCTAAGGACCTTGCACTGGCATCCCTCCAATAATGCAATTTTGCTAAAGCCCTCCAGCTATTTGTAAAATGTCTTTTCTGTCCATGTAATTTAGGCAGCAGAATATAATTTGTCTAGGAATGTTGATCTGTGCACTTGATGACACCTAGGGAGCTCTTTCAGTAACTGGGGGGGGGGGGGTGCCTTTTCAATAATTTAGCCAGTTCCAGCTAAACAAAATTGAGAGGTTTGCCACATTTTACCCCATGTGGTAGCCCTATTACTCACACATAATTGGAGTAGGACCTGTTTTTAAGGTTGTCTAGTTTCAATCCAATTTTTTGCTCCAGCCCGGGGTTTCAGCTATTTGCTGTGTATGGACTGATGACAAGTCTCTGTGTTCCATCAGTTCCTGATGTTGTTCATCTCATCTGCCATGGAGTGCACTGAATTCCTTCTTTGTTTTAGTCCCTGTAGTTTGCAGCTGTTTAATGCCCTCTTGAACCTCCTCTGGGAGTTTAATGAGGGACATTAATGGTATCTGTACCAGTTAGAGCTCCATAATTGCTTGTGTGCTAGACCTGACTACTTTCCTCTTTTGCTTTGCAGCCATGGCTTCTTTGCAGGAGGCCATACAAGCAGAAAAACTTTCCTCCAAACAATGTTCAGAGAGAAAAAAATATGTAGTACTCGTAACTCCAAGGGATGGCTTACACTTCTTTGAGCTAAGTGTATTCAAAAGATAAGAGCAGAAAACTGGCCGGTGGCAGAGTATTAATAGTTAAAGCATGCTTACTAGTGCACAACTATGCTTGTGCCATTAATTCTGAATGCATAGATCAATAAAAAGTTTTAGCTGTGGCCTGTATAATTGTCTATCCTGGATAAGCTGAATTTGCAACTGAAGAAGTCCTTCTTGGTTCCATTCAAAAGCTATGCCAAAACATTTTATTAAGGGATGGCTAGAGTATTGTAATGGAATCCAATGTAACTTACAGTGAGACAACAGTGCAGCTATATGGTTAACCTAGGTTACTCAGTTGTATCCTGAACTGGGAAAACCTCAGGTAATGAAAATATACTTTTCTGTATTTTCATGCAGTTTTTGAAACATTGCAAAGTCTGTTGTTATGGCTGATGCCATCACTTAAAACTGACAACAAATCTGAAGTGAAGTTACTCAAGAGCTACCAAAGAAGAGAGCTACTATTTTTCTAGCTATATGGATGATTTCAACTCACAGATAATGAAGTCTGCCCTAAAATCCATTGAGTGTTCTCCTGTTTTTCACACTTCCATTGTCTGAAGTAATTATCTACTTCAATATTATTTTTGAGTCAAAAGTAAATCAGGTCCTACATCCTTTTCTGTTTCCAAGTAGCATTAAAAATGTGATGTCCAACAGGACTGTGTAATGTTAGTTTACCACAGAATTCGGCTGGGATTTGATCGTGTCAAATTTAGGGTTGTGTGTAATCATGTAAATGTTGCCAGAATATCTAAAATTAAGACCTAATCAACAATGGGATTGCTATGTTTGTGTGTGTGTGTGTGTGTGTGTGTGTGTGTGTGTGTGTGTGTGTGTGTGTGTGTGTGTGTGCGTGCATGTACGCATCGCAGTGTGCAGGTGTAACGCTGCAATGCATGTGTGTGTGTGTGTGTGTGTGTGTGTGTGTGTGTGTGTGTGTGTGTGTGTGTGTATGGTTTTTAACTGCTCCTATGCTGAGACCTTTATTGTTGCAATGGCAAAGTAAGGTGGTCATATTGTCAACATATGAGGATTTCAAACCTTTCTTAGCTGCATTTGCTTTAATGGGATTCATGAAAACATGTGACCCAAAGAGAAAGAAGCACATTACACATTTATTTATTTATTTTTGATTGCCCTTTTTTCCAAGTTTGTTTGGCTTTGCAGTTAACATATTTAGAGATGAAGGATGTTAGGGAAGGGCCTCTATTGTGGCAGTTGCCACCTGCAAAGTATGTTTACCTTAAGTACTAAAAATGTGTTTAGACTATGCAAGCATATGCTAATCAAGTCTTTATTTCAAATGAATATCTGTTCACCAAGCTTCTTAACTAGTGTACATACTCTGTTTATCTTGCAAATTAATTCCCTTCTAGTATGTTTACTATATTCCCAATATCGTATGTCCTCAACTAACACTGTGGTACAACTCCCTTCCTAGCCAGATAGTGTCTACCTACCTAATCTATGCATTGACGCCTACCTATATATGTGTGACAATCTCCCCATACTCCGCTATTCCACAGACTATTAACATATTGTAAATAGTGTAAATATAATTTACATAGTCAGATTAAATTTCTAGTTAACTTTTTGTCCAAGTTTTGTGTTTTAGCAAGCCTAGGAGGATTAGGCAAAGAAGACATTTAAATTACCTGACAAAATATTCAGTGCTGGTATATAGCATTATGTCAAATTTCCATCCATGATGGTATGTTGCATTTTCACAGTACACTGCTGTAATGGATTTTAATATCTGTACTGTATCAGCATATTTCAATATCACTATATCACCATATTGCCAGTAACAAACCAATGGTTTTATATGCCATTTTTGAGTGTTGTGCACTTCTTTTTGAATGCATTACCCCGGTCCATTGTTGATGAGGATCACTTTGTCATCAGTCTACCTGGGCTATCATGCAATAAAACAACATAGTAATGAATCTGTATATTTATTTTAGTCACTGATTTAGATGTGCAGGATATATTGCTTTGCATTACAATTTAAATGAATGCCAGTTCATTTTGGGTTCTCAGTAACACTTTTGTTCTAACTGCTCCAAAAAGGTATGGAAATGTATCAAACAGTGTGTTCACCTAGGCAGTCTCAGATAATCTCAAACTTTCCACATCTAATGAAAATGATATTCTAGGACATTTTTCTATCTACTTCTATGATTCTGTCAAGAAACTTGCCTGAAAAGTCCTGAAGGTGACAATAGACTTCACCAACTCTTAAGGTGCATACATAGGTTCATAGGTAAGTACTAGGCTAACTGATCGTGTGGGCTATTTGAAGCCTAGTCAGTTTCCATCAGAGTTGAAAATCTAACCCTGTAGCTTGTATCTGTAAGATAAACACCATAACCCTTATGCCAGCCTCCAACCCCATTTTGTCTTTTGTCGCTGTAGGCTTAGAAATCAAACACTGCAAACCAAAGCTGTAGTAAACCTAGACAAGCCACAAAATATAACTTGAACACTTTTATTAACTTCTATTGTTGTGAACTTCATCAGCAATACATAATTCAAGACCACTTTACTTTAAATTCCCCTGCCTACAAAATTGCATGGCCCCAATGGACCAATAAAAATCAAGATTCTTCAAAGAGGGATTCATTCAATCCAATGGGAACAGGATTTTCACTGTGGCCCTAGACATCAGCCAGCCCATAGTCATGTTTAACAACTACTACATAAATGACTAAGTCACATTTCCTTCTAAAGTATTACAAAAACATGTGCATCATGAGGTCCTTCAGCACCTGATTGATTGCAATATAATTTCAGTCACTCATAATAGTTTTAGTACTTCATTTGCTTCTGGCACTGCCCTCTTGGATATGGTAAAATATATGCATTGTCAATTACATAACAGTAAATACACTGATGTATCTTCTGGGATCTCTTCAAAGTCCTTGATACTGTTTGTCATTCTAGGCTTTTGTATATTATATTGCTTTCATCCTCATGCAACCAAATAGTTTTCAGCCTATATTACCCATTGTCATAGGATGTAAGATGGAACAAATCAATTTCTAGTATTGTTTCTGATGTACATCAAGGATCAGTCTAGGACCACTTCTCTTCACTAAGTATGTACATTAAAATGACATAGCTTACCTTGGTGGAAGTGCAAAGCTAATACAATGTCCTGTCAATTCCAAAAGTGTTCTTTCTGATAATTTACTAGAGACTGACTGTTAGTCCCAAGCTGCAAACCTTTTTCTGTTTAAAAGTCCCTTACCCAGTTAGTGCAGCCTGCTGCTAAAATAAATTAATTGCTGTGTGTTCCTATACCTATCACTAATCTTACTACATTAGCTGGTATAACAGTTTGTGCCATATACTCAGTATAACTTTAGTTAATCGGACACGTAGTATTATCTTTTCAGATGTAGCCATATTCAAGGAGGTAAGTAACACAACAATGATTTATTGATCATCAACTCAAACTTGATCTGCTTTCAATAAGTACAGAGCAACAAAAGCACAGTATGCTGTTTAATACTAAGATTTTCCTCTGCAGTAATACCAGGTTGACTTCACCAGACTTACTTTTTATGTAATGTTTCTTGTATTCAGCTACTGATTGGATCATTTTCTCATGTGCAGTACAAACTAGAAACATGTCTTCCATACACCTTGTTGAATACTAAGTGGATTTAGTTCTGTCTCATTAAGTTCAGGTCACTGATCCTTCATTTACTATTTGTTGCTTCCAATAGAAAATAGCTGTTGGTGCAGTTTCTTTGAGTCCACCAAAAGTAATTAATTTATTTTCACAGGTTTCCATCTACTTCATCTTGGTATGACCATGAAGTTGTTATACATATTTAGGTTGAGAGGTGGACTGTCCCTCTACAAAGAGGATGTAGGGGGGGGGGCTTACCACATGCAAAAAATACTTACATTTATTTATTATTTTTTTTCATTAGGTTGAATTCCTGACTAGGTGAACTCATTCAGTTGGTTCCTCACCAAGTTGTAACTTAACAAGGCAGAGTGGAAGCAGAAGAAACACATAACAGAATATCGAGACTTACTGCTGGTAAGAGTTCTGTAACTTTTTATTTCTAATTTAGTTATCCCAAACTGACACCTCTAACTGAATTTCCTCATCTTTAGCTATCACCTGACCATCTGTAGATAGACTAGTTCACATATCAAAGAGAAATTAATTCAGTACTTCAAGATCCCCTGTCATTTTTGGCAAACTATGGAACAAATGCTGCACAATCTTAGGTAAACCTTTCAAAATAATACCTTTAAGTAATAATTAGAAAACTACCCACAACATACTTGGTACTGCAGCTGCCATATTACCCATATTGCATAACCCTTCCAAACAATAACAGCCTTCTATTTCTTGTATGTCTAATTCTCTGATAGTAATTCTTCCTGTCATGCTTGTTTGTGCTTTTTCCCATACTCTTGTAAACTCATATTTCTCTGTGAGGTACTGTAATGTGTGTGAAGGCTACCAACCTAACTAGATAGAATTTTGTAGGTAATTCTATGCCATTTGTAAATATTAATATAATCCACAGGCTTGGTTTACAAAATGTAAAGAGAACTATATGTTATGATTAAACTATATGTTGTACTGAGCTTCAAAAATGTAACCACAGTGCACTCTGCTGGAAGAAAGCTGATAAGTCAAGCATTGTATGACTTGTCTCAAGCTCAGAGACAAGATGTCTGGGACAGAAAATTATTTTTCTCTTGATTTAAGAGATCATTACTAAGATTTTAGATGTATAATGTATTTTATTGCTGTGGCTTCCTGGCAAGGTGCAGCTTATTAAGAAATGTAAATTATGAATTTCAGTTAGCCTGGGAAACTAAATCAGATCTGTTAAGAATGATGTAGTCTGAAATTATTCAGCAGTACTGTGTTATCAATTTAAGACTTTCCTAGAGAGAAAGATAGAGCATTTTGGATTTTGTCTGAAGAACGTCACTCGCCAGCACATACTTGCTCTGTAAATAAGATATTCATTTAAAACAGTGACTTCTCTTAGAGATAGATAGAAATAGCCATATTTGTCTAGCTGTTTTCTATATTTATGTCAGACTATTCTACAGTATTATTTTAAAGCATTTTCCTGTGATTTCTGAACTCGGTAATGTCATTGTGTTGAAGTAATAAGTATTGTCTTATGTTTTTTTATTTATTATTGAACATTTTTAAACCTTTCAAATGTGGCTGTTTTAAGTAGAGATAATTTAAGATCTTTGAGTACATTGCATGTATTTAGTGATACTGTCTAAGCCACTCCAATAGTCTTGCTGTACAGCACACTTACTGTTTGGATTACAGTAATATGACACAGTGAAATTGGTCATCCTTTGGGAAGGGCTGTTATTAGTAGTTGGTGACAATGGTTTCTACCTTATAGTCTGGAGAGAAGGGGGCATAGCTAGAGAACCTGTGCCAGCATTCCCCAGGAGTGTCTGTGTGCTGTTTATAACTCATATCTCAAAGTGTGTGTGTGTCAGCTACTTGGGCAAGGACCATGAAGCACTGGTTGGACAGAGAGGGTGCTGAAGGTTTTAGCTTGACCACTAGACTGAGATCTGTACCCTATAGCTGTACCACTGGGGAATCTTATCGGGGATCTGGAGAGAAAGGGAGAAACCAGCACCAGGCTGACTGTGATCTCTGTGTGCTCTTGTGGGAAATTGTACTTTACTGTGTGCATACTTGTTATCTTTCCCAATGTGCATGTCCCTCACTGGTGCTAGCGGTGAGGATCCTTGATTACTAGGCCAGTGCACTGGGTGTCACAATGTGTGATAATGTATTTCTGTCTTGTGTGGTTATCCTCTCCCACTGTACAACTTGCAAATAGTGTATGTATGTGTGCATGTGTTTTTGAAAGAAAAATATTT
This sequence comes from Protopterus annectens, assembly GCF_019279795.1. Taxonomy (NCBI): domain Eukaryota; kingdom Metazoa; phylum Chordata; order Ceratodontiformes; family Protopteridae; genus Protopterus; species Protopterus annectens. The sequence goes on from NC_056732.1 coordinate 653,460,132, forward strand.
TGTATATCTACTGCTGGTTCCCACTTTTGGTTACAATATGCAACCTAAGTAGAAATTGCTGTATTATATCACTTCATTATGCAACCTCAGTATATGTATGGCCTTTCTTCTTGTTATGGTATGCATTGCAAATTGTATAATAATTTGTCTCAAGTGCTCTTCAGAGGATTCCGGTGAAAATGGAACTATTTACTGACCTTCTTGATTAGGAAACGCAATAGCACATTTACATACATACATATATACATACTTAAATCCGTACATCCATATATACTTATATACATACATACATATTTACATTCTTACATACATACATACATGCAAACATGAATACATACACTTTTGATGTTTCCTCTTGTACACTGTCTGATGAAATTTCATCTTGCCTTGCCAGAGTCCTTGTCATACTTTAACAAGCTCAGTAGTCTTTTATTTATTTTATTTTATTTATTTATGATTTCAAATGAATTTGTAAGAGTGTTATAATGTCTGTATTACCATATAACCAGTCATGAGGTCTGGTTTTTAGTATCTTTTGCTACATTTGTCTTATGAACAAAGCTTTTTATTTACTATACATTCTTAGTGACAAAGAAAATAATGGCAAATAAACAACTTGCATCTGCTACTGCAAAAATGTCAATGTTGATTTTGATGTATTGTCATTTGCTTCCCACTGGACTAAGAGCACAGTCTTCAACTGAATATATGCATGTACTATCTAAAAGAAATAAGGTGTCAAGCTTTTAGATACTGAGTATAATATACTACCCAAGTGTAGTGTCCAGGGGTATATGACATAAATTCTACAGGACCAGCAATGTTTGTGACTTCTGCCATTGTATTATGAATGTATTAAGCATGATGCCATGCATCATACAGTGTATATCAGCATTATAGAATAGTTATTGTAAGCCTTGACAGCAGAGTTTTCTAATTCATTATTCGTGTGTGTGTGTGTGTGTGTGTGTGTGTGTGTGTGTGTGTGTGTGTGTGTGTGTGTATTTAAATATATAGATAGATATAGATATGGATAGCTAGATTGATCGATAGATATAGATATATCATGGCACCTATAACTGACCCTTTCATACTAATTTCCAATTTAATTTATTGCCCCAAGTGGTAAGGATTTATATTATGATCAGTGACTTCCTCCCTGAAAACGTACTGAGGCTCTGTCCAGTTTTTTAACACCTGACTTAATATACAATTGCTTTCATGTGCATGACCACAATATCATTTGTGGATACTTAAAGCATGCTTATGTGGTCAGAACACATAGAAGGCCATGTTTCCCCATGTTTAGGTAATACAGATATCTTATAGGTTCATATGTTCATAGGATGATACTAGGCTATTGGCCCAGAGGCCCATATAAGCCTAGCCAAGAATTTGGCCCATGTTCCCTCAAAGTCAGCACCTGCTTCCCCTGTCCAGCAGGGACACAGGTGGGATCCCAGGGGGTGTATTTTCTGTTTCCAATCCAGTCATTCGGGTTCCTCTTAAAGAGGGCTAGAGAGGTACTCTGCTTGACATGGAGAGGGAGTCTATTCCATAGATCGGGGAGTCTTTCGGACAAAAATCTATCCTGTCAACAATTTCTTTTAATGTCACAGACCAGGTTAAGGCCTTGCATGTGGGTTGTGTGAGTGGAGTTTGACTTAAAAATATGCAGCAACTCCATCAAGACTGGATCTAAGATGGCCTTGTATGCCAGACACAGGTCACATTTGAGCAGTCTGTAAGAGACTGAGTAGAAGGACAGGGCTTTTAGCCTATCTGTATAGGATAGGTGTTTGAGACCCTGAATTCTCCTGGTCAGGAACCGTTATGGTCTCTCCAGCTGCTGCATGTGATTTGCAAGGTACATGCCAAAGGGGGCATTGTACTCAATAATGGGTCTGATAAGGAAGAAGAACAGGGATGTTATGACCTCCTTCTTTCTGAATGAAATACCTTTATTTATGAGGTGGGCCATGTAGAAAACCTTCCATACAATGGAGGCAACATAGTGGTTAAAAGTCAGGTTGCTATCAACCTGGGTCCCTCAAGACTGACTACATGCTTAGTACATTGCTATTAATGTGATAATTAGTGGGGATGTCATTTTCCCCAAAGGGGATAATGATGCATTTCTTTGCATCCAGTTTGAGGCCATGCTCACCTAAGCACCATGTTCAATCATAGTCTCATGTCAGGCTTTGTGCTCACTGAATGTTGCACAGCAATAGTTATCCCACTCCACAAAGGGGGAGCCACCACTGATCCTGGGAACTATTGGCCTATTAGCCTGATGAGTCTGGTCTGCAAGACCATGGAACGTATCATCATGGAACTCATAAACAAAGACATTGGTATCCTCCAAACACTGGACCCCACCCAGTTCGGGTTTGTGAAAGGCAGATTATGCCTTCTGATCCCCATCGACTTCTTTGAGGGAGTCACCAAAGCCGTAGACGAGGGTAAGGTGATTTACACAGCCTATCTTGACCTCGTCAAGGCTTTTGACACCATCCCCCATTCTGGAATTATAGCTAAACTCACTAAACTAGGTATAAATCTGTATGTCACAAGATGGGTTGCCAACTGGCTCACTGACAGAACCCACACTGAAAAAGTTGCAGACTCCATATCTGACTTCAAACCGGTGACAAGTGGAGTACCACAGGGTTCAGTCCTGGAACGTCTCCTGTTTGTTATCTACTTTTCTAACACAGAAGGCCTCTGGCTAATGAAGTTCACAGATGACTGCAAACTAGGAGCCATAGTCGAGTCCCCCAAATGATGTGGACATCCTACAGAAGGGCCTCACTGAGACAGATGCCTGGTTTCAGAGGCATGGCTTCAAGCTCAGTGCCAAAAAATGCATTGTTATCCCTCTTGGTAAAAACACTGCACCCATGAACTATGACATAAACAGCAGTCTACTTAATGCCGAATGTGTGATAAGAGACCTTGGGACCCAGGTGGACAGTAGTCTCTCCTTTGATAATCACATCGCCACAGTAGTCAGGAAATCCTTCTATGTGGCACACCTCATCACAAATGGGTTCTCATCCTGGAAAAAAAGAGGTCATTGTTCCCTTCTACTCGGCACTCATTAGACCCATTACAGAGTACAATGCCCCTTTTGGAATTTACCTCACAAGACATCTGCAGCAGCTTGAAAGGCCACAGAAGTACCTCACAAAGAGGATTATTGGCCTCAAACAGATACCCTACATTGACCATCTTAAAAAACTCCAGCTTTACTCTGTAGCATATCGCCTAATCTGAGGAGATCTCTGCCTAACATATAAAGCTATGTTAAACCCAGAACTATTGGACATGCTACACCTAAAGAAATCCCAATCCCTCCGAGCTACATGCACTAGGGACCTAAACCTTGTCATCACAATAAACAGGACATGCTGGAGGGATAGATTCCTGTCCCAGACACTTCCTATACTCTGGAACAAGCTACCCATCTATGTCAAGCAAAGTTCCTCATTAGCACTCTTCAAGAAAAATCTTGATGAGTGGATGGGAAATAGGAAATACACCCCGGGGATCACTTCTGTCGCTCTACTCGACAGGGGCACAGGAAATTAACTGACTTGGGTGGCATAAGCCAGGGAACCTTGTTGGCTAGGCTTACTTAGGCCCTTCAGCCAATAGCCTAGTACCTACCTATGAACCTATGAACCTATGCTTCTGGCACTAGTCATTAGTTTTGGTAAGACCTTCTTGGAGGATGTTCACATCACTGGGGGAATTTAAGAGAGTGCCCAGCTTACAGTCATCTGCAAACTTGGTCAGCCACAGACCACTGGTTTTGGCTTGCATCTTGGAAAAGTATATTCCAAACAATAGATGCCCAAGACTGATCCATGGGTAGACTGCTCATTACGGGTCTACTACAAGAGGTGGCTTCCCCTATTTTGACTGAGTGGGTTCTATCAGTGAGCCAGTTAGCTACCCACTTGGTAACATACAGGTTGATGCCTAGCTGGGAGAGTTTATCTATTATGCCCACGTTGGGAATAGTGTCAAAGGCTTTGGCTAGGTCAAAGTAGGTGGTGGGCACTGTCTTCCCCTTCTCCACGGCTTTGGTGACTGGTGTCTTGCAAACATTTACTAAACGTTGTCATTATGCAGAAATCTTATTGCACTTTTTACACAAGCAAAAACAAATAAAAATAAGGATATTTCAGCCATTAATGGATCGTTACTTAGCTGCTAATTAAAGAGAGCATCAACCATACCTTACACATGTAAAGCAAAACCTTTATGGAAGTCTGTAAGCACATTAATTCACAATGGATGAAAGTACAGAATAATTGAAGAAAATAAAGACATGGGCAATATTTAATCATTTCTGTATGCTCTCCTTGTCTGCTAATTACATATCTGATTAGATTTCTTTGTGAAATGGTGGGATCATAAGTATAATACAGACCTTAGAATGATATTTATATCCCTCAGGTGCATCTGCATTTGTCATTCCTTTACCCTTTATCATGAGAGATAGATGCTATATCTAGAAGTTGCTTTCTAACACTATTGACATCAGACAAAGATCTTTTAAAAAATGTGAGTCTTTTTCACTGTTGTTTCTTTTCCTATGAACATTTTTCCAAAGTCCACTTCAACAGACGTGGTGGCTCTAGCTGTAGGAAATGAGATCCAGAAGAATTTGATTTTCCTGCTACTTATATATACCAATTCCATGATTGCCATACTTCAGAAAAAAATGAATATTCCGAAAGATGACAATCTTGGACTCACAATACATTAAGTCCACATTTTCATGCTCATTCAGTTATATTACTCTGAAAATTATACTAATAAACCTTTGAATAGTAATGTTTTTTTATTTCTCTTACGCCTGCAGAGGTAGAAGGTGAGAGGTATTTTGACAATAGGTTATTGTCCATATGACTATCAGAGAATCATGAAAGGAAAGAAAAGGATATCCTCCAGGGAGCAGTAGAGTAAACATGAACATTTAGTAACACAGAGCTCTTCTTAAACGTGTCTGACAATATTTATTGGAGTTTTAACATCTGAAGCAAAATAACCACCCACTTTCTCTCTGACACATTATCTAAAATGTATTTCTTGAATGGTAAGGCGAATACGCATGTTCAATAATCTATCAATATAATATTCATAAATCTGGCTCTTACTGGCATATCTCTTCTTGCAGAATCTTACAGCACAATGCCTTGCAGAGTCACAGTATAACCCTAGTATACCTCCATTACAATATATACGGTAATCTACTGTGACTTGGCTAAACCATTACTTTCTTATGATCTTTGTTCTGCATGCAAATGATTTAGGAAGAACTACAAAGATACAATAACATGATATATTCCACTACACTCTCCATCTTACCCAATGATTCAGTGTTGTAAAATAAAATAAAAAGTGCAATAGTAAAACCACATTCTTAAAACGGAAGTAATAAAGATATGGGTTATAATGCTAAGATCATGATCTTTGTCATTACTGGTTTATGAATATGATGAAATGTAACTCCTTATAGAAATGTACCTCATCCATCCTCTCAGAAGTCCATAAAGTTGTATAGATTACTCCTTTGTGAAAGAATGTACAAGACTAATAGCAAAGAAGGAATGTGGTTCAGGTCTTTATACTACGGATGCCATTTCATTAGACAGGCATCATGGTACGAATACTACAGAGACGTCAGAAAGTCCATGCCATTGTAGACTGCAGCAATAGAGCAGAGCTACATAGAATATTGATCACAAACAGCATTTTATGTTTGTCCTTGTGTTTCCTTTTAAACGTGTTACGTAGGATGAAATCAATAATCTCTTAATAAAATTACTGCTGCTGTACAGCATCTGTACAGAAGCTTGTTCTAAACTACTGTTATTATTCATTGAGAAATTGTTAAGAATTTCAAAAGTGTATATTCAGTTAATTTTTAAGCCCTAAGAAAACAAGATGCATAATCCATTTCTCAGCTGGTAAGGGCCTTTATTTTATCTTTTTGATTCAAGTTACAGTTATCATCTAATATTTTTAAATTCAACTCAAATTTCACCTCTCCATCACCCTATGTTTTCCCCCAAAAATGCCCTCCAATCCTCCACCACCAATTATCGCCAAAGGAAAGGTCGCCATGGGTCTGATGATATACCAGGTTGCCTCTTTAACAGCTTAAATCAGGAATTAATAGGCCTATTAGTATCTCTACTTAACCACAGCTTATGACTGGCTTTATCCTGATAGACTGGAGGGCAGCAACAGTCATCCCTCTGCATAAAGGGGGACCATTTACTGGCCTGGTGAATTGCAGATCCATAAGTTTGACTAGAGTTATATGTAAGGCCATGGAAAGAATAATCATTGACCTGATAAATAATGATATTGGGAACCTCTAAACATTGGACCTGATCCAATTTGGCTTTGTCAAGGGCAGGTCATGCCTACTGAGTCTGGTGAATTTCTTTGAAAAAGTCACTAAGGCCATGAATGAGGGTGAAACACTCCATACCACCTACCTCAACCTGGTCAAGGCATTTGACACAATTCCCAACTCAGGCATTATAAATAAAGTCTCAAAACTGAACATAATTCCTGTGTCACCGGATGGATAGCCAATTGGCTCATGGATAGGACACATGTAATTAAAGTGGGTGAATCCAGATCCAGCAAAAGGCCAGTGGTGTGCTCAGTGCTGGGACCACTCCTGTTTGGAATATACTTTTCTGAAGTCAAGGCTATGATGGAAGGCATCTGGATGACTAAGTTTGCCAATGACCGCAAGCTGGAGGCAATCATTGAATTGAGATATCTTTCAGGAGGGTTCAGATCAGACAAATGATAGGTGCCAGAACCATGGCCTAAAACTAAATGCAAAAAATGCATTATCATACCCTTTGAGAAGTCAAATACCCCTGCAAATTACAACATCAATAGCACCCCGCCCACAAGAGTAGACTAAGATGTGAGAAATCTAGGTACACAGATAGATAGTAGCCTGAATTTTGACCACCATGTGTCCACAGTAGTGAGGAAGTCCTAAGTGGCACAACTTATAAGTAAAGGTATGGCATCCAGATCCAAGGAAATTATAGTCCCACTGTACTCCACCCTCATTAGATCAATAATTGAGTACAATACATAATTTAACATGTACTTGACTAGGCACTTACAGCAGCTGAATTGACCTCAAAAGTTCCTCACAAACAAAATACAAGGTGTAAACATGTCCTATGTGCATAGACTAAAAGAGCTATCCCTTTACTCTGTCTTCTTCTACCTACTATTAAGGGATGACCAGTGCCTGACCTACAGTGCATTCACAAATCCAGCCCTGATGGAGCTGCTACACATCCACAAGTTAAACAAAACGAGGGTCACACAATCAAAGGATCTAAACTTAGTCAGCAACTCAAACAAAACATGCTGGAGAGACAGATATGCATCAATGAGATTGGTCCTTTTTTGGAAGATGCTTCTTATTCACGTTAAGTAGAACCATTCTCTGGAACTCTTCAAATGCAGTTTGGATCAATGGATGGGAACTCGCAAATTCACATTTGGGGTAGTGCCTATGTCCTTTATGGATATGGGCAGTGATTAAGATACTCAATGCATAGGCACAAATTATTGTCATCCTTTTGCCCCTGGGGTCATATATTGGGTAAAATCAGGTTATATTGGCTAGGCTTGTAAGGGCTCTTAAGCTGTTAGCCTAATAATCTCCTATGAATCTATTATATTGTATGCTTTTTTATGCTCCTTTTCTTTCAATTATTTCAATACTTCACCTAAACAAATTTAATGTAATCACATATTTGTACTTGTTTTACTTTCATGTACAGCTGAATTATACAATGAAGTATGCACGTTTTTTATCACTAACAGCTGATATTTCACAAATCAGAACTATTTAAATATTTTATGCTGAGTGTGTTCTGCTTTGCCTCTTAACCAGATTGGCTGCAATTTTTCATTTTGAGTTTTAAAATAATTACTTACTTATCTTACTTATTATTTGGCTTTTTAAAACCTATTCATTTATTATCCTGAAAGGTGTTGGGCATTGTAATAGTCACTACCTGCATCTTTTTAGCAAGAAGATAAAATTCATGAGGTAAGCAGTTGGTAATGCTGAGGCAATGGAGTGTGGATTAAATCAAAGATAACCTTTGTCGTAAAATAAGCTACTGACTGTCAACAACAAGTACATTCCTGCAGATATTTTCTGAAGGTGCCCACTGAGTATTAATTATTTTTGTGATACAGGCAGAAAGCATATCTGTCCACATTTGATAATGATCCCTTGCTACTCAGCATTAGTTTTCACTGGAATGTTATGTAAATGTTGAATCCTATTGATAATGACAATACTCTCGCAAGAATATTTATGCAGCCTGAGAAGGCATGTTAAACTAATCAGCGGCCTGAAATGGTGCTCAGTCACAGGGCTGCATGTTATCTCTGACAATCTGGCTTAATTTTGAGCTGACATGGCAGTACGGTAGCATGCACAGCTGTATGTAAAACAGGGCAGATGCCTAGACAGTAAAATAAAATATGGTTAAAGACAGTGCAAGCCGCTCTAGTTATATGGACAAGCTGCAGCTTCTAAATACATAAAGTTAATCTACAAGATTTGCAGCTATGTTTTTATATCTTTGCCCTAAGCTTGTAGTACTGAGTTACTGTATGACTCAGTAATGTGTCTTACTGTTTCTGGATCTCAGGTACATAGCAACCTCATTAGGTAAGTGCAAGAAGCCTGCAGAGATTTACTGGTTACCTACAGTTAGCCATCTTTCTTGGAGTCAGGAACAAAGTTCACTGCACTTTTATTATTTTTTATATTTGTACCCATGATTTTACTTATTACACCTTTTTAATTCCTTTGTGTAGAGTCAATTAAAGAAATGTATGAAGACTTTATAAAATGGAATGTTTTTTCTTAAACTGAATATGTATTTATAATATTGTCTATTGTTCAGTTTAGTCAGTACAAAGCAAGAGACAACTAATAGCTTATTTGGAAATACAGTATTTTTGTAACTTCAATTTATGGGTGTGAAATGCTTTGACTTTTAAAATTGATTATCAAAAATATATACAAATAGAAAATCACTTTGGAAGGATTTTAATAAGAATGGCTGGGAAATGCACAAGGACTTTTATGACAAAATTGCTGCTTCCATTACTGGTTGCTGAAGTAAACTTATTTATTTACTTATTTATTTATTTATGACATTTGTTTACCAGGAAGGTCCACTGGGCTGACGACAGCCCATTGTCAGTGGAGGCCCGGGGAGAAAAGCTCCAATAGATTAATACAATAAGGAAAACTGCATTACATTCCAGAGGTGGCTACCACAAGGCAGTTACAATACTTACAAGAGTTACTACAAAATTAATGATACCAGTGATGAGGTACAATTTACACAGAAAACCTGCATTACAGTACAAAGGTGGCTACCACAAGGTAGTTGCAATATTTACAATGGTTTCTACCATACAATAATATCAGTGAAGTGGTACAGCTTACAGCTACAACATGTAGTAATAGAATTAAGCAAAATGACAGAAATGTGATTTCAGAGGCACAAAGATCATAGGTTAATTAAGAATAGAGCAATACAAGGAGTGCTAATAAGGGAGAGAGGGTTAGCTAACAGCATTAGAGAAAGTACAGCAGTTGCAAATCCAGTTAGAAAGAAGATGATTTTGTTGGGTGGTTTTGAATTTGAAGGAGTGTTGTTCAGAACGTACAGAGGTGGGGAGATCATTCCAGTGTCTGGCCATAGTCCAGGAGTATAGAATTTTGCCAATGGAAGGTTTGGTTTATGGACTTGTATTAAGTTTTGATTTTTAGAGCGTAATGACCTAGTGGGGGAGTAAGGGGTAAATAAGGAGCTGAGTGCAGGGCAATCTTGTGGTTTGTATATTAGTCTATGAGAGGAAGTTAGTTGGAGGTGTTGCAGGAAATGTGGGAATTCGAGCCAGAGGAGATTCCTTAAGGCTATACAGTGATGGGTAGAATAACGATAGTTAGAAGCAAGTTTGGCGATTTTGTTATAACAGGATTCTAATTTCAGTTGTAAAGAGGACTGCAGGTTAGTTAGTAGAGGAGCACCATAGGTTAGAGAAGGAAGCAGGTAAGAGATGGCTAGGGCTTGTTTCGTAGCAGGGGAGAGGAATTTATGGTGCCTGTAGAGGAGGCCAAGTTTTTTGTGGGTTTTAGAGATATTGGATTGGATATGTAGATCAAATTTTAGATTGTTGTCTGTTATAACCCCGAAGAGTTTAGTATTAGCCACGAGTTCGATCTTTATGGAATTCAGTGAGAGAATGTTAAAGTCTTGGAAATTGATAGAAGTATTCTTTTTAGGGGTGAACAACATAAGTTTTGTTTTTTTGGTGTTTAAGGACAGGTGATTTTGGTGGAGCCAAAATTCAACAGTAGAGGAAGCAGTCTGAGTCATTTGTTGTAGGATGGTAGGGTTGGGTGCAGAACAGACTATGGTCGAGTCATCAGCATATTGGACTAGGGGGGAGTGAGGTAAAGCTTGGTATAAATTGTTAATGAAAATATTAGATAGGAGGAGGCCAAGAATTGAGCCTTGAGGGATGCTGGTAGACTTGTGGAGATATGGAGAGATTGTCAGAGGAAGGGCCAACTTTGTGGAGGGGTAGGATAATGGCTTTTTTCCATAAAGAGGGAACATAAGATTCTTGGATTGACCTGTTGATTAGAATGCTAATTAGATAAGCTACTGATTCAGTGGCAAGCTTGAGGAATTTGGCGGGAATGTTGTCAGCTGAGTTGGAGCAGGGTTTTAGTTTTAGTAAGAGTTTTTTTATATATGAAGTAGAAATAGAGGAAAGGTTAAATTCTGTATGGGTAGGACGTTTTTCCTGATTTTGAGTCGGTAAAGTTGGGAATGTGCTATATTGAGGAAGGTGTGAGGAGGAAGGTGAGTTGTGGTTAGGATTGCTAGGAAGGGGGGAGGAAAAGGAAGCAGTGAGATTAGCTATTGTATCAATGAAATATGAGTTGAATTTGAAGTCAATAAGGTCGGGTGACGTGTTGGGGAAGGGACAAGGGTTGGTTTTGGTGCCAGGATTTAGAAGATCATTTATAGAGAACCAGAAGAGTTTTGGGTTCCTCCTACATGAGCAGGTACTGAACACTGCAGTCCAAAGCCTACATTCACTGCATGTCCAACTCACCAAGGATGATGAGTCTGAAAGTGGCTGTAATGTAGTAGATGTTGCCATGCCCTGTTAATGCAGATCTCACAATCCAGAGAAGCATACAAAACATGGCTCTGTGAACATCCCCTCACTCACGCCACCTCGATATGAAGATTAGGAGGTCATCTTCAAATTCTGGTTGCCTGGTATAAAAGCAACAAGGAATCTCCCAGCAGAGGCAAACCACAGTGTAATGTGCAGCAGACTATACACAGGATGGTAGCATTATATAAGTGCTGCCAGGGATGTAAGTGAAGGCATAGTCCTCAATGTCTTCCCTGATTTTACAGAATGTTCCAGAGCTGGACCCATATTTTGAGCCTGTTCCTGTAAAACATTTATTTTCTAGTAAATCACTGATAATTATGGTCATTCAACAATGTCAGACATTACAGTTTCATAATTATTATTGTTTAGAGAATGCATGTTGACATAAAATCTGTTCCAGTATGTAAAGTAGAATTAAATGTAAAAATAGTCCCTAATTATGAGTCCTTGCCTACCAGATATTTTTGGCTTTGTCCAAAACTGTTAAGCAAAGAAGTTTTGAGGGAGGTGTGTAACAAATGGCTAGTATCATGGATGGATTAAAAATTTTGCTATCTGAAGACAAGATTTACAATCATTAGTAATCTAGATTTTGGCATTTTAAACAAGTATTTATATGAGATAATATCCTGGGCAAAAAAATGGGGTTTATTTTTCATTTCAGATAAATGTTCTATCATGTACTAAAAAAAAAACTATTTTTTTAATTCCTTACCTGTAATAGAATTTGGTGATTATAAGGATCAAAGAATTATTGTAAGTAAATAATTTTGCAAATATATGCACACAATTTGTACACATGTGAATGGGAAAATCGGTTTTATGTTGAAAAACTTTGTAACAAAGGACCCAGTGTACCTATATGATCATTAAAAATATTTATAAGACCAATTATTAGATTTTATAAAGAATCTTGATTATTGGTTTGATGATAGAATGTATGTTCTTTGGTAGAAACAGTGTTTCTTGAGGGTTTAAAATGTAATACACTGTCATATTTTAAACTTATAAAATCTTATGAAATTTAATGGGTTCTGCATTAGCATGCATGGCATGAGTGATATAAAGTCTGATTTAGGGACTCTCTGACCCTTACTGATATGCTATGAAACCACAGATGGTATGAAGAACATGACACACTGATGTGGTAATATCTGGGATATTCTGTGAAATCAGCTATGATTGTATTTTCTAGGTGCAGGCTGTACTACTCTTTCAGTGTCACATACATCATCTGCCCTTGTACATTGACCCCCGGATTCAGCAAGCAGCAGTGCAGGAATAAGTTATTCCTGCACATCAGGGACTGTTTCTTTTCAGCATGGCAGCGTGCAATGCATATGAATGAAGGCAAGCTGCCATGCTCTAAAACGGACATGGTTCCATGTACGAGTACAAGGGGTGTGCTTGAGCATAGAGCTCTCACAATACACATGTCCCCTGCACTCCAGAATTGCCTTTTGCCAATTTAAAATGAGCAAGAATGCTCATAACACCCTAAAGCCATAATGGACAATCATCCCTACCAAGGCAAAAGTTGACAGAATAACACACTTAGCATAATCACATAGCACACACCTCCCAAACTGTCAGAGTAAGGAACGTGGACAAAGCCAAAAGAGACAATCGTCCCACAATGCAGAAAGTTGATAGAATAACAGGTTCAGAATTGGCAGGGATATTCTGAATGGTACAAATAAAAAAACACAACAAATATTTTTTTTTAAACATGCAATAAAGTTTAAGCGTAGCTGCATGGGTGTGCCCGTTGGTTAGCTATGCTTAGTCCGGCTTAAACAGCACAAGAAGTTAAATAGCAAGCAACATCCTATGTAAGCAGTACTGCAATAGTGTAGTGGTTAGAGCATACGCTTTGTAAGCAGCCATTCCTGGTTCAATCCTCACTGCTACCAATTTGCTTTTTACATGTGAAAGCAGTACATAAACTTTTTTTTTATAATTAGCTACTAACTAAAATATATTTGTTAACCAGAGTACTGTAGTAGGTCCAGATGTGAGGTGTCAGTTTAATACAGTTGTGAAACCCCCATATAAACACAAGTGCCCCATACAGTATAGTCACACATGAATAAATGTAATGAAAGCACATTGAGAGATGTCAGGGACAGCAAACAAATTTATAATATATAATGAATGATGAATCGATCCCACACAGCAGATAGTCTATAAAATAAAGAATAAGCAATGCTAAGCATTGCACAGCTCTGCTTACTAGGTGTAAGCATTGTGTAAATATCACTGCTAAGCAATGAGTAACCTAGCTAAGTGGATTTCCCCATTGGTTTGCAGTACTGAACCTGTCCTTTTAAGCACTGCCAACCTTAGCTAATTAGGTTTGCCCATAGCTTAGCTTATCTCAGCATATTCAAAACAGTCCAATCACGGCAAAGGGAGGGGAAATCGGAAATATTTAAACCCAGCAGGCAGGAATACAGCTCATATCTGGTTGCAGCTTCCCACTATAGGCAGTATGGCAGGTGTTGGTGAGAGCGTGTGCTTCCAGGTGCAGCACTGGGGCATACAGGAGTCTAAGGTCATGGTAGAACCCCTGGTAAATAACCATGACAAGAGACTGCTGCAGGGCCAGTACCAGGGCTCCCAATATAAAGTGGAAGCCTGGGACCATCTCACCTGTGATCTCACCAGTGCCACTAGTTTCCCTCGGACTGGTGACCAGGTCCAGCACCACTATGCTGACTTGAAGCAGAGGAAGAGGAAGAGGAAGCTCTTGGATGAGTGGGTCCAAGAAGCAAGGCAGAGGGGTGATGTCCCAGCAGTGTGTAAGAATTCATATCAATAACTGTCTACCAAAGTCCACCCTGTATATGTGATGGATAGGTATGGCTAAATATTTCTCTATTCCCTTTACAGTTGCAGCTGAGCGGGCTGTGAAGCAGGAAGCCCATGCCAGTAGACTGCAAAGGCTGTGTCACCAGGTTGATGAGCAACAATCCTGCTTCTAGTAGTCATACCAAATAAATATAAATTGTAGAAAGTCACCTGGCAGTATAAAAACTGTATATGGGTTGTACTGAATAAACCAGACAATATGACAGTAATAGTCCCATTTAGGTTATATTTCAATAAAACTGTAACTGCCTGGCAATAAAGTTCTAAATCCTAGGCTGGTTGTGTTTACTGTGGTACTGTATGGCATTTAGTGTTGCAGTCTCTGAATAGTAATGTTCTGTTAACCACTGTTACTCACACTGTGCTACATAAAAAATATGTCTAGGAATGTCTGTACAAGACTGTTGTAAGTATAAGGTCTGAGTGTACAACTGAGTGTACAACCTAGAGTGAATTAGACAGAAAACACTGAAAGAATAAACAGCAGTTTCAAAAGAGCTCACTCTGCTAAAACTCAAATTGTTGTAGTTTTAGCACACACAGCCATTGTTCAAATCCTGGGTGGGGTAGTAAGCTGTATGCATGCATAATCATACCTCTCAATTGTACAGATTTTCTCAGAATATCCAGATAATTGGCTCATATTTTTGGTCTGTACCTCTGTCTCCCTGGCAAATCACTGGGATGATCTCAGAATTGTAGTTACTAAATAATGACATACATTTGATTTTCAGACCTCAAATCTTTCAGAAAATGTATATTAAAACAAATACTGTTACTCTAGCAACTCTCCAAGTTTATAAGAGAAATATTCAAAATATGTCCCTACTTGCACCTCCCATGTTATCAAGCTTTGTCCAGAGTGTGTGCATTAAGAGATTGAGAGGTATATGCATAATATTAGGAAACTGGGAATATGTGTAGAAACAGTCAGGTAGCATTAACAAACATTCCCCCACAGGTCTTTCAGATAAGAAAACTTTAACTGCCTGGCAATAAAGTTGTAAATCCTGGACTGGTAGTGTTTACTCTGGTATTGTACAGCCTGACATGTAGCATTTACCAACATCTGATACCAGAATAGTACTGTTGTGTCAACCACTGTTTCTCACACTGTGCTACATAAAACTATGTCTAGGAATGCCTGTATAAGACCGTTGTAAAAACAAGGTCAGCTTGATCAACCAAGAGAGACTTAGAAAGAAAATACTGAAGAAACAAATATCAGTGTCTAAATAGCTCACTCTGATAAAACAGAAATGGTTGCCTTTTTAGCGACACAGCCATGGTTCGAATCCTGGGAGTGGTAGTAAGCTGTATGCATAATTATACCTCTCAACTGTACAGATTTTCCCAGAATGTCCAGATACTTGGGTCATATTTTTGGCCTGTTCTTCTTTTTTCCTGGCAAATCAGTGGGATGATCTCAGGATTATAGATAACCAAATAATGACATACATACATTTGAGTGGCAGACTTCAAATCCTTAAGAAAATGTATATTAAAACAAATCCTGTTACTCTAGTAACTGTCTAAAAGTTTATAAAAGCAATATTCAAAATATGTCCCTATTTGTACCACCGTGTTGTCAAGATTTGTCCAGATGTTGTGCATTAAAAGATTGAGAGGTATGTGTATAATTACAACTGGGAATCTGGGAATATGTGTAGAAACACCAAACTGTTGAATTGACCACAAACCAAATCGATCCCTCAGAACTGCTGGCTTAGAGACACACAAGCCCACAAAAGGAAATTGCTCCACCAGGAAGTTTTTATTACATTTAAAAAGCAATGAAGTAAGCGCTTTCAAATTATTCTAGTGAATATGTCTTCCTCAGACAACCCCATTACATCACATCCTGCTTTAAATACATTCACTAAATAATCACATGCTCAAGTCCATTAAAGCTAAAACATAAATATAACAAAAGTAAAAATCCTAAAAGTCACATTAATAACAATATAATAAATCACTTCATAACAGAAAGTACTATAGAATTCGTAAATATGCTGTCAAAGTTTACACTAATGAAACATCTTAATAATATTCTTCTATAAGCACTAGAATGTTTGAATGTTAAAATATTAAACTATAAAAGTATAAAAACTTGTATTGAACAAAAAATGTGGAAAATATGAAAAATACATGTAAAATATATGTAAAAATGCAACAAGACCTAACAATCAGCAAACAGAAAAAACTAATTAAAAGCTAAAAAGCAGGATGTGATGTAATGGGGTTATCTGAGGAAGACCTATTCACTGAATAAGTTGAAAGCGCTTACTTCATTGTTTTTTTAGGTGTAATAAAAACTTCCTGGTGGAGCAATTTCCTTTTGTGGGCTTCTGTGTCTCTAAGCCAGCAGTTCTGAGGGATCAGTTTGGTTTGTGGTAAATTCAACAGTTTGTTTGGTCTTTTTACGTTTGATTTGCATGGCGGCTGAGTCTGTAGCTACACAGGAAGCACTGTCCTCAGGAGAATTATGGAAGAAAAGAAAATTATTTTACTAATTCTGATTTGCAGCATTTGGTCAATGTCATTTTAGCATTGACTAAAAAAGTGGAAGATTTATCAGCAACCATTAATATCTTCCCCAAACTGGTTTCTGTATCTGGTTTTCAACCAGGAACTGAGGTGGGAGCTATAAGTGCTGTTGGGCATTTGAACGGCGCTATGACTCATTCAGTTCAGGAGCCTGACCCAAATGGGAGCTCTAGGAATGCTTTTTTAGCTATTGATAATGAGAGGAACTCTTTTGTCAACATTACAAACTCCAGCAGTAGAAGGGACAGCGTCAGCAACCAGGATCTACTTATTGTTTCTTCAGACCTATTGCAGCCATCACAGTCATCACAGCCATTAACCCAGAGTGAAATGCGGATCAACCAGCTGAATGAGATGAACAGCTTACTGGATTTAAGAGGTAAAGTGTCTAATAGTTTATGTTCTGATATGAGCGCTAATTCAGCGAATTTAGCCAAATGGAGTACTAATTATATAAACTTTAAACAGTGGCTTGATCAGCCTGTCACTCTAAGTATTGATAATTCCGCTTCAGCAGTTAATTTGGCAGTAGAAAGCAATGCTGCTAGTTTTAATTTAATGGAAGGACTAAAATTGCTTTATAGCAAATCCTTCAAGCTTAAAAAACTTCAGCTTGAGGTGGTTTACTTTAAAGAATGTTTGACAAGATGTCGAGTACAAAAAGGGCTCAGGTCTTGGCAGTACCCCATAGGCTTAGTCTGTGATTCTCCTTTCCATCTGGAACTACTAGCACTGTTTGATAAACAGGGAGTGGAGTTAATAGAGTTATTTATTAAACATTATTCAAAGATTATCGAGGAATTGAATGTGGAAATTGCTTTATTGGACTCTAACATAATTAAGGACAAAGATTTTACCCGTTACAAGTATGACTATGAGTGCATTTTTACTAGTATTAATGGCCATATTGCAAAAATGAAAGTGACAAAGAACAAAAAACTTCTTATGGACAATAGTGATTATATTAAAGGTTCTGCATACTCTAAACCACCTTTATCGCAAGAGTGGCTTTATCCTTCCAGACACTGTCATTCTAATAACTTGGATAATCAGTCTTTGAGTGGACAAGCATCAGAAGTAACTGAACAAATTTCTTCTACTAGTAGCTACGCAGAGGTAACCTCCACTTCTGGGGGTCAACATCAAGGTAATAACAACCCGTCGGAAGGGTTGGTTAAGGAATAATACCAATAAGAATAACTATAACCCTAATGACTCTAGCAAACAGTTTGTGGCTAACCCCAATAACTATAATAGGTTTTATGACAACCCAGAGCCTGATACAAGCAGTAATTCAGTAAATTTTTACAGGAGGGGTCGCTAATACATGGATTTAGCCCAGAACAGTCGATTACCTCAGATGAGGAACTCAGGCTCAAACTGGATGTCAATGTCTGGACTGTTGACCCAGCTACCGACCCTCTAGCTGGGAATTCCAGGTTTGACAATGGCATTACCACCCAGAATCTTCAAATTGTTTTTAATAGTAACCAGGATTTTCATGTATTTAATTACTCGAATATGAATGTTGATACCTTCTTGGTTGACTTATTGGCAAAGGGCTTGACTTTTGTTCCTGACACCAGGGCTAGTATTGCAAGGACTATAATAGACTTAAAATTGTTTGTTCGTAAATTGAATTTATAATCTTTGTTTAAGGGTGAAGTAAGAGCAACCAACGAATGTAAATTTCTTAGTACCTTTAACCCACCTTTACTCTCATGTTTACAAGTCTTTGAACAAATACGCAAACTCAACCTGTGTGATAAATTGGAACGTAGGGGCAGAAAATCTTTAGGAACCCTAAGTAATTTTTTTAAAGAGGAAAAGGAGACCTTGAGTTACTTGGCTTTCAGGATGTTTGGGTAGTTAAGCCTGATAAAGATGGAAGGCTTGTTTTCTTTGATAATGATGATTACATCAGATGCATGACTAAGTTTCTTGATTCTGATAATTATGTTGTCTTCTTTGAATGAAATGAATAGGGCCCAGAGAAAAAAATCAAAGTTTTTTTGAATGACCTATTGATTGAATCTAGAATTTCTTTAGACCTTTACAATTATTTGAGTAATCTAGCCCCTCTTACCCCTGTGATTTTCAGAATTCTGAAAGTTCACAAAGTTTTGGATGACCCTCCATTGTTGCCGATAGCCAGTAGGAGGAATTCCATCGATTCTCAGCTGGAGCACCTTCTGTATGGAGTCTGCATGTCCTCCCCACGGTCGAGTGGCATTTGAAAGACATGCATAGAATGGGCATGCCTTCGTTGAAGGTTGGGCATTGAGATGGCACCTCGGCACCTGTAAAACATCTACTGCCAATCATTAGCGGACCGGAGTTCCGCTGTGTCGACCCCTAACCGGGAAAAGACGAAAAAAGAACAACAACAACCCACTAGCAAAATTTGTAGATGTAACATTAAAGAAATACGTGCATATGTTTGACCATATTTGTAGAGATTTGTGGTCATTTTTGAAGAACATTAATGATTTGAAATATAAGGAGGATATCCTGTTTTTGACCATTGATGTCAAGGACCTCAATATGGTCATACCCGTTGACTTAGGCATTAAATGGGTGATTGACCTTATTAGAACTAAGGGTTGTCCCACAAAGGAAAGGGAATTGGTGGAGGAACTTTTGGATGTTATTTTAAACAGCAACTTCTTTTTGTTCAATGGGAATTATTACTTGCAAAAATCAGGGGCTTTGGAGCTAGTTTTACAAATTTAGTAATGGCCCAATGGGAGAAGCAGTATGTTTTTAATAGCAGCAATATGTTTAGAGAAAATATTTGCTACTATACAAGATACCTTGATGATGTTTTTATTTTATTTGATGGCTGTCAAGATGACATTCTGAATTTTGTTGCTTACTTGAATGGGTCCACTTAATTTCTGAAATTTACCTAAAATGTAGGAACAGAGAGTATAACTTATTTAGATATTGAATTGTTTAAAGATAGGATCTCACATTCATTTAAAGCAAGGGTACACAGGAAACAAACGTACTCTAATGCATTCCTCCATTTCACGAGTTGTCACCCATTTCAGCAGAAGAGATCTATAGTGAAGGGACAACTGGTGAGACCAGCATGGATAGTGTCCAATGAGACTGACTTAAGAGTTGAATGTGAATTATTACATGATATGTTTGTTAAACGGGGTTACCCTACACAATTAGTCAAGGATTTGGTATCAGAAGTTCACCTGAAGAGGGCTAATGGTTATTTTCAACCTATATTGGGTGTTGATTCTTCTATACCCAACTTTGAACAATCAAGGACTACCAATTCTTTTAGGCTTACTTTCATCACTTCTTATAGTATTGACGCTAGTGCTGTTAGGCAAATAATTGTTAAGAATTGGAATTTATTGTTATTGGATGCCGATTTGGTCAACATTGTGGAACCGATGTCTAGGTTTACTTATAGAAGAGGATTGAATTTAAAAAATCTTTTGGAGAGACTAAATTGTCCCTGTTTTAGAATCACTGGGATGTATAAATGTGAAAATTGCCCCTACTGTAGATATATGGATGGTGGTAAGATATTTATTATAAAGGGTAGAAAATACATTGCCACCAACAGATTTAATTGCCTTTCCAAGGGCGTAGTGTACTTGACTTCTTGTAGATTCTGTCCTTGCTTCTACATTGGCAAGACAGATCGAAGACTCAGGGACAGAGTTTATGAAAATTTGTATAGTATAAAAAAATCTGAGCTTGAGAATGCCCTGGCAAAACATGTTCATAAGTTTCCCAAACACAATTTTAGTTTCTCGGTTATTGACCAGATGGATTTTAACACAAGAGGTGGACCTTTTTCTACATCGTTAGAATTTCAGGAGCTTTTGAGGTAATTAAGATTTAATGCCTATCATCCACCAGGACTGAACGATATGTGTTCTTTGGCCTGCGTATTGAAACTTAGAAGTATACAAAGATAGAATTCCAGGTTCTTGGTTAGTACATTGAATGAGTTTCATTAAGAATATTTATTTACATACTTTTTATATGATTTGTTTAGTATACAAATAATGTACACAATTATTTGGAATAGTATTAATTCATAATTCATTCAAAAGTATAATTACTATTGGGGTCGATTTATATTTCAGCCAATGTACATTTAGCTTATGAATTTTTTAGCATTTAATTAGGTTTTTTTGGTTGCTGATTGTTAGGTCTTGTTGCATTTTTTACATATATTTTTCATATTTTCCACATTTTTTTGTTTTATACAAGTTTTTACACTTTTATAGTTTAATATTTTAACATTTCAACTTTCTAGTGCTTATAGCAGAATATTATTAGGATGCTTCATTAGTGTAAACTTTGACAGACTATTTATGAATTCTATAGTACTTTCTATTATGAAGTGATTTATTATATTGTTATTAATGTGACTTTTCAGATTTTTACTTTTGTAATATTTATGTTTTAGCTTTAATGGACTTGAGCATGTGATTATTTAGTGAATGTATTTAAAGCAGGATGTGATGTAATGGGGTTGTCTGAGGAAAACCTATTCAATGGAATAAGTTGAAAGTGCTTACTTCATTGTTTTTAAGTGTAATAAAAACTTCCTGGTGGAGCAATTTCCTTTTGTGGGCTTCTGTGTCTCTAATCCAGCAGTTCTGAGGGATCAATATGTGTAGAAAAAGTCAGGTAGTGTTAACAAACATTCCTTCCACAGGTCTACCAGGTAAGAGAAGTAGAATTTAGCTATAAGACAGTTGAAGTATACACTGTGTACAAACATACCACTGCCCAAACCAAGGCCATAGGGTATTATAATAATACCTGTAGAGTAATGATTAGAGCAATGATCATTAAAGTTGTGAGTGCTCCAAGATATTTAAATTGTTAATTGACATCTCTCTCCCCACCCACCATATCTGTAACAAGAATCTAAACACATAAATCAATAGGTATGTTTACACCAAACCTACTGTCCTATTGTTCAACAAATATTGAAATGTGTTTCTATTAATGTTTCATGCTGAAATGCTATCATTGGCGGCCTGTTGCTATCAATGTAACCTGCATGTTATTGCAATGGCCACTGTGGTTCCATATATGCATGTGTTCTGTTTGCTATGCAACTGTTCCAAATCTGGTGTTTTGGGTTAATGGGAATATCTATGCATGCTGTTATAACTAATCCTGTTGACTATTACTAACCCACATATGTTCTAAAACTGCAACACCATAGCATGTTTGTGAAGGGTGGTCCCAGTAGACCCACCTCTTCCACCTCATCTGGTCATGGCACCGGGCCCCAGCACATCTGTGACTCACCATGGGACCTCCTCATCTGCTGGTTCTGCACCACCTTTTGGTTGAACTGCTTCAGGGGATGGGGCTCATCCCCAACTGGGAGTGGGCGCAGACAGGATCCTGTCACCTGAAGTCAGGTCGGGGGATTGGTGCAAAGTGAGCTCTGAAGGGAGCTTGGAGATCTGCTACACCAGCTTGAGGGCCACATGGCACAATTAGAGAGTCAGCCTGCCCCTCCTGCTCAGCCCACAGCACAGCCCCCTTCAGGGTCATCAAGGTGCAGAGGTGACTGCCCATGGGTGGGGACCTCAGTCCCACTGTTTCCATTTGTTGGTTCATGGGCTTCCAATTTCCAAACACTCCTCATCATCCAAGATGTTTACCCCCCACATGTGTCATATACTGCGCCTGTATGCTGTCTTATCTGTCTTCCTACCCAACCTACGTCCCAAATATACCTACTATCCTTCCACAACATCCCACTCTCACCTTAGAAAAAAAGAGATATCTGTTCCACCCAAATAATTTCACTCCATATATAGCTGTCCATTTCGTACACTTTTCAACTGGACACATGTAATCTGGTCTAATTGGCTTTACAACACATTATTGTTGTCCTCAACCTCTCTCGGGGGTTTTAGTGTCCAAATATACCTCCAAATTCAGTATATATGCACAGCTGCTGCTGCTGTAGAAGAAATGGACAGCTATGGACCTTCCCTACACTCATCCTGCACATCCCTAGCTACTTTCCCTATTGTATTTCCCACTTTGTGCACGCTTTTTCACCACTTTCCTATCACCCCTTTTTTCTTTTCTTTTAAAGAAATTAGCGCAGAGGTAAGTGGGAATACTAACTTTTAATCAGAGGTAAGTGGAATTAAGCCTGTTTGCATGGTGCTAAGCAATGCCTGCACAGATTAAGCACTTTTCAGGCTAAATGTCTGTAAGTATATTTAACCAGAAGTTAGCATTGCTTACCACTATGCAAACCCACGCAAACCTGCTTACAACTGCTTAAAAGTGCCTTAATCACTCTGTATCCAACAGCCCTTGTTCTGCCCAGCAACAAATTAATCAGCTGCTGCAAGTCAAAAACCCAAGTCTATGCATTCCATAGCCACAGCAAGTTACTACTAAGCCATTTGAGCTGTCGATTTGAGTAATGTTTTCTCAAACATATCATGCAGCGCAGTCATTCAACAGTTGGGAAAATTTATTTATATATGTATATGTATGTATATATATATATATATATATATATATATATATATATATATATAGATATGTAGACATACATTTTATATATATATATATATATATATATATATATATATATATATATATATACACACACACACACACACATATATATATATATATATATATATATATATATATATGTATATATATATTATATCTGTATATATATATATATATATATATATATATATATATATATATATAAAGAGAGTATATATAGAGGGTGCACAGCATATCAAACAACCATTATTCCTACAGTTGCCACCTTTTCAAATGGCCAGTGTCTGATTCTTTCCTACAAATGAGAATTATTGCATGAAACATATACACTGCACATGGATTGTATACATATAAATGTTTGGGTACTATTTCAGTTGTTTATGTCATTTCTTATAGCATTTAGGTGTTTGAAATACATAACTGATTGATGCAACTGTCAAAGAAAACATATGATACAGTAATTTGCAACACATAACATACTTTGCTGTCTAGGCTAAAGCCTTCAAATAGAAAAACAGTGAAAAACACGCTTCCCTTGAAGATAAGAAACAATCAACACTTAATTACAGATGTAGTTCAACAGCCTCCAATTCCACTCTATACTCAACCCCCTAGGGGGAAAGTATCACTTGTCACAATGTAAATGCATTTAATACATAACAATGCTTAACTTAAAACATCACTATCACACTGACAAACAGAACTGTCTGTAAGTCAGTAAGCTCTAGCCCACCACTGTTCCCATGGTGAAACATATGAAAATGTACAGCCATATACCTTAATGTTTCTTATTACTGATATCCCTCACATGTTGTAACAGCCTAGGTTAAAAACATTTAATACCTCTCCCCCATAAAATGTCTTACAAGTGCATATAACAGTGTTCTAAATACACTGACCTCCAGACTCTACAGGGTCACACATGTGTTGTCCAGCTGTAGCCCTCATATATATGAATCCTACCCCACAACTTGTGTGAGAGTCAACAACATCACTGGAATGATAGCAGGAATGTTAGCACTAAATAATGATAGATCATACCTATCAACCTCTTACTGCATGACATGTGGACAAAGCCTGGTATATAAGTGGAGGACAGAGGCTGAAACACAGGGCCATATTTGAAATATTGCTGTTATACACTGTGAAATTTGCTGGTGTTACATGATTGGTTGCAACATGCTCTTACTCAGGAATATGAAGTCAGAAACACAAATGGATGTTGCCATGTACTGATAGCAATCAGCGGAGAGAATGCCACTGATATGTCAGGGACAAGACCTGTGTGGTGAACAGAGAAAACATAACAGCCAAAACTCTGGCCATCATGTGGATGGGCTCACAGTTGAGCTCTTTGCAGACAGACTGCATTCCATGAAAAACTAGCATGTACACACAAACCCTGTAAAACTAGCAGTATTCAATGCATATAACAGCAATACTCACACACTTTCCCTAGGTCTGGAACCTTATACAAACATGTAGTTGGTCTGTGTTTACAATTCCTGTTGTAAGAGGTATAGCTACCTGCTGTATGTAATACTGCTGCCCACACAGAAGAAGGATGTCTTCCATACAGGAAAGGTAAAGAGACAACGCCCACTTGATGTAGTTATTCATAGTAGTGTGTTGCTATGACATTGGCTATTGGAAGACCTACACAGCTGCCTGCATGCAATTAGCAAGTGGGGAACAATAATTGATGCAGAAGCCATCACCTGAACATGAGCATCACCTGCAAAAGCCATGCTTCAACCTACTCAAACAAGCTCGATCCCAGTAGTGGAGAGAGAGTGAGAGAGAGAGAGAGAGAGACACACACACACACACACACACACACACACACACACACACACACACACACACACACACACACACACACACACACACACACACCAAAAATAAAGAAATGAATATAAACAAAACCTGGAATTACGAAACAGAAAGACATCCTGTACACAGAAGGAACCTGAAGATAAACCAGTTATGTGCAACATGCAAGCATGTAATTGAATGTAGTAATTGGTCTGTAAAAATGAGATAGATGATTATGAAAGATGTATATGTACCATAAATACTTGCTGTAATGATGTCCTGCTGAACAACTGCTATGGGCATAGCTTCTGGCTCTGTCTGCAGTGGGCCATACCTGTCAAGTGTGCAGATCTGCACAGAATGTCAAGATTTAACATTCATAATGTTTTTTCTGTTCCTCCAAACATCTATATTACTCTGGTAAATAGCTGAAGGTGGAAGTAATGAAGTCATGACAGACACATGAGTTTCAGACCTCACCACCTTCAGAACAGTCATAGTAATGTGAATGTAACACTCTACAAATGTCATAGGTTTGTAATAAGCATATCTATGATCTACCTCTATATACCCCCCCAATGTTAGACTTTGTCCACATGTGATGCCCTAAGAGGTGGATAAGTTGGGTCACAGCTGAGGAGCCTGACACGCCTTGGGAAAGGACAGCTCACATATGGCAACCACTAGAGTGTCTGTCAAACAGTCTTGTCTGTGCCACTGCTAGACCAGTTAATGAGATGTTACCCATATCCATATGTTACCTGTGAATATGAGTATTCTACATGTTTGTATTGTAAATCTAGGATACCTATATAGGGCATGAGCATAGTAAAGCACTGTTGCAGATGTGTGCGTTAAACTGCATGTTGTTGTTCTTCTTCTTTTGGCTTTTCCCGGTTAGAGGTCGCACAGCGGAACCCCGGTCTGCTAATGATTGGCATTAGATTTTTGCGGGGCCGAGGTGCCAGCACGACGCCCAACCTTCATTGAAGGAACGCCCATTCACGCATGTCTTTCGATCGCCACAAGACCGTGGAGAGGACATGCAGACTCCACACAGAAGGCGACCCAGCCGAGAATCGAACAGGAGAATCTCTTGCTGTGAGGCGACAATGCTACCGCTGCACTTGTGTTAAACTGCATGTGAAATATTGAATTAATAACATTCAACTGTACAGTGTTCTTCTGGACAAAGTTCACAGTTGTGACAGATCTCTGTAGTCACTTACACATATACTTGTGTCATGGCAGCTGTATTGATACATTATCAAAATTGACTTCCCTTCT
Source organism: Protopterus annectens (assembly GCF_019279795.1). Taxonomy (NCBI): domain Eukaryota; kingdom Metazoa; phylum Chordata; order Ceratodontiformes; family Protopteridae; genus Protopterus; species Protopterus annectens. The sequence goes on from NC_056732.1 coordinate 653,486,493, forward strand.
TTGTCACCCAGTGAGATAGACCAATGACCAGAAGTCCTGGTATAACAGGTTGAGATGTATGATTGAGGTGCAAGACTGTAAATACAGTGTGCCATAATGACATAGAACACAGATGTGTACCAGGTATCCCCTAAGCATGTCTATGCATGTATATGTTCAGCTGAAAGGCACAAAAGTAAAAACATGGGTCACAAGCAGTCCGGAAAATAGGATGTGCTTGTTGCACATGTGTGTAATGTCACTGTCACTGCAAACAACAAATTAAAATGTGTACTGCTACTGATTGTTGCATTGTCATGACACTGATATGGGTACTACAGTAGGCATGCTTATCACATAGTAATCAGAGAAGTGTACAACTGTGTTATGACCCACTATCCATGCCTACCACTAACAGCTATATCAATGCTTATACACTGGATATCAAAGTGTGCACTCCCCTGTTGGAATACCAGGTCTGTGTGCTGTATGCCAATGAGACCACAGGAAGTCATGTCAAAACGTTTCTCACCTCAAATGTGACCCATAGCCTGTAAAATTCTATTTAAAAAGAAACAAAGCTGTTTCATGGAAGGTGAGCAACCATTGCCAAGTGAAGATGTGATATGATGTTATAGTACAAACCAAGACAGATAGATGCTGTAATCATCTCAACAATGATACACAACATACCCGTATAGGGGTGTACACACACATTCAACCGGCTTACTGTACTGAGTATTACTTCCCATATGCTGGAGGGACAGGTTCATAACCCAGATGCTGCCCATGCTATGGAATAGACTTCCCATACATGTCAAGCAGAGCTCTTCACTGGCCCTCTTCAAGAGAAATCTTGATGAATGGATGGGAAACAGAAAATTCACCACAGGGATCACTGCAGTGGCTTTACTCGACAGAGGCACTGGGAACAAAGGTCGGGTGGCATGATTCCAGGGTAATCCCATAGGCTAGGCTTTTAAAGGCTCCAGGGCCATGAGCCTAGTATACACCTATGGACCTATATGTTTCCACAAGACAGGTTATGTTCCCTATTGAACTGACCAGGCTATAGGACACATCTTAGGTGGGGATTCTGTTGACATGTGCTTTTGTGGGGTCATGTTGCAATCGCACAAGTACCATGCATTGTACAAGAGGTGTGTACACTTCATATCCACTGTAGCTATATGGAATCAGCTGTACCTCACCTGTACAACCATCCTTCACCAACGATAGAGTAATCCCCCTTAGTGGACACCACCAAGACACAAAGCACACAATAGGTTGCTATAGTGGCTGTACAGGGACACATAAGTGCAGACCACAACTTGCAAACAAGTGTACCTCTATCTGAGAAAGCATGTAGTTTCACATGTGACCTCCTGTAAGGCTGACTATGACTAGAAATCAGACATATGCAAACCACCAAGGCCATTTATAACCATGTCTACACATACTATGCAGTCTCAAAGAAAGTAACACAAGTCAACCTGTACTGGGAGTAAAGCACACCTCATACACACATGTCATAGATACAGGCAACCTGCATCAGACAGGATTGGTGGGAACAATGGCACCCTGTCCACAACAGTAGTACAAGGAGATATGCACATCACCCGCACTCCTGCCCACATCATTGGTGAGCATGGACATGATGCCGACTGATGCAACAACAGCAGGTCTCCATGGGGCATGTGAACATCACAGTTTGCCTCCTACATGAACACAGGCATGTGCCCACAGTCCAATCACACACTACAGTCAAACACACTCATGCCACCATCCATACACCATCCATATGGAAGATGGCCACTGTCATTCCTCTACACAGAAATGAATGGTATGTAGTGGATTATGCCATTAAGTGTCCAACATTGGGGGAACTGGACAGGTCAGGGCCAGGAGTAATGCAAAATGTGCAAGCCATGATAGCTTACAGTGTTATGGTATAGTCTTGATTATTTGCAAGTAATACTCACTGTTGATCTGCATGTAGACAAATGTATGAGGTCCTCTGACCTTTTTTCCTGTTTATGTCTTCCAGGTACAATGTCCCAGAAATGCCTGCCTACATACACACCCCTGGAAAATGATGCTATAATCCAGTTCCTCATAGTCCATCATGCCATCTTCTTTGGGTGCAGGGCCCAGGATCTGCAGGAGAGGACCACCCTGTGGAATAAGCTTGTCCACAGGGTAAACAATGTCAGTCTGCAGAACTGCAATTATGAGCAGGTGCGGCATCACTACACAGATCTGATCTGCCACACCTGTCAGCATGCCGCTGCAGTTAGGAGGGACCAGCTAGCCACAGATGGGGATCATGCTATCCAGCCCCCACTGACACATGCTGAGGAGCTCCTCGCCAGCCTAGGGGCACTCGCCCACCAGCCAAGCCAGCAAACTGAAGACAGCATTGAGGAGATGGGTGCCACCCACACAATGGATGAGGAGCATGCAGGTAAGGCCCCAGGGCACATTAGTAACCTACTGTTGCCTATCCACTTTTATCTGTAAAGTATCTACATGCATATGTCAGATAAGATAGTCTGCTGCTGCAGTGTAGTAATAAACAGATGTGCATAATCTCTAGCATTGTGGGTTTATACTCTTGATGTGCTGAAATGCTGCTACCACCCTGTACCAATGCCACAGGTGTGGCTACTGACATTATGTTTCTTACACAACTATTTAGGTCCCTCTGGTATACAATTGGGGCAGGATCCTGTAGCTGTTGAGTATGGAGTTGTTTTGTTCAGGTTTGCCAATTCACCGGCCATTTATGGCCATGGTATTTGCCATGCACACATTTAACACACCAACTCATAATGCATGCTGTACATGTTCACTTATTGTTGCTGTTAACTGCACTGCATCACAGAGGTCACCATGGTGGCATATCTGAATGGTATGTAAGACTCCTGCAGTATACCCAACAACCTGTCAGTGCAAGATGTGTGGACAGAGATGAACATACTGGTGGGACAAATGGCCTACAGTAGGGACATGTCTGAAACATTACCCTTATACAGTGGCTACAACAGTGTATACACCACTATTACAATGGCAACTGTTCTTAATCTAAACAACGGCAAATCACAATACTGCATTCCACACCTTTTACAACATGTAATATGATCCTAACATGAGCAATGCATGTGTAATATGGAATCCTATGTTAGGACAACAAATATGGAGAATACATACCTTAACAAACACTGGAAGCATATGTGTGCACACACTCCAAATAACATATTGTGGAAGCAGTTTTTGAGGTACTGATAGTATTCACTCTTCTTGAGTATGCACCTTTCATCAAGTACAGGGCCTCAGTGTAGCACCAAGTAATGGTCTGCTGGCCATAACATATGTCCATGGCATTTGTCCACTCACCTGCAACAGAGGCAGCCGTGGCTTGCACACATCTTACAAACAATGGAATAGATCCCATATCAAAAAGGTAGCACTCAGGAGTGGGAAAAGTAGCCTTACATCACCATTGCATATACCATGGCAAACAGTGCAGACAGTCATGTATGTGTGTATGAAGTATGGGACAACATTAATGTAGAAAATAAACAGATGCCCACCCAAAGCAGATGACAACACATTTTGGAAACTGGTCATGGAGGCTGCCCAGAAACATGCAACAACAAGAGGGCGTTGCAGGGATGTCTAGTACTGCTTGTGCAGTACCTGTGTCAAAAATGACCTGGAATCTGCATAAGTGTGCCCTATGGGTTAGGATAATCAGACAGAAGAGTTGTTCCACAGGAAACATCATACAGAGCTCTCTACAGGTAGCATATGCATAACATCAAGTCTCCCAAAGACATGTGTTGCAATGTGTAATGGTGTCATGAGACCAAGCCTGAAACCTACAGACAGTATTCATAAAGATACATGTAGTGCACAAGCAACACCTCACTCCACTTCAGGGCCACCATCCTAATTTTACCTTGCTGGTGCCAGTGTACACCTTTAGGTTAGCAGGAACTAGGCTGGTAGACATGGCATTCAGAATTTGGAACACTGCAAAATAACACTCATGTGTGGCCCATAGTTGTCAAGCATCTGCAATAAGGCTGAAGATGGGGAGGGGTGTCATCCTGAAATACAACAGTGAACTGAAGAATACATCCAGAGCTTGCTAAGAATTACTGTATCTGAACACAGTCAAGGTCATGAATTGTGCCAGATATAACCCTGACTCCACAGCAATAGTGAAGGCACTGTGTGACCTCCATGGACTGTGCACATGAGCTGAACATGCAATCCGGCAGAGTTGGGGACATTTATAGAGCAGGGTGACCAAATAATGGCAAGTGAAGATAGGCCATGCTAGTATACCCCTTCCTGGAATAGTGACTGCTGTAGTTCACTTCACACGTGCTGCAACAAACTATTGTGTTAAGGGTGTGCATACTTATGCAACCCACATATTGTATGCATCACATTCAGCATCTGCATGACTAACACATTTGTTTTATACTGCATTGGATTGCACAGGTCATATGTCACATATCAGGTGTGTGTAACGTTGACATATGCAGTATTGTGGCCCCATTGCATGTCATGGAAGAAGCTGGCATGTCAACAAGGGTGTGTACACTCCTCATATCCACATTAAGCTTTAAAGGTTGTCAGTGTAATTGGATTTTATTGCTCATACATGCACTGATGATGAGATCTGCAAATCAGAGGTCAGACATTAACTATTGACATCAGTCCTCATATCAGCCCAGTATGTGTCAGACAAACACATAGGGGCTGTGAACAACAGAGCAAGCATAACTTCCACACATATACACATTCAGCAATGGTGTGTATACTCGTGAGGTATGGTGCACAGTACATGCCATTGTGCTATACAGGTGCACAGCAATACTGTGTACATGGGTGTAGTGTGTTCCAGGGGAAGGGGCATCACCTACTAACACAACTCATGCATCACAGAGCTGCATAATGTTGGTAACAAGGATTGAATATGGTTGCAGTGCATGCTGTTGAGTGCCATATGTCATGCATGTTGACTGTTGGGTAATGAGAGGTCTGTGTAATATCTTTGTGACACCTTACCTGTAAGTGTGTGTGTGTGTGTGTGTGTGTGTGTGTGTGTGTGTGTGTGTGTGTGTGTGTGTGTGTGTAGAGGTAAACCATAATATACAGGTCTTAAATTACATTTTTTATTTGCTCCTCACAGGTGGCAAAGTGGGTCAGGGTCCCTCCTGCAGGCAAACTGATGTTAGTGTCCATACAGACTCTGACAATGATGATAGGCATGGTGAGGCACAGGAAGGGTTGTCAGGGGCTGAAGCTGTGCCATCGGATGATATCCCACTTTTATCCACCCCATCTCCACACACAGTGTCAATGCCCATACATACCCCATCACCAGTGGCCATAGATGAGAGACAGTTGGCGTGCTGTGGCATGGAATAGGACAGTGTGGGGACTATGGCAAGTGTGTCTGTACACAGCAGCCATAGCCTGATTACCAGTGAGGTACACACAGGCAAAAGTACAGGGGTGCTCATAGGAGGGCTGCTGACCATCATGCCCCTGGCAGAAGTGCCACAGCAGGTGTCACCAGATGCATGTTTTGGGCCCTCATGGAGGCACAAGCATGTATGGAACATTACACCTGATAAAGTCCGAGGCTCCAGAGGGCTACTCATTCTGCAGTACTTGACAACAGCCATGATCTTGCAGGTGCCCACCGTTATTTTGCAGAGGTCCTGGATAGATGGTTGGGTGAGATGGTGGGAATGCTTGACCTTGTGGTGTCTGTGGTAGAGCATGTGGTGGGAGTAGGGCAGTGGACATGTGGAGGTCTACATGGACATGCAAAACTCATAGCCACTCCAGTAGTGGGAGTACCAGCAACAGCACTGCAGGGGGGGTGCTGTCCACAGCACAATGCAGCAAGCCACATGCACGTGTTCCTGGCCAGTCACAACAGGAACATGGATCCAGTGGACAATTGTCATCATCAGGGGAGAGTACCATATCTGGGCTTCTGCCTGGTAGCACCCGTGAAATCCTTGGCAGGCACAGTTCCTGTGTCCATGGCCAGAGACAGTGAACTGTACACCCTGCCATGTACGGTCTGCAGCTGTCCAACAAACCCCTGTATAGGGCAGTCACATGGAAGACATGTGTACATACATACACACACTCTTCACCAACACAGCTAGGGTACCTCCATACCTACATACACCACATCTGCTCATCCCATTTAATAAAGAACCCCGTAACCCACACACATGATGTTAACCAAACAGCTCAGCCTAGGCCTCTGGCAAACCTGCAACACACCCAGTGCATATGATGATACCCGTGCCACATTCCTGTCATCCATACCATTGATGTAGGGACATGCTGATATGGTTCTGATGCACAGGGTGAATGTCCTAAGGTTTAGCAATGTAATACTGTTTAAAGTGTTTTCAGCTAGAATTATTAATGCTTACACATTAGGGTGTGTAGCTGCCCAGCCATGATTAGCACTGACTGATTGTGGTCTCCATAATGTATTCTGTTTGTGTTTTAGATGTCTATGTGTCAGCAGGATGTTGGTCTTCTGTCCTTTCCTACAGGGGGTGTAGCACTGTGGTGAGACATTGACTTTGTCATATCCCAGGTACAGATGAACACATGTAACAGGTCTGTATAACAGTTACTGCGTGTGCCACATGGCTGATAGGTCTGAGGGGTGTATACAGGTGAGTGCATAGTAGCTGATGTTAACAGCTCTTCTACAGTGGACAATTGTAAGCGTACTGGGTAGCACACACCAAATGTCGATGAATAACACACATGCAAAGGCTTTGGTGTTGATGCTATACATAAAGAATATTGTTCACATGGATGTACTTCATTTTGCAGTGAACTCATTTTGGTCTATGTAATTCCACCTAGACCAAATTGCCAAAACATCTCTTCAGGAAATAATCAGTTTGCCAGTTTAATGTCATTGACAATGATGCTGGCAGGGTATATGTCTTCTTCCCCAATGTAGTGCAATCCTGGAGTTGGTAAACATAGCTGTGCTGGTGTGGGTGGCACAGCCCCCCACTTTGGAGGGTGTTGGGTGGAGTAGAACCACACATAGTGTGATTAACATCTACGTAACCTGTTAACATAAACTGTACAGTATAACAGTACACAAAAAAGGGGGATACCCCCAACAATAACCCCAATGTGGGTGGCTATGGCTACAAAAACCACACCAATGTATATATACCAACTTCTGTATCACTGTACATCTGTACAGTGAGGAAGAGGGCATTTACACATCCAGTACTAGTTTTGCTTGAATGTATTTCCACAAGATGATTGCTTTGGAATGTTACCTTTAGCCAGTTAGTTCTCAGACAAATGATTTCCTGGGACATATATTTTCTGAAAACTGAAGTAGTTCCCTTCACATACACACACGCTTACTTGGCAGGACTGAGAGTAGAACCCCTACCTAGGTACTTATTTCTACTAATCTGTTTGGCTTCAATTGCACACATCACAGAGCCTTTAGGGTGAGGTGTGTCCCGAGTTTCCTGTTAAGTGAAGAACATCACCAGGCCTTGTACAGTACAGTAATGGGGGATGTCCTGCATGTTAATGAACAATACATAATATAACATACTGTCATATACACATTGACAAAAACATACAGTCAAAGACACATTTGACAGAACTGGATTTAGCAGTGCTAACTACCTTGTCAGTGAGTTCATTCTGTTACAGAGATGTTGCATACAGCACATGCATCATTGGGCTGGATAGGGTAATCAGTTACCTGTATGGTTGATGGTGAGAGTGATCCTCATACAGTGGACCTTGGGACATGCACTGTGGTTACCATGGTGTAAAGACAGTATACCCAGCACCCGCACCCCACATTGTATATTGTACTCACTGAAACCCATGATAATGCTCTGGCATACGAAAAATAATTCCCCTGCATGGAAGTAATTGCACAGCTTGAAAATACTTGGTAAACAAAAAACAGTAGCCAGCAACTGTGAGCTGTATAAACTAATGTAATTAGTTACAAAATGAAAAACCACAAAAATAACAGACCGGTTTCGGCTATGGTGTTAACCTAGCCTTCATCAGTGTAAATATTCACAACATTTTGAGGTTCTTTATATACATTAACATAATTAATCACAAACTTTCATTGGTGAGCTCATGAATATTCATCAGTATACAACGTCATAAATATTCATTAAGACCAGGCTGGAAAAGTCCACCTAATTTTACAATCTCTCAAAGACAGATATGTCAACATTACAGGAGCTTATTAATAATAAAAATCTGGTTATTATTTCTGCCAAATGCTCTGACATACCCACAATCACACATTGACCAGGACTGCAATACAACCCCTTGTCTATCTAATCAGTGCTACTACAGGGATATGCATTTATTGCACATGCCACAGGGATAGTAGGGTGAGGGTTTGTCATGTCTCTCCTAATGATTATCCCTTATAATGTAAGGCAAGGTTTATTGTTTATTGTATTTGGAGAATGTGGCCTCAGAATGCTGTCTCCTACAAACATGCACACTCACACACATACACACACTTGCCAGGACTCAGAGGATAACCCACATCTATCTACCCATTTGTAGAACAGTGTTATGCAGATACTGCAAGCTCCAGGTAGATCATAGGGTGAAGAGTGTAACAAGGTACATTTAACATAAATTACAGCAGCAGCTGTTTCTAAGTATGGCAATGGGGGTGTAGTGGGTGAGAAGGTCCCCAGAGTATTGTCAACTACAAGTTTACAAACACATAGACACTGTTATTCACAGTAATGCATACTAACACATTTGTCAGTACTATGGTCCATAGGTGTAGGTATTCCTAGGTGTGTAGCAGGCTAATGTCCATGGAGAGATGAGAAGAGTAGGGCATATGGGTACACTGGTATCATGCCACCTGACATTTGTCAGCAGGCCAGATATCAACCGATGTCACATGAGTGATCCCCAGGGTGACAGTTAAATTCAACATCCAATCATCTGTTTTTCTCTTAAAGAGGGCCAGTGAGGTGCTCCAATTGACATGCATGCAACATATATATTACATAACATGGCCAGTGTCTGGGTTAGAGACCTGTACCCAAGCATGTTCTGTTGACTATGGTAGTCTGGTTGAGGTATCTATGGCATATGGTGCATACAGGGTGGGGTTTCCTAGCTGTGGCATTCATAACACAGCTGGGAAGACATGTCAGTGTCAGTCAATCATAGATTGCCTGTAAGCAGCCAAGATGGATTCTTGACATCTGCACATATGTACAGAGGACAAACAGAAATTAGCTAGCCAACAGGTTATGCATTAGGATTAATGTTTTGACAGATAGATTTCTGACACTAATAGGTATGCCATTACTACATGACAGCAGCCCTCAATGACATGTCCTAAACACTTAGTAGTCTACAGTTAATATCTACATATCAGATCAACATCCAATAGGAGATACTTAATAACATACAGCTCATACACCAAGAACATGATAGTCAGTACTCAGAGTCCAGCTTTGCATGCAGGGGTGTATGGTTCCAGTACTACAATCTGCAATCTACTGTTATGTGGAAAAGCACTGTTAAAAGTAGTAACATAATGATACAATACATGCAAGTGTGACTGCATATAACCTGGGATACTACCCATGAATGAAACACATACAAAGAGAAAAGATTGCTGTGTTAGCCATGTATACTCAAGTGTCCCATACAGTATATGCACACCCCTTGCTACTATAATGACAGCACATTGAAGCATGTTATATACATGGAATTAAATACACTTATTAAAAATATCATTATCCTGCTATTTTATCAGACTGGAATGTGATCACTGGTTACCAGGGCTGAGCTATGATTAGCAGGTGTAATCATTGCTTAAATGTAAATGCTAAGCACATTTGTGCACTGGTAAGCGAAGCCTACATGATGTAAGCGCCTATTCCTTTAACCGTATGTTAGCACCACTTACCATCACACAAACCCACACAAATCCACTTAAAGCTGCTCAAAACTGCCTTAATCACTCTGTATTCAACAGTCCTTGTTCTGCCTAGCAACAAAATAAACAGCTCTTGCAGATCTTGAACCCAGGACCATGTATACAACAGTCATAGCAGTTAACTACTAAGCCATCTGAGCTGTGAAAATGTCTGTTATTTTTTCAAATATATCATTGAGTACACGTACTGAATAGTATTGAACAACTGCTTTGACTACTACAATTGTTTAGTACTTGTAAGTGAAAATAGTGTTGGATCAGTTATGTTTTTATATCTAAATATACACATATCAGATAAATATGGTGGGATAAATCTAGGAAGGTATATACAACACTCATGTTTATACATAAGGATATATATATATATATATATATATATATATATATATATATATATATATATATATATGTATATGTATACATGTACATCCACACATATATATATATTTATTATATATATATATATATATATATATATATATATATATATATATATATATATATATATAAAACATTAAAACATATGGCCATAACATGTAGTGGAGTCATACCTCAGCACCAGAAGTTGCAACCTCTTAGTGCAAGGAAATGTAATGTAAGTATTCCAGGTATAAATGTAGAATGTTGCTACAGTAACAGGGGCTGTGTCAACAGACATGTTGTGTAGGGTCACTTCTGATACTGACATGTACGCTATCAGTTACTGACAGACATCATAAAATCATCATAGTGAAGTACTACACAAATCACAGTAATGATACTGTAGAACACAGCAGAAATATGACCAATAAACGTGGACAGTCTGAAACAATCTGGTCAGTCCAGAGGTATACACAGAACTCCTTAGTGCAAGACATGTGGACCAAGCCTGACAAAGGGGATGTTTACAACTATGAAAATGAGGATATCACACAAATACTGGAATAGATAAGCTCACACAGTTGATGCATTCACACCCTCATGTCTGTCCTAACACATATTAACTGGAGGAGCAGAAGTCCCAAGCCCACATGCATCCCACTAGTTAGTGATATACATCTTCACAGCATCCCACTGCTTTTTCAGAAATACACAACACATATGGTGGCCAGGCAACTGTACATCTGACAACTATCTGGACATAACATCATACTAGGTAAATACACTGAGCTGCTAGGCATGTCACAAAGCACTGTGTAAAGTACAAGCAGACCGCCACCACACTGACTCAAGTTTCATAAAGGGGAATACACATGTACTTGCAAATATAGCAGGCACTACAGGCATGTAACAGCACAGAGTAAAAGACACCAGTTTGAAAGTGCATACCCACAACCAATCTCAACACAGTCACAGCTACATTATGGTAAGCCTAATTAATAGTACAGTATATGGACTGTGTGAACAAAACCATCCTTATATTTGCCACTCATACACTAACCCTACATATACTGGCCCAGTTCATAGTGTAGTCTAATACCTGACTGTAGTATGGGACATTTCTCAGTCTGGCCCTGCAAACATATACACTGATAGGTTACCAGAAAATGGAGCAGCATGCAACGTCAGATAGAATAGGACCAGGAACACTGACATCTATCACAGTCTGTACACAGGCCAAGTAACATATTCACAATACACACTCTGTCAACAAAACCCATAAATACACAAACTTCACTACTGTACAGACTACAACAGAATGTCCAGGTTTTGTCCTCAAATATAAGGCCTACTATACATAACATGTCTAGCAGTCTGATATATCACTGGCTTGTTATCAGGAATGATGTCAGTAAATAATGATATACTGTACATAAGCACCTCTTACTGCATGACATATGGACAAAGGGTGACAGACTTGGGCGATAGAGGCACAAATACAGGGACAATATTGACATATTGCTGTGATATACTGAGAAAATTCCTGGTGTAACAGGTTTTGTTGTGACATGTCTCTTCTGAGTGATATGAAGTCAGTAACTCACATTGATGTCACCATGTACTGACTGCAATCATCAGAGTATGCTACTGCATTTCTAAAGATAGGAAATGTGTGAGTAACATACCACATCTAAGAATCAAAACTCTGGCCAGGCTGCAGATAGCCCTACAGGTGAGAGTTTCCTCAGCCACATAGCACTGTCATGCCAGACTTTAAATCATGTAGAACAGCCATATCCACACAAACCATGTTAAGTCAACATTACTTCAAATGTGGAATAGCAATATTTACATTCTGTCCCCATGTCTGGAACATCTCACTCCTGTTTGTTGGGCTGTCTCCACAGTGTATGTTGTAAGAGGTATTTCAAACTACCCTCTGTGATGCTGTTTGTCAGACACCCACATGACGTCCTGCTCACAGTGAAGGAAAAGGGCCAGCACTCACATGAAGTGCTAAGTTATAGGAGTGTGTTTCCATGCAATTGACTATAGGAATGATACCACAACTGTTCCACATGCAATTAGCAAGTGGGGACTCCAATTCATGCACAGGCCAACAGCTGATCATGAGCATTACCTACAAAAGTCAAGGTACTGCCTATGCAAAACAGATGTACATTTCCACATCCAGTAGAGATGGAGAGAGAGAGAGAGAGAGAGAGAGACAGATATAGAGATAGAGACAGAGAGATAGAGAGAAAGTAAGAAAGGAAAGGCATAAGAGCCAAGTGTGGTTGTGTATGATCCATAGGTGGAGAGTGGTATCTGGGTATTATAACAGTTGCCTATATTGTTTACTAATCCATACTGTCACATAGTAATTGTACATAGCTGTACACATTTATGGCTGTGGATTGTCTACAACAGCCTCTCCAGTGTTTGACAACTGTTGGCCTTGCAATGTGGACATTGAGACATATAGTGCCTCAATATAATGTAGCAAAACCCACCCAGCAATGGATCCTGTCATTATACAATCACCCCAACACCCAAGCAGGATACTGATGACACACACACTTATCCGTACTGAGCTTCAAACCCCTACCTTGCTATGTATTGCTATTACAGTGTTATGCAGTTATTGCATGCACCATGGAGCTTACGTGCTAGAGAGCTGTCCAAAGGTATCTTTGAAGGTGAGTGACATCAGCAGCAGTGCTAAAGGATGGGTAAGGGAAATGTGAATGTCCACAAAATTAGGTGTCAACAAAAAACACACAGACACACACACATTATCAAAGTTGGCAGGATCAGGATTAGAACTCCTACCTAACTAGTTTGATATACAACATTATTACACAGTTATTGCAAGTGCCATAGAGCTTATAAGGTTGAAATATGGCCAAAGGGTTATTTCAAGGTGACTGACATCAGCAGGCATGCTAAAGTAGGGCAATGGGAGGAGTAGTGATTGTGAATGGTTTTAAAATCATTCATCTCCACACACACACACACACATACATACACACACACACACACACACACACACACACACACACACACACACACACACACACACACTTGCCTGTACTGACATCCATAGGTTCATTGCTTCACAGGTGTGTAGTAGATGAATGGGCCTGAAGGCTGCACAAGGCTAGGCCAAGGGAATACCTTGGCATCAAGCCACATGATAATAGTCCCCAGTGTGGCTCAGGGGTGCAGTCCCTGGAGTGATCCCCAGGGGTGGGTATTGTATTCACCATTTACTCATCTGGGTTACTATTGTGGGTGGCCAGTGATGTGCACTGCTTACCATGTATGTGATCTATATTCCATAACATGGACAGTGTTTGGGTTGTGCACATGTCCCACATGCATGTTCTTTGACTTGTGGAAGTGTACTTGAGGTGTCTGGGGCATGTTGTGTGGACAGATTGTTATCTTCTGATGTAGCATTTCTGACCTCATTTGGTGAGACCTGGCTATGTAATTGAGGTTGTGCCTGCACTTACATTGACAGCATAATACAGGTGTTCAGTGGAGTTAGTGGTATCTGTCCATGCAGGGCATGTGTATAAGGCATGGTATTCCCTTTTTGGGTTACGTTTGCAGATTCTACAGTTGTTGCAGGCTTCCAGTGAGGAACATAGCAAAAGGGCCACTGTACACATTTATTTGCCTGCTGAGGGAATGGAACAGGGAGCCATGTCCTTTTACTTGTTGGATGACACACGCTCAGTCAGGAGATGTAACACATCAAAGTACTTTCTGATGTAAGTAGCACTGTTGTGGTCAACAGGCATGTAGTCCACTGCAATCACACCATGATTACTATTTGTGAGGCAATATGCAGGTAACTACCAATATAGTGGTTGTTGCCTAGCCAAGTGTGTTTGTGTATGAGACGTGGGTGGAGAGTGTTCTCTGAGTAATAGAAGGGTTTCCTATATTCTTCACCAATCTATAATGTCACATATAGGGTCATGGATGGTCTACACCAACCTCTCTGGTGTTTGACATCTGTTGTCCTTGTAAGGTGGACATTGTGACACATAATAAGTTCTCATCATAATAATTTAGCAAAATCCATCCCACAATGCATCCTGTTATTAGACAATCACAGCAACCTCCACTCAGGATACTGATGACAGACACACAAACACTTGCCAGTACTGATATTCAAACCATAGCTAGCAATGTATTGCTACTATAGTGTAACACATTTATTGGGCACATAACAGAGCTTATAGGATGGATATTGTCCCAAGGTACTTCTAAGTTGAGGAACATCACCAGCCCTTGTAAATACTGGCACTGGGTGATGTAGTGGGTGAGAGATCCCAAAAATAATTTTACCCCCACATACACATTTGCCAGGGGGAAGGTTCAAACATCTATCTAACAATCTTTATGGACCATTATGTTACACATTTACCACATGCACCACTGACCTTACATGGTTTAGGGTTGGCAACAGCTACTTCTAAGATGGATGATATCTGCAGGACTGCTAAAGTCAGGCTCTGAGATGTGTACTGGGTGTAAATGGGGCCAAATCCTTTGGGGTACAGATATACATATGTACACACACACACAAACACTTGCCATGGATGAGATTCAATCCCATACCTATGGGGATACTGCTACTATATTGTTCTGCATTTAGGGCACGCACCATGGAACTTAAATATTGGAGATTTGTGCCAAGGTATCTTAGAAGGTGACTAACATCAGCAGCAGTGCTAAAGGAGGGGTCAGGGGATAGTAGTAAGTGTCAATATCCATAAAATCAGGCATCATCAAAGACACACACACTCTCTTACACAAACACACACAGTTTCACAGTTGCAATGTCTGGGATTAAAGCTCCTACTTAACTAGTATGCTACATTATAAGTATCACACAGTCATCATACCACAGAGGTTATATGTTGGAGAGCTCTCCAAAGGTATCTTTGAAGGTGACTAACATCAGCAGCAGTGCTAAAGGAGGGGTAAGGGGAGAGTAGTAAGTGTCAATGTTCATAAAATCAGGTATCATCAAAGACAAAGACACTCTCTCACACAAACACACACAGTTTCCCTGTTTCCATGTCTGGGATTAGAACTCCTGCCTAAGTAGTATGCTACACTATAGTATTACACAGTTATTGCAAGCACCACAAAGCTTATATGTTGGTGAATTCTCCACAGGTATCTTTGAAGGTGACTAACATCAGCAGTAGTGCTAAAGGAGGGGTAAGGGGAGAGTAGTAAGTGTCACTGTCCATAAAATCAGGTATCATCGAAAACACACACACTTTCTCACACAAACATGCACAGTTTCACAGTTGCTACATCTAGGATTAGAACTTCTACCGAACTAGTATGCTAAACTATAACATTACAGAGTTATTGCAACCACCACTAAGCTTATAATGTTGGACAGCTCTCCACAGGTATCTTTGAAGGTGGCCAACATCAGCAGCAGTGCTAAAGAAGAGGTAAAGGGAGAGTAGTAAGTATCAATGTCCATAAAATCAGGTATCATCAAAGACACACACACTCTTTCACACAAACACACACAGTTTCACAGTTGCCACGTTTGGGATTAGAACCCCTACCTAAATAGTATGATACACTATAGCATTACACAGTTATTGCAAGTGCTACACAGCTTATGGGGCTGGCATTTGTCCAAATAGTTATTTCAAGGTGACTGACATCAGCAGGCATGTTAAAGTAGGGCAATAGGAGGTGTAGTAACTGTGAATGGCCTCACAATCATTCATCTTCACACACAGGGTTTCACAGTTGCCATGTATGGGATTAGAACTCCTACCTAACTAGTTTTCTATACTACAGTATTACACATGTATATCAAGTGCCATGTAGCTATATAGGGCTGAGATTTGGCCAGAGGGTTATTTCAAGGTGACTGACATCAGCAGGAGTGCTAACCTGGGCAATGGAAAGTGCAGTATGTGTGACTGAGCCATAAACCATTCCTCTGGAAAAAACACACACCGTCACACACAACTTTACATTTGACAGGACTGGGTATACAAATGCTAGATTAATACTGATTTGTACTATCATGCTACACAGTTGTCACAAGCACCACCGACACTATAGGGTTGAGGGCTACCAAAGGAAATGTCTACAGTGATTGACATAAGCACATCATGTGATATTGGCCAATTGGATGTGTGGTGGGTGGGACAGGCCTCACGATGGAAATCTCTCAGTCACTGTCTCTCTCTTCCCCACATCTCTGTGTGTGTATGTTTGACATATTATAGTGTATTGACCTTGGAAATGTGTGAGTATTCCTATCCAATATGTGTGCAAAGCATGAATGATGTACAATGTGGTGTGCGTGCAAAGACATCTGTGACTGACAGATATGTATAGTCAACTGTGTTGTCAGATATGGGCTTCATTTCTCTAAGTGTAGGAGCATGCCCAGTATGACCTTCTGTATTGAGTGCGTGACTCCATTCCAGGTAGGTTGTACTCCACTACAGGGTTTGGTGTTCTACACCTATAGCTAGAAACCTGTTTCTGCAGGATATCTGTAGATAGGTTGACAATATGGAGTCACCATGGGTGACAGATAGTGGGATACTATAACTATTGTGTCTGTGCTGCTTGTGTTACATGGTTGGTGTTAGCAGAGATATTCAGACATATGTACTGTTTTATACTATGATGTATTATGTCTTCAACTACTGACAGATATACTTATTTGCTCACAGTTATTTCCTGGGAAATACAAGATGAATGAAGCTGTGGCCAGTATTGTGGTCTGCAGCCTACATATTCTTTCACACTCATACCATTCTGGATGGTTAGATGCAGACACTGTTGTGGCTTAGGATCCCCTTCTTGTACATATATTGACGTAAGAAAATAGCCATATCCTGCTGTGGTCATACCTCTCAGCTGTACAGATTCACCCAGGTTACCCAGAGCAGGGCTCATATATCTGGTCAGTTCCCCTTCAAATTGTGGTTTATGAGCAGGTCTGTAGCCACCCATTACTGGGTTTGCAGGCAGGAGTAGTATGGGCACACATCAGAGTGTCAGACTTCACACACTCCATGATGTCCATGCATCTACACCCCCCACTCTGTTATTCTATCCTCTTCCTAACATTATGCAAGTGATATCTGAGAAATGTCCCTATAGTTGTCCCTTCATCCCAGTGGTATTTTAGGGTTGGTCCACAGTTCATACAATAGGACATGGTGGGCATGCTACTGGGATTTGTCAGCATGGCCTTGCATTTGTGTTCTGTTGACTGTGTTATGTTGTTAGTTGGGACCCCATGAGATAACATACATTGGCACTACGAGTGAGGCACAGGCCTTTGACTAAGGACTGTAGGCCATTTGGTAGTGATGCAGGTCATCTGTAGCAGGCCAGTGCATTCTGTCACTTCTACATTCCCAGGCTGTGAGCCATTGGATTCCCCCGGGTTGACAGGTTAAGTGTGGAAGGTGTTAATGGCAGTAGTTCCTGTCCATATTAATCCATTGGTCTGAAGGCTGGCAGGGTGCTGCTTACAGCTAGCAACACACCTGCATGGTACACCTCTTCAGCATGCTGCATCCTGTGGGTATTCCCATACAGAAGTGGGGGTCATACTGTACTCATTCCCAACAGCAAGGATATGACCTGTGATAAACCTGTGGCTGATGGTAGGGTGAGCTGAGTCCATGTGTGATATGGAAGCTTCTTGCAGCTGACTCACAGATATACCTGGGACATCCCCCTTATGCTGCCTTGTGTGGGGACATAGGCAGTCTCTCATTACTTCCTAACTGTGCCTTTTGTGGTTTGCCACTGATTTGCCAGACTACATCAGTATTCCATACTACACAAACAAGTAAGGTACAGCTAACCTGTATGTACAATTCCAAAGGTGTGTGAAGTTGGCATTTACATTTTATGTACTCTGTCTAGGGTACTTCCACTTGTGCACTGTTTGTATGTCTGGGCTCACATTCATGGCATGACCATCTTTCAGATGGTGACAGATATTGACATCTGGATAGTGAGGATGGATGACTGCTGACATGGGAATTGCTGAGCAGCATTGTGGTTGGCACTGCAGTTGTCAGAACATGGCCCTATCATCAACAGTACTGGCCACAGGCAACCAAGACACAGCCATCCATGCCTACATGCTGACCACTTCCAGACAATATTGAACACACAACAACCTAATAAACGGACCCCTGCATATTGTACACATGCAACAATCTATCTTGTAAATTGGGCCAGCTCAGGTAATCTGTGCTCCACTGTTATTAAACCCACACGTACATGTTACTGCATTTCTACATAGGATTGTGGGGGGGGGGGCACACCTGATGACTTTAAACATTTGCTATGACTGTACTGGTATTTCAGGTACTCAGTTGGCTTCCATTTCATTTTGTATTCTGCCCTATCATGCAGACTGGAGGCATATAAATATAGTACAGATCTTAGATTTTATTGACCTACATTTCAGTCTCAGCCTTCTTACCCTTCAGAACTAACATACAACTGCCAGACCTGCTGTAGTCTGTCTGTATAGATCTGGGGGGGAGGGGGCTGTTCACCATTGCCATCAATTGGAGGCCTTAGTCCAGCCTTTCTTTATGGTCATATACACCTGTCCTGCTGGCTGAGGCTAGTGTTGGGTATGTGAGCCTCACTGACATGCATGTGTGTGTCCTATGGACACACATTTGGGCCACCACATGTACTCCATTTGTATTTGTCACCTTGTCTAGTACTGCCTAGTATGTTGACACCAGTATTTGTTATGGATTTTATGCTGCCCATATAGGTGTCCACTATCTGCTGCCATCCCATTCAGCCACCTGATTCCCTTGCATGCTCACATCCATACCATAGATACAACTATCAGAAAATACTGCTCCATTCAGCAATTGATAGGAAGAGTGACTTACCTTGTGGCTGTGCCAGTACTGAGGATGGTGCTGTAGGGCTGACTATGTCGGATGCACATACTACACTCCCTATACATGGTAAAGCACAGGTAGTGTTATGTTTTACATCCCTTTACTGTATGTGTGAGTCAGAGGGAGGTGTCATTCTCTGGGTTCCTATCGTGTCAGTGTATGTGCTATGCTTTGCCTCTTTGCCAAAGCCTGGGCATACTGGGCATGCCTCCTTCTGCCTACATGGTCAGGCTCAGGTTGTTCCTCCTCTGAGTCCCTCTGTGCCTGTGATGGCCTTGGCAATAGTGGGGGGCTGTGTAGCCTTGTCACATGCTGTTCCTGCTGAAGCTGTTTCCGCAGGATCATATTGTGTAGCATGGCACATACTATGAACATTTGTGTACATTTAGCTGGAGAGTACAACAAGGATCCACCTGATATGTCCAGGCAACGGAACCGTGACTCCAGCATCCCAAACACAGGCTTTATTATGATTTTGGTTTGTGCATGTGCCTCATTATGGCGTTCTTGTTCAGGTGTGTGTGCATTTCAGAAGGGTGTCATCAGCCATGGCTCCAGTGTGTAACCAGCATCCCCCACTAGGTGGCCATATGGGATGTCCCCACTGCAGTGGTGGCTGGTGACTTCAAATCAAAGGGGGGCTGCAGGAGACATGTGAATGGGTGGGGTCAATGGGAAGGGGTGTGGCCAACTAGAAAGGGGAGGAGCTATGCTCAAAACCACAAAAACTGTAACTTTAATTAAATACGCTGCCCTGGGTGCCAAACCATCATTATGAGAGTCCAATCAAGTCAAAATGAAGTGTAGAAGAAAAAAAAAATATTTCAATGCATTGACTGCATGACAGCTTACTTAATAGCTAGATGGAAACAAAAACATTGTAAGGCATGAAAAAAATTAATTACTTTTTAAATACATTACTGGAATGCCAGTCCAAATCAAGTATAAGAAAAGCAAGCAGCGCTCAACTCAAACCACTTCTTGCACTGCAGTTCTAATTATAATTTACATTCAGCTTTATTAAAGTACCAAGTAACATGCTGAAAGTAGCAATCTCTGTGATACCCCCACTTGTAAAAATGTTTCTTATCCAAAAAAGACCTGCTGCCTGACAACTATCTACTTGTTTCGTGGGGAAAACATGATCAAAGTAAAAAATGAAAAGCAAACAAGAAACAAGCTCAAGATACAATGCTTAAATGATTACTGTACAGATAATGGACCACACATGATCTATTGGCATTCTGTTTGGTTTACAGGTAAAGCCTGCAAAGATGACTGCAAATCTCCAACAAATGTAATGAGCTTCTTAAAATAATGTAATCCTGTCCTTTATTACAAATACTGTCATATGCATTTCAGTACCCAAGGCTTATACATTATCAAGTTATGTAATATTCTCTGCATGTCAACAACAGAAAGGCTTTCTGTGTTGGCAATTCTTTAACAGTATGCTTATTAAAGCTTACTTGCATCTTACAATCTAAGACAAGCTTACCTGATGGTCATTAATGCATTGCTACTTAAACACAGAGCAACAGGCACTTTCTGAGTAATAATAAGCATAAATCAACAGTATAAAAATATGACAGAAACCAGAACATTCTGCAAAATCAAGGACAGAATAAAAGTACCACTTGTGTCTACCTTGGATGGGGGGATACTCTGCACATTTACACTGCATAACTGCTCCTTGCCTTGCTTAGACACATCCAGAGTCATTACATGGGGGAGTGAGGTGCAACAAGTATGTCACAATTTGAAATGTCTCTGGCTGACTGTGGCCCTGATACATTTGTCATACCTCTCAACCTCAGAACAAAAAGTATGGACAGAGCCATACATAGAAGTGGGACAAAGGCCCAAAAATGAGGGCAATTTTTAAATATTGCTCTTATAAACTTAGAAAGATAATAGAATAGTAGGTCTTGCATTCGTATGAATTTTCTGAAAGGTACAAAATCTGAAACTCAAATGGCTGTCATTATTTTCTAACTTCAATCTTTAATGATTTGCCACTAATTTGCCAAAAAACACAGTTTTATGAAAAATGGACCAGGAATGTGATGCAAAAATATAAAATAGCCACACAATACACCTGGGAACCTGTCAAAGAAGGGACACTTTTTTAATATTAGTACTGCTAACTTGAGCAGCTGACAAAATAAAAGAATCTACATGCATTTCTGAAATAAAAGTAATCTATAACTCTGATTATTGCAGTTATTTCTTAATTGTAAGCCCTGCATGTTTTCTTCCAAAATTGTCATTTAGCGGTGGGATTATTAGGGGAAGAGCAACATTTTGAGCCAAAATCGGGGACACTTGAGAGGTTTGGATATGTCTAATTCTATAAAGCAATTTATTTGCATGTACCTCTTAACCTGCTAATGCAGGAAATCTGGCCAAGGCCAAGGCCAAATATACTGGGGGAACATATAAACAGTATGATAAATTGTTGTATAAACTGAGACAATTGGTGGAATAACAGGTCTTGCTTTAGCATGCATTTTTCTGAAGGTTATGAAGTCTGAAACTCAGTGTCTGTCATTATTTAATGACTTAATTCCTAAATTATTTGCCAGAAAACCACACATTTTATGAGGAACAAACCAAAAATGAGAAGCAAAACTCTATTCATTCTGTGAAAATCTGGACAGTTGAGAGGTATAGTTCAGCCGGGGCTGTCTTTGAGTTTGCCGCCCTTCCCTCTCACAAAATCATGGTCAAATGGAGCCTCCCCCCTGCAGCCATTCCAATGAACCATTACTTGGCTATTTCACCCCATTTACCATAAACACTAATGGGCATACTGCTTTACTTTTACGATGATTTGGACTTCATTTGAAAGTTTTATTTTGCATTTTACAGCACAAACACTAAGACATCTGCTAAATAAAGCAATGCAATCTCACAATGAAAACAGACTTAGCATTAAAACTTCTCTGTCCTTGAAACTCACATTCATTGAAACAGCATTGCAACCCACATTCAAAGAAAATACATTTTGCCAGTGGCAGATAAAGATGAACTTTGGGCTGTTTTCAAATCATAGGCCCCTTGGACACGAAACATACACATGGTCTTTGATACACCTTCCTGATTGTATTAAATTATATTCCTTGTACAATATAGTAGAGTTATTAGAGGGTGTTTAAAATTTGTTTTGAACATTTTTCTAGTAAACAATAAATCAAAATACATGCACCAATAATGACCGAATTGCCCAATTCAGAACATTTGTCCAGTAAACAATGAAACAAAATGCATGCACCAATAATGACAAAACTGCCCAATTCAGAACATTTCTATCATAAAAGTCTATTCAAACTTCTACAGTCCACCAGTATCAGTAAATATGCACAATTTCTGAAGAAGTAAAAGTCATCTAAATAAATCCACATTAAAGAAATCTGTAACTAATGAAGAGGTTGCTGCTAGCAAACAACTTTATATTTCATTGTTTCATCTACAAATAAAGTGACTGCTGCCCTTGAGGAATAAATTCCCTAAGTTGCATTAAAAAAACAATAAGCAAGTAATATTGCAATAGGGAATGGATGGCAAACTGATAACAGGTTCATAGTTACTAGGTATCGTCACAAAAAAGGACTGCAGCACCCACCCCCTTTACAATACAGTACAGTATCAGCAATACAGCTACCTACTGGGCGAGTAGAACCCACAGCCTTCTGCATCAAAAGCAAAAATCCTATTTATTGTGCTATTAACAACACAAATAGACTTGGCATAAGCAGCACTAAACCTTTGTTCTCCTGCAGCTCTCAGGTTCTTGTAAAATCTGCTTGACACTCAGCTGCATCTCTGAACTTTGCAGCACAAGAAATCTGGAAAAATCCCAAATTTAGGGGGGGGGTGCAAAAGACCAAAAAAAACAAGGACACCTTTTAAAAATTGCTTGTATAATGTTGGAAAGTTTTTAGAATAAAATGCTGTGTTTCCCATCATACATTTCACTGCTAAGTATTGAACCCAGAACCTTGTGCAAAGCACAGAGCAACATACCACTATGCCAAATCATCTGCTGTACAAACAAAAGGAAGACTGAAACTTAAATGGCTATCATTTAGTGAATTCAGTTCTCACCATAGCTGTCAACATCTTAGCATAAAACATCTGAACAAAGCCAATAATGGAGGAATACAGCCCCCAAACATATTCAGTGAATTCAGTTATCACCATAGCTCTCAACCTTGGCACAAAAACCTGGACGAAGCCAATAATGTGGGAATACAGTCCAAAAAACAGGGACAAATATCCGTTGAGGACTCCATGGCAAACCCACACTAACACAGGGAGGACATATAAACTCCACACAGGAGGCACCCCAATCAAAAATCAAACCAGACAACCTGCAGCTGTCAGGCAACAATGCTACCACAGAACCACCACCTACTGGGCAAGCAAAGTAACAAAAATACAGAAACCACAGATTTTATCAGGAACAGAACAGAACAAATATGAGGCAAAAATCTGCAAATGTTTTACAAATGGTGGTGGGTAGGGAATTCAGGCTCTTGTCAGTTGGGCCCAAGATACAGGATTCAAGCCTTACTCTCTATCCCCCACCATGTAGCAACTGGGACATTACACACACCTGATTACCTCTATAACAGTCCACGCAGGCTCTTCTGGGTTTCGATGTGAGGAGGGTGTGCTAGCAGTCAGGAACTCAGCATGCATGCATGAGTTCTGAAATAGTGAGGGGATGCAATTATTTTCTTTTTACAGGTGGGGTAGCTGCAGTCCTGCAGTCCTATAGCACAAGCCGCCCCTGCCCCACTGCAAATGACTGGTACAGCTGTGTCATATGCCAGATGTGGGAGTCATGATACCTTCCAGGGCTGCCAGCACACACATTCAAGATAATGCCTTGGGCATTGCACATGACCTGGCATTTGATGGAGGAGAAGCCCTTGGGTTTATTTAGAACCTACCCTGCTCACTGGGTGGTGCTTTGATCATAGGTTCATAGGTTCATAGGTAGGTACTAGGCTATCTGCCTGAGGGTATTTATAAACCTAGCCAGAGTGTGTCAGCTTTTGCTGCCCCATTGATTAATTAACTGATCCTCTGTCAAGAAGAGCCAATGAAGTGATCCTAGGGGTGTATTTTCTGTTACCCATCCACTTGTCAAGGTTTCTCTTGAAGAGTGTTAGTGAGGGGCTCTGCCTGATGTAATTTGGAATTTTGTTCCAAAGCATGGGGAGTCTCTGTGACAGGAATCTATCCCTCCAACATGTTCTATTTATTGTTGTGGTGAGGTTTAGCAAACTAAAGCGCATGGCTCGCAATGACTTGGATTTCTTTAGGTGGAGCATGTCCATCAATTCTGAGCTGGACATGGTTTTGTAAGTCAGGCAGAGATCACCTCTGAGTAAGTGATATGCCACTGAGTACAGCCAGAGTTTTTTCAGTCGGGCTGCATAGGACATATGTTTGAGACCAGTAATCCTCTTGGTGAAGTACTTTTGTGGTCTTTCCAGCTGCTGGAAGTGTCTTGTGAGGTACATCCCAAATTGGGCATTGTACTCTATGATGGGTCTAATGAGTGACAAGTAGAGAGGCACTATAACCTCTTTATTTCTAGATGTGAACCCTTTAGTAATTAGATGGGCCACATAGAAGGATTTCCTAACTACTTTGGCAATATGATTGTCAAAGGAGAGATTACTATCTACCTGGGTCCCCAGATCTCTTATTACCTCTTCTGTATTAAGGGGACTGCCGCCTATGTGGTAATTCATGGGTGTTTTGTTTTTCCCAAATGGGATGACTATGCATTTTTTGGCATTTAGCTTGAGGATATGACTTTGACACCAGGTGTCCATCTCAGTAAGACCCTTATGGAAGATGTCCGTGCCAGCTGGAGAGTCATTTATGGCTCCCAGTTTCCAGTCATCGGCAAACGTGGTTAGCCATAGTCATTCTGTGTTTGCCTGTACTTCTGAGAAGTATATGCCGAACAGTAGGGGCCCCAGGACCTAGCCTTGTGGGACATAATTTGTGACTGGTTTAGAGTTGGACCTGGAGCCCGCTATTCTTACCGTGTGAGTTCTGTCTGTAAGCCAGTTGGCAACCCATCTTGTGATGTAGGGGTTTATGTTCAGGCTGGTGGTTTTTCTGTAATACACGAGTGGGGAATGTAGTCTAAAGCCTTGGCGAGGTCAAGGTAGACTGTGTGAACCACCTTTCCCTTGTCTATGGACTTGGTGACTGTTTCGAAGAAGTCAACCAGGTTTAGTAGGCATGATCTGCCCTTAACAAATCTGAACTGGATCAGTTCAAGTTTTTGGAGGTTCCCAATGTCTTTGTTAATGAGTTCCATGATGATGCGCTCCATAGCCTTGCAGACCAGGCTAGTCAGGCTTATGGGGTGATAGTTACCAGGATCAGTTGTGGCCCCTCCTTTGTGGAGAGGAATAACCGTTCCTGTGCACCATTCTACGGGCATGTAGCCTGTGGAGAGACTGAGGTTGAACAGCATGTTTAGTTCGGGAGTTAGTTTGTTCTGTAGTTCATGCAAGATGCAGCCTGGGACACCATCTGGTCCCACTGACGCTGTGTTTTTGGCTTTTGAAAGGGCTGTTTTCACCTGTGCATCTGTGATTTTTGGGATACTACATAATATTGTTGTGGGCTCTTTTGGAGGTGAGAGGTGGATGAAGTTTGCACTAAATCTATCTGCCTGGATGTTGGGAATATCACTAGGTTCAGTATATTTTGTGCTATTTTGCACTAGTTCAGTGCATATCTGTGAGTTGCCACTTAGATTCTTAACATAGCTAAAGAAGGCTTTGTGGTTATCTTTTGAATCATTGGCTATTTTTCTTTCGAAGTTAGCCTTGGATGATTTCATGTGAAGGACCTTAGTTTCTTACTGATACTGATCAGGGATGTCTTTCCTTCTTGGGATTTGCTTTTTTTTTCTGAACTAGTTTCCTCCTTCTGTTGTATAGCCTGTTTATTGCAGGAGTCCACTAAACTGGTTTCCTTCTCTTAGAGGAGTGAGTCTTGGTTTTGCTAGGGATGGCATGATCCATGCATCCTTGTAGGTGCTCATAGAGTGCATTTGTAAAGGTTTCTGCATCTTGGGCAGCGTTATCCTTTAGCGTGGGGGCTGTGAAACTTACCACCTCTGTATTAAGTAAGGTGAAGTTTGCTTTAGAAAAGTTTTTTACTGTGGTTTCCTTAGTTGGGGGTGGTGGTAGGGTATGGACATCCAGAGTGATTAGTTTTTGGTCTGATCTAACCAGTGATGGGTTGATCTCCGGTGTGGAACACCTGTCGCCCATGTTGGTGATGACCAGGTCTAATATGTTTTCACCTCTGGTAGGGGAGTTTACCATCTGATCCAGGGTGTTTGAGTTGATGAATTCCTGGAAGCGCTGGGCCTGGAATTTGTACTCAAGTAGTTTTCCCAGTGAATGGTATGGTAATTGAAATCGCCCAATATCAGGGTGGTTGGTAGGACCTTCATGTTTTCCAGTGTCTCCAGAAAGGTGGAGTGGTGGCCCTGGGTCTTGGAGGGTGATCTGTAGCAGGCCACAATTTGCATTGCAGATTTGCTCGATGTTAATTGCACATGGATGATCTCAGAGGTATCATACTGTGCCACTAACCTGGAGGTGTAGGTATACTTGATGAATAGGGATACACCCCTCCTTTTGTGTTTTGGTCCATGTTCTGTGGCCGAAACGTGTGGAATGAGTTGTAGCCCGGTAGTGCTGGGGTGCTCTCTGCAGCCTTGAACCAGGTTTCAGTTACCGCACAGATGTCGACGTTCTCCATACTGAGGAGTGCTTCGAGCATGTGCATTTTGAGATTTAAAATTAATTAATTAATTGTGCTGTTTATGGAGGTGGGTTTGACTTTTGAGCCTTGCCTAAAAAAGGCACTATGGGGGCAGCAAGGGCCTTGGCCATTATTCGAAAGCCTAGGGGTGACAGGTGCAAGCCGTCTCTTGTGAAGCAATGTGGCTTGTCGAGCATGTCGTCCCAGGCTGACAGACACTGGATCCCCTTTTAATGACACCAGAAGCTTAGCCAATTGTTGAAATTGATATTTTTTTCTTTATGCTGAGGTATCATTCTTGGTGAGGGCAGGAGGGCAGGATGCTACTCAGGGTCAGGGTCATGCCAGCCTGGGCTACATGATCAGAGAGGTCTTCCATGTTTCTTTTCATGTAGTCCTGGGAGGTACGTCTCAGGTCATTCACACCAACATAAACAATGACAGAGTCATATTTGTACTTGTTCTGGAGTGACCTGAGTCCTTGTGCTATGTGGCAGATTCTGGCTCCTGACAGGCAGCTAACAGTAACCTTCTGCTTGTCCAGCCTAGTGAGTGGGACGTCAGTGTGCCTGACTATAGAGTCACCTATTACTAGTGTGTTAGGTATGTTATTTCACCTTAAGGGTTGTGATTGTGCGGCACACTGATTTTGTGTTTTATGTGTTGTCTGGTTTGTGACGGGAAGTGCAGGTTGTTTGGGTGTCTTTTTTGGAGGTCTCTTATGCTTTTGTAGGTTTTTATTTAGAGCCTCTGAGTATGATTTTCTGTATTTATGTGTATATGTTGCCAGTGCTGTTTTAGTAGGTCTGTGTGCGGCTGGAGTTGTGGTGCAAGTGTTAACCTTCTCCTCTTGACTGTCTGTTCCAGTCTTGGATAGAGACAGCTTAGCTTCCAGTTTGGCTGTATAATTGCATCTCTCGCATATGTTAGTGTTTTGTTGTAGGAAAAGAGGGTTGTCTGTGTACATGGGGCAGTTGTAACATTGCCACAGGATACCCAGATTCACCAGCTGGACTGGAGAGTGCACCTGAATTTGCACTTTGGTCATGACTGAATAGTAGGGTGAGCTGCTTAGTCACTTGGTTGGTAGGGGTGAATAAAGAGCCTTGCCCTGCTGGACAATCAGTGTCAAGGTATATTAGTGCTTGCTATTAGGTCTCAGCAAGTGCTGGGCTGTGAGATACTTTTTGAGTGCTTAGGTTGAGAGTTAGGCTAGTTTCAAGAGAAAAACTGAAGAGGAGACTTAGTGGAGCCGGGAATAATTTAACTGTAGCTAACCGGCACTGCCCAGTGCGCAAAACCATGCAAACATGGTTTTTATAGTAGGGAAATGAAAGAGAGAGAAATTAGCCCAAAATGGCCAGTAAACTACTAACTTCTGGGCTGGAACCACTCCTCCAAGGACAGATAGGTTGCTCAAAGCTCCCCTCTCTCACAGGTGAACAGAGAATCTTCCTTCTATCCATGTAAGGTATGGGCAACTCAGAAACTAGTATCACAGCCCTGAATTCAGCACTAGCCTGAAAACTGGACTATACTAGCTTAGAAAAGCAGGAAACAAGGATTTTTTTTTTGTTTGTTTTTTTGAAAAGATAAAGCACAAACAGTAAAAAATACACTTAAAACAGCTTTAAGTGACTACAAATGATCAGAAAAGGCTAACACACTCGTGTGTAGCTGCCAACAGTTAAACAAATTATTTAAACAAAAAAAAACTTTTTAAAAGTACAGGCAGTCAAATAAGTACAATATGTGAAAAAAACAAGCTTTTAAATCACAATAAATGCTGAAAATCTGCGTTTAGGTGGAAAACAGTTAAGTACGCAAGAAAGTACAGAAAACTGATACTTAATGACTCTAAAGTCTCTCTCCTAAGCTAGAAGGCTTGTATCAGTTTAAGGCTTTCTAGTGCTACCCAGTAGGTTAGTTACAGGAAAGTTTGGAAACAAGCGCAGATATGTCTTTTAAACCAGAAAGTTGAAAGGGACGGACAGACTGTTCAAATGGTCAATAAACTACAATTTCTGGGCCAAGAACCTCTCCTCTCATGGTAGACAGGCTACCTAGTGCTTACCACTCCCACTGATAAGCTAGAAGGCTTTCCTCCAACACAGAAAGGCTTGGGGGCTCAGAAGCTTATTAACAATCCTAGATACAGGAACTCTGTAACCGGACTACGCTAGTTATAGGAAAGGCAGGAAACAGGCACAAGTGCATCTTTCAAACCAGAAAGTTGAAAGAGATGGAAAAAAACTGCTCAAACAGCCAATAGCTACAATTTCTGGGCCAGGGACCACTCCTCTTGTGGTAGATAGGCTACCTGATGCTTACCACTCCCACTGATAAGCTAGAAGGCTTCCCTCCAACATGGAAAGGCTTGTGGGGCTCAGAAGCTTACAAAGAGTCCTGGATACAGCAAATCTGTACCTAGACTAGACTAGTAACAGGAAAGGCAGGAAACAAGTGCAAACTTGCAGGCTTTTAAATCAGAAGGTTGAAAGAGATGGAAAAGCTTCCCAAACGGACAATAAACTATAATTTCTGGGCCAGAAACCACTCCTCCTGTGGGAGATAGGTTACCTAGTGCTTACTACTCCCACTGATAAGCTAGAAGGCTTCTTTCCAACACAGAAGGGCTTGGGGGGCTCAGATGCTTACAAACAGTCCTGGATACAGCAAATCTGTACCTGGATTACACTAGTTATAGGAAAGGTGGGGACCAAACGTAAAATGGGCTTTTAACCAGAAAGTAGAAAGAGATGGAAAAACTGCCCAAATGGCCAATGAACTACAATTTCAGGGCCAAAACCCACTCTTCCAATGGTTGATAGGCTACCTAGTGCTTACCTCTCCCACTAATAAGCTAGAAGGCTTCCCTCCAACACAGAAAGGCTTGGGGGGCTCAGAAGCTTACCAACAGTCCCGGATACAGCAAGTCTGTATCTGGACTTGACTAGTTACAGGAAAGGCAGGAAACAAGCTTAGAATTTTTTTTGTTACAGAAAAGCAGCTAAAACAGCAGTAAATACAATTCAAATTGTAGTGCAGGTCAGCACACCCGAGCATGTAGCAACACTATGGCAAATACAGTTCAAATAAGTGCAATTAAATTAACAAATGACTAAAAAACAACAGTGTGTATTTGTGTGCAGTCTATAGCACCCACTACCTCAGGATATTCTGCTATTTGGTGGAAGAGATGCATATTGCTGGTCAACGCCTCACTGTTGTTGAGGAAATATATGTGCTCACTGGCATGTGCTGACATGGCATCCAGGAACTGGTGGAGTACCCTAGATGCTGATACCTTTGAGATCCCCATAATATCCCCAGTTGCCCTTTGGAAGGTACCTGTGGTTAGTATTCTTAAGCCTACACATACCTTGGTATCCACTGGGATAGGTTCCCCTCTGTTGGCTCTGTGTGTGAGGTGTGGCCAGCACAGCTCAACAATTTGCTGTAGAATGTCCCTGTCCACCCTGTAGTGCTTCACTATCTCCAGCTCATGTAGCCCCTGGTAGGTTACCCTGAATCTGTACACTCTTCTCCTTCTCCTCACTGTGGGTTGGTCGCCAGTGCTCACATCTTCACCACCTTCAGCCTCTTCCACATATTGATGTATGAGAGCAACAGCAGCCCCTAACATTTTGTTAGTTTTGTCAGGTAAAGTTTCCCTGTCTGTGTACACCAGTGGTGTAGAGTTTGTGGGAAAAAAACAGACTGGAAGGTGTTTGCATAGTTTATAGTAGTGTGCTAGGCTGTTGCATGTGTAATTGGCTGATACTGATACATTTCACCTACCAGCTATGCTAGTTCTCCCTGATTGCCTTCCTACTGCAGTTTTCCCTTTGCATTGCCTTCCTGTTTAAGCCCCAAGGCACGGCAGGCATACCCAGTGCTCAGATGTGAACAGAGCTGCTATTTCCTGTTTTTTTTTGTTTGTTTAAAACCCAGTGCATGGCACGCACACCCGTTTAGGCAATGTAAACACTGCTTGGCAGCTCGACACACCCCCTTCCTTAGCTGTGCTTAGCTAAGGGCAAGCACGGGCCATAGAGCTCCAATAAGCTTATAGCATGCATAACACTCCCCCCTCTCCTCCTTGAAACTTTTTTTCTTATTTTTGGGCCGATCCCATTTACGCACCACTGCCCTATGCTTAAACGGTCAAAATCGGTCTAAAAAAAATTAAAGTTATTTTATGTAATTTTGCAACTATTTATCATGTCAATGACCATATATTTGGCCATTGGCATGCCTACTACATTGAATACATGCTTTCTTTGGAGCTGCCATGCCTCCGTTTTGTAATTTGCAGAAATGTATTAGGTTAGTAACCGAATACATTTCTGCAGGTTACACTATTCCTGCACAGATGCCTGCCTGCTTCCTAGATCACTAATTCACCTCATTTGCTTGGTTTTCACCACCAATTGGGGTAATTAGCATATAGCAGTGGTGTCCTTCCAGGAATAATGTAGGAGCACCCGTGCACTTCCCGGGAGCTCATTCCTGGATCGCTCATCAGCCATATTGCGTGCAGAAGATCTTGCACTATTCCTGCACTCTGTGCAAAGCTTGCTGAATCGGTGATATCTATCACACCACTATAGCTCACTACATTTGTTTGCTAATGAATGCCACAAGAGAACATATTGTACTGATGTGATGACACTAATGCTGTTTAACTTGATAATTTTTCAAATCGTCTGCCTGACTAAATACATAAATGATGGCTATGCATTCTGGCTCTTCCAGGATGCACCTCCATTTGTTTTATTTGGTTGTTGACTGCCACTATTTCTTCACTTCTACAAGGATTCTGGGATTGCATGTCTACAATGCATTGCATTTCTGTGTCTGTGCAACTCCCTAAATTCCCATGGAGTTTAAGCGTCATGCAACATGTTTTTTTTTTCGGTCATTTCTCTTTGCTGCCTCATCCTAATTTATTACAATCACTCCCTCAACATTGTAAACTTCTTTTTTGGTTATGGTACTTACTCTTGTTGTTTAGTGCAGTTCACCATTTTTCCGCATGGTCACTTGACATTCACTGATGAGTAGGGCAGCCAAAATAGCCAGTGTAATAATGTATAACATAGGCTGTGAAAAGCAGTTAGTATATGAAGCAGGAAAATTAAAGCAGAGCAAGAGCAATTTGTTACATAGAGTACTACTGGGTTAGTAAAACAGAAACCAATTTTAATGTGCATACCATCCACCAATTTTCTGAATCCTATACCATTTTGATAAACTGCGCATCCTACTTATCTAAAAGCTATTTTGTATTTTAACTATACTTTATAATAATTCAGTTATGCTTGTGCAATACATTCTTACTTTTGTGTTCTCTTTCTTGATATGCTGTCTCTTCATAAAGATTGATTATACCGCTAACACCTTTTCAGTTAAATAATATTTCTTCATATTTCCCTCAAGCTATTCATCATGCAAATAAATTCAAAGTATGTCCTGTCAACTGCATAACAGATTTGCAAACATGTTGGCAGGTCTTGCAGTTCATTGCTAAATGGGTAAGCAAATAAAAGGATTTCCCTTCAGAAGCATGATGCATAAGAAAGCAAAAATATTTGCCAGTACATTTTAGAAAAGAATATCTTTCCCTAACAATGGATTTAAACTAATTCATTTATATCAATGATTAACTGACAGTTTTGGTATGTTTGTGGTTGTTGCATCTCTATCATAGAGTAGTGCAAAGATTTTCACTTTAAAATGAATTTTGTCCTTTCCAATATCCTTTGGCTATTTCAGAGTTAGCATATATAAGTAAGGGCGGTGTGGGAGTTGCACTACTTATGACTGCTTTCTTTGTGTTATTTTTCTAATGTGAGCTAGGTATTTCTAAATAATGGCAGTATACCTTTCTCAGCAATGCTAGTGCTTTGTTTGCTTTCATTGCATTGAAATTCAATGTAGTGTATTGGACCTGGAAAGAAGCTTAAGTAGGCAATATGAGTCATACAGTCAATATAGAAAGATAATCTTCATCAAGAAATGGAAAGTAAATCTAAGGGTAATAAAGATTAGATGTCAACAAAAACAAATGGGACAGTAATTATGAATTAAGAATTTATGTAGTAAAACAAATCTTAGAACATGATCATCAACATTAAATAGGAAAGAGCAATTTAAAGAAGGCATAAAGCAGCAGCAATTCTTAACAGGAGCATAAGAAGGCAAACAATACCAATGAATTTTAAGAGCTGAATATGATACTCCATGGCAATTATTATTCTGAAGGAAGTAGAAATTAACAAACTTACAGAAATAGGTGAAGTAAGTACAATTAAAGGCCATTTTCAAGATAAAAGAGAAACATAATGGATACAAAATCCAAATAAAGAGGCAAAAGATATACAGAAATGCAGTGATATAAATACACAGCTCAGTAGAGAATATAACAGCTTTTGCTGTATGAAGGTGGTAAAAACTTCTAAAGCACACAGAGATACATCAGATGTTAACACTACAAACAGCAATTGCATGCACATAAAATCATCTGCTGATTGTTTTTAAATGTAACACTGTTTTAAAACTAGATGCAGTTAATGCTAGCTAATCAGTGGTGATATCAAGTATAATGACTATGTAGATGTGAAACTCAAGTGATGAGTAAAGTAAGTATAATGCAAAGACTGGCATGCTTGTTCTTCTGATCTATTTAATTATTTTATTTTTACTTCATTTCTTGTTTTTGTTATCTGGGTAACACGAAATTGTACAAAAGCCCCTGTGAGCCTTTCAGCTGTGACCTTGGCCCCATTGTTGTGCAACATAACAACATATGAATGAATAGTCTACAGTATAAGACATAACCTTCTTTAAGTAAATGGTGATGTATATAAATATGTATGTATGTATGTATATATGTACACACACATATGTATATACTGTATATATATATATATATATATATATATATATATATATATATATATATATATATATATATATATATATCCTATGACATAGTCGAACATGCACAAGTTCGAACCTTATATGGTTGAGACCATAAGTTCAAATTTGTACAAGTTCGAGCATTTCAATGGAAATCTCTGTAAAGGGAGGTTTCCGTTGTGTTGACTGAGGTGTGATCTCGGAGTTGGTATATTTAAGTAGCAGGGGGTATGGGGGCACAGCCCCCCCACGTGGGGGGTGCAGGGGGGTTGTTGCCCTGCTTACAGAAGTTCTATTTTATTTTTTCTTCTTTTTTTATTTTATTCATAGTCGAAGTTTTGTAACTTCGAACAGAATGATTCGTACATTTCCTGTTCGAAGTTATAAAACTTCGACTATGTGATATAGACCCATATATATCTATATATATATCTATATATATATATATATATATGTATATATACATATATAATATATATATATATATATATACATATATATATATATATATATATATATATATATATATATATATATATATATTTATATACATACACACACACACACACATATATATATGTATAGATACATATATATATATATATATGTGTGTGTGTGTGTGTGTGTGTGTGTGTGTGTGTGCGTGTGTGTGCACATGCAATATTGTCCATTTGGTTTCTATTACAGCAATTGAATTATTTAAAAAGTACTAACAAATATCAAACATACAGTGTAGTTGTAGAGACCATTAAGGGCATCTCCAGTTTAAAACATCAGATCATTAAGGACAGCTCCAGTTTAAAACATTAGATCATTAAGGACAGCTCCAGTTTAAAACATCATATGATCATAAAATCATAGGATGTTACTAGGCTAATGGCCTTAGGGCCCTTACAAGCCTAGCCAGGTTCATCGCATGTTCCCAAGGGTTTCTGGTTAAAGAAGACACTAAAATGAGCAATTATTGCCCTATCCAAGAGGGACACAGGTGAAACCCCTGTGTATGAAAAAGTAGCACATAGCAAAAATATACTGTTGTTTTTACTTTTTTGTACATTTTATGCAATTTGGATATTGTTTTAAATGTTTTCATAATTATTTCAAGTATTTTTGTCATTATGTTGCTGTTTCAGACATTTTGTTTAATAAGAAAGTCATTCTGAGTGTTCTGAATACTTTGTTTTATATTTGTTACAAAAGAAATCATTTAAGCAAGTTTTAGCACCTGAACTTTGTTTCTGACCTGTTTTCTGAGTCATCTGAGCAGTAGGGATGATTTACTCCTATATATTCCTCCAACTTTAACCAGTTGCCTCATGGCTGTAACTCTAGATCCCATTCTGACACCATGTCGCTCTTCTTATGTGCATTAAGAAGACATTGAGGCTTGTGTGTTCAAGCACTTTATTGTATACAAATACAGGATGGATGGCAGGGACATTAAACTTAAACAAACTCTCTAACTAACTGACTGACTACATACTTGCATGCTCACACTCTGGCTGCTTACTCAAAATGACACTCTTCTTGCACATGTTCAGTACATATATGCATGTGCTGACTCACTGGAAAGCTTCTTAAAGGTATATCACACACTCTGATCTACAGTCAGGAGAAAAATTGGAAAAAAATCAGGCATGTCCTACAAAATTCTGGACAGTTGTTTATTTGTTTATTGACTGATTATTTTCGTTTAACAGTTAAGTCAGATCCTTTAGTGACCCTTTTCAGACACAATTCAGGATCAATAGCAATAAAGACAGCACTTTACAAAAGTAAAATAAGACATTGAATTAATGTACATACTTTATACCGTTGAAATGTGCATTCTACATTTAAAGTTTAATTTTCATAAGTTGGTACAGACTTGAGTGTTTTTGTCTTTCACCCACTGAGTACAAGGATAGGCCTTTGCTCTCCTATCTAATAGCAGTTTTAGGCGGAATTGTCCACAGAGGTGCATTTCACTTTAGCTAGACTGACTTGTAATGTAGTAATCATTTTGTTGTAGTTAATTATGTATTCATTCATTCTCTTACTCCCACTTTATGCTGCTCAGAATCATTATGAGTGCAGGTATAGATGTCCTAACAAGCTATGAGAGTAAGCCATAAAGGCAGTTTAGATTCAGAAGCCAACTTGAAGACCAATTAATCTTATGACCACTCATGCCTTGTCAGTACCCTTCCTCAGGCAGCACTTCATTTATCTAGGAGGGCCATGCCAGTACACCCCAGAGTAAATTTACCCATCCAGTCACTAGTGTTTGTTTAAAGTAAGATAGTGAATCACACTGCTTAGCATGTAGGGGAGGTTTATTCCAAAGGACTGGGAGATTATGACTTATAAGCATGCCTCTCCACTGTCTTGTATTTATCTGTTGGTGAAGAGTTAGGTCTCTGGTTCTAATATTGGTGAGAATATTGGACTTGTTTAGAAACAGGAAGTCCAGGACAACTAGGCTTCTAAGGGTGCCGTGAGCAAGACAGATCTCCCCTCACAAGTCTGTAATATGCTGAATAAAGAGAGAGAGTGGCCTAACTCTCTTTGTAGCCCAGGGACTTTAGGTCTGTGATTTTATGGCTTGGGAACCTTTAGGGTCTTTTTAATTGTTCACTAGTTTAGTGAGATACATCCCAAAGGGAGGTGTACCTGATAATTAGCCTGATCAATGCTGGCTATAAGTGAGTGATTACCTTTTAAGACTTTGATGATATTCCCTTGGCAATTTCGTGGGCTAAATGAAATCATTTTTTGATAACTGTTATCACATGATAGTTAAAAGAGAGGGACCTATCTGCCTGTTTCCAGGTCCCTGACACAATGTTCATTTTGTAGTGATGTGTAGGCTATACAGTATGATGAGGAGAGTGGTTGCCTACCAAAAGTGACACGACACTTTTAGCATTTACTTCAAGCTCACTTTTAGTACACCACAGGTTTACTTGAGAGAGTTAATTCAGGGGAGATTGGGTATCATAGTGTGACTTAATAACAACCTCCAATTTGCAGTCATCAGCAAATTTTATGTTCCAGAGGTCATGGCTCTCCACTTGGAGATCCAAGAAGAAAATACCGAAAACAAGAGGTCCCAGCACTGAATCCTGAGACACACTACTGGTCACTTTTATACTCACTGATGAGGCATCTGCAACTTTCAGAGTGTTTGTTATCCAACTTATCACATATGAGTCGATTTTTAAAGCAATTAGCGTTTGTATTTTACCAACATGGGGAATGATGCTGAAGATGTTCACCAGATTAAGATGCATGGCTACCATATACAACCTCTGTAACACTTCTGAAGAAGTTTGCCAGGTTAAGTAGCCAGGGTCTATCCTTCACAAAGCAAAACTGTTGGGAGTCAAGTCAAACAAGAGTCTTGATATCACAGTTTATGAGATTAGTTATGATACACCCCATGGTTTCACAGCTGAGGATTTCTAAGGCTGATAGGACTTTACCTACCCAGGTCATTTGTGAGGCCACCCTTACCAAGTGGCATCACCACTGTAGTTTACTACTTGTCAGAGAAAAAGCAAGTAGCTAAGCTTGGATAAACAGGTTGAGTAGTGTCTCCAAAGGCATATTTAGTACTATTATGGTTGGTGCAGTGGTGCAGCAGTAGTGTTGTCACCTCACAGCATGAGGTTTTCTGGTTTGATTCTTGGATGGAGTGCAGTCTGCATGTCCTCTCTGCATTTGTGTGGGTTTCCTCTAGATGGTCCAGTTTCCTCCCACATTTTAAAGACATGCATCTGGAGCATTTCTCCCTGGACCTGTGCTGAAAATTGCCTTCGTTCCAAGTCGGACTTTCCTGATAAACAAATGATAAATAAAAAATATTATGCAGCCAGGTATATGACACATAGTACTAAATAAAGACACAAAAGGATTGTTGTTTAGCAGAAGTCTGATAAAACAAAGCATTTTGCATACTTTTTTCTTATCCTGGTGTTACAGTGTTATGAAGTGTTTTATGGAGAGTAACAGGCCTTGTTGATAAATTGTGTGATGTACTTAAATGGGGCAGTCCCTGGCAGTACTGAATATTTTGACTTTGGCTTTTGGTGAAATGAAAACCTTGGAAAAGAGCTCAATGATTCCCATTCTGTCCATTGTCCCCTTAATTGTCCGCCTACTTTCCATTCCTCATGGCCTTGTCGCACCATTTAGATTGCTATTTTCTTGTTTTCTCAACTTTGTTGTACTCTTCAAATGTTTTACTTCATTTTTTCAATATAGCCTAACTATATATATATATATATATATATATATATATATATATATATATATATATAGCCATGATTGCACCACAATAAATGAAGAGGAAATGATCAGATTAAGCCATTGAATATGTGGCTGATGGATCACATATCATGCATGTCCAACTTTAGTTTCATTTGTACGTTTCTATGAAATGTCTGTCCAGTCATTCCAAATGTAGCACATATTTGCACTATATATATATATATATATATATATATATATATATATATATATATATGGTTTCCTATGAAACCATCGAATTTACACTACATCGAGAATGACTACATCGAGACTAGACCATCGAAAGTACATAACAAAAAAAAAAAGAAATCAATTTATTTAAAAAACATCTACTACATGGAAAGTGCAGAACATACAGGAGAGAAGTTATAAATACAGTTATACTACACTACATAGCATACACACTAGCCCTGACCCAAACCCTAACCCTAAGGTCCGACACTATCGCACACTTCACCTACCTGCACCCTAACCCTAACTCACTTACCAACCCCAACTCCTGTCGCCCAACACTACCTACCGTTCCACTACACACGCACTGAGTTCCACCCTTACATCTCCTCCACTCGTCTTTCCGCTGTCGGTCCTCACCCTGTCGGGTATACTCACTGTGTTCGTTATCTGGCGTTTTCGTTCTTCTCGGCGGAATCTCGGGCTAATCGGTCTTTAGAAGGGGACCCATTAAACATACACAAGTGCTGTGACATTTCATTTTCGGCGCTTGGTAGTCGCATTTATTTCCATTTCGATGGTTTGCAATTTCAATATGGAGGTCCCGATCTTCTCATTTTCGATGTAGTGTAAATTCGATGGTTTCATATATATATATATATATATATATATATATATATATATTGTTTCATGGATATGCTTCTGTTATTGTGGTAGTCATGAATATGCTTCTCTTTTGGTAGTAGTTAAAAAAACTGTCCTATTAGATTATTAAGTGCACCTTTTGCCTTCTGCTATTGAAGCCTTCAGCAGCTGGCAGCACCCCTATATATGCTTGAATGTCTTCAATACTTACCCCTAAAATCCAGGAACAAAGATCTTTGGAGATCTTAGAAACCTTTCTTCACCATGACTATCTCCTTTTTTCTGTTGCCAAATATCAAACTTTGAAGTTCCTAGCTAGAAAAGGGTGTAAAAAGCCTGATATGAATATTGGGGGTGCTTGCTTCTTACATCTATACTTTCTTATGGGAAAATCATTCTTTAGAATTAATGATTCAGTGAACTGCAGATTCAGTTTATTACTTTCACTAAGATATACATTAGTTAAAACCGATTTTGTGGAATGCCATGCACTAAACTAAGTTGTAATGATCCTGTGAGCAATTTGTAAAATCTAGCTATACTCTGGTATGGGAGGTTAGATTTATCAGAAATAGTATTAATAAGCACATTATGTTGGAGCAAACATTAGTTACTTTGTATCATTGTCTTTAGTTATTCAAATGCTCCAAAACCTCTAACACTATACAAATACCTACACATTTAAATAGCTTTTTTCTGTCTATTGATTTTGCTGTTACATAATTCTTTTTATCTAATTCTTTCCAGCCTTAATATTTATTAATTGTTATGAAAAACGTCAAATATTCAGTAGAACCAATGGTTATTATATTAGTGGCACTGTCATCTCAGCACTGTATAATTCTACCAAATATCACATCTATTTATTTATTTGTTTATTTTATCTGCTTATTTGACATTTGTTTACTGGAAAAGTCTGAAGGGTATAATATCCCATTTTCAGAGAAGTCCATGGAGAAAAGCTCCACAGTGACATAATATAGTGACAGTTAAATAAAACTTTTGCAAAGCTTAATACAGAAGAATGACTTATTAATCATCATGCATTATCTAGTCATTATGCATTCATGTTTATAAGCCTTCACTTCCATCAGATTGTATCTACCCTTTGGAAACTATCCATTGTGTTTCTCAAGCTTAAATAATGCATTAAATTAATTTAAAATGTCATTAAAGGCATTTTCTAAAACACACATCTTTTGCATAATACTACCATTTGGGCTATATGAGATATTCCTAAAGCCTTCCTTAAGTTCAAAGAAAGAAACTGGTCTAATTCTCAACTTAATGTTTCAAGGTTGCAAATGCTATATTATGGACAGATGAGAATATAATGAATTCATTTTCAATTAAAGTTAAAGACTGTTAGGAATTACTGGCTTTGACCTGAATAAAATAAAACTATTGTTTACCTCAGACTAACCTCAGGCCTTATCTGGCAGTTGGTGAAGGGGATTAAGACTGTGAATTGTTAATTACTTATTTCCTGTGGTAAAGAGTTTGATTCCCTTAAACTTTATTTGCCTACAATGTGACCTTGAGCACGTCACTTAACCAAGCAGAGTGACAGAATGACAGAAAATATAAGCTCATTATCAAAGCGACAGTGTAAAATCTGTAGACTTTGGTGAACTGTAGTGCAGAATTCTACCATACAAGGTCATATATTTCTCCTCTGAAAAAGGCAGGTGTTAGATGTGTGTCCTCTTTCCTTAAATTATTGGTGCCACTAGAATTTTGGTAATATAATGTGATTTTCTGTAATCTGTGCAGCTTCAAAAATTACGTGTGATAAGGTGGATTCAAAACGTTGTGCGAAGCGATAAATCCAGGCTGAAAATAGGAATGTTCATCCAACACAGAGACAGTTGAAAGGCCTGGGTAGGCTTCTCAATGGTTCCCTGACCTGCAAGGCTAGTAACTACCTATCAACTAAAGGAGCTTAAAATCTTATGCATTTCTTCACAATAAACTATATGGTAGGTATTTTAATCAGTACGCACACAGCCTAACAGTAGTTACTTACTGCACAGATAACAGGCCCGCTGCTGCCATAAGCAACATCAATGAGTGGGCCCTGTAAGGCTACCATATCAGTGCTCACTGTTCTGTTCCAAAATAGAGTGGTATAGCTTGTTCTTGAATCACTTTGTCAAACTACTTCAGACCTGGGGTGCTTCTGTAGAGCAGAGTTCAAGGCTAATTTACATTAGTTGTGTCTCCAGGACTGCACCACTTGCATTTCCAGTGTAGTACCTCTAATCACAACCAGTCAGAGAAACCTGGCAAACAAACAAAGAACAAAATAAAAAAAAATAAAATAAAATGATGTACTGGTTGCAGTAGAACATTATCTCCACTAAGATATATACATAATGATGGTTATCTTCTAGTATCAAGTATCTAAACAACAGTAAATATCATTTTCTTTGACTTTTTTCCCTTGCTCACTGACTTTCAGACTTCCAAGAACTAGATAATTTATCCATGTTTCCTGTGTTTTTTAAGTTACTTCAGTATTATAATGTTTGCTCAATCCCCAAGGCAACAGTCTTGCCACATTATTATGCCTTTCGGTATACAGTCCTTCTGCCATTTTTATGTCATAACCAGTAACGAGGTGTGCAACTGTTTCCAATTCTGTTTTACAAAGCCTGCATTTGTCTGTTTCTCCCACATGTTCAATTAAATTTGTAAAGCAACATGTATGTAAGCCCACTATCATGGGCCGCCAATATTAACCTTTCATCTCTTGGTCAGAATTTGCTTCTTCTTAACCATTCCTGCATTTGATCCTGATCAACACGAGGTTCTTCCAGATGTTTTCTACAGTATATATGCACCTATATTTATACACTTTCCACATTTCTTACCTTCTCATCTTGTCCTTCACCTTATATTCTTTTTTTTGTTTTGTTTTTTGGCACATTCAGTTGCTGCCTGTTTTTTATCTATTTCTGGTTTGATTTCCATTCCTGCTTGATGCTGATATGCTTCTGCTAGATTAAGAAGAGAAGTCATCTTAGATTTATTCTCCTCATGTTTCACTACATTTTGGTCTTGTGAGGTCATCAGATATGTTTGCAGTCCCATGATTGCCAATCTATACATGTAATCAATTTCAAGGAGGCCCATTCCTCCTTCAGAATGGGGAATATATAATCTTGGTATCCACTAATTTTTATAAATCATTTGGTGATCATGAAACATCCTTCTTGTTTTTCTGTCTAGTTTACCCAACACATCTGGGGCCTGTTAATCACTCCAAAACTGTAAGTTATGACAGAAATAGCAAATTGGCTTATAGCTTGAATTTTGTTCCTAGATGTCAACACTGTTTTCAGGATTAACTTAAGTCTCCTAAAGTATTCCCTACAAAGTTTTATTCACACTTGTTCAAGTTTTATTGTTGAGCCTTCATCAGTTCCAAAGATTTATGTACTCCCCCTTGCTCAAGTTCTTTTATATCACATTCTTGTCCCAAACTGAAATTTTCTTGGTGCTGCAGTTTTCCTGCTTTAAAGGTTGCTTTTGCACATTTATCAAGACCAAATGACATTCTTATATCATCTGAAAAAGTTTTGACAGCTTGCAGTTGTGCTTTCAGTTCCTCATCTAATGAGCTATACAGTTTCAAATCATCAACAAAGAAAAGATGACAAATCTTTACACTTTGTTGTTTTCTAGGAGCCAAATTATAGCCATGGCACAAGCTGTTAAGTAGACAGCTTAATGGGTTAAGGGCAAGACAGAATAGCAGCGGTGACAAAGAGTCTCCCTGGAATATCCCCCTTTGAATTTTTATCCCTGGGATAATAATTTGTCCTTTATTATGGCTTAATTGCAAAGTGGTCTGCCACTGTTTCATGGTCACTGTAATGTAGTCGATCAGTGTAGGGTGTATCTTACACATTTTAAGTACTCTTTTATCCATGAATGCGGGATACTATCAAATGCTTTTCTTGTAGTCAATGCATGGCATGCTAAGATTCTTTCTCTTTTTACAGTTCTCCACTATGACTTTATTTAACAACAAATGATCCTTTGTTCCATATGACTTTCTTTTATTGCCCTTTTGTTCTATTGCCATAATTGAGTTTTCTTCTAAATGACTATGAACTCTGTTGGCATTAATTCCAGTGTATTGTTTATACATTGTCAGAAGGCAAGTTATTGGTCTATAATTTTTAGGATAGCTTGCAGGTTCACCCTTAAGCAGGAACATTGTTTTTCCTGTTGTTAGCCAGGTTGGTGTCTATTTGGGGTGTGCATATAAGTAGTTCTTACTCATGGCTACATCTTTGTGCAGTGATGTTAATACATTTAATCAGAAGTTAGGTACTGCATCTGGGCCTAGGGTTTTCCAATTTTAGGCTTTTCTTAACTTTGTTTCAGTCTCTCTGGCTGTTACTTCATCCCATTTCATATCTTGTACCTTAAAACTTCTTATTCTTTCGTTTAGTTCCTCTGTTCAATTAGCATTTTTATTATGTTCCACAGGAACTTCATAAATACGTCTCCAAAATATATCTATTTCTTCTTTTTTGGTGGTCTTTCAAGTAATTTTACCTTGTTTCCCAATTCTCTATAAAACTTTTTTTGGATCATCAATAAATTGCTTATTTTGTACTTTTCCTTTAAATCTATATGCATATCTTCTAAGATTTTCTGCCTGTGCTGAGATTTTTAGTTTTATTGTTTGTGATAGTGCATGACATATCCTGATCTGTTCTAAAACTGTGCATTGCTTTTATTACATCTATCTTTCTACATATTTTTGTTGATATGTTCCCTCTTCTATACTCTTCGAGCAGTGACACTTTTTGTCTTAATTGCTTTATAGTTTTCTCTATTCAATACTTCCATGATGGTATTCAATTTCTCCCCTTCCTTTCCAGGGGCGGCCCGTGCTATTGGACTGCCGGACTGCAGCCCCCTCAACTTCAAACTAAAAAAATAAAAAAAATAAAAAGAAAAAAATATTTAAACATTTTGCA
This sequence comes from Protopterus annectens, assembly GCF_019279795.1. NCBI lineage: Eukaryota > Metazoa > Chordata > Ceratodontiformes > Protopteridae > Protopterus > Protopterus annectens. The sequence continues at coordinate 653,530,682 of NC_056732.1, forward strand.
CTAGTCCACACTGCTGCTGAGACAGCATGGAGCATACGCTGATTGTCTCAGCAGCAGTCCCGATTGAGAAACGTGGACAGGAGTGCTCCCACAAGTCTATGCAGTTTTAAACTGCATAGACTGCCTGGGAATTCGCTGGGGAAACACATCAGGGTCGGACTGCAAGGTTGGCAGTCAGGAGTTCATCAGGGGAAGGATCTCAGGTCTGGATTGGAGTTTGCTGCAGGGGAAGATCTCACAATGGGCAGGGTTGGATTTGCAGCTGCAGTCTAATCAGGGGACAGGGATTTACTGGTGGTTTTGCAGACAAGGATTTATTACAGGACCAGGTAAGTGGATGTACAAGGGGGGGTGTGAAAATGCCCCAGATGCAATATACTGGTGGTTAGGCTCATGGTGGTGTGGTAGGGAATACCTCAGGCTTGAACCCTGTACCTTGTATGCAGGTGTTAAAGACCTGAATTCCCTACCCACCACCATTTGTAAAAAAATTGCAGATTTTTGCCTCATATTTGATCTGATCTGTTCCTCATAATATCTGCGGTTTGTAAATGTTGCGATGCTTGATATTTTATGGTGCAGTGGTAGCATTGTTGCCTCACAGCTGCAGGTTCTCAGGTTTGCTTCTTGGCTGGGGTGCCTTCTTTGTGGTGGGGGGGTCTGTATCTTCTTCCTGTGTTTGTGTGGGTTTGCTTTTGTGTCCTCCCATGTTACAAAGACATGTCTGCATTATTTCTTCCTGGGCCTCTGCTGAGAATTGTTTTTTTTTGTTCCAAGTCAGACTGTCCTGATTAACAAATGTTAAAATTGACAGGCGTTTGAATTTCAGACTTCGGGTTTCTGAATGTTTCCTTCCTTACGTATTTGATGGTGCAGTGGCAGTATTGTTGCCTCACAGCTATAGGTTTTCTGGTTTGATTCTTGGCTGGGGTGCCTTCTGTGTGGAGTCTGCATCTTATCCCTGTGTTTGTGTGGATTTGCTCTGGTGTCCTGCCATTTTACAAAGACATGTGTCTACAGTATTTCTTCCTGGGCCTCCGTTGAAAATTGTTTTTGTTCCGTCAGAAATAAAATTGACAGGCATTTGAATTTCAGACTTCATATTCTTCAGAAAATACATAGTAAAACAACTTTTTATTCTAGCAATAAATATATAGTAACACAACCTTTTATTATAGCTATTTTTTAAGTTTATAAGAGGGCTATTTGAAATTTGTCCTTATTTTTGGGACTGTAATACCCTGTTAGTGGCTTTGTCCAGGTTTTTTGTGTTAAGGTTGACAGCTATGGCAAGAACTGAATTCACTGAATATGTTTGAGGGCTGTATTCCTTCATTACTAGGTTTGTCCAAGTGTTTTGTGCTAAGAGGTTGACAGCTATGGTGAGAACTGAATTAATTAAATGATAGCCATTTAAGTTTCAGTCTTCCTGTCTTTCACAAAGCAGCTGATTTGGCATAGTGGTATGTTGTTCTTGACTGTTTTGCACAGGGACCTTGGCAGTAAAATGTATGGTGGTAACACAGCATTTTTTTCTAGCAGCTTTCCAAGATTATACAAGCAATGTTTAATGTGTCCCTGGTTTTTGCCCTTTTGACCCACCCCAATAAATTTGTTTTTTTCCAGACTTCTTGTGCTGCGAAGTTGAGATACAGTTGAGTATTGAGTAGATTTTACAAGGAGCTGAGAGCTGCAGGGGAAGAGAAGTTTAGTGCTGATTATGCTAAGTCAGCTCCCATTGCTAATAGCACAACAGGTTGTGTACTTGCTTTTGATGCAGAAGGTTATTGGTTCTACTCCCATAAAGGGTGAATGCTACTGTACTGAAAATTAAGATACTAACTATGAGCCTGTTATCAGTTTGCCATCCATTTCCTATTGCAATATTACCAGCTTATTTTTAATGTAATTTAGGCAATTTATTCCTCAGGGGCATCAGACACTTTATTTTTCGATGAAACCATGAAATATAAAGGTGATTGCTAGCAGCAACCTCTTCATTACAGATTTATTTAACGTGGAATTATTTAGATGACTTTTTTACTACTTCAGAGATTGTGCATATTTACTTATAATGGTGGACTGTAGAATTGTGCATATTTACTGATAATAGTGGACTGTAGAAGTTTGAGTAGACTTTTATGATGGAAATGTTCTGAACTGGACAGTTTTGTTTCATTGTTTACTGGAAAAATGTTCAAAGCAATAGGAAGGTGTATCAAAGAGCACATGTATGTTTCATATGCAAGGGGCCTATGATTTGAAAACAGCCCAGAATTATTTTTTATCTGCCACGGGTAAAATGTATTTTCTTTGAATGTGGGTTTTAATGTTGTTTCAATGAATGTGAGTTTCAAGGGCAGAGAAGTTTTAATGTCAAGTTTGTTTAGCAGATGTCTTAGTGTTTGTGCTGTAAAATGCAAAATAAAACTTTCAAATGAAGTTCAAATCATCATAGAAATAAATCAGTATGCACATTAGTGTTTATGGTAAATGGAGTGAAATAGCAAAGTAATGGATCATTGGAATGGCTGCAGGGAGGCTCCATTCGACCATGGTTTTGTGAGGGGGAAGGGCGGCAAACTTAGACAGCCCCAGCTGAACTATACCTCCCAGCTGTCCAGATTTTCAAAGAATGAATAGATTTTTTGCTTATTATTTTTGGTTTGTTCCTCATAAAATTTGTGGTTTTCTGACAAATCATTTAGGAATTAAGTCACTAAATAATGACACACTAGTTTCAGACTTCATAACCTTCAGAAAAATGCATGCTAAAGTAAAACCTGTTCTATCAACTGTCCCAGTTTATAGACGAGCAATTTTTAGTACTGTTTATATGTTCCCACAATATGTTTGGCCTTGTCCAGATTTATGTCCCAGTTTATACAAGAGCAATTTTTAGTACTGTTTATATGTTCCCCCAATATATTTGGCCTTGTCCAGATTTATTGCATTAACAGGTTGAGAGGTACATGCAAATAAATTGCTTTATAGAATTAGGCATAGCCAAACCTCTGAACTGTCCCTGATTTTGGCTCAAAATGTTGCTCTTCCCCTAATGATCCCTCCGCAAAATAGCAATTTTGGAAGAAAACATGGAGGGTTTATAATTAAGAAATAACTGTAATAATCAGATTACTTTTATTTCAGAAATGCATGTAGATTATTTTATTTTGTCAGCTGCTGAAGTTAGCAGTACTAATATTAAAGTGTCCCTTCTTTGACAGGTTCCCAGCTGTATTGCATTGCTATTTTATATTTTTACATCACATTTTTGGTCCATTTTTCATAAAATTGTGATTTTTTGGCAAATTAGTGACAAATAATTAAAGACTGAAGTTAGAAAATAATGACAGACATTTGAGTTTCAGATTTCATACCATTCAGAAAATTCATACTAATGCAAGACCTCTATTAGCTTTCTAAGTTTATAAGAGCAATATTTTAAAAATTGTCCTTATTTTTGGGCCTCTGTCCCATTTCTTTGTATGGCTTTGTCCAGATTTCTTGCTCTGAGGTTGAGAGGTATGACAAATGTGTCATGGTCATCACAAGTCAGCCAGAGACATTTCAAACTGTGACATACTTGTTACACCCCACTCCCCCATATAGTGACTCTGGATGTGTCAAAGCAAGGCAAGGAGTAGTTATGCAGTGTAAATGTGCAGAGAATCTTACCCATCCAAGGTAGACACAAGTACTAGAGTGGCTTTTCATCTGTCCTTGATTTTTACAGAACGGTCTGGTTTCTGTCATATTTTTGTACTGTTGATTTATGCTTTTACTCAAAGTGCCTGTTGTTCTGTGTTTAAGTAGCAATGCTTTAATAACCATAAGGTAAGCTTGTCTGAGATCGTAAGGTGCAAGTAAGCTTTAATAAGCATACTGTTAAAGAATTGCCAACATTGAAAGCCTTTCTGTTGTTGCCATGCAGAGAATACTTGACTAGATAATGTATAAGCCTTGGGTATTAAAGGACAGGATTCTATTATTTTAAAAAGCTCATTACACTTGTTGGAGACTTCCAGTCATCTCTACAAACTTTACCCGTAAACTAAACAGAATGCCAATCATGTGTGGTCCATAACCTGTACAGTAATCCTTTAAGCAATGTATCTTGAACATTGTTTCTTGTTTGCTTCTCATTTTTTACTTTCATGTTTTCCCCATGAAACAAGTAGATAGTTGTCAGGCAGCAGGTCTTTTTTGGATAAGAAACATTTTTACAAGTGGGGGCATCACAGAGATTTCTACTTTCAGCATGCTACTTGGTACTTTAATAAAGCTGAATATAAATTATAATTAGAACTGCAGTGCAAGGAGAAGTGGTTTGAGTTGAGTGCTTCTGGTTTTTCTTGTACTTGATTTTGACTGGCATTCCAGTAATGTATTTAAAAAGTAATTTATTTTTTCATGCCTCACAACCTTTTGTTTCCATCTAGATATTAAGTAAGCTGTCATGCAGCCAATGCATTGAAATATTTTTATTCTTCTACACTTATTTTTGTCTTGATTGGACTCTTATAATGATGGTTTGCCACCCAGGGCAGCGTATTTAATTAAAGTTAGTTTTTGTGGTTTTGAGCATAGCTCCTCCTCTTTCTAGTTGGCCACACCCCTTCTCCTTCACCCCACCCATTCAGCTGTCTCCTGCAGCCCCCCTTTGATTTGAGGTCACCAGCCACCACTGTTCCTTTCCCTCATTACCCAATGTTCCTGTGGTAGAACTTTATCAGTTATTATTTTAGCTGCACAGTAATATGTCCTGTTTACTTCTGTTATATCACATGGTTCTCTGTGGACAGTCCTAATTACTGTGTTTATTTGTTTTATCAAACTTCTGACTTTTGGGGGTTTATTGACCTTATGCAGTCTATTCCTTTCATCGATGTTAATATGTCTATCTCTATTAAATCAAGCAAGTCTTCTCTTGGCTCATTTTCTTCTAAACTGAGGGCACATATTTGTTTTCCATTTCCTGCACGCATTCTATAGAAAGTTCTGTAGCATCTTCCTGTGGCATATTCTCTTCAATTTTATCCTGTGCCATCTGTTGCTCGTTCATATGGGAAATCACTGGCCTGTCACTCCTCAACATTGACTGCGTCAGAGTTTCCACAGTTTCCTGTTACTTCCCTTGCTGTCCAGCTTTAACTGAATGTTTATATTGGTTTCCTGTGGAAGGCTCCAAAATATCTTCATATGGCACCTGGCCAATTTCTTCCCATTCCACTGGTTTCCCCTTAATTTGGATGTACATTGCTCTATCCTGTTGTGGTGTTTTCTGAATTAGATTTTCTACACATAATCCTTCACTTCGTAGGTTCTCCATAACCTCAGTTTCTATTTCTCTAACTTATCCATTACTGGTCTCCTTTTCTACTTTTCTTTCTTCTTATATTTTGTATTGTAAAGTTTTCTTTGTCCATATTCCTTTGCCTGTATTTCTCTTCAGAAATATTTGGTGCTGCTCTTTTTGTACTGATTAGTTTTGCTAACTCCTTTGCATAGATATTACACCACATTAAATCTCTTTTTCTTTCCTGTGTCCATATTTCTTCTTCAGAAGCCTCCTGATCTTCCTGTTTCTCCTTACTTTGGAGACTGTTCCATCATGCTGTGATGCAACATGTGTTAGACCCTTTACACCAAGTCCTTCACTTTGCAGGCACTCCATAACTTTAACTTCTATTTTTTTTTTTAATTTCTACTTTACGAATCTTCTTTTCTACATTCCCTCTTTATGATATTATTTTTTTATTGTGAAATTTTTTCTCTTTATGATATTATTTTTTTATTGTGAAATTTTCCATATCTGGATGCCTTTGCCAGTATTTCTCTTTGAATGTCTTTGGGGCTTCCTTCTTTATAGTGATTAATTTGGCTTTTGCCTTTGCATAAATATTGCACTATATCAAATCTCTCTTTCTTCCCCATGTCCATATTTCTTTTTTATACTTTTCAAAAGTCTCTAGGTTTTGCTATTTATACTTTCACACGCTCTCAGATGCTTCTTTTTCCAAACAGATAAAAGTTTCTTGGTCTAGATACTGGGATGGATTCACGGTGGCTTGCACGGAGTCTAAGAGTAGAGTAAGACTCCATGCAGCCATCATGTCCGACGAGCGATCCAGGAACAGCCTGGAGGGACGTGCAAGAGAGCTCCTAAAATGGATCTTACATGGACAGGGCTGGGATATGCAAATTACCTCAACTGCAGGTGAAAGGCATGCAAATGAGGTAGATTTGCGATTCAGGAAACCTGAACCTGTCCGAGTAAGAGCAGTGTTATTTGCAGAAATATACTCAGTTGACAACTGAGTACCGTTCTACAAATAGCAAAACGGAGCAGTGACAGCTCCAAATAAAGGTTGCATCCAGTGAAGGAAGCATGCCAATGGCCAACTATATGGCCATTGGAAATGTTTCCTGATGCAATACGAAAAAAAAAAAAAAAATTTTTCTCCGATTTCCGATGTTTAAGCGTAGCGCAGCACCTTGCAAACGGGCTGCACTCTAAAACCCAGAAAACTAAAAATTAAAACCCACAAATGTGGATCTTATTTAAATTGTTAATGTACAATGCAAGGGAATGGCAGGCTGAAGACGACATGGCCACCGAGTAGAGGTTACTAAGGGGGGAAGATCAGTCTAAGAGATGTAACCAAGCATTAGTAGGCAATCCTATGTAAATGAGGGTTAGGATAGTGAATCGCAAGTTTACATAGCAAATGAGCACAGTCAGTGGAATGTAAGAGTAAGATTAGGGGAGTAACAGAGTAGAAGATAGGTGACATCACTAGGGGGGTATGTATGAAAGAAGTGAAGCTCATTGCAGCAGAGTGGCATGTGTCAGCCGTCATTTACACATCAGGTGTGTCAACAGGTAGGCTAGGGAAAGGCAAGAAATTGAAGGTGTATGCCGTGGATAACACCAAAGTTTCTTGCTGAGCGGGTATGCACACGTGTGTGCGCCTGTAAACCCGAGTAACAAAGAGTGCGGGCGTGTAAGCGTGAGTGCGCGTGTTTAAGCCGGAGTAAGCATGTATAAGGCTGATTAAAGTGTTGTAAGCGCGTTTGCCCTGGTGTGCATGTGTTTTAACCCGAATAAGCAAGTTTTAGTAAGTGTAAGCATGTGTGCGCACATGTTAACTGGTGTGCACGTGCTTGTGCTTGTGTGCGCAGTGCTCCCCCCCCTGAGGAAACAGAAAGGAAAAAGGAAGCACAACAAATAGTAGGAAGCTACCAGGGAGTACTAGCAGAGCTAGCAGGTGAAAACAATCAGAATCAGGCAATTACACAGGCAGTACACTAGCCCAGCCAAGCCTAGCACTTAAAACTCTGCAAACAACAATCCATTATGTTTCTCACAACAGACACTGCAGTAAGCTAATAGAAGTGAAAACTGAAAAAGCTTTACTGAGACAAAGAAATGTTAGGGGCTGCCATTGCTGTAATAAGGCGACATATGCAACATGCTGAGGGTGGTGACAATGGAAATGCTGCTGGACAACCCACAATGAGGAGACGGAGAAGAGTGTACAGGCCCAGGTTAACCTACTAGGGGCTACATGAGCTGGAGATAGTGGAGCACTATAGAGTGGACAGAGACCTCCTGCAGCAAATTGTTGAGCTGTGCAGGCCACGCCTCACACACAGAACCAACAGAGGGGAACCCATCCCAGTGGAAACCAAGGTATGTGTTGGCCTAAGAATATTAGCAACAGGTACCTTCCAGAGACCAACTGGTGATATGATGGGAATATCACAGGCATCAGCATCCAGGGTACTGCACCAGTTCCTGGATGCCCTGTCAGCACATGTCGGTGATCATGTATATTTCCCCAATTCCTGTGAGGTATTGGCCAGCAATATGCGTCTCTTCCAGCAAATAGCAGAATACCCTGAGGTCGTCGGTGCAATTGACTGCACGCACATATGCATCAAAGCACCAACTGGCGAGCAGGGTAGGGTCTACTTCAACCACAAGGGCTTCCACTCCATCAACTGCCAGGTCATGTGTGATGCCCAGGGCATAATACTGAATGTGCGTGCAGGCTGCCTTGGAAGCTACCATGATTCCCATATCTGGTATCTGACGCAGCTGTAACACACATTTGCCAACAGGGACATCCCACATGGTCAACTAGTGGGGGATGCTGGCTATGCACTGGAGCCGTGGCTGATGACACCCATCAGAAATGCACACACACCTGAACAGGAACACCATAATGAGGCACACACACAAACACGTAATGTAATAGAGCATGTTTGGGCTGCTCAAGTCATGGTTCTGGTGCCTGGACACATCTGGTGGAGCCTTGCAGTACTCACCAACTGCATGTATCCAAATTGTCATGATATGTGCTATGCTACATAATATGATCCTGTGAAAACAGCTGCAGCAGGACCAGCATAGGCCTGGGCCAAACAGCCCCCCACCATTGCCAAGGCCATCACAGGCAGAGCGTGACTTAGAGGAGGAATAACCTGAGTCTGCCCCAGTAGGCAGTAGGAGGCGTGCCCAGTATGCTTTGGCCTTGGTGAAGAGGCAATGCATAGCACATACACTGGCTCAGTAGGAACTCTGGAAATTATACCTCTCTCTGACTTGCACATATAGTAAAAGGGATGCCTAGGTTGACACTACCTGCTTTCAAACATGTACAGGGAGTGTAGTATGTGCATCTGACATAGGCAGCCCTGCAGCACCACCTAATTGCCATGTGTTAAGCAATATAAAGCAGTGCTAAACAGCATTTACCACCATGTAGTATATGCAAACAAAATCGCGCACACCAACTAGAACAACTGTGGTCAATGTTGAGTAATATTGGGCAACGTCCAGCAATGTTGGTGAATATTGAGCAATGTCAGACAAGCCTGGTCTAAGTAAGGCATAGCTGAACAAAAGCCAACATGCTCATATTTGCTTAACTGGCCCTTAAGCAGTCCGGTCTGCTCAGTATGGAAATATAAAGCAGTGATGGGCCTTGAACACAGGATACTGTGCACTATAGTCAAAGTACTGAACCACTAAACCATGACAGTATTGCAGTGGTCAGCCTGTATGAAGGAATGTTGATAAGTCTATGCAAAGTATCTCATGGAAACCCTGCAGGCACAGCATAATCCCTGTCAAGTTATGACACAAAGGTGAGTCCTGCAGTAAGAACAGAACCTGACTTCCAACACACGCAGTATAAATGTTAATATTGGTCATGCTCACACACATCAACAAATGTAGTGGACCTCAGATAGCAACATACTGAAAGGTCACACTGGGATGCTCACACACTTGAATAAATGAGACAAATGTCAGGCAACAAAACACGGAAAGCCTGAACTGGGCATGCTCACACACTTAGGCCATGTCTGAGTACAGCAGTGGGCCACGCATATCTGGCAGTTGCATGTGTTAACCCAGGAACCTGTCACTATCCAGCAATCTGCCCTGTGCACACAGTTATATGACAACAGACACATCTATAATATAGTGGAACCCTGTCATAATCAAATATGTTCTGCAGATACCGAAGTTGTTCATAGAAACTGGTAAAGCAAAGACGATAAAGACCTGCAAACAGTATCAGCAATAAACATTGTGCATCCTGAACATTAGCATAGGTTCAGAGGTCGATACTAGGCTATCTGCCCCAGGGCAAGTACAAGCCTAGCCAGAGTGTGTTTGGCATTCACAACCCTGTCAGATTACTACACTGTGTGTGTGAATAGTAGGTCACACACGATAGCCCATGTACGTTTAGGCTAGTGTGCCTCTGTCTAGCAGGGACACAGAAGATATCCCAGGGGTAAACATACGATCACCCATACAGTTGTCAAGATGTCTCCTGTAGTTGGTCAGTGGGTGGCTCTGCCTATGTGAAACTGGGATTACAATCTGGAGTGACTGGAGCCTCTGGGATAAGAATATGTCCCTCCAGCATGTCCTATTAACATCTGTGCTGAGGTATACATCCCTGGAGTGTGTAGCTCCAAGGGAGTCAGATATCCTGAGGTGGAGCATGCCCAGTAATTCTGGGTTGGGTATATCTGTAAACAACAGTCAGAGATCATATCTGAGTAGGTGGTAAGCGACTGAGTAAAGCTGGAGTTACTGCATCCAAACTGTGTAGGGCATCCGTGTGAGTCCCTAGATCTGCTTGGTGAGGAACGTCTGTGGCCAGTACAGTTGCTGCAGGTGTCGGGTAAGGTGCGCCCCAAATATGGCATTGTAACCAAGCATGGTTGTGATGAGTATAGGGGCACAATGATCTTACTCGATCTAGATGTGAAACCATATGGGATAAGGTGGCCCATATAGAAGGTGTGTCCAACCACTTTGGCAACTTGAATGTCAAAGGCAACAGTACGACCAAGTCATGTCCCCAAACCCCTAACAACTCCTACCGTATGTAATGGAGTACTACCTATGTGGTAATGTGTGGGCATGTTGTTATTCCCAAAAGGGATGACTATGCAACTAATGGCATTTAGCTGTAGGCCATGGCTCAGACACCAGTCATCCATCTCTGTGAGACCCTGTTTGAGTATGCATGTGGCAACTGGAGAGCTGATCATGGCACCCAGTTTGCAGTCAAATGCGAGCATGTTCAGCCATATTCCCCCTGAGGCAGCCTGTACGTCAGACAAATATATACTGAGCAAGAGAGGTCCCAGGACCGAGCCATGTGGGATGCCATGTGTAACTGGTGTATAGTCAGACATGGCACCTGCAATTCTGACCATGTGGGTGCTATCCCTGATCCAGGTAGCAATCCATCATGTGAGATATGTGTCCATATTGACGCTGGTGAGCCTATGCATAATGGCCCAGTGTGTTATTGTGTTGAAGGTTTTTGCAAGGTTCAGGTAGGCTGTGTGGACAACCGTCCCTATGTTGATGGACCTGTTAACCATTTAAATAATACAAACAGGCTCAAGAGGCAAGATCTGCCCACAACAACTCTGAAATGTGTAGGACACAGTGTCTGTAGGTTCCCCATGTCTATGTGTATGAGTCCCATGACAATATGCTCCATAGCTTTGCAGAACAGGCTAGTCAGGCTTATAGGGCAATATTGTCTGTGGTCCATTGTGCCCCAACTCTGTGGAGTGGGACCACTGTCACTGTACACCATTCCTTGGGTACATATCCTGTAGTAACTCCAATATTGAACAGTGATGTAATGTGAGGGTTATGTCTGTCATGAAGCTCATGTAAGATGCAGGCTGGGACACCGTCTGGTCCCATTGATACTGTGATGTATGTTTTGGGGAGGGCAGCACTCACCTGTTACTGTGTGATGTCAGGGAGGTTATACTCTGTTGGGATGGATAGTTGCTCCTTAGGGGGGATGGGGGGAGACATCTGCACTGAACCAGTTTTCCAGGATGTTGGCAATGCCAGTGGGTTCAGGGTAAGTTTAGTCAGTATGCAGTAACTCACAGCATATCAGTGAGTGTCCAACCAGGTTCCTAATATAACTGAAGAAGGCCGTGTGATAGTCCTACGTGTCTGGTGCAATTGTCCGGTAGAAGCGGCCCTTAGAAAAGTTCATGAGTGATCATAGCTGTCTGCTAGTACAGATCACAGATGCCTTCCCAGTCTGGGATTGTGCTCTATCATGTAGTAGCTTCCTCCTGATGTTGTGCAGCTTATTAATGGCTGGGGTCTACCAGACAGGTCCCCTGCCATTGGAGGAGTGAGTCCTGTTGTTATTTGGGATAGCACAATCCATACAGTCCACTAGGTGTCCATAGAATGTGTATGTAAAGGATTCAGCAGTGTGAGCCGTATTTGCCACTGTCTCAGGGTCTCTGAAGGATACCACCTTGCTTTGGTGAAGTGAAATGTTGGCTCATGAGAAGTTCACCAGGATTACCCAGGATGGGTGTGTGGAGGGTATATGTATGTCCAGTGAGATACATGTATGTTCTGACCTTACCAATGAGGGGTATATCACTGGTGTGGAACATAGAGTCCCCATGCTGGTGATGATCAGGTCCAATATGTATTCCCCCTTGTGGCTGTGCTGACTGGTTGTGCCATAGCATATGAGTCTACAAATTGTAGCGACTGTTGGGTGAGGGTGTTGGGGCTTGAGTAGTATCCCCAGTCAATATTTGTGTATATGAAGTCACCCAATATAATGGTGTTTGTGGAGACCTTCATATTCTCCATAGTTCCGATGAAAGCCAAGTGTGGTTCCTGAGTTTGGGAGGGTGGTCTGTAGCAGACAACAAACTGAAAGGCAGTTTTGCACAATGGTAGTTGTATATGTATGGTCTGTGATGCTTTGTGCAGTGCTACTAATCCGGAGGTGTGTGTATCTGTGATGTATATGGATACTCCCCCTAGTTGTGTTGTCTGTTCCAAGTCTTGTTGTCAGAAAGCACGGTATGAAACATAACCTGGTAGTGCTGGTGTGCATAAATGAGCCTGAACCAGGCGTCTGTTAGTGCACAGATATTGCTATCCTCCATACTGAAGAGAGTCCTGAGTGGCCGCAATATAACGGCAACATATCTGGTGTTGAGCAGCATTACCCTTAGTTTCATTTAACCTGTAATGTCTATGGAGGTGTTTGTCTTTTGAGCCCTGCTTAAAAAAGGCACTATGGTGGCAGCAAGAGCCTTAGCCAGCATTTGAAAGTCCAAGAGTGACAGGTGCAAGCTGTCCATAGTGAAGCTACGTGGCATGTTGAGCATGTCACCACAGGCTGACAGACACTGTATCCCCTATGAATGAAACAAATTTGTTAGGCAACTGTTAAACATGATATGTTTGTCTGTATACTGTGACATCATAATTGGTGGGTGTAAGATGCTAGACAAGGTCAGGATCATACTGGCCTGGGCTACATGATCAGAGTGTTCCTCCATGTATCATGTCATGTGGTCCAGGGAGTAACGTCTGAGGTTTTATGCACCAGCATGGACAATGATGGTGCCAGTCCTGTACTTACTTTGGAGTGACCTGACTGCATGTGTTATGTGGCAGATCCTGGCACCCGACAGACAGCCCAAAGTGACTATTCCCTTGTTTGGGCTGGTGAGTGGTACGTCAGTGTGTCTGACAATAAGTGTCGCCTATTGCAAGTGTATTAGGTGTGTTGTTTAGCCCGAAGGGCAGTGACTGTGTGGCACATTGACATTGTGAACTATGTGATATGTGGGTATTGTAGTGGGGTAGCAGTTGTGTGTGTGTTTGCTTTGGAGGTCTCTGCTGCTTAGGCAGAGTTCATTTACAGCATCCAAGTATGTCTATGTGTGATAATGTGGTTTGAGTGCTGTCGCTAGAGGATATGTAAGACTGATGTGTGTGGTTACCTTCACCACCTGATATACTGTGCCAGTCATGGGTCGAGAGAGTTTAGCACCCTGTGTGTCTATATAGGTGCATCTCACACATATATCTGAGTTTGTTGGGAGGAGGAGAGGGTTGTCTGTGTACATGAGGCAGATGTGACATTGTGTCAATATCACAATATTCTCCAGCTGGACTGGAGAGTAGGCACGAAACCGACCCCTGGACGTGCCAGGATATTATGATGACATACTCTGTAGCCTGATTACAAAGGATCAATAGGGTGTTAAGTGTGTAAAAGAGTATAACAGGGATTAGTACTCATGTTCATTGGTGTTTTGTAAAGAGTAGCTGAGAAGGAGTCCAGACTGAATCATGACACCTCCTTCAGCTATGAAATCGAAAAAAAACGAGCCAGCACATAGGATTGCTTGAACAAAAATATATTTAGTTAAAAAGCATCCTAAATATAATGGCAATACACCATTATATGTACACAAACCGGTTTCGGCTCTAACCAAGCCTTTATCAATGCACTAAGTTATAATATTTGAAAAATCTCACCACCTCCTTCAGCTATGTCATAAATAGCAATGTACACCCATATATGTCCTGAGTCAGGGCCAACTGTACCTGACTGACAATGCAAACATCCTGACAGACAGGCCCATATGTACATACCCACCTCCCACTGACAATAGTCCATATCATCATACGAGGAGATATCACATGTAGAATGGATGAGCAGCTAACCCAATGCCAAAAGCATGGCAGCAAGTGGAATACATTGATTCCCAATATGTGTCATGCACAAACTACAGAACAAACAGATCCTGCACCTGAACAGTCAGCTGAGCCTCACCCCCTACACAGGATGTGGAACTGTTGAATGTGTTACAGCTACATATGGCACTCCCCACAAGTGTTGGTGCACAACACACCATGGGATGTCAAGTCCAGTACGCCTATGAAGTCTGATCTGCAAGGTCATGAAGTCCATCGTGGTTGCAGTCATAAACAGAGCTATTGGAAGCTAACATACACACAACCCTACCAACTGTGGTATGTTCATGTGCGGATCATGGTTCCCAAACATGCTAGACTGTTTGCAAGGCAGCCACCCAGGACATACATCACTGAACACATCTACACATGTCTCACACAGACTTTGAATAGCCCTTTATCAACATCCCAGACACGTGTAATATCCACAAAACCAACAAGCTGTGCATAAATATGTGTTGACATATGACAGAATGTCAATGTGTCCACAGATAGATCACACAAGGTAAGGATTATGAGGTCTTGTTCAAGCTGTTGACACCTGCTGACCCACATGGACCATTCCTGGAATGGCATAAAACAAAGTGTACACACATCACCATGTCCAGTCTGATGATGTCACCATTCTATAAATACAGCAGGAGAAAAGAAACCAACCACTAAAGCAAATAGTGTGCTGTGTTAATGCATCTTTCTCTAGTAGCATAACATAGTTAGGTAGGGGTTTGAGTCCTGCAAACACTGCCAGTGTGTGTGTGCATTTGTGTAGTTTCCTTTGGGAGGTGTTCCCTTTTTGGAGACTGGGAAAACTCACTAAAAGAGGTACATTCCTCTTTGGAAAGTCTGATGATGTCACCGTCCTACAAATACAGCAGGAGAAGAAAAACCAACCAATAAAGCAAATAACGCACCGTCTTAATGTGTTTCTTTCTAGTATCATAAATTAGGTAGTGGTTTGAATCCTGTGAACAGTGAGTGTATGTGTGCAGTTTTCTTTGAGAGGTGTTCCCTTTTTGGAGACTGGGAAAACTGTATGCGTGCAGTTTCCTTTGAGAGGTGTGCCCTTTTTTTTGGGGGGGGTGTGTATGTGTGCAGTTTCCTTTGAGAGGTGTGCCCTATTTGGAGACTGGGAAAACTCACTAAAAGAGGTACATTCCTCTTTGGAAAGTTTGATGATGTCACCATCCTACAAATACAGACGGAGAAGGGAAACCAGCCAGTAAAGCAAATAGTGCACGGTGTTAATGCATTTCTCACTAGTATCATAACATAGTTAGAGAGGGGTTTGAATCTTGGGGGGGTGTGTATGCGTGCAGTTTCCTTTGAGAGGTGTGCCCTTTTTGGAGATTGGGAAAACTCACTAAAAAAGGTACATTACTCTTTGGAAAGTCTGATGATGTCACCATCCTACAAATACAGGCGGAGAAGGAAAACCAGCCAATAAAGCAAATAGTGTGCTGTGTTAATGCATCTCTCACTAGTATCATAACATAGTTAGATAGGGGTTTGAATCCTTGGGGGGGTCTGTATGTGTGCAATTCCTTTTGAGAGGTGTGCCCTTTTTGGAGACTGGGAAAACTCACTAAAAGAGGTACATTCCTCTTTGGAAAATCTGATGATGTCACCATCCTACAAATACAGACGGAGAAGAGGAACCAGCCAATAAAGCAAGTCGCGTGCCATGTTAATGCATCTCTCAATGGTATCATAATGTAGTTAGGTAGGGTTTTGAATCCTGAGGGGGATGTGTGTATGTGTGCAGTTTCCTTTAAGAGGTGTGCCCTTTTTGGCGACTCGGAAAACTCACTAAAAGAGGTACCTTCCTCTTTGGAAATTTTGATGATGTCACCATTCTACAAATACAGACAGGGAAGAAAAGCTAGCCAATAAAGCAAATAGCGCGCTGTGTTAATGCATTTCTCACTAGTATCATAACATAGTTAGGTAGGGGTTTGAATCCTGGGGGGGGTGTATGTGTGCATTTTCCTTTGAGAGGTGTGCCCTTTTTGGAGACTGGGAAAACTCACTAAAAGAGGTACATTCTTCTTTGGAAAGTCTGATGATGTCACCAACCTATAAATACAGACGGAGAAGGAAAACCAGCCAGTAAAGCAAATAGTGTGCTGTATTGATGCATCTCTCACCAGTATCATAACATAATTAGGTAGGGGTTTGAATCCTGCAAACACTGACAATTTGTGTGTTCTTGTTGGTCAATGCAGTGTGGGTTTTGGTTTTACTATGGTAGGACATATTATGATTAAAACAGTAAGTGCATTGCACACATCAGGTATCTGTGTGGCAAATATATATGTGTACATGTCCCCTCAATCAGTACATAGGTGTGAAGCCTGCATACTACATGAATACATCTGTTTCCATTGACAGGTTGTGCCGCTGCTTCTCAGATCGTAGGTCACATATGTATGTATGTGACAAGGCCGTCCACTGTTGCGATCTGTGGCCAAGGTCATCTGTGCCACACATACCTATGACAGTTACTAAAGAGTAGTGTGAGTGAGGGTATATGCCTGGGGTATATGTCAGACATGTTCATACACAACAACGACTTGCAATAATGGACAGTCTGTATAGGTGTACAACTGCCTTGTGGATATGCATTCAGGTCTCTAATGTCTTATGTGATACACCGAGGGACTTCACAATACCTATGGATATGTGGATACCAAGGGACACATGACATAACATGAGGCTGTATGTACACATTGGTACCCAACATACATGTTGAGGTCTACCATTGATGTGGTACTGACGGGATAGTATGTAGAGTAAATGTGGATGACTATGCAATAGCCAGCTTACTGTTATACAGCATGTATCAGACAACAGGTATCTGTCTATATGATACCCTTGTGTAGAATATGCGTCCCATCCAAGGAATGCATTGTAGGCCAATGCATGCATTCCCAGATGTGGATGGACACATCCCTAGTGTGTTTGCATGTACCTAAGGGGGCTATATGCCAAACAGGTGTGGTCCCAGAAATGGGTGGTGGTCAATACCTCTGGTTAGTGTTCGAGTATAGTACTGGAAGGATCCAACTGTTACTAAGTTCCCCACAACTGTTTGTCATTTGTTAGGACATCATCCAATGATTGCTTATAGTCATGCTGTTGAGGTTGTGTATACTATCAGACCGCAAATCATTGACAGATATTAACAGTATCACCCACAGCATAGTGTCACCCCATGTCATACACACATGTGGACCCATGTTAGTACATAACTGTAGTAGAATGCATACTGGCCATTGAAAGTTACTATGAGATGTTAACAATGTGTACAACAGGGTATGCCATGTGTCCCATGAGTCCACCATGCACGTACATGCAGACAGTGTGCACCCACCATGTTCACAGATGTACACTTGCTAATCTGTACTGCACACATCACACACATACTGTCCACTCACTAACACATGCTGGCAACACAGTACACTTCAGCCAAGTGGCAAGTGGGTGGACAATACATACACAGACCTAACAGTGGTGTAAACAATGCTACACTGACAATCAGAGCTGGGATGCATAATGCCTGCTCAGACATACCTACAAGGATGTCATTACACTTTCCTGTTGACAACTTGCTAATATTGCTACACTGCTATAATGTCACCCTGTGCATCAGCACCATGTTAGCCTGTTCCTGCATCAATGTTACAGATGACAAGAGGCAACACAGGTATAATCATATGCACAGGGTGTGTTGTTGTTTGCCAGAGCCTGACATTGACCCATCCAATCGACATGTCTGTGTGTGTGTATGTGAGGGACAACAGTACAGCATGGGCCAATGTTGATATAATGTGTGTTTATGTGTGAGCCCTAGCTGTTTGGTTGATGTGTGTGTGTCTGCATGTGCACAGCTCCACCATGTGGTGCCATATACGGTAGTTTGTGGGACAGCCACAGACTGTACCTGCTAGGCTGTACAGATCACTGTCTCTGGCCACGGACACAGTACCTGTGCCTGGCAGGGGTGCTACGGACAGTATCGAGTACCAACCCCGACTGGGTACTTTCATCAGAGGCAGAGGTATGATGACTGGACCCATGTCCCTGCTGGGACTGGCCAGAGCCACGTGCATGTGGTCTACTGGGATGGTCAATGGACAGGCCGGCCCCAGCATGGCTGGGGCTGGTACTGCCACTACGGGAGTGGCTGTGAACTGTGGGCCGTCCATGACCACTGCCAGCTGTTGCTGGCATGCATCCGCAATGACGTCGCAACCATCCCACATGGTCCTGGCTCATGGAAGACATATTGTGGAGGGCAGCTACTGTCTCCCCCCAATGTCTATCAATGACCTCGGTGTAATTCCGGATGGCACCAGCAAGGTCACAGATGCTGTCATTGATAGCGGTGTAATGGGCCCTCTGCTTCCTAAGTCCCTGTCTGGTGTACCGTTCCATATGTGCCTGAGCCTGCATTACAGCCTGGAACATACTGGATGTTGTAAGACCTGTGAGGGCACATCTGCCAGGGGCAATACGACCAGAAGTGCTCCCCCGAGAACCCCTGGACCTCCGCCTATGTGGTATCATTCCAGGAATTCAGCTATGGCTGCTGTGAGGGGATGCAAGTGCCATGGCTACCACACTCTCCCGGTCAATGCCAACTTTATGCTGTCCCTCGCTTATGGCCATTGGTGGTGAGGGATGTATTGACAGTATGAGTGTGCATGCATGAATGGGTGTACCTTTGTTAAAGGTTGTGCATCAGGACTGGAACTCGGTATGTAAAAATCAACTGCTAATCATTAGCAGACTGGAGTTCCACTGTGGTGACCCCTAACTGGGAAAAGCTAAAAGTCACAACAACTATATATATATATACACACACACATACATGTATCTATCCAGTCTTGTACATATAGGCACATATACTGCCCACTTCTCATGTTGGGGATGTCAGTTATGCAACAGTTGTGAGACATACGGTTATGTAATAATATTGCACATTGTTGTGCAGAATGCATTTTGCTGTCCTCAGGCAGTATAGCTGTAGCAGGCCTCACTGCCTGTAGCTCAGTCCCAGAGCTTTCAACCACCGCATGACATATACCGTCACTGCTTGCTCTCTGCAATGCCACACACTACAACCTACATACATATGTGCACAAAGCAACATTCAACAACATATATATGTCCAGCCTTCACTAACAGTTGCGGTATGTCCCTTGCCCTATGCACATGTGCATATTCATATAGATACGGACTGCTGCCACATATGGATGATTCACAGTATGTAGAGTACCCTTCAGACACATCATTTGGATGCCAGCAAATACATATCTGTTACATACTTTACCTTTGTATTTCTCACCTCCTTCTGTTGTAGCTGTTGCTTTTTTTTTTATTTTGGTTTTAGTTTTGGTTTTAGTTTTCTCTGTGTGTTGGTCTTTCTTTTCAGTGTCTGACTCTTACAACCTGTTTGTCTCTGTCTGTCTGTCTCTGTCTGTCTGTCTCTCTCGATCTCTCTCTCTCTCTCTCAGTTGGTGCAATGATATTATTGCATGTGTGGACAGGAAGTACAGGCTGCTTTTCTAGGTATCTGCACATGTGCATGTGATGGCCTGTACCACCATTTAGTAATTGCATGCAGCCTGCTGTGTGGTAATTGCAGTACTCACTGTGATTGCAGGACACTGCTATAAAATGCTAGATTAGGTAGGCGTAGCACTTTCAGTTGTGCAAGGTGGGGCCCATGCTTGTTTGCTGTGGACACTGTTGTCTCAGTCAGAAGGTTGGTATATGTCTCATATCTGAAACTAGGGTTGTAGCCAGTGATATGCATGTTGTACGGAAACCTGACTGTTGCTTCTTCCACTGCACTCTTCTCAGTATGTAAGTTTACTCACACCTCCTAATGCTAACACTGGATACATGGGAGTATGTACTTTCTTTTCGAATTAGAGAATTAACTGGCATACAGCAGTAGTTATTGTAATGTGTTCGTATGGCTTTCCTATTTTCCCTTTACATTCACTCATTGTAATGCATGTTATATTTCTTTCAGCACCACATTATTGTATATCTGCTGTGGCTTAGTGGTTCTTCATGCAGCCTTGTGAGTCCAAGGTGTGGGGTTCGAGACTGACAGTGATATTTTATTTTGCTGCTGAGCAGTACAAGGGCCCTGCCATAGAGTGACTAAGGCACTTTTAAGCAGTTGTAAGCGGGTGTGCGCAACACTTAGCAATACTAAGCTAAGCGCACACATGTGCACACTTGCTTAAACCCACTTACTACCACTTAAAATTGCTTACTCCCACTAACCCCTGCTCTAATTTTTTTTAAAGAAAAGAAAATGGGGATATAGGAAAGTGGTGAAAAAGGGGGCACAAAGAGGGACAGATAGTAGGTAAACAAGCTCGGGATGTGCAGGACGGGTGTAGGGAAGGTCCATATCTGCCCATTTCTTTAATAGCAACAGCTGTGCATATGCAATGAATTTGGAGTGAAATTTGAAACCTTCCACCCCTGGGAGAGGGGTGA
Source organism: Protopterus annectens (assembly GCF_019279795.1). Taxonomy (NCBI): domain Eukaryota; kingdom Metazoa; phylum Chordata; order Ceratodontiformes; family Protopteridae; genus Protopterus; species Protopterus annectens. The sequence continues at coordinate 653,551,293 of NC_056732.1, forward strand.
GGACAACAAAGTATGTTGTATTGCCAATTCTAATTATCAGCTTAAATGTTTGTCCGATGGACATGTGTGCGAAATGGGTAGCTATGTATGGGACGTAATTTTTTATTGTGGGTACAGATTGCCCCTTTTTTTTTTCAGGTGGGAGTGGGAAGTGAGGTAGAGGAAGTAGGTATGTCTGGGGAGGTAGGTTGGGAAGGTAAACAGACAAGACAGACAAGACACATACAGGGGCAGTGTATGACACATAGGGTGGGTGAACACAATTGACGGGGTCGGATGTTTGGAAATCGCAAGCTCATGAGCCCACAGATGGTAACAGTGGAACTGAGATCCCCACCCATGGGCAGTCAACACTGAACCTTCACAGCCCCAGGGGTGGCTGTGCTGGGGGCTGCGTAGGATGGGCAGGCTCACCCGTGAGACGCACCACTCTCGCCTCAAGCTGGCATAGGGGATCAGCCACTGTAAGCTGGATTTCCCTATGCACCACAGCCTGGACCCTTCGAAGGGTGACATGTGGCTCTTCTCCACCCACGCTTGCACGGGTGGATGAGCCCCATCCCCTGCAGTGCTACCACCCAAAGGTGGCACAGGACTAATGGAGGAGGGGAGCCCAGGCTGGGCACCAGACGTGCTGGTGCCAGATGCACTCGTCAGCTGAGGAGGGACAGGTGAGTCCACTGGGACCAGTCTTCCCATACGTTCTGTGATTAGGTGTGTTTAATTACAACATAAGCAAAACAGCATTCCAGATTAGTTGTAACAGCATTCAATAATATTCCCATTAACCCAACACACCAAGGGTACAACAGTTGAACAGCAAGCATAACACATGCATATATTGAATCACAGTGGTTATTCCAACAGCATGCAGGGATGTTTGGTAGCAACATGCCACCATGACTGTGGTGTTCAAACAGGGCACATGCATCAATGTGAATGCAAATATTTATAGAACAGTAGGACATATGTCCCAACAAATATTTAAGATTACACATACCCATTGAGGTGTGGAATTGCATGGTTTATGCACATACAGTAGGGTGTAGAAAATACCTCGGTTAACATCTTTTAATGACATTTTCATCTACACTACATTCCTAGTGACTGCAAGTGTATATCCCCTACATGTATTATTACACTTGCCACCATCAGGCTTGCTGATTCATAGCACGGTCTCCTGCAGCTGTAAAGTAAATGAGGGGATATTGAGACATACCTATCCATTATACATACTCCATTATCAATTATTACATACTTCATTCCATGGCTACAAACTCAGTTGTGGGGCATCCTGCATCCCATGGGTTTCCTGTATCCACTTGTTCAGGCGGTCCTGCTTTCGTCTCTTCAGATCTGCATGGTGGTGACAGACCTGCTCACCTGTCCGAGGAATGCCTGTGGCACTGGTGAGGTCACGAGCTAACCGGTTCCAAGCCTCTGCCTTGTACTCCATCCCTTTCAACTGGCCCTGCAGGAGTCTTGTCTCGTGACGGTGGACAAGGAGCCAAACCATGTACTTGGACTCCTTGATGCCCCAACGTTGCGCTCGGAAGCATGTTCCCTTTCCGACACCAGACATTCTAACTGCAGATGTGAGCTACAATCAGTTATGGCATGTATTCCCACCTGTGGGGCTTAAATATGCCACATTTCCCGCACTTTTTTGTGATTGGCCATTTTGTAAAATTCTCGGCTGACTGCAGACCTGCTTAATAATGGTTAAACTATCATTCGTAAGTATATGAATGTTAACAGTGAATGTTTCCCCTATGTTGTCATGGCTTAGTGGTTCTGTACTTTGCTACTGATGCACAGAGTCCTGGGTTCAAACCTTGTCATTCATTTTATTTTCATACTGTCCAGACAGGCTAGGGGGTGTGGCTGCATTTAAGCAACTTTGCTCTACGTTGCTCCTCGGTGCCCTACGGTGCCCTGGTTGGTGCTGCACGCATGTCCGTGCAAACACATTGCGCTAGGTAAAGTGTCATTGAACTATGTGCAACTTTATTGCGCTGGGTAAAGCGCTGTTAAACTGTGGACACCTCTATTGCGCTAGGTAAAGCGCTATTAAACTACGGGCAACTCTACTGTGCTGGGTGAAGCGCTGCTTAACTGCAGGCAATTTTATATCAGGATCCTTTAAAATATTTATTTTCTTCATTGATACATTGGCCATTTCACTGCTTTTTAGTAATGTTTAAACATATTTGTCAGGTATTATTTCATATACTGATTTAAAACATAAATACAAAGGGGAGTGGTGGGACTCGAAGCGTGAATGCCTCTTCTTTGTGTGAATGCTCTACCGTTACGCTACTGCTATTTGGTGTGCTTTGCATAAACATTCTTTCTTATGCTTTTCCATGTCTGAATTGCTAACTGCAGCTAAGCAATGGGCACAGCTGCGCACACTCGCGCAAATACGGGCAGCTATTTTGGGAATTTAAAAAAATATATTTAATATTTTGCATTTTAGAACTATGATAGGGGTTTACAATATCAGGGAGTGTAGTGTTGAGTGCAGGGACATTTGAGTGGACTCGCTTTTGTGTGTGTGCTTTTTTTACTTTTGAAACACTTGCAGGGGCATGGACATTTAGACTGCTCGGCAGTCCGACACGCCCCCTGCTTTCTTACACGGTCCGTGTAAGACTTACGGTTGAGTCAGCATGCCCTCATGCAAATTCATGGCACGCTGACATCATACCGTTCAACTGCAGCCTCCGAGTAAGACTTATTAAGTCTTACACGGAGGATTCATGAATCCGGGAGACTGTTTTTCACAAATCTGTTTTATTAATGAACACAAATTTTTATTTGGGGCTTCTGACAGTTTTTCTTGTGGAAGTATTTTTCTTTTCTCTAATTTTTCTCTTGTATATTTTTGTCTGAAAATTCTGGGCTTTTTGCAAAATAGTAACAATACATAATTTCTTTCTTGTCCTCAATAGTCCACTCTATCTTCTTTATGGCTCTTCTTTGGTCTAGCAATGTTTTTGATTTTTGTGGTGTGCTACTTCCTTCTACAATGGTGGGACCATCCTCCCCCGTGCCTGGTCTGTCCTCACTTTAGGAATGTTTCTGTAGTTTGAGGATTCTATACTGTCATTTTTTCTAGTCCTGGCACCATTGCGCCTACCAGGATTGGGCACTTTTGTATCCTGGGTCTTGTGCACTCAACTATCTTTTTAAAATTTTGACCTATTTCTGCCTATGACATATGCTATTTAAATACAGTCTATATATCAATGTTGTCTTGGTGAGATTTTGTGAAAGACAGGGTCCACTTTATGAATGAACTCACCAAGGCTTGAGGATTAATTCATTTTCAGCAATACTACTCTCCTTTGCTTACTGACTAATTATCTCTCCATTCAGATCCCTTATTTGTCTGTAGGGATGGTTTGATGATAGATCAGTAAAAAGTGACTGAGGAAGTTGTCTTTTTTTTTTGCTGAACTGTTTATGCTATTGTTATACACTGGGTCTTCTTGATGTCAAAATTCAACAAATGTAATTTCAGGGCTTATGATAAATATATTGTTCTGCAGCCTAGTTTTGGTAAATATTTTTAACTTCTTATTGACCCACCCCTGTCTTAGTCATCAAGCCTGCAATTGCACCTTATGCATCCACTTTTCCTGAGCCTAACTGGCTTGCATACCATTATATTACGTCATATTGGTTCTCTCCTCTCTCCAGACAAAATACCAATGTGAAAGTCTAGATGTCTTCTTGGGTAGTGGGTGTATCAGTCAAGCAATGACATGCTGCTTTTGTTTATGGCATGTTTCAAAGTGCCCTCAGGGACAGTGACCTTCGGTGAAACAAAAAAAAAAACAATGCCCTGGTGACACTGCCCCTCCCTTCTTTAATTCGTATATCCTAATGTAATGTTATACAGCCAAAAGGCAGGTTCCATCAATTTCCTTAACCTTAGTGGAATGCCCGAATACTGCTTTCATCTGTGGCTGTTTTAGAGGCTTTGTTAGTACTAGACCTAACCCTTGTATCTGATATACCATCTAATTAATATGTGGCTAAGTCCACACAGGAACATTGTAAGCTACTTACTGTGATGACAGGTACTCATATCAGCTCTGATGGGGGGGAATTCATTTGTCTATAGGGTACAGTTGAAAGCTGGATGGTTAATTTCGGGTTGGAGAGGGCCAAAATGGAGATACTGAAAATGCATATTTTACTTTAACAAAACATGGACAGTGGATAAAGTTTTTAACATATTCTGATCTGTGAAGTTAAATTTGATTTTGTTAAATTTCACATCTAGATAGCATGAATAATACAGCAGAAAAAATGTGAGTCACTCTTACATATCAGAGTGAATTCTGAACTCTACTTGACCTAGCATTCTGTTTATCTAAATTGTCTTTCTAAACATCTTATATTATTCATAACATGTTAATGTCAATCTTTATTGTTTAACTCCAGGCTAAACCTGAAAAAAGATCAATTTGCGTCAGTGTTTAACCTCAGTCAATCAATCACTCAATGATTAGCAGTTGGGGTTGATGTAACTATTAAGGTGTTTACAGACTCAGGACACAGTGTTGGATTTTCACTTTTGAAAGGAAACAGGTTAAGATTAATATGAACCACAAGGGCAGCTATCCCACTACTGACCTATGAATCTGTCTAACTTCTTCCATTCTTTTCTTATACAACCAATAAAATAAGTAAATAATTAAATAAAAGAACAAAAAACGAACTACTCCCTAATGAATGCTGAGTTAAGCAAACACATATATAGCCCTTATGCTGCATGGTGCACAACCATCTGTGAGTATCAGCACTGCAACAGACTAGGCCACGCCCTCTCCCTGGATGGGAAGCCTGCATTGGCTTTTCATTCCCATCTTTTCTTTCTGTTTCCTTTAACACTGAGGCCATTAGTTAGGCTCAGTCCACTGGGCCAGAGCCAGGCTTTATCTCCCTGTGCCACAAAGTTGATGATTTTAATAAATACTTAGTCTAGCAGAAATATATGGGTGAAACAAAAGTTTGTAAAATGTTTTCATTGCTATGCAACAGTAGCATATATTGTCAATGAACTAGGGTTGCCACCTTTCCAAATGCTCAAAGTGGGACATTTGTGCTACAAACATCAGATTTTGCAGGGCAAAACATACCCACGGCCAGTACAAAGGACAGAACTTCATTTTTTTGCCTGAATAAAAGTTTATTCTTGTAGCATTTTAGTTCCTTATTCTGTTTCTTATAACATTTAGGTGTTTCATATACAGAATAACTGTTTTATGCAACTATTACATAAAATATAGAAAATAATTTTGTCCTAAAATCTCAGGACATTTGCCATTTTTTCACATTTTTGCAGGACACAACTGTCCAAAGAGGGACTGTCCCTCGCAAAGTGGGACAGGTGGTAACCCTACAATGAACCCGAAGATCCTGATTAGTAGGTAGAAGAAAGGCCGATTATCTAAGGGAAAATATTTTGCTATGAGTGGTGATTGCTTGTGCTACTGAATAGTTTCACAAATGTTTTCTGAGGTCACAGTAGTTGACTTTTTTTTTAAGTTCGCAAAATGGTAGTTAAGCATGATGGAGAGCGTATATTGCATATTTTCATAAATATAATAATTTATGCTGGAAACAGCAGAGTTTGTAGGAACAGTAAAAATGACACTTGGGTTAGGGTGACTTATGTTTCTTATTCTAGTGACAACTACAGTACTTTAGTTTGGACCTAGAAAGCACTGCTGTCATGTAAATAGTCTACAGTGACCTAGAAATGAACCTGGTAAGAACTTTGAATATTGTAATGACAGGCTTGTCTTGTCAGTTGACAGAGGTAGAAATTTTGAATATTACAGACCATTTTCAAAAGTCATTGTGCCAAACCTCAAGGGTTCCTGATTTTCAGTAAATCACATCAAATGACAAGGTAAATAGCTGCCATTAATTTTAAGACTGAATTGCACAGGACTTTTGTTTTTTCTTGTGTGTGCAGTGCATTTCCTGTCAAATACACTTTTGCAAGCAGCTGAGTTAGAGTTTAACCAGAGAGTGCATTTCTGTTTTCTTTTGTGACAGTTTTACTAAATTAAATTTGGTAAAGCAAGAGGGTGATTGTGTTTATTTAGGAATGGATGTCTGATGTTTTATGAAAACCCCAAGCAATGGGAAAATGTCATCAGTTTTGAAATAAAAAAAAAATAACAGGGTGTGGTGTAGGAGTATAATATTTATGCAGGGATTGCTCAACATGTGCATTCTTTAAAAGTCCACAAGACATCATTAGTCAGGACTGAAATGACCAATTTCCCAAAAATGCACTACAGAATGTCCAGCAGTACTGTAATTAGCTTTGTTTTTCCTGAGATGGTTCTTATTCAACAGCTGATTAAAACAATTTGTACCACTGAGAATTTTAACATTTTCAGTGAGTAAGAGAAATAATGTGCATATCTATCACAGATGTTCTGTAAAAGGAAAAACTATTACTACAAGAAAGACCTAGCAAAGCTAGAGTCTTCCCTGTGTAATATCTTAAACCTCCTGTAGCAGAGGCCTATGTGATATATGCAAGTGAACCAAACCAAATCCATAGCTGAAATGGAAAACCCAAAATCTTTATTAAAGTTGTATATAAAGCTAATGCTAGCTTTTAAAACAAAACAAAAAAAAAAAAAAACGGACACGTACACTGAATAAAACAAGACAAGTGCTTATCTTGTTTTATTCAGTGTATGAATCCATGGGTTGGTTTTAAAAGTTAGCATTAGCTTTTTATACAACTTTAACAAAGTTTTCTGGTTTTCGGTTTGAGCTTTGGATTTTATTTGGTTAGTCATTCCTTCATATATGCGGGTGACCCATTAAGGACATACCACTATATCAGCTACATTATTTCTGAACGTCCATGACTTTTTACTTTTTTAAGTCTTTACTGGTGCATTCAGGTCAGTAAAGCTGTACCGTGATAGCTGTAGACATGTTATGTTTTGCCCTTTTTCACTCAAATCAACTTATGCTGTGCTTGTCAGTACAGCATAAGTGGATTGTTTGACCATACTTTAGAATCACAGAGCATGTAAACAAATCTGTTGTTTATAAGAGCTGCATTTATCTTATCAGTACAGCATAAGTGTATCGTTGTAATTTTGAAGACCGTACATCAGACTTGTTCATAAGTGCTAATTTTCTGAACTATGGTCAAACAATCTATTTATGCTGTACTGACATGCTCAGAAAAAGGCTGAAACATGGCATGTCTACAATCAGTAGCATTTGGCTTTATTGGCCAGAATGTATCAGTAAAGATTTATAAAAGTCGACCAAAAGCTGAAACATTAGTATGACCTTAAGGGGTCATTTGCATATATCTCATAGGCATCTACTACAGGAGGTTTAGAATATTACACAGTGATGACTTTTACTAAATGTTTTATCTGAGTGACCTTCTTATCCTTTGATTTAGACATTGCTTTTAAATTGCCCTAGATCTTTAATTCATCTAGTTTTGTGTGCTGTCTTCATGATCTGTACAAATTACTGTATGTGTTGTTTCATATGAAATGTTGTAATACATGCTTATGAAGTGTAAAATGAGTGCCTCATGATAAAGTAATCATTTAGATAGAAATGTTACTATTTAGGTTTATAGTTGCTGATCTTGCTAATTAACATTTGAGCAGCACAGAATATTTTGACATTGCTTTTCCAGCATTCTCAGTCTTCGAATCTACAAATACCCCTCACAGCCATGAGGAAGTTGTGCTCCAATCAGCTTGAAGGGAAAGTGGCTACAACTGCAGACTTAACTTGGCCAGAAATAACAGAGGGCCCAGTCTTGGCAGAATGACAATCAGTTCATAGGTTCATAGGTTCATACTAGGCTATCTGCCCGAGGGCATTTACAAGCCTAGCCCATCGTTTTGTGGCTTACGCCACCCCTTTAGTATGGGGAACTATACCCATTATTTTGCTGTGCCTCTGTCGAGCAGTGATGCTGAGGTAATCCCTGGGGTATATCTGCGATCTCCCATCCATTGGTCAAGATTTCTCTTGAACAAGGCCAGCGAGGTGCTCTGCCTCACATATACCGGGATTTTGTTCCACAGCATAGGGGGTCTTTGGGTGATGAATCTATCCCTCCAGCACGTCCTATTAATAGCCATGTCGAGGTTTAAGTCTCCCGCCCTTGTGGCTCTGATGGATCTAGATTTTTTGAGGTGAAGCATATTCATCAAATCTGGGTTTGACATGGCCTTGTATGTTAGGCAAAGGTCACCTCTGAGCAAGGTAGCGACTGAATAGAGCTGGAGTTCTTTCAGTCGGGCAGCATAGGACAGATTTTTGAGACCCTTTATCCTTTTGGTGAGGAACTTTTGTGGCCTCTCCAGCTGCTGCAAGTGTCGGGTCAGATACATTCGAATGGGGCATTGTACTCAATCATTGGTCTGATGAGTGATGAGTAAAGGGAGACTATGACCTCCCTTGATCTAGATGAGAATCCCTTCATGATGAGGTGGGCAATGTAGAAGGTCTTCCTAACTACTTTAGCTACATGGGTGTCGAATGACAGACTACTATCAACCTGGGTCCCCAGGTCCCTGATAACTTCTTCTGTGCTCAGTGGATTGCCACCTATTTGGTAGCTAGGGGTAACCTTGTTTTTCCCGAAGGGTATGACTATGCATTTTTGGCATTTAACTTTAGGCCGTGGCTCTGGCACCAGTTATCCGTTTCTGTGAGACCCTTCTGAAGGATATCTGTGTCAGATGTGTTTTCTACTATGGCCCAGTTTGCAGTCATCTGCAAACTTTGTCAGCCATAACCCTCCTGTGTTTGCTTGTACTTGGAAAAGTAGATGCCAAACAAGAGTGGGCCCAGGACTGAGCCCTGTGGGACACCACTTGTGACAGGCTTTGAGTCTGACATGGCGCCAGCAACTCTGACCCTGTGGGTTCTGTCACTCAGCCAGTTTGCAACCCATCTTGTGATGTATGGGTTAACATTTAAGCTGATGAGTTTTTCAATGATACCCGAGTGGGGTATTGTATCGAAGGCCTTCGCCAGATCGAGGTAGGCTGTATGGACTGCCTTTCCTCATCAATGGCTTTGGTGACTGTTTGAAAAAGTCAACCAAGTTTAAAAGGCATGATCTGCCTTTGACAAAGCCAAACTGGGTTGGATCCAAAGTCTGCAAATTCCTATGTCTTTATTTATGAGGTCCATTATGATCCTCTCCATGGCTTTGCAGATAAGGGTTGTCAAGCTAATGGGCCGGTAATTTCCAGGGTCGGTGGAGGCACCGCCTTTGTGAAGTGGGACCACAGTTGCAGTGCGCCACTCCCTGGAGTGCGTATCCAGAGGTAAGACTTTGATTAAACAGCTGTCCTAGCTGTGGGTTTAATTCCTCATTGAGTTCGTGGAGCACACAGCCGGGGACACCATCAGGTCCCATGGATGCTGTGCTTTTTGCTTTGGAGAGAGCAGTTCTCACTTGGGCGTTGGAGATGTTTGGGGGCTGCAATCATTTGGTATAGATATCTCTCCTTTTGGGGAGGGGAGAAGTTTGCACTGAACCTGTCAGCCAGTATGTTGGCAATGTCTGTAGGATCAGTAATCTTCACATCATTTTGAACTAGTTCTGAGCATATCTGGGAGTTTCCTCCCAGGTTTCTAACATAGCTAAAGAAGGCCTTATGATTGTCTTTTGAGTCTTTAGCTATTTTCTCTCGAAATTTGCTTTGGATGATTTTATGAGAGCTCTTAGTTTTTACTTATAGTGATCAAGGGTGTCTTACCTTTTAAGGATTTTGCTCTATCTTGTAGTAGCTTCCTCCTTTTGTTGTAGAGTTTGTTTATGGCTGGGGTCCACCAGACTGGACGCTTGCCTTTGGTACAAAGAGTCTTTGTTTTGCTTGGGATTGCCTTATCCATGCAGTCCTGCAGGTGCTGGTAGAAGGCATTTGTAAGTGATTCAGCGGCTTGAGTACTGTTTTCCCGCTCGGGGCCTTAAAGGAGACCACACTAGACTTTAGAAGTGTGAAGTCGGCTTTCGAGAAGTTCTTTACTGTGGTCTTTTTTATTTCAGGTGGGGGTGGGATGAGGACCTCCAGCGAGATTAGTTTGTGATCTGATCTCACCAGTGAGGGGTATACTTCATGCTGTTGAACATTGTGCTCCCATGTTCATGATGATGAGATCAAGTATGTTATCTCCTCTTGTGGGGATGGTGACTAGTTGTTCCATGGCATTTGAGTTTATGAATTCCACTGATTGTTTCAAGTTGTGCTGCCCTAGGAAACCTTCTGTTAAAATTTATATCGTAACTCATTTCAGCAAGTGTTTTGGATGATCCTGACTCTTTGGGCAGTTAGGTTCAATTAGTTAAGGTAAGCGTAAAGAACATTTTGTCTTGATGAGACCAACTAGTTTAGTGGTGAAATCTATAGGACAGAAGTCAGATGTCTTGTGTTCTGTCCTGTTCCGATCTGGTTTAGTATTTTATTCATACTTTAGCATTGTTTTAGCATTACGTTTTACAGATTAGGTAGACATCCATTTTGTTAATATAATTATTTGAATTTGATATTTTTGGAGCACAGTTCCTGACTTTCCATTTCCACAATGTGTAATTCTGGTCTTAATAAGGTAGACAAAATAGGTAAAGATATAACAAACTGATAAGTAGCTCGCTAACAATTTCATCTAGGAAGCTCATAAGATGATTAAATGTGTTACTTTGCACTTGCATGAGTTAATTTATGTTGTGGTGTTGCTCGGTATTAATTTACCTTGGGTGGTAGCTTGGAAAGTCTCTCAAAATGGGGTAATGGGGAACTCAGACTGTTGGGATTTAAAGTGAGGAGCAGACCTGCTACACTTGGACGGTATACTTAGTGGTTGGGTATCCCTTTGGGTTTGGTTCTGCACTTGCCTTTTATCTTTTATTTTGTGAACATTTCCTGCTCTTTGATTTTGTTTCTGCAGGCAGCTATAGGAATTGGGGCATATGTCAGTTTAGTGTTCAGATTGTTTCCTTGAGTGACTTCATTTATGTGGTGTTCATGCTTTCTGAATGGATTAAGTTAGAATGGTTTTAATGAGTGATGGGGTTATCCTTGCACTCTGGCTGTGTTTTTTTGAAAGACAGTTTTATGCCAACATCACCAACAATTTTGCGTACTATGCATTGCGTTCCCACTGTTCCTTGACTGTGTAGTCAGTCAGGAAGAACTTTCTACGAGCACACACTTCTTTAGTTCAGTGCAACAATTTTAGTCAGAAGTTTTCCTGCCTTGACAGTGCTTAATGTACTCAGGGACAAATGGCAAATCAACACTATTAACTTGAGACAATCACAGAATAACAGGAATTGAATTAAAATACCTTTACTAAGTCAAAAGTCTATAATTTAATTAATTGTCATTATTTTAAAAGTTATTCACCACCTTTTCTACAATGTTACCAGTTGATAGGGTTTAAAGGGGTCAGAGCTTAAATTTTGTCAAAGTCAGATGTCCATAACTTGGGGCTTTATTTGAAATATGACCTCCTTTTATTTAGTAGTGCCAGTTTTATCCACTGTTTAAGTGAAGTAAGTTAAATAATAATAACAAAGTAAATAATAATAATAATGATAATAATAAAATCTCTCTCTCTCTATATATATATATATATTTATATATATATATATATGTTTATCTAGCTATATATAAAATATTTACAAAAATTATGTAAAAATATATATTTATATATACATACTGTATATATATGTATGTATACATAAACATATTTAATTTTCAACACTTTATTATAGGACAGTCAGGTAGTGCCTTAATTATCACAATAATTGTGAGCAAATATCAGTTAATATTACACACACACACACACACACACACACACACACACACACACACACACACACACACACACACAAACACACACACACACACATATATATATATATATATATATATATATATATATATATATATATATATATATATTATATATATAAAATATTCAAGACAAATTAAAAATAGGAAGAAAGAAAAACTGGTATATATCTGTATCTATATCTATATCTATGTACCTTATCATAGTTACTATTTTAGTTAATCTTGTTCACAGTTTCTTTGTTTCCGCAGCTCTCATGTGGTTATTGTTAGGGAGATGGCTAGTATCATAGGTCCTGTACATACCTCTCAGCCTCTTAGCACAAGAAATCTAGGCAAAGACAAAAATATTGGAGGGACAAAGACCCAAGATTAAGGACATTTAAACTATTGCTCTTATAAACTTTGAACTGAGTGATAGGTTTTAAATCAGCATGTATTTTCTGAAGGCCATGAAGTCTGAAACTCAAATGTCTATCATTATTTAATGAATTTAATCATTTATTTATTTATTTATTTATTTTATTTTACATTTGTTGACCGGGCTAGTCTAGCTGGACATATATCCGTTTACAGTAGAGGCCCGGGGAGAAAAGCTCCAGTATAGATAAAATTACAGTGATTTATAACAATTTTCTTAATACATTTATACAAGGTACAAGAGAGGAAATCTATAACATTGAAAAAAATATTAAGTCAAGTTATACAACAAATATAAGAACTACATACTAAGGTTAATAAGAAATATAGGCATCCCTTAGGATTCAACTCTCGACTCCAGAACCTTCAGGTAGGGCCAGTAAGGGGACAGGAAGGAAGAATAATAAGGCGTATTGAGACATATTTTCAATCAGGATTGGTACAGGGACATAGCCAATGAGAAGTAAGGTGTGCTTTGATTTGTCTTTTGAACAGAGAGGTGGACTGTAGAGTAGCTATATCTTGAGGGATTAGATTCCAGTGTTTCCCTATGGAATTTGAAAATAGTGCATCCCCAGCTTTATTATATGATTTAGTTATGGATACTAGAAACTTGTTGGCGGACCGAAGAGTGTTTAGGTTCTTATATGGAGAAATAAGTCTAGCCAGGCTTGGAGTATTTTCAGGGAAATGAAGAGTTTTATGAATGATAAGTAGTTGTTGGTAAAGTAGGTGGTTATTTAGTTCTAGCCAATTTAGTTGTTTCAGGTTATAACAGTGGTGAGTTCTATGGGGAGTTGCATTAATGAATCTAGCTATACTGTTATAACAGGTTGAGAGTTTATTGATGTTATTTTTAGATAGTGTGGTATATATAGCCGAAGCATAAAAAAGGGTGGAGAGCAGGTGGGTCTGTGCAATGGTTTTTCTAGCTGCTGGGGTAAGGAAGGGTTTAATTCTGTAGAGTGTCCCAATTTTTTTATTAACAGCTTTAATAGTACTATTAATTTGGTCATCAAAGTTCAGATGGTTGTCAATGGTTACACCTAATAGTCGAGTGGTATTGTCAGGGTTAATGCAGGTAGAATTATCTGAGGTGATAGTAAAGAGAGGTGTAGGAGATTTGTTAGTAGGGGTAAAGAGAAGAAGCTTTGTTTTTTTGGGATTCAGGAGGAGGCAGTGCTGCATAAACCATTTTTCAACGTTATGAAAGGTTGTTTGGGTGATGGACTGGAGCGAGGAATATTTATGGCAGAGCAGATCAATGTCGAGTCATCTGCATATTGGATGCACGTTGCTTGTGGTACGTTCAAATATAGGTCATTAATAAATACTGAGAAAAGAAGGGGTCCAAGGATAGATCCTTGTGGAACACCAACATTTACTGGGAGTAAAGATGAAAGGTTGTTTTCCCAAAGAACTGCTTGTTGTCTGTTTTCAAGATAGCTTCTAAACCACTGTAAAGTATGTGAACTTAAGGCGAGGTTGTTAAGTTTTTCAAGGAGTATGTTATGGTTAACCATATCAAAAGCTTTTGATAGATCTATAAATAGAGCAGATGAGAGAAGGTTACTGTTACGATTTCTATTAATGGAGTCAGCAAAGGACAGAAGGGCAGTTGTAGTACTGTGATGGGGCCTGAAATCATGTTGACAGTCAGCTAGAAGTTTGTTTTGAAGAAGGTAGTTAAGAAATTATTTGTGTATACACCTTTCCATTATCTTAGCTAATGGGGACAGTAAGGCAATAGGACGATAACTGGATAATTCAGGAGAAGGGCCCCCTTTATGAAGGGGGATTATGTGAGATATCTTCCAAACTGAAGGGATTTTCCTTTCCGAGATGGTCCTATTTATCAGAATAGATATTGGGTGATAGATAGCTTTTGCAGCAATTTGTAAGTATTCAGAAGGGAGTTGGTCAGCTGATGGGGTACACGGTTTTAGTTTTAAGAGAAGCTTATATATGATAGAAGAGGCGACAGGTTGGATTTGAAAGACATTAGTAGAGGCTGGAGAGGTATCATGTGAGGATGCAATAGGTGTTGGTAGTGAGTTTGCTAGTGTTAGAATGGCTTCTGTAAAGTAGTTATTAAAGGCATCTGGGATCTGAGTAGAGGTATTAGGGTTAAATCCTGAGGGGGTAGGAGTAGTAGAATGTCCTGGTTTAAGAAGGTTATTAATACCTGACCAAAATTTTTGAGGGTTATTTTGTGTAGTTTTTTGAAGGTGAAGATAAAATTCCTTTTTGTCTCTAAGAGTGTCTTTCTTGGTAGTATTTCTTAACTGTTTGTAGAGGAGATGGTCAGATGGAGATTTGGTAGCTTTCCATTTAGCCCAGGTTTTATTTCTAAGGATCATTTTTTCTTTTGTTTGCTTAGTTAGCCAAGGGGCAGTTTTGGCTCTAATCCTAGTAGAGTGTAATGGAGCATGATAGTCAAGGATTTGCAGAAACCTTGTGTTAAAATAGGTAACTGCTTCATTAAGTTCAAGGTGTGATAAAGGTGACCAGTCACATGCCTGTAATTCAGTAAGGAAGTTATCAGGGTTGAAAAATCTTTTTGAGCGGCATCTTCTAAGTTTATGTATATTAGGAATACTTAGTTTTTGTCTGATCACATATGTAAGTGTGTGATCACTAATACTATCAGGAAGTGTACCTGGAGTATAGTTGCTGGGGGCGTTATTAATTAGAATCCAGTCCAAAATAGTTTCTTTCTTATTTGGTTTATGGATTCTAGTTGTAGTTGTTATTAATTGAGAGTAACCATGGAGATTAATATGGTTAGTAGGTTGCTGGGCTGCACAGGTTTTCCAATCAATGTTGAAATCACCAAGTATTATGGTTTCTTGGGGTAGTTGGTTGGACAGAGAACTGAGTAGGTTTTCTAGCGTTTGGGTATTATTGCCGGGGGGAAGGTACATACATATTAGAATGATTGCTTTATTGTTGTTTATCTGTAGCTTGATTGATAACATTTCTGATTTTGGGCTTGTTAATGGAAGTTCCTTAAACTGGGTAATTTGTAGGTTGGATTTATAAATTATGGCTATACCGCCACCTTTCTTCTTTATTCGGTCATTTCTAAGTATGTTATAGCCAGGAGGGGTGATTTCCTGGTCTAGAGTAGAAGGTTTTAGCCATGTTTCTGTTACACATAATATATCGAATGAATGCAAGTAAAGGAGGGCATGAAGATGGTGGATTTTGTTGTTTATACTTCTGATGTTGATATGAGCTATTAGAAGGGAATTATTAGCTTTAGAACCTGATGCAAGAAGAGGAGAAGAGTTTAAGTTTTGGTTGTGATTGCTTAGGGTAGACGGACCGGGATTAGGATGAATGTCACCATGTAAGAGGAGTTGATGATGGGGTGATGAGAGTACTTTAAGAAGTTTGAGACAAATATTAAGAATTCTTTTGTTAAAGTTGAGGGTTATGTGAGAAACCCTATGGTATTTTGGCAGTAGATAGTTGGAAGAACAGGTAATGTTACTATGTTTAAGGGAGCTGAAGCTAGCTGAAGGTAAAGTTTGCTTTAGGTGAAGGTTTTGTTCATAGAAAGTGTTAATTTGCAAAGAGGTGATATAGTATGATAAAGAAAGAGAGGTTAAAGTAATAGTGGAGAGTAGAGCATAGATGAGAAAGGCTTTTAAAGTTGGAGACATATTAGTGAGGAGATGAAGGCCTAGGGTAAGTTCTTAAGAAAAAATAGTTAAGTAGAAGTAGCTCGGCAATACTGTGAGAAGAAGGGATACAAGGAGAATATGTATATGGAAATTGAGATAGGGGATAGTCAGTGTTTGTCAGGTAATGAGTACTTGTTAGATAGATAGTAGATAGGATGTAATATAAGGTAGGGTATCAAAGAGTTATGTGGGAAGAGGATTGTTGAAATAAGGTTAAGTAGTGGTATAAGAAGTTTTAAAGGAATAGTGTTATAGTTAGAAGTCAAAATGATGGGAGGATATGATGTAGTGGAGGGGAAGCGGAAGAGAGATAAAGGTTATGGGGAGGTGTTATTATGGAGGGAGGAGATTGGCTTAGAGGATAGGGGGAGTGTTTAGTGAGGTATAAGTTGAGGACCCCTTGGGGTGGGTGGGAATTGGGGGTAGGGAGGGGAGCGGAGCGGGGCAACAACACTTAGTGTGAGTGCAGGGGAGAGGAGTGGAGAACAATCAGAAAGAAGCTATCCTAGGGGAGTGGGTCAGGATACTAGGAGGTAGTTAGGTTAACTAGAGGCAGGGAGACAAGGAAGAGATGAAGCTCGGAGAAACAGTTCTCTGAAAAGTTACAAGGGAGGCAAGAGAGTAGTGAAGATGTTAACGGAGAATACAGGGACAGAGAGAACTAACAGTAGGAGGTAGGTACAGGCCAGAAGAACTACAAGGAAAATAGTCAGTCAGGAGAGACACTGTAAACATGAGGTGTGGGAAATAAGAAGGGAAACTGGGATATTGTCAAGAGAGAGAAAGAGACAGTACTTTAGGTAGGAGAAGGGGAAAGGAAGTGAGTACTGGAGTCACAAATATCATAAATTATTTTCCAGAAAAACACAAATTTTTTGAGTAACATGCCAAAAATATAAAGTAGAAATCTGAACATTCTGAAAAATCTGGATAGTTGAGAGGTATGGTCCAGTACTGTGTAGTCAGTGTTTCGGTTTCTAGTGGAGTCTTCTTTCTTTCTATAAGTTTCTTTTACCTTAGGCAAGTTAATAAGTAATTTCTATAACTAGCTTCCTCACTTACGGTGTTTTGTTCATTTATCAGTATTGGGCATTCTATCCTTTTACTTATCAGCAATCCCATTAGATTCTTTATGAATAGGTTTTAATCCTTCCGTTCTTTCTTTTAAGTTTGCTGTATATAGGTCACCATCTACCTGAAGCAGACAGTCTCTTCAAAAAGCAGCATAAAGTATATGTTTATTATAGTTATGTAATCTTGTCTTTGGCAGATAGTATAAGCCGGGTTTATAATTATATTACAGTTTTGAGCATTCTGCATCAGGTTTTATTCAGGTACCTGGGGCTAGGTAACTTTACTTTATTAGAGGTGCACAGCAATTGTTTTCCTCATTTCCAACTTTTTTCTAAGAGATCTTCTTTGTGTTTGCATTTTTTTAGGCTTCTGATAGAAGGCCGTCATGCTATGTGATAAGTCATGTTATCCCAGGCCAAAGCCTTATGATATATTGAATCATCTAATCATCCCTCTGCATAGCCTTTATTGCCCATGCAAGACAAGAGACAGCGTTCCAAATATGTCATAGATGGGTCAGTGGAGGCACTGCCTGGGGAAAGATGAGACAAAAGTAAGGGGTGGAAGAAGAAGGGTAATCCAGAACCAGAAGAGCTTGGGATAATGTTAGCTTTAGCAGAAGGACCCTCTCTTTCTTCAAGTATTTGTACTGATTCCCAATTAATAGGGAAAGACTCGGGTTCAATGCAGGAAACAGAGGAATACTTAGATGGCTTCTTGGAAACATTACCGGAAGGGGTTAGAGCTATGTTATTTGATTTGTTCATTGAAAATGGTTTTCAGTTAACACAAGCGAAGGTACCTCTTGAACTCAGAAGCGTTGAACTGTCACAATCTTATGTCCACATTAGCTGTACTGGGGAAGAAGAAACTGGGAAAACCTTGGATCCATAATTGTGATTATTGGGTCTCAGGCTTTGTTTGCTTATGTCCATTATTGTAGAGAACTATCCAGATCAGGCACTCCCTCTACTTACATACTTTAGTGCCATTAAAGACTCCTATTATTTTAGAGGAGGACTATCCTGGTTATAGTATGACCAGAAATTTAAAAAGGTAACTGCAGTAGACACTTCAATGAGCTGGGACAAAAGACATGTGAATAAATAGTTGGGGGCTGTGACGGACAAACCCATGCATCCAAGCATGGCAGGTAGTGAAGAAGCTCACAATAGACATAAGCCACGCTTGGCTTATAACAAGGGAATTTGTGCAAAGCCATGCTGTCATTTTATGCACATTATGTTATCACTGCTGCAAGGGTCACAATCTACCCACACGACTTTCCTCCTTAGTGAAAATGGACTTGCAGAAGTTATTTCACAAGCAGGGACTGGTTGAGAAGTTTCCTTTTAAGGTCAAAGAGTGGGACCTAATTTTTGAACCTCATGATATAGATAAACCTTCGGTATTTTCAGTACAAGAGCAGGACCTTGATGCTATGTTATCAGGCTATCTCATTCAGCAGGTTAACTTTGGACTGATTTTAGTACTTTCTTCTTAATTTCCCTTGGAAGCAGATTTCATGCCCAAGTCCCAGCTTTATGTTAACGTTTGAGCTATCTCAGATAAAATTTAAATCTTTTAGAAAATCATTGATAAAGAGGTTGTAGCTGACAGGCTAGCAGGTCCCCTTCTCCCTCTTTTTCCTTATTCCAGGTGTCTCCACTAGGTTTGGTCCCTAGATGACCCTTGGAAAATGAATGGTTATATACCACCTTTCCTTCCTGGTGGGATTATCAGTGAATGTTAGGACTAGAAAGATTCACTCAAAAGTGAAGTATTTGTCTTTGGAAGATGCCACTAGTATCATACAAAAATTGTTTGACTCCTTGCTTCCAAAATCAGATGAAATGCTGGCTTTTCACCTTCTTCCAATCAGGCAAGAAGACTGGCATTTCCTCGGTTTGAGCATGGAAAGACTTTACTGTTTTGACACTGAAATGCAAGTGGGGTATTCAGTAGCTTGCTCCACCGTAAAAAAGTTTATTTCAGCCCTTTATTGGGTAGGGTGACAGTGAATCCCATGCTAGTTGGCATTCCACTATTGGGGTGACTTTTTGATTGCAGGAAATGGGGCTGACGGGGCCTGGATGGATCAATAGTTGTGTCATGAGCTATGTGTCTCTCCATCAAACAGTAAGTTGGAGGGATTAGTAAGATTCTTGGTTTTCCTTGGACTGGAGATTGCTGTTGTGACTTCCAGTTTCAGATTGCCAGATTCCAAACTGTAAAAGTGACATGAATATATAGTTAACTTCTTGAGGGGGAAATAAATTAGGGTTTCCCAGATTATGCAGCTCTTTGAACAGCTCAAATTTGCATGCAGGGCAATGTCACCTAGAAGGAACTTAACCCTATCTGTAGTCAACTTACTTAAAGGAGAATAGCAGAAGCACCTCTGGGTGCAGCTTATCCGTTGGGTAAAATATGACCTCCAGATATGGTGTTTCTTTATGAGAGATTATAATGTAATTTCTTAGAGCAAAAAGACTGGGTATTTTATTCATAGTTGCAGTTGTTTACTGATGCCCTGGGGAGGCATGGATTAGGAGTTTAATTTCAAGGTCAGTGGTTTAGCTCCCCTTTTTAGGATAGTTGGCTTTTTGGTGTTTTGAAAGACATCACATTTTTGGAAGTCATGCCTAACTGGGTCACCACTGTTGTCTAGCAGGTCTGGATTGTAAAATTACGTTTCATTCTAATAATCAAACAGTTGTGAAGATTCTTTCCAAGAAATCTTCCAAGTTGAACAGGGTTCAGTCTTTAATACAACAGCTTGTCCTGCAGAGTTTGGAAATAAATTTATCTTTTAAAGGTATACATATTTCTATGAGATTTAATTAAGTGATTGATCAGTAATTACTGATTACTGAAGTAAACCATCAGTTACTTCTATATACTTTAAAAACCCTGTATCTAGATACTCCAGCCCTTGACTGGTTTCAAGCTTACCTCACTGGGAGACAACAAGCAGTAATGTGGCAAAACAAGCTCTCCTGCCTACTACCAAATACCATAGGAGTTCCTCAAGGTTCCATATTAGGACCTCTCCTCTTTTCAGTCTTCATAAACAACATCCAAACAGTCATCCCTGAAGCCACCTGCATTCAATATGCAGATGACTCAACTATAATATGTTCCAATGCCTCTCTTGCAAATCTACTAACTACCACCCAACATAGCTTCACCAAAGTCGAAAACTGGCTTGCCAACCATCTCCTGATCTTAAATCCAAACAAAACCAAGTTACTTCTCTTCTACCCAACCAATAGATCTCCGACTGAAAACTTCACTATAAAATCCAATAATGGGACCATCATCTCCCCAGACACCTATACAAAGCTATTAGGAGTAAACATTGACAATAAACTCAGATTTGATATACATATCAACCAAGCCATTAAGTCAGTCAACAAGAAACTTGGGACCCTATATAGAATTAAAGCCTTCCTTACCCCGAATGCCAGGGCAGCCACAGCCCGTTCACACCTTCTCTCTACCCTACTATATGCCTCTCCTGTCCTCACTCACCTTAACAAATCTGATCTGGCCAAGCTCTCATCCTGCTATAATCACATTGCCAGGTTCGTTACAGGCCTACCCTACAGAACACACCACTGTACTAACCTGAAAAAGCTTGGATGGATAGAATTCCCACACCTTCTTCACCAGTCCCAACTCATAGAGGCCTTCAAAATCCTTAAACAACCTGAGACTACCCCAGCACTAAAAAACTTAATGACTCCCTACGCCAATCTAAGCTGCCTTCGCTCAGCAAACAGACTCCTTGTCCAAACAACTAAATCTCTCAACCTAGGTGGTGACGCGCTATTTGCCAACACCACTGGTAAAATATGGAACTCTCTCCCAAATAACATCACGCTTGCAACTTCTCTAAGTCAATTCAAAAATAGTCTAAAACTCCACTTCAAGTCACACTGGCTATGTCCTTGCTCAAACCCAGACTAGCTCTGTGCCATTAACTAAAACATAAACAACTAGCTAAGATGATAAGTACTTTGTATACTGTGATAAAGAAATATGTATCCTGTCTAACTCTATGTCATTATACTGCCTATCGTCCTTGCTAATATGTTATTAATGCTACATTTGTAGTAATCTCAGAAATAGTAATGGCAGTCTTGCACTTTTATGTAAATAGCCTATGTTTTTGTTAAGTTCTTTCAGCTCATTTACTGTACCTAATTATCAATGTAACTCTGTTGGAGCTTTTCTCCCCGGGCCTCCGCTAAAAAAGGACATGTATCCAGTCGGACCATCCCGGTTAACAAATGTAAAATAAAATAAATAAATATAAATAAATTATCTTTCTATTTTGCAGATTGACAGGATTAGATTACTGGTGCCAGAAGCCTACTACTTACCCACTGTCATTCCAGCACACTTGTGGTTGACTGGAGATGAGTAGAACCCTCACTGGTTGTTTTATCTCAGTGTAGGTCCTACAGCACTAAGACGTTCCCATGGAGCTTCTCTTTAGACCTTTTTTCAGTTTACTGGTGGCCCTCAGGCTGTTTTTGATTCTTGGTCCCTTTCCTTATTTGCCAGTATCTAGTCTGTAGGTGTTGTAACAGGGTGGCAGTTAAGAAACTCCACATACGCTTAGCAGCCATTAGTTTTTTTTTTTTAGCTAAGCTATTTGACTTATGCAATTACACTACATATTGAACAAGTTCCTAAGAATTTACCAAGTTGGACTAAGTTGCTGGGTTAACTCAGAGATCGATGGCCATCATCCTATTGATAAACAACATGCTTCTCAGCCTACTTGATGGGTTTTACAAAATAAGTGCAGCGTACCATTCATATGCCATTTACACAACATTGATGACATGGATGTGATGGGGGGCTTTTGGAATTGGTGAGTTGTTTCTTATGTGAACTTGGTGTGATGTTTATATTTTAGATCACTTTGTCTCTAGTTGGCTTCATCATTCAAAACTGACTAGCTGGCCTAGGGTTGTCTAGTTAATTTATCATTTTATCCCTCCAGCTTGTTATGTCCAGTCCATTCAGTTAAAATACTCCTTGTCCTCTGAACATCTACTTCTCTGTGAGCTTTAGTTTTCAAAAGATACCATGAAAGTCTTATTACACCCAAGTCCTTTGGTCTTCTTCTCTAAAGAGTCATCCGCAAACAAAGCCTTCCTCTGATCCAACTGGTTCAAAACCTAGATCTCCTTGGGTCTTCTATGGGATGCAGTTTTCTCATGGCTTCCTTCACCTTTCCTGGAGGGATCTTCTCATAGGCACTCCTGGCCACCATCCATCACATCACCTCTTAGATCTTCCAGAAGTTTATTAGAAACCAATGTGGATAGGATGATGAAGAAGTTTCTCAGAGCCCAGATCCAGAGATCTAGATGGGTGTACACCTGGCTCTGACTCCCACCAGATCTGTGAGCCATCCTTTGTACACTTCCCCCTTGGTATATCCTTCTCCGATCTGACCCACCATTTTACAGCCCTTGGATCTAAAAACCCTGGGAATGTCCTCATCATATCTGAAGATAGTCTATTCTTTGACTCCGGTGATTTCCCTGAGTCGACTGGCTCCAAGCCTTTCAGAGCCAGAAGACTCTCAGAGCTGAAGCATTGGTGCTGGATCAAGGGGTTGGAACTGACTCTGAAGCTTTCATAGCCATTTCTTCTCTTCAGAGATTTGGTGCCGGACAGCTCACGTCTTACTCCCTCATTGGATGGAGAGTTAGTGGGGTTGCAGGAGCTGAAAGTTTGGGAACTTCTAGTCCCTATGCCATTGACTTCTGTGTCTCCTAGGCATTATGCCTTTGAAGTTGTGGAGAGGGCTTTATTTTTATCAAGAGAAGAGACATCCCTACCCCCTAGGATCAGACCACTTTGCCTTATCTGGTTCTATGCTCTGAACCTTGTCCATCCATTTCACTGGGACAGCCAGCCTGAACTAGTTTCCAGATAGTCCATCAGTACATCATCATCTCTCCTGATACTTTCTCAGAACATCCCATTGAGTATGTCCCTCAGAAGAGAATGTGTAAAGAGAGACACCTGGATTTCCCTCAGGAACTCATAGGGGACACCAATTTTGATAGGGGAGGGGTCCCCCAGACATGCACCTGAAGACATCTCCTTTGGAGACATCCTAGATCTCCAGAAACAAAAAAAATGGTTGGTCCTCAGACACCTGTTTCCAGGAGAAATCAGTATTCCTGGAGGCTTTTGGTTCTGGCCTGTCTACTTCTTGGATTACCAGCCTGGCTGATGAGCTAATGGATCTTATTTCTCACTGGGTGTGGAAGGAGATCCAATTCCAAAAAGACCAGACAAAATTCTATTTCCCCCATTGGACCAAGCACACTGGAACAAGGAGTCAATGCCATTGTTGTGGCTGCAGTCCTCTGTCTATCTCCTTAACAGAGAATACATGGCTTTGGACAGATTTAGAAACAGCATGCACACTTCAGTGACTTTGCCCTCAGGTCACTAAATTATATGGCACACTTTGCAAGGTTACAAAGAGATCTGACCAAAGAGCTTGCCAAATCTCTTTCTGGGTCAATGTCCGCCAAGTCTGAAATTAGAATTTCCTCACAACTGGCCACTTTCCAGCCTATTTCTAATGCATCCATGAGGTTGATCTCCCATGCAGTGGAAAGTACTCATGGGTGAAAGGTTCAAGCATAGCCATTAGGAGACATGTCTGGATTTGACTATGTGATTTTGTGGAGCTCTTTAAGTCTTCATTTATCAATTCACCCATTCATGGATCTCCCTTGTTTGGCCCCAAGGTAAAGGACATGCTCTCCAGATATCAGCAAGAAGGAAAGACCTTGTCTGATATGGGTGTATGTTTTTCAACCCCTCAAAGACCTTTCTCAAGGAATCAATGAGGAGGCAGTAAAATGTGGTTTAGAAAATCTCAGGGTCCTTTACGAGACTGGTGTGGAGTTAGTTCCCCCAGAGGCAGAGGGGGATGTCAAATGGCCCACAGAACCAGGGCTTCAGATATTCCTTCTAGGATAAGCCCTATCAGCACTTCTGAAATGAGGCCCAGCTGTTTCCCTCTGGAGGTAGTCAGGGGACATTTGTCTCTGCCCCAGAGAGCCTGACTATCTATAGTGAAAGATACCTGGGTGCTGAAAATCATATGCAAAGGCTATACTATACATTTTTCCCTAACTCCCACCTACCAATATGATAAAGATCCCTGATGTTCCAACCAGTCAGAAGGAAGCAGCGGCTCTAGAAATAAAAAGTTGTTGCTAGATAAAAGAGTCATCCAAAAGGTCCTCCCAGACCAGAGATAATCTTTCTTAGTGCCAGAAAAGGCAAGAGACTTGAGACGATTTCTGGATCTTAGCAAATTAAATCAGTTTGTACAATATTCATAGTTTTGGATGGTTACAGTTCAATCCATTTTACCTTTGCTGTGAAAGGACGATTGGATGTGCTTGGTAGATCTTCAGGATATCTATTATCACATCAAAATGAGCAATTGCTCCAGAAGGTACCTGTACTTCTGGCTGGGAGGCACTCATTACCAGTTTAGAGCACTGCTCTTTGGTCTCACCACAGCCCCCAGGATGTTTACCAAATGCATGTCAGTGGTAGCAGCTCACTTGAGACTCTGAGTGTTTCCATACCTAAATGTCCGGCTCCTAATTGCCCCAACCAGGCATTGACTTGCACGATCAAGGGACTATTTGCTCCAGTTGTGCATCCATCTAGGAAACATGATCAGTTACAAAAAAATCACAACTCACACCTACCTAGAGTCTGGAGCTCATTGTTGCTCATCTGGACATGGTCAGTCAGATAGCTTCTCTTCCCTTTACTTGAATACAGACACTGAGGTCCCAAGTCAAGAAAGTGATTCAAAATTCTTCTCTTCTGGCTTGATTAATATTACAAGCCCTGAGATCCATGGCAGCAGCTATCACCCTCATTCCTCTGGCCAGGTTTCACATGTGAATTCTTCAATGAACGCTTTCAGTCCAGTGGTTCAGTCTTCAACATCCATTAACCACCCTAGTCAAGATCACACAAGCATGCAAAATATATTTTCTTTGGTGGATTCATTCAAACAAGCTCTCTGATGGCTGTCCAATTGTTCTTCCCCTGCCCACAGTTATGGTGACCACGGATGCCTCCCAACTCAGATGGGGGCACTACTTGGTAAGGACAGTCCAAGGTACATGGTCCCCCGAAGAAGTAAAGATGCATTTCAATGTCTTGGAAATGAGAGCAGTCATCCTAGTGATGTGGGCCTTTTAAGGCATTCTTCCATTTAGGGCAATTGCCATTCAGACAGACAAAATGTCAGTGCTCTGGTATATCAACAAACTGGGATGAACCAGAGCTTACCCACTTTACTGATAAGCAATGAGAGTGTGGCAATGGGCAATCTCTTCCAGTCACTTTCTAATATCAATGCACAACCCAGGGAAATCCAACATGATTGTTGATAAACTAAGCAGGATTATTCTGATGCCTCATGAGTAGTCTGTCAATGTCAAAGTGGAGGAGAAGCTTTTCAGTCAATGGGGCCAACTATGCTGTGATCTATTTGCCTCTCCTATCAACTACAAGTGCAGCAGGTTCTTTGTCCTGATCTCCACAATGTGGGAGTCACCGAGAGATGATCTAGTCTATGACTGGCCCACTGGTCTCCTTTACACTTACCCACTGTTACCTCAAATTGCCAAATTTCTACAGAAAGCTTTTTCCAGTTGAAGAAAACAATTATCCTCATTGCACCCTTCTGGCCTTATCAGATTTCTTTCCCCTTCCTCTATCCTCAGCTTCTGCATCTGCACTGGATACTGGATCCCACTCGAGACCTTCTGTCTCACCTGATGGGTATGACTCATACAAACTTAACAGGCCTCAAACTAAATGTATTGTTTCTCCAATTCTATTAATTGCTAGATAGCCAAGGCTCTCCTCCCTGATCCATCATATCTTGTTATTTTCTCAAAAAAGATTCAACAAGAAGGATTTACAAGAGTAAATGGAAAAGATTAATTCTCTGGGCCTTTAGCAAAGATCTGGACCCTTTTTCTGCACTAGTGCTTTCTATCCTTGACTTTTCGCTTCAATTTTCAATGAAGGGGCTAGCTTTTCAACTATTAAATTTCAACTGGCTGCTCTTTCTAATTTCTACATGGACAAATATTACTCTACCATAGTGTCTTCTAAGCTACAGAAAGCCTTCTTTAAGTGACCTTTTTACTTAGACCTCCATTAATTGACCCTACTCCTCCTTGAGATTAACCTATCATGATTCAGGCCTTAACACAAGATCACTTTGAACCTTCAGCCAAAGCAAAACTTAAATTCCTGTCTTGGAAAACCATTCTGTTGGTTGCTATCACATTAGCTAGATGAGTATCCAAACTCCAGGCTCTATCTTCTAAGCCTCCTTATCCAGGTTTTCACAAACACAGTGTGTACGCGAGAACAAATCCATCCTTCTTGCCTAAGGTATCTTCTGAGTTCAACATAAATCACGTCATTAGTCTACCAGTTTTCTTATCTAACTTTTCAAATAAGTGAAAGTATATGCTCTACCTTTTGGATGTGGATAGACAACTCCGCTTTTATCTCCACAGAACTAAAGACTTCAGGAAATCTGACCACTTATTTGTTTCCTTTCCCCCTAACAGATTGGGCAAACCAGTATCCAAGGTCACACTGGCCAAATGGTTAACTGAATGCATCACTTTTGTTTATGGTAAAAAAAGGTTTATCATTGCCTAAGCCTTTTAGAGCTCATTCCATAAGGCCTATGGCAGTTTCTTCAGCCTTTTGTTCAAGGGCTTCCTTAGATGACATTTGTACAGCTGTGACTTGGACTAATTCTCATACATTTATTGCTCATTACAAATTAGATTTGATTTCCAGGAACAGAGCAGCCTTTGGTTCTGCAGTACTCTAGAATATCCTTCCATAAGGGCCACCTAAGGTTCCATTAGCTGGGGGCTCTGTCCCATTGGTTGAGGAATGAGTGAAAAAGATAATATCAGATAAAAGTGTTATGTAAACACCATAACTTTCCATTTGTGTTGCCCATTTTCATTCTTCCTCAACTTCTCTTCCACCTGGCCAATTCCTTTGGTTCTGGAAAAATCTATGAGTTGTACAGGAACCACTGTTCTTTGTAAGAGCTCCAGCTTCCTTTTTATTTCTGCCTTTGTTATTTGCTGTAATAAGTTGTCCCTTTATATCTAGGAGCAGCAAACTCAATATGGGGTAATGTTAGGTTGGTGGGGCAATATGGGTAAAGGGAGGAGATCAAGAGTTTCTGGATCCAATAATCTGGGAAAAGCAGCAGAGTCAGATCCATGTCTCAGATCTAAACCTATCAGCTGAGGAAGAATGAAAATGGACAACACAGATGGAGCGTTATGGTGAGTACATAACTTTTTTATATTGCTGTATAGCAAAGACAAGCATAAGAAAGCAGATGAAAGGTCATAGCATAATGACTACCTTTGCCTAGTGAGTAAGAACCCATTATCTTCAGTATCATATAACAGGTAATCTGCCATACTGGTACTAAAAAGCAGTGGAAAATAGAGGGCAAAGATGGTTTTAAACAGACATATAACTGAAGTTAAGTGAATGAGCTTACTGGGCATCATAGTAATATGACTGAAACAGGACAAGCAAAAAAAGGCATGGGGAAAATCATCACCTTAAAGTATTTAATGCTTAATGGATGTGACTTGCAGGTAACTACCAATGGTTTCTTACACTCTGTGTAGCTGTTCTCGTGGAGGGAGTATACTGCATGTATATCAACAAACCTGAAAACATTTTGCATTTCACGGTATACCTAGTTAGCCAGCATGCATTGGACACAGGATGGCCATTCTTTTTACCTTTTAACATCACAACTGGTGTGTGAAGTTCAGATACCTTCAGTCCTGCTGAAGTAAGTTATTTGTACTTAGTCCTTGTTTCATAATCTTGTGACCTGACATTGTTGACCATCATAGGATGTTTCCATGCAAAAAATGCAATCACCCATGTTCTGTGTAAACTGAAGCTGAATTTAGGAATAAATAATATTTATGGATTAGGCTGACTCTGCCACTGTTACATGCCAGAAAGGCTAGGTGAGAAGAGGAAACATGAGCTTTACTAGATACCTAAATGACCATGTAACTAAAACTAGTGTGTCATTAAGGGTGACCTACTCTATACTCATTGATTCTTTAAACCTGAAAGGGGTTTTCGCCAAAACTTACATAGTCATCTCTATTTCTCATTACAAAAACACTGCTGGGTCTTTCTAAAGTTGCATATTTGGTGTTTTAATGTAGTGCAGTATGCCTGAGTATGAATCATTGTGGAACTTCCTATGCCCCTCAAAGCCATCCCTTTATGATACCCAAACACTCAAAATGACTAGCAAAAGTCTACAGATATAACAAACATGCTGGAACTATAGACTCTACCCACTGTTATCTATTGTAATTGTAGATTATGAAAGCTTAAGCAAGTCTCAGAAAAATCTCTGCTGTTGGAGATCTTACATGTTGATCACATGAAGTTAGCACCCTTGTTACAACCTCACCTGCTACTTCCACTTGTTATAAAACTTTGTTGTTCTTTAATAAAACTGGTTAGTTTAAGTTGGATTTAGTTACATTAGATTCATTAAACACCCTTCCTTCATATTAACTATGTAGGTGATAACTTACAGCTGATGCATGTGAGAGAACAGTATTGGCCCTAACTGAGGTGTTTTGAAGGTTTACCTTTAAAACCTCGAATCACACTTGTGCGAGTGGTCATATCCTCGCATTGTAAAAACGAAACTGGAAAAAGTGACAATTTCTAATGTTTGAAAAGCAGCAAATCGAACAGCTGATTTGCTGCTTTTTGAACATGAATGTCGACAACAAAAGTATATGCCGTGTAATGCAGGGGGGCAAGCTCCCCTGCACCCCCCACACCCCCCTTCTTTATTATTCTAACTCCGAGATCGCACTACAGCGGGGAATGGAACCATTTCCAACTCCCCACTATAGTGTGCTCTACCCCTAAATGTCAAATGTGCAATGAGCGATTCTCACTTTGCATTCGCTCATTGCACAGTCGAACCGTCTTCCGTTCGAAGTTTTCAGAACTTGAAAACTGTCTTTCAAACATTTGATGGTCGCTCGTGTGCAATACGCACATGTAAAGGTAAACCATTTTGAATCATTGGTAAATACTAAAGAACACTTATTGCTTTTTCTGCTAGGATAGTAAAACAGGACCATCAAGACTTCTGTGGAATTATGATCAGCATGTGGACTCTATCCTTCCAAAATTAATACCACAGTCAAAAAATGAATGGCAACTGCTGTTTATAATGGTTCACAGAATGTTCCTTGAAGTTGCACCCAGTTTTTAGCATTGTAGATCATCATCATGTGTGATTCTGAGAATATCCACTTATTTTTTTTGATTCTTGAATATCTGTGGGTGAGCTGAGTGTTTATTTTTTCAAGCCAGTCCACACGAAAATAGAATATGCCAAGGATATATACCATTAAGATGCTCTGTACTCATTAGCTTTTATTGTACTCGACTGTCTGTTTCTTCTTCACAGGATTTTTCATCCCTTTTTAATGCTTGATATAAGATGTTAAAACACAATTCCTTTATGGTATTACTGCTACTGCACATGCAGTGTCAACCAGAAGGAAGAGCAGTGGATAACCTGGGTTTAATGTGGCATTTTGGCCCTGGCATATCTGTGTAGTCATACAGTCACCCATCAATACAGAGAGACGTCTGCAGGGATTCTCAGCTCATGTGTGTTATCTCTGTGGTTTTGATCTGCTTATGCAGCAGAGATATTCTCTTACTAACCTTACACAGCATAATGCTATCTCAGGACTAAGACATGGTCAGCCAGTTGGCACAGTGATTACCTTTATTCTGTTGTGAACTGAAGGCAAACACATTTTTAGGATAAAAGAACATATGCTACTTTAAAAAATCAGTGTACAGATAAATAAATTGTTGGGCAGCTTATTTTGCTTCTTATTTACATATCTTCAACTACCAATTAAGATATGTATATAGGCAGAAAACACCAGCTTTCCAGTTCCATGTTTATTATCACTTTAACTAGTCAGATTCCAGGATTCATTAGGACATTCAGTAACACACTACCTTATGGATATTAAATTCTCTTGCCCAACAGGCTAACCAGTAAGACTGCATCAAGGCATTTCTATATAAAACCTGGGATTCAAGGATGTAGCAGTCATCTGCCTAGACAATGTTCAAGAATTAATCAGTTTTGCTTGTTTAGCAATCCAGTACATCAAGGGAATAGAACCTCCATTCTTCCAAAGCCTCTGCTAACGCCATGAAACATGAGCAACAACCTAGCATCTGCGGCTTATTCATATCTACTAACAATTTCTATTTTGGCAGCAGTTGCAGGACCTAAAAGATAATGAAGGACAACATGATCTTTTGTTGATATAGGGGACCTGAATGCATATATGTTTACATGCAATCAAATATGATATTTTTTGAAATGATAAAATCAGCTTATGAAAACATTTAATTATATTTATACAGTGTGATGCTTTTACTTAAGGGGCAACATTATAGGATAGTTGTAAAAAAAGGAAAAGCAACTGTCAAAACTTGCAGTCCAGATACAAGATGTCTCTGGAATTCAGAATACCATGCAAGCAAGCCATCAGCTTCTATAGCACAGGGACTCATTTAAAAAGTGGGCATAGAAACAAGCTTGCCCTCTGCTGATATATTCCACAGCTCCTTATGACTCAATGAGCCAGTGACTAGCTTATTGTAGTCTTCTAGTTTACCAATGATATTGCGGGGTATAGCTGGTACAGACTGCTTCCATATGGGTAAGGCACTGATACAGAAATTAGGGTTGTGAGTGTACTCAAAAAACAAGCCGAGACTGATTAATAGATATGGGGGCTGGGTACACCCACACATACCAACCCAGGCCTTAGCATGTAACTTACTTAGGTGGAAAGAGAGTAAGGGAGAGACAAAAAAGGCAAGAGGACAGAGGAAAAATAGTATGGTGGGAAAGTATAAAAGGATGTATGGACACACTAAAGGAATTGAACAAAATGATAGAGGGACAATTGAAAGAAAGAGACATGTCGAAGGAAGGCGGATGGAGGACTTTCATAAGGAAGAAACAAGTAGAAGAAAGGAAGTGGAAAGGGATAAGAGGAAGGGGGGTTAAAGGAAGGGGCAAGAGGTCAGACAGTGTTCAAAACTCTGCTGGTGTTAATTTAGGAATTAGAATAAAACAAATGGTGGACATACATCAGTCTGAGAGAAAATGGCTGAAGAAGAGGGAGGAACAGAAACCCAGAAAAAGCAAATAAAGAAAAGATGGGAAAGTGGAGCCCCCTGGGTGAAATGGGAAAACAAGGGAACTGTAAAAGCAGAGTGATTTATGAAGACCTGAACCAGAAAGTGGAGAAAACCACAAAGGAGGTAAGTAAAGAATGGTAGAAGGAAGATCAGTGACAGGACAGGGAAAATGACTGATGAAGTTGTGTGCATGGGGTGGGTAATCAGCTATAAAGAGTGTTGTACAGATATGTCACTCAAAACAGATTATATAAAGAGGGAATGGATGCAAGCGCAGGATAATAGAGATGCATGACCAATGAGACAGGTATGAAATATATGTTCTGGGGGTGTACATGGGCACAAAATATTTGGAAATATGGAGGGGGATATATGAAAATAAGAACAAAACTCATGGGAATTTTGGATGTAGGGTATAGGCAGGAAAAAGAACTGTGATCAATAGAACTAATGGCAACAGACTTAATGTAATAGCGAGAAACTGGAAAACAAGAGGCAAGTGCCTAAAAGGGGAGCTGGACAAAGGATTCCTAGATACTGTAAGGCAAAGTATAAAGAAGAAGAACATGAGATGGATGGGAGAAAAAGAAATGAAAGAATGGAAGAAGGTGGTGAGATATGACCAGCTAAAATGGAGGTGGAGGTGGGGAGTGAAAACAACCAAAATAGTTA
This sequence comes from Protopterus annectens, assembly GCF_019279795.1. NCBI lineage: Eukaryota > Metazoa > Chordata > Ceratodontiformes > Protopteridae > Protopterus > Protopterus annectens. Next base: position 653,583,421 of record NC_056732.1, read on the forward strand.
TGAGAAGCAGCATAGCACTGGTGTAAAAAAATGTGCCAGGCATGAGGACTGCACAGTATGTAATTGTGAATCAATATGAAAAAATGCATTACTTCACAGCATCTTGCGAGGCATCAATGAGGGCATAATTATTTTAAAAAAACGTTTGCTATAAAACAACTGATGAGCAATGGATATTTATAATACATGCAGTGCTTTGATTATACTTTGAAAATGCAAGAAAATAGCACTGTTATATCCATATCTGCAATAATAGCACAGAGGCAGGTCATCTATTGGCTTTCACACCAGACACCTGAGTTCAGAAATGTGGTCAGGCTGTTTCTAGGGCAAGGGGATGGTATTATCCCAGGAAGAAAGGCTCGAATTAGCCCATTGTCACTCACTGAGACTTTACAAAGGAAAACAGAAGTCTTACAGACAGATTATCTTTCACAGGAAGGCAACAATGACTTAATATCCTTTTATTAGATGCTTCCACAGCTAAAGACCTTGACCAACCTGCTGTACATATGATGGCTTCCAGCTCATTACTCACAAGTCTCCAATACATTCCTAACTCCCCAGAGACAATAATGATTTACTGCAAGGCCCAATTTACAAGTTGTTATGAGGCCCAGATAGGGAAGGATCCCATTTGGAGGAATCTGGCTGAGGGGGAGAAGAATTGGAGTCATTTAGGTTTGGGTGAATATCAAAGTGGGGGAGTTGCTGAAGGCTACACAGAGGTCATGTGGGAAGAGCAATAAATAAATAAATAAATAAATAAATAAATAAATAAATAAATAAAAATGTTAAAGCCAGGCTTCTATATAACAATCTAGCTATTAGAAGCTTACTGTAACCAGATTTTAAACCTTGAACCTTGCTGTTACAAAATAAAATGAACCTTATCTAGTCAACAGATGGCAGTAACAGGTAAACTGTTTTGAAAAGCAGGTGTCAGCTTTATATGTTTTTACTGCACCTCACACTGTCACACAGATGGAAGTCATAAAGAAAAACATCAAACAGATACACAGCTTTAAAGGCTGTAAACCCATTTTGTGTTGTCACACAAATTGAAGGCAGAAGAGAAGTCCATTACTAATCAATCAACAGCTTTTAGAGCTGTGACATACCTTGTGTTGTCATGCAAAATATTTTTAAAGTTATAAAATCACATATAGGCAACTGAAACTCCCCATATATTACAAAACATTATGATCAGATACCTGATCACAACTAGTTTTTGTTCTGTATTCTCCAAATGGATTTCAAAAAAGTAATCTCTCAAGCTTTCCTTTTTTGGCATCCATTTCTCAAACAACTAACATTCTGGCAATGATCAAAAATCTAATTATAATAAACTTAGATTTAAAGCTTAGCACAGATACCCAAGGATAGGATATGAACTGTTAAGTCCTAGGGATGAGATGACCTCCTCCATCTGCATTTGCCTACTGTATAATCCTGGACATCTGTTAATGAGATAGCATACTTGGACTTTCTTGAAAAGGGGCAGTTATGCCTAGGAGGGTTTAGCCAGTAAATCAAAAGATAAAACTGTCCTTTATGAGTTTTAAAATTTTAAAGAATCTAGCTACATTTTTTCAGTAAAAAATGCATTTCAGCTTCCATACATCAACTAATGAGTTAAAACGTTCCTTAATTAAGAATGAAAGTTCAGACTGTCTTTTTTCACAAATGACTTTGTATAAGTTTTATTTTCAGTTATAATTTCCTTCCAAGTCATATATTCAATGATCATTTTATAATACTGAAATGATATATCTTTGCATAAGAATCTGTTGACATACTTACAGCTTTCAGTTATAAAAACATTTAGCAGCGGTGCTTTCTTTGTACCAGCAGTGACAGTATTTTGAAAAATACAATTATAGTTTTAATTTGCACGGTTAATGTGATAATATTGAAAACAGTCTTTCCATATCCCTATTCTTTGCTGCCTTAATTAACATAATCTAAACTCAATTTCAGTTTTAAGACAATTCTTCAATTACCAGTTGAAACATCAGGGCCTGCTTTAGTGAGTCACGTAATGCTGACACTGAATGACCAGAAAAGTAGACTTACATATATTATGTCCAAGATGGCCATTTCTTGGAACATTCACTTTTCTTCTAGGTATGGCAATCTGAGACTTAGTAAACATAGATTTGCAGGGTTTGGGGACTTTCATTCTGCAAGAAAGAAGATTAAAGGAGAGGAGACATTTTCAATATTTTCTCTTCTCCTGCATTTTCCATCTTTTTTTTCTGAATGTTGACACTTGACATTAGAAGTGCTGACATTTAAGTAGGGATCCCAGTTCTTCCTGCCCCAAAGGAGATATCACTGTAGATGGCTGCCTCAAAGGAGATATCAATGTTGAGGGTGTCTTATATCCTTATACTACTGTGGTTTGCATTCAGTGTTTGATAACCCGGCCATTCAAATCTAACTCCATTCACTGTAGTTATTCACAGCCCTCTTATCTTCCTATCTCTTGAATAATAAGCACACAATATGCTCATTTGGCTGGCCAGCATCCAAGTAAATAGGGCTGAGAATGGCAATATAATGAGAACATCATCTGATTGCTAGAATGAATGAAAAAGTGACATTTATATTTATAGGATTCGAAATGAAATTTTAGAAAATTTTGCTAAATATCGTTATTGAGTACTCAGCTTGCTGTTATAAAAGAATATTTAATCAGTTTGCTGAAAACAGGTGTCAACCCTGTAATCATCATTTTTTTCACAGCTGTAACTTTGGCAGTCATTTTTTAGTTTGATTATTGGAATTAATGACTACAAGTCATTTATACGTATAGCTTTCTAACTGGAATTTTTAGAAAATATTGCTGAGTATAGGTAGTGAATTTTAATACTATAACCAGAGCTGTATAGAAGAATATTTTTATCAGTTTGCTGAAAATGAATGTCAGACCACTTATCATGCTTTTTTTACAGCTCTGATGTAATCATGATTTAACCTAGTTCATGTTCTAAATATAAACCAGTGGCATTTTGTCATCAGTCACATCGATATTTCAGTATGAACATTTCCTTGTTATTTACTTGTAGTGAGACAGTGTAGATTTTTCATATTGTTGACAATTACAGATTTTCCATTTGACATGCTTTTCATCCACTCAACATTTATTTAAAAAAAGTGCCCACTTATAAAATGTATACCTGATGCATGCCATGGGTTTTAAATTTGAATAAATATCATAAGACTGTGGTGTGGGCTTACAAGAAAGACTTGCTTCTATTTTTAAAATCATTATTAGTAAGAAAACATCTGTGCTGTTTTTGATAACAAGTAAGATTTATGCATGATCTTGAATTACTCTAAGAGGGCAGAACCCATTCACACTGTAGAAGATGGGAGGAAATTCCCTTGGTACAAAAGAGTCACAGAAAACTACAGCAGGAAATGTTTATCTGACGTATGACTCACATGCCAAGTGTACAAACACACACAGAGGTATATGTATATGTGTGTGTGTGTGTGTGTGTGTGTGTGTGTGTGTGTGTATATATATATATATATATATATATATATATATATATATATATATATATATATATATATATATATATATATATATACAGACCCACACAAGCACATAGACAGACACATACACTGAAAAATAAATAAAATATAAAGTATCTAGGAGTACTGTAAAAGAAATGATAAAATAAGAGTAGTCTGTATCTGTGTGGTAGGTGCTTAAACAATCGACCTGAAAATATATTAGCAATACTTAAAATATGACAAAAGGACATTCATAAAGATCCTTAATGCCATGATTCTGGATTAAATAGCACAAATGTTCTAGCATAATACAGCTGATTCATAGATTTATACATTCTTACATTTCCCTTGCTATAAATTTAGAATTAGTAATACATAGTGAGATAGTTTCAAGATATTTAGTGCCATAGTCCAAAATTTCCAATATTTTTTTTTTACTTCCAGTCCTGGATTTTAGCAAAGGCCCAATAAATCCCACTACAATATGTTCAAATGGCACCTTAGTGATAAGCATTTGAATAAAAGGATTTAAAACTCTGGATGGGGCCGTCCTCTGGAACTCATTGTATCCAGCATTTTAGTTCTCAGTGTATTTAATTATTCCTGTCAAGTTAAACCTTGCAAGGGTCACTGCTTTAGTTTTGTCCATTCCTAAGTGTGTCCTCAAAGTATGGATATGTGCTAATCTCATTACTGGGTTTCTGAACGTCTTGGGCACCTGTAAATGGCACAGCATTTTCTCATTTTCCCTTCTTTGTACATCAAGTCACTTTGTAACTCAAAGCACAAGTAAAAAGTAAGAACATCTTATCCAGCTTGTTCTGCACTTTAACAAAACAAAACGAAGCAGAGAAAAACAAATAAAAAAGCCGACCTTATAGTCAACTAACTTGTTTAAGATTCCTCAATGTCAGCCTGTATCAAAGTCAAACATACTGCCTTCTTACCTACCAGTACAGGTATTTATGTCTCAGTATCTAAATCCCCTCCTAGAAAAGGCAACTCATAACAGTATTCTTTAGGGTTAGGTGTTAAATTTGCTTTAATTATTTTTTTTGTCTTTCCGTCTTTATGAACCAGATGCATAGAACCCTTTTCCTTTTGCTTAGAGTTCTTGTATATTGTCTCAACAGGAATATCAGTAGAGCTCACTTCAAGGTTATTTCGTCATAGTTTAGTAAAAACTATTTCCCCTTTTATTCCTTTTCTCTTTATTATCCTGCCCTCCCTCCTTTCTCTGATGGTAAATGAATACCAACCTCTCATCTTATTTTCTATTTTCTCATTTGCTCTCTATCTGCAAAGAATGTATCTTCAGTTTTACATTTTACATATTTATAGATACGTTTTATAGTTTTTGAGGTTATTGTCTTACAATGACAGAAACAGGTTTAGACCTTTGCCCATATTTCTCTTTCATTAACTTCTATGATGAAATCTTTCTTTTTGTTGTACTTTTCAACATTCACCTACTTAGAATTCTTTATTTCTGGTGCTTTCTGTTTTACTTTGACAAAAAGTGTGGAATTTGGATCATGTGCATTTTGCATACTTCATAACCTCATTCTTTTTGAGTACACACTATCAGTGAATGCTTTCTTCTATTCAGATCAGCTATTCATATCTATTCCCTACTTTGCAATATATTGCTACTATAATGACCCTTCTCCATTTTACACTCTTCCAGACTGCAATATTTTGGTGTTGCAAGTTCATCCCTTCTGTTTTTTTAAGAGATATATTCTGATGGGTCCACTTCTGAATCTCGAAATACTGAAATATCAAATTTCAGTATTCTGAGACCAGAATGTCAAAAGTGCAGTTATTCAAAACTGCACTTTGTTGAATCTTAGTTTCCAGAATTCACGCTTGATATGGTATGTGTGTACTTTATTGTTTACAGTCTCTTTAAGGGTAGTGTGGTTTGGGATTTCTGCATCTAGGCCAGTGTTTGTTTATGTACAGAGATTCAGGTAGGTGTTTAATTTTAAAGGGTTTTGGGCAGCAATTTGTTAGTTTTTAATTTTTGGGGGGAGTTTTAAGAGTAGGTTGGGGTAGGTAAGTGATAGTGTGTGTGTGTGTGTGTGTGTGTGTGTGTGTGTGTGTGTGTGTGTGTGTGTGTGTGTGTGTGTATGTGTGTGTGTAAGTATTGAATGTGGTAATTTCTGTACATGTGTAGTATGTGTGTTATGAGTGAGTTTAAATATGACTGTTTGCAAAGGGAGTGTAGGGCACATAACAGTAGGTTTGTGTTTTTTTTTTTTTTTGAGTCAGTGCAACCTCAGAGCTGGTATATATAATAGTGGGAGTGCAGGGGGCTTTCCCCTCTGCAAGAACACATGGTGGTGTTTTTTTCTTTACGTTTTTGTGTTTTTTGGGGGGGTTGGATTTTAAATTGTGTTATATAATTTACAATATTTTTATCTTTCATCATTGTGTAGTTTTGTGTTTGTGAGGTTTCAACATTCTGGTCTCGAAATACTGAAATTCGAAATTTCAGTATTTCAAGATTCAGAAGCGTACCTATTCTGATATAGCTCTTTAACAGAAGTAGCTTTTTTCCCCCTGTTTATACATTTAGCTTAATTTCTGTACATTTAAGACATTCAAACCCCCGGATTCACGCATCCTCTGTGTAAGTCTTAATAAGTCTTACTCGGAGGCTGCAGTTGAACGGTATGACATCAGCGTGCTATGAATATTCATGAGGGCACACTGACTCAACCGTAAGTCTTACACGTACCATGTAGGAAAGCAGGGGGCATGTCCGACTGCCGAGCAGTCTAAATGTCTACGCCCCTGCAAGGGTTCAAAAAGTAAAATGAAAACACACAAGAGCGAGTCCGCTCAAATGTCCTTGCACCCAATACCACACTCCCTGACATTGCAAACCCCCATCACAGTTATAAAAAGTAAAACATTAATTTTATTTTTTTTTAAATTCCCAAAATAGCTGCCCGTATTTGCCCGTGTGTGCACGGGTGTGCCCATTGCTTAGCTGCAGTTAGCAATTCAGACATGGAAGAGCATAAGAAAGAATGTTTATACAAAGCATACCAAATAGCAATAGCATAATGGTAGAGCGTTCACCCAAAAAGGAGGCATTCATGGTTCAAGTCCCACCACTCTCCTTCTTATTTATGTTTTAAATCAGTATATGAAATAATACCTGACATATATGATTAAAATGTTAGTAAAAAGCAGTGAAATGGCTTATGTATCAGTGAAGAAATATATTTTTAAAGGATCCTGATATATAATTGCCCGCAGTTAAGCAGCGCTTTATCCAGCGCAATAGAGTTGCCCAGAGTTAAATAGCACTTTACCCAGCGCAATAGAGTTGCCCAGAGTTAAATAGCACTTTACCCAGTGCAATAGAGTTGCCCAGAGTTAAATAGCACTTTACTCAGTGCAATAGAGTTGCCCATAGTTAAATAGCGCTTTAACCAGTGCAATCTGTTTGTGCGGATGTGCGCGCCCTGCTAACCATGGCACCGTATGGCAACGTGGAGCAACGTAGAGCAAAGTTGCTTAAACACACCCACACCCCCTAGCCTGTCTGGACAGTATTAAAATAAAATGAATAACAAGGTTCGAACCCAGGACTCTGTGCACCATAATCAAAGTACTGAACCACTAAGCCATGACAGCTTAGAAGAAACAGCCACTGTTAACATACATATACTTAGAAGTGGTAGATTAACCATTACTAAGCAAGTCTGCAGTCAGCCGAGAATTTTCAAAAATGGCCAATCACAAAAAAGTGCGGAAAATGCGGCATATATAAGCCCCATAGGCGGGAATACTCGCCATAACTGATTGTAGCTCGCATCTGCAGTTTGGATGGCTGGTGCTGGAGAGGGTACATGCTTCCAAGTGCAACGTTGGGGCATCAAGGAGTTGAAATGCATGGTTTGGCTCCTTGTCCACCGTCATGAGTCAAGACTCCTGCAGGGCCAGTTCCAAGGGACGGAGTACAAGGCAGAGGCTTGGAACTGGTTAGCTCATGACCTCACCAGTGCCACAAGTGTTCCTTGGACTGGTTTGCAGGTCCGTCACCACCATGCAGACCTGAAGAGATGGAAGCAGGACTGCCTAAACCAATGGATACAGGAGGCCCATGGGATGCAAGATGCCCCACAACTGAGTAGGTAGCCATGGAATGCAGTATGTAAGAATTGATAATTGATTCTGTATAATGGATAGGTATGTCTCAATATCCCTTCATTTACTTCACAGCTGCAGGTGACCGTGCTGCAAATCAGCAAGCCTATGCAGATAGGCTGCTAAGACTGTGCCACCAGGCAGGTTAGTGATTATTCTGCATGTATTGTTATATAAAATAGGGGAGGGAGCATGAAAGAAAGTGTTGTAGTCCAATAATACAGCCATAAAATGCCCTGAATAAGTCCTCTGCACGTACTGTCATATAAAAAAGTCAGAGAGCCAGAAAAAAAGAGTGTAGTAACCCATTAAGAAAAGTAAAATATGTCCAGAATAATATCTCTGCAGGTACTGTCATATAAAATAAGTGAGCAAGCCTGAAAAAGAGTGTTCTACCCTATTAATAAAGGTATAATATGTCTTGAATATGTTTTCCATATGCACTGTTATATCAAATAAAGGAGCAAGCCTGTGGAAAAGTGTGTAATGTAATTAATAAAGGTATAAAACCTGGAGTGTGTCTGTGTCACTTACTTTGAAATGTTGTTGTACCCTTGCATTATACAAATAGTACTGTTTTAATAAGTGCTGGCAACCCAGAGTTGTACAGTCCCATCTAAAGTGGGTGATGGAAGTGCTAGTAGCTGTGAAGCATATATACAGTCCTCAACAGTCAGTTACTGGCTGGCATGCATAAGTAAATCTGGCACATGAGTAGCATGTTAATGTGTTCCTCAGAAATGTGAGTGTGCTTCAAGAAATGCAGGGTTCTGTACAAATTGAAGTGAAAATGTCATGTGAAAACATCCAGATATGTAGATAAACAAATATAAATGAAATCAAGAAATATGTATCAGTAACATCTGCATCTTGGACAGTTAGTATGTCAGATATAGATCAGGTATATACTGAACTAGCCAAACCCATTACACAACCGAATGCATGTTGGCAAGTGTAATAATACATGTAGGGGATATACACTTGCAGTTACTATGAATGTAGTGTAGACTAAAAGTACTTATAAGATGTTAATTGAGGTTTCTTTCTACACCCTACTGTATGTGCATAAACCATGCAATTCCACACTTCATTGGGTATGTGTAACCTCAAATATTTGATTGGACATATGTCCTATTGCTCTATAAATATTTGCATTCACTTTGATGAATGTGCTCCGTTCAAACACCACAATCATGGTGGCATGTTGCTACCAATCATCCCTGCATGCTGTTGGAATATCCACTGTCATTCAATATATGCATGTGTTATGCTTGCTGTTCAACTGTTGGAAGCTTGGTGTGTTGGGTTAATGGGAATATTACTGCATGCTGTTACAGCTAATCTGGAATGCTGTTGTTTATGTTGTAATGAAACATGCCTCATCACAGAACGTATGGGAAGGCCGGTCCCAGCGGACCCACCTGTCCCTCCTCAGCTGGCGAGTGCACCTGGCACCAGCAGGTCCGGTGCCCAGCCTGGGCTCCCCTCATCCATTGGTCCTGTGCCACCTTCAGGTGGAAGCACTGCAGAGGATGGGGCTCATCCCTCCCCGTGCAAGCGTGGGCAGAGAAGGGCCACCTGTCACCCTTCGAAGGGTCCGGGCTGTGGTGCATAGAGAGATCCAGCATTCAGTCGCTGATCCCCTATGCCAGCTCGAGGCGAGAGTGGCGCGTCTCACGGGTGAGCCTGCCCGTCCTACGCAGCTCCCAGCACAGCCACCCTCGGGGCTGTGAAGGTGCAGTGGTGACTGCCCATGGGTGGGGATCTCAGTTCCACTGTTACCATCTGTGGGCTCATGGGCTTGCGATTTCCAAACATCCATCCCCGTCAATTGTGTTCACCCACCCCATGTGTCATACACCGCCCCTGTATGAGTCTTGTCTGTCTTGTCTGTTAACCTCCCCAACCTACCTCCCTAAACATACCTACTCCCTCTACCTCACTTTCCACTCTCACCTGAAAAAAAAAAAAAAAAAGGGCAATCTGTTCCCACAAAAAAATTACGCCCCATACATAGCTGCCCGTTTCGCACACATGTCCACTGGACATGTAAACTGATAATTATAATTGGCAGTACGACATACTTTGTTGTCCTCACCCCTCTCCCAGGGTGGAAGGTTTCAAATATCACTCCAAATTTATTGCATATGCACAGCTGTTGCTGGTAAAGAAATGGGCAGCTATGGACCTTCCCTACACCCGTTCTACACATCCCGAGCTTGTTTACCTACTGTCTGTCCCTCTCTGTGCCCCCTTTTTCACCACTTTCCTATCTCCCCATTTTCTTTTCTTTCAAAGAAATTAGCGCAGAGGTTAGCGTGAGTAAGCACTTTTAAGCAGTAGTAAGCAGGTTTAAGCGAGTGTGCGCATTTGTGCGCTTAGCTAAGAATCACTAAGCATCACGCAAACCCACGCAAACCTGCTTACAGCTGCCTAAAAGTGCCTTAGTCACTCTATGTCAGGGTTCTTGTTCTGCTCAGCAGCAAAAGTAAAAACCTCTACCAGTCTCGAACCCCAGACCATTGACACAATAGACTGCATGAATTACCACTAAGCCACAGCAGATATATAAATAGCTTGGTGCTGAAATAAATATATCATGCATTACAATGAGGGAATGTAAATGGAAATTAGGAATGGCATAACACAAATCCTGTTCTGTTGACCATTACCAGCAGTTGTTGTGGAATTGCATGACATGACTGTGAAAAGAGAACCAGCCATTCTAGCATGGAATAATGTTACAGTAGCACCTTACAAACACCACACAGTATCAGACCAGGATAAACACTGGCAAAGTTGAATAGGGCAGAGGCCAGACTCCCCAACTGTGACTGCTTTACAGGGATGTCCCTGATTTGTAAACAAATGTTAGCTGTGCCCCTCTGAATTACTCTGAAAAGTACTAACATTAGGTAGAAAAGTGGGGAATCACACTTAATGAATAATGTCAATTGGTGAGTGTAGACACTGCTTGCACATCAGAAAAGGTGTAGTAATACATATGCTCCGATTCCCAAGAAAGTCACAACTGCAATATGTCTGTAATATATTGCAGGTGTATCTCACTTATATGTACCTTTCACTGAGGTCATTCAAATATATACCTAAGAGTATCTGAGGCCTGGCAGAGGCAGAAACACACAAGCATATCAGCATTCCTGCTGTTACACTCTCTGCAAATAGCTTTGGAAGGAGTTCCACAAGCATGCCCTTATGTAGGAGTACAACACAGAAATATCACAGGATGTAGCCATGTACTGCTAGCAACCAACTGTGACAATGCCATTATGCCAGTGCTGAAAAGACTGGTGTGGTGCACAGACAAAGAATAATAGGCTAACCTCTAGCTACCATCTGGATATGTCCACAGGTGGGAGCTATGCAGACAGACTACTTGCCTTGATAGACTAACAGGTACACAGCAACCCCGTATGTTCAGCAAGATAAACCTCACACGATAATAAAAAATGCTCTTTGCAGTTCTGCACTCCTACCCAAATGTATGACATACCTGTGTATTCAGGCAAAAAGAAGGGTGTAGGTAGGCATACTCAGTACTGAAATATGTCCAGTTGTGTTGAGCAGCCTGTGCTAATGTCAAATCAAACAAACCACAAACTGTTCAGAAATGAGTAACTTAATAATTACAATATATCAGTACAGAAACAGTGCATGTGCCACAGAAATACATTGCAATAACCACATTTGTATGGCAGTTAATTATCTAATTCAGAAAGAAAGTACATACTCCCATGTATCCTGTGTTAGCATTTGGAGGGGTGAGTACATGTCTACACTGAGAAGTGTGTACTGGAAGCAGCAACACTCAGGTTTGAGTACAACATGTATATCACTGGCTACAACCCTAGCTTCAGATAAGAGACATATACCAACCTTCTGACTGACACAACGGTGTCCAGAGCAAACAAGCATGGGCCCCACCTTGGAAAGCTGAAAGGGCTACGTCTACCTAACCTAGCATTTTATAGCAGTGGGCTGCAATCACAATGAGTACTGCAATCACCTCACAGCAGACTGCATGAAATTATTGAATGGTGGGCAGCAATTGGTGCAGAGGCTGTCACATGCACATGTGCAGATACCTAGAATAGCAGGCTGTACCTGCTGTCCACACATGCAATAATATCATTGCAGGAACAGGGAGATAGAGAGCGAGAGTGAGAGAGAAACAGAGACACAGACAGAGACACAGAGAAAAGAGACAGAAACAGAGACAGAAACAGAAACAGACAGAGAAATCCCAAAACAAACAACCAAAATAAAAAAACAAAAAAAAAAAAAAAAAAAAAAAAACAGTAACAACAAACGGAGCAGGGAAAACAAAGGTAAGGTATGTAACTCATATGTATGTGTCAGCATGTAGTAGATGTTCCTGAAGAGTACTCTACACACTGCAAATCATCCATATGTAGCAGCAGTACATATCTATCTGTATCTGCACATGTGCATAGGGCAAGGGACATACTGCAGTTGTTAGTGAAGGGTGGACACATATATGTCGTTGAAGGTTGTTATGTGCATATATCTATGTAGGTCATAGTGTGAGGCATAGAAAACAGCATGCAGTGCTAATATATGTCATGTGGTGGTTAAACGCTGTGGGACTGATTTGTCAGATCTGCTGTGTTACAGCCAGTGAGGCCTGCTAAAGCTACATGGGCTGAGGACACCAAAATGCATTCTGCATAACACTGTGCAATATAATCACATAACTGTACATCCCACAACTGTCGCATAAGTGATATCCCCACCATGAAAGGTGGACTGTACATGTCCCTATATGTACATCTATATGTACAGCAATGGATGTTTACATGTATGTGTATGGATATGTATGTATATATATATATATATATATATATATATATATATATATATATATATATATATATATATATATATATATATATATATATATATATATATATATATATATATATATATATAGAGAGAGAGAGAGAGAGAAATGGGGTCATATGTACTGCAACAGGTGTGTGGTGACCAAGGCATGGACTGTAGACAAGTGCCGATACTGCAGTGCCATTCCTCCTTTCCAAAACACTGTACCCATTAACTACCACATAGGTAGAAATCTACCTAACACTGAAGATGTGATAAGGGAACATGGGACACAGGTGGACAGTAGCCTCCCATTTGATAAAGACAGTGCCACACTACACTTGTAATCTGTCTATGTGGTATGTGTCATGACAACAGGTGTGTCATCTAGAGAAATATAGGTCAGTGTTCCCCTCTACTCATCACAATGCCCCATGTGGTGTGTACCTCACATGACAACTACAGTAAGTGGAAAGGCCACAGGCTTACCTCAGAAATGGTAATACTGGCCTCAAACAGATGCCCTATGCAGACTGACTCACAAAACTACAGCTAGACTGTATTGCATACCGCCCACACAGAGGTGACCTCTGCCGGACATACAGGGGCATGTCAGACCCATAGCTGTGTGACAACCACCATGGCAACATATCACACTCCCTCCGGGCTACATGCTCTAGGACCCTAAACCTCTTCAGCTCACTAAACAGCACATGCTGGAGGGATAGGTTCCTATCTCAGAGATATGCCATACTCTGGAATAGACCACCTAGCAATAGCAAACTAGGCTCCTCATTAGCAGTTGTCATAAATACCCCTGCTGATTGTTTGGGAGATTGGTAATACACACCAGGAATACCCTCTTGAGGTTCTGTTTGACAGGGGCAAGTGAAATCAAAGTACATGTGTGGCAAAGGCCAGGGTAGCATATGGCTAGGCTGCTGTACGCCCTAGGGCCAATAGCATCTCACCTACCTATGACACTATGCACTCACACATGTACTCAATGCAATACCTGCTATGTGAGGTTGAATAAGTGTAACGCTGAATGTGTGCAAGGTCTGTAAAGGTGTGATATCATAGTGTGAAGTTGTATCTGACATGGTAGTGTCTATCCTAGCTGTGTGGCCAGCAAAAGATGTGTATGTTATTGCTAGGCAGACATAGTAGTATGGCATACGATGTGACGTAGTTCCTTGTTGACGACTGTGGTGTCCCATCGTAGGCTAAAACAATACATGTATGCTTAGTGAGTGGTACTGCTGGTGAATCCGACTACCATATGAAATGTAGTACCACCTGAAGCTGTAGGCCTAAACAGCACAGTATGGAGTGTGTTCACAATGCTTGGAAACACTGTCTTGTGTGTTTCCTGTAGCCTGCACAGAGGACATAACTCAGGCATAAGGGTTTGTTAGTAGTGGCACACAGTACTGTATGGTACACAGGTAAAGCTCATCTGTGTTGGCATACAGTGGTGTGTTGCATGTTTGTCTGATGTGTGTGTAATTATGCCTGTACCATGGCCACAATCATATGAGTGCTACAGGGTATACGTGTGTATCTAGCAACATATATACTCTGTTACAGCCGTATGCCACCTATATTAACAACTGTGCACATATGTTAGGCAGGGCTATGACATCAACGACTAGGGTGGTTTACTGGTACTAATGTAACTGTACTTTACATTCATTGCAATGGATGACATCTTTGTTCGTGCATTAGCATGATATATACCCCTCTGGCGAGGTTGTGCATTGTGTCACAAACAGTGTGCTGGGTACTGTTGTATAGTGGTTTGATATATAGAGTGTCCCAGGTACTGTTAGTCAGTTGTGGCCTGAGAACCAATATGTGGTATTGAATGTGTGTATCCTCTGACAAATGGAAGGTATATATGGCAGTGAAGTGATATCTGTGGTTAAGGGTGTAAAGTGTGCCACAGGACTCGCTCACACATATTTTTCATTTCTCTTTCAGCCTGATGGCCCACCAACATAACCCTTCTTACACAGCAGAGGAGGAAGAGGTGATCCAGCAAAGCCTGGTGCAGCACTACACACTGTTGTTTTCCAGAAGCAGCTAGCACCAGCATGAGCGGACTGCACTGTGGCAAGATCTTGTTCATCAGGTAAATGACATAGGCATGCATAACCGGACATATGAGCAGGTATGCCATCACTGCAGTGATTTAATTAGACATGTCCGGTGGCATGCATCAGATATCCATAGACAACAGCTTACCACAGGTGGTGGGGTGGCCATTCATCCACCCCTCACCAGAGTGGAGGAGCTGCTCCTAAGCGTGGTGGCTTCAGGACAACAACAGCAACTCCCACAGACATGTGCTGTCATGGAGGCCGGAGCCACCCAGCATGTTCACATGGAGTGTGCAGGTAATATGCCCTATCTGTAGACTACAGTTACCTGTATTGTGAGATGTGTACTGTGTGTTTAGCAGTTGTGTTGCCTAGTGTTGTGCAATACTGATATTTGGAATATTATCTGTAAACCTGTGACTGTCGACTGTTGTTCTACTGTAGTTTAGCAAACCCACAGTAGCAACGCCACAGTTGTGGCCACTGACAAACTCTCTCATATTCTTGTAGGTCCCTCTGCTGTGACAGCAGGGCAGATGATCCATGCTGGTGAGTGTGGTATAACTGCAATGTTGGTAATGAAATGTGCATGTCACAGGTGAGGTGTAGGCCATGTACACGTAACACACCTACGCATAATGCATGCCATGCATGTTTGCTGTAAGATGTTGCACAGCTCAGTAATGTCAGTAGCTGCCTCAATGACATGCAATACACAGAGCATCAGACACAGTTGTGGCAACACCATACTGCACATTGGATAGGCATAGCTGCTACAGCTGTACAAAACATAACACGTTTATCATACGCAGTACACCTCAACATGCTACATATGGCGTTACCACACACCTGCTGTAAGGTCACACTTCAGTATCCCACATGTCATCCACACACACATGATAAACCCCAGGGGTAGAGGCCTATCATGGGGCTATGCAACACTCTTCAACACATAACACAGTCATGTTAGGCAATGCTCCTTACTGTGCACCCACACACCCATGTACAAAGTGGCTGTGTAATTGTGAACGTAGCCACGGCACTGCAGTTCAGGTACAGCATGCTAGGCGGTGGTCTGTCACACATTAGTAGCTATGAGTGACCACATGATGCATGATGATGATGGCTGATGGTACTACAACCCATCCAGTTACAGTGACCACAGTACTACACATAGCAGTCATTGCTTTGCACCTCAATGTTGTGTGTGTGTGAAAACATATGCACCTATACACAATATGCATAGCAGTTGCCATCTGTACAAAGTGACACATATATGTCCTGGAATGCTATTGGGTGTATAGGTCACATGACACACAGTGTGGTGTTTAATGTTGCAGTCATGTAGCATGCCATGTCATGGCTGGCACCAACATATCTGCAATATGTCCCACACTCACCATAACCACTTTACAATGGCCATGTTGAGCATTTGGATTCCTTCACATCTACATGCACCACTCATCCCGTGTGTGTACATATTATGCATGTAATACACCTGTGCCCAGTATTATCTGCTATGGACACAGACACTGTAATCAGACATGGAAATCTATGTGTCACACAGATAACACATGCAGCCATGGTATGTATATCTGTGAGTGATGGTGCACAGGACATTGCAGAGCTGATAATACTTGCACAGCAATGTTGTGTCCATGTACACACTGTGTTCCAGGGTGCAGCCAATCACTGAACAGCTACACACATGCATCAAAGCCATGTATACTGTCATTAAATAGGGCCGTCTACACTCGCACTGCATGGTCTTGAGCAACACATATTCTGCATACTGACACATGTGAGGTGACTGTTTGCCTTGTGATACTGTCACCCACCTTCACCCACCACTGATTATGTGTTGGATTGCTGGTGTGTGTGTATCTGCTGTAGTGAGGAGTGTATTTGTGCGCATGTGTTCATATGTTCATGTGTGCATGTGTGCATGTGTGCATGTGTTCATGTGTTCATGTGTTCATGTGTGCATGCGTGCATGTGTTCATGTGTGCATGTGTGCATGTGTTCATGTGTGCATGTGTTCATGTGTTCATGTGTTCATGTGTGCATGTGTGCATGTGTGCTAACATCATGTACAGATTGTAAAGTGTGTTTCCTGTCTTCCTCTTACAGGTGCTGAGTTTGGGGTGGCTGAATGCAGCAGGGAACCTGAAGTCACTGCCACAAATAGTGGAGATGATGAGACATGTATTGTGGCACAGGCAGGTTTGACAGGGTCTGTCATTGGTCCACCAGTCGACAGTATACAGCGTTCAACCCCATCTATGTGCACACTCCTACTGCCAATACATCCCTCATCACCAATGTCCTTAGCCGAGGGACAGCATACAGTTGGCATTGACTAGGATACTGTGGTACCCATGGCACTTGCATCCCCTCACAGCAGCCATACCCGGATTCCTGGAAGAGTACCACATAGGCGGATGTCCAAGGGTTCTCGTGGGAGCACTGCTGGTCGTATTGCCCCTGGCAGATGTGCCCTCACAGTTCTTACAACCTCGAGTATGTTCCGGGCTGTAATGCAGGCACAGGCACATATGGAACGGTACACCAGACAGTGACTATGGGCGCAGAGGGCCCATTACACTGCTATCAATGACAGCATCCATGACCTTGCCGGTGCCATCCGGAATTACACGAATGTAATTGATAGACGTTGGGGGGAGACATTAGATGCCCTCCACAATGTGTTTTCCATGAGCCAGAACCATGCGGGATGGGTGAGATGTCAACGCGGACGCATGCCGGCAACATCAACAGCTGGCAGTCGTTGCGGGTGGCCCACAAATCACAGCCGCTCCCATTGTGGCAGTACCAGCTGGCCTGTCAATTGACCATCCTAGTAGACCATGTGCATGTGGCTCTGGCCAGTCCCAGCAGGGACATGGGTCCACTTGACATACATCTGCCTCTGATGATAGTACCCAGTCAGGGTTGGTACCCTATACTGTCCGTAGCACCCCTGCCAGGCACAGGTACTGTGTCCATGGCCAGAGACAGTGATCTGTACAGCCTGGCAGGTACAGTCTGTGGCTGTCCCACAACCTCCCGTATATGGCAGCCACATGGTGGAGCTGTGTGCATGCAGAAACACACACATTAACCAAACAACTAGGGCTCACACATACACACACACATTATATCAACATTGGCCCATGCTATACTGTTGTCCCTCACACACACACACACACACACACACACACACACACACACACACACACACACACACACACACACAGACATGTTGATTGGATGGGTCAGTGTTGGGCTCTGGCAAACCAACAACACACCCTGTGCATATGATGACACCTGTGCCACCTCTGTAACATTGATGCCAGAACAGGCTAACATGGTGCTGATGCACAGGGTAACATTATAGCAGTGTAGCAATATTAGCAAGTTGTCAACAGGAAAGTGTAATGATATCCTTGTAGGTATATCTGAGCAGGCATGATGCATCAAAGCTCGATTGTCAATGTAGCATTGTTTACACCAGTGTTAGGTCTGAGTATGTATTGTCCAGCCATGTGCCACATGGCTGACATGTATAGTGTTGCCAGCCTGTGTAAGTGAGTGGGCAGTATGTGTGTGATGTGTGCAGTACAGATTAGCAGGTGTACATCTGTGAACATGGTGGGTGCGCACTATCTGCATGTACGTGCATAGTGGACACATGGGACGTGTGACATACCCTGTTTTACACATTGTTAACATCTCATAGTATCTCTTGATGGCCAGTATGCATTCTACTACAGATATGTACTAACATGGGTACACATATGTGTATGACATGGGTTGACACTATGCTGTGGGTGATACTGTTAATATCTGTCAATGTTTTGCATTCTGGTAGTATACACAACCTCAACAGCATGACTATAACCAATCATTAGATGATGTCCTGACAACTGACACACAGTTGTAGGGAACTCAGTAACAGTGGGATCCTTCCAGTACTATACTATAACAGTAACCAGTGGTATTGACTGCCACCCATTCCTGGGACCACACCTGTTTGGCATATAGGCCTCTTAGGTACATGCAAACACACTAGGGATATGTCCATCCACATCTGGAAATGCATGCATTGGCTTACAATGCATTCTCTGGATGGGACACATATCCTACACAAGGGTATCATACAGACAGATACCTGTTGTCCAACACATGCTGTATTGCACTAAGCCGACTATGGCATAGTCATCCACATTTACTATACATACTATCCCGACAGTACCACATAGATGGTAACCCCCAACATGTATGTTGGGTACCAATGTGTACCTACAGCCATGTGTTATGTCATCTGTCCCTTGGTATCCACATATCCAGAGGTATTGTGGAGTCCCACGGTGTATCACATAAGACATTTGGGGCCTGAATGCATATCCACAAGGCTGTTGTACACCTATAATGACTGTCCATTATTGTCAGTCATTGTTGTGTATGAACATGTCTGACATATACCCCAGGCATGTACCCTCACTCACACTACTCTATAGTAACTGTCATGGGTGTGTGTGGCACAGATGACCTTGGCAACAGATCACTACAGTGGCCGACCTTGTCACATACATACATATGTGACCTACGATCTGAGAAGCAGCGGCACAATCTGTCAAAGGAAAGAAATGTATTCATGTATTATGCAGGCTTCACACCTATGTACTAATTGAGGTCACATGTACATATATTTATTTGCCACACAGATACCTGATGTGTGCAATGCACATACTGTTTTAATCCTGATCTGTCATACCATAGTAAAAGCAAAACACACACCGCATTGGCCAACAGTGTCACACACACAGTCAACAATTGCAGGTTTCATACCCCTACCTATGTATGTTATGATACTAGAGAGATACGCATTAACACAGTGCGCTATATGTTTTACTGGGTGATTTGTTTTCTCCTGCTATATTTGTAGGATGCTGACATCATCAGACTTTCCAACGAGGAATGTACCTCTTTTAATGTGTTTTCCCAGTCTCCAAAAAGGGCACTCCTTTTAAAGGAAATCACACACATACACACACCCCCACACCCAAACACACACTGTCAGCATTTGCAGGATTCAAACCCCTACCTAGCTATGATATGATACTAGAGAGAGAAGCCTCAACACGACACGTTTTATGCCTGACTGGATGCTTTGTTTTCTCCTGCTATATTTGTAGGATGCTGACATCATCCGACTTTCCAAAGAGGAATGTACCTCTTTAAATGTGTTTTCCCAGTCTCCAAAAAGGGCACTCCTCTCAAAGGAAATCACAGACATCCACACCCCCCACCCACACACACAGTCAGCAATTGCAGGATTCAACCCCCTATCTAACTATGTTATGATACTAGAGAGACATGCATTAACACGACGCACTTTATGCCTTACTGGGTGGTTTCTTTTCTCCTGCTATATTTGTAGGATGCTGACATCATCAGACTTTCCAAAGAGGAATGTACCTCTTTTAATGTGTTTTCCCAGTCTCCAAAAAGGGCACTCCTCTCAAAGGAAATCACAAACCCCCCACACAGACAGTCAGCAATTGCAGGATTCAAACCCCTACCTAACTATGTTACAATAATAAAAAGATACACATTAACACAATGCCCTATATGCCTTACTGGGTGGTTTCTTTTCTCCTGCTATATTTGTAGGATGCTGACATCATCAGACTGGACATGGTAATGTGTGTACACTTTGTTTTATGCAATCCCAGGAATGAGCCATGTGGGTCAGCAGGTGTCAACAGCTTGAACAGGACCACATAATTCTTAGCTTGTGTGATCTATCTGTGGACAAATTGACATTCCTTCATATGTCAACACATATTTATGCACAGATTGTTGGTTTTGTAGATACAACATGTATCTGGAATGTTGATAAAGGGCTATTCAAAGTCTATGTGAGACATGTGTAGCTCCGTTCAGTGATGTATGTCCTGGGTGGCTGCCTTGCAAACAGTCTAGCATGTTTGGGAGCCATGATCTGCACAAGAACATACCACTGTTGGTAGGGCTGTGTGTTTGTCAGCTTCCAATAGCTCTGTTTATGACTTCAACCATGATGGACTTGCAGATCAGACTTCATAGGCTTACTGGACTATACTTCCCATGGTGTGTTGTACACCGACACTTGTAGGGAGTGCCATATGTTGCTGTAACACATTCAACAGTTCCAGATCCTGTGGAGAGGGTGAGGCTCAACAGACTGTTCAGGAGCAGGGTCTGTTTGTTCTGTAGTTCATTCTTGACACATATAGGGAAACAATGTAATCCAATTGCTGCCATGCTTTCGGCTTTGGGGTGAGCTGTTCACCCATTCTACATGTGATATCTCCTGGTATGCTGATAGTGACTTTCATCAGTGGGAGGTGGGTATGTATTTATGGGCCTGTCTGACAGGATGTCGGCATTGTCAGTTAGGTACAGTTGGCCCTGACTCAGGACATATATGAGTGTACATTGCTATTTATGACATAGCTGAAGGAGGTGTCATGATTCCGTCTGGACTCCTTCGCAGCTACTCTTTACAACACACCAACAAACCTGAGCACTAATCCCTGTTATATTCTTTTACACACTTAACACCCTACTGATCCTTTGTGATCAGTCTACAGAGTATGTTATCATAATATCTTGGCATGTCCAGGGGTCGGTTTTGTGTGTACTCTCCAGTCCAACTGGTGAATATTGTGTTTTGACACAATGTCACAACTGCCTCATGTACACAGACAACCCTCTCCTCCTCCCAACAAACTCAGATATATGTGAGAGATGCAACTACATAGACATACAGGAGGCTGAGCTCTCTCAACCCATGACTGGCACAGTCTATCAGGTGGTGAAGGTTACCACACACACCACATATCAGTCTCACATAAACCTATAGTGACAGCAATCAAACCACATTATCACACATAAACATACTCGGAGGCTCTAAATAAACTCTGCCTAAGCAGCAGAGACCTCCAAAGCAGACACACAAACAACTGCTACCCCACTACAATACCCACATATCACAAAGTTCACAATGTCAGTGTACCACACAGTCACTGCCCTTCGGGCTAAACAACACACCTAATACACTTGTAATAGGTGACACTTATTGTCAGACACACTGACGTCCCACTCACCAGGCCGAACAAGGGTTGGTTACTTTGAGCTGTCTGTCGGGTGCCAGGAACCGCCACATAACACATGCACTCAGGTCACTCCAAAGCAAGTACAGAAATGGCTCCATCATTGTCAATGCTGGTGCGTAAAACCTCAGACGTTCCTTCCTGGACCACATGACATGATACATGGAGGAACTCTCTGATCATGTAGCCCAGGCCAGTATGACCCTGACCTTGTGTAGCATCTTACACTCACCAAGTATGATGTCATAGTATACAAACTTATCACGTTTAACAGTTGGCTAACATATTGGTGTCATTCAAAGGGGATCCAGTGTCTGTCAGCCTGGGGTGACATGCTCGACATGCCACGTAGCTTCGCTATGGACAGCTTGCACCTGTCACCCTTGGACTTTCGAATACTGGCTAAGGCTCTTGCTACCACCATAGTGCCTTTTTTAAGCAGGGCTCAAAAGGCAAACCCACCTCCATAGACATTACAGAGTAAATGAAACTAAGGGTAATGCTGCTCAACACCAGATGTGTTACCCTCAAATTGCGCCCACTCAGGACTCTTCTCAGTATGGAGAATAGCGATATCTGTGCACTAACAGACACCTGGTTCAGGCTCACAAATGCACACCAGCACTACCAGGTTATATTTCATACCATGCTTTCTAACCACAAGACTCGGAATGGCCAACACAAATAGAGGGAGTATCCATATACATCACAGATACACACACCTCCGGGTTAGTAGCACTGCACGAAGCATCGCAGACCATACATATGCAATTAACATTGTGCAAAACTGCCTTTCAGTTTGTTGCCTGCTACAGACCACCTTCCCAAACTCAGGAACCACATTCAGCTTTCCTGAGAACACTGGAGAATATGAAGGTTTCCCCAAACACCATTATATTGGGTGACTTCAAATACCCAAACATTGACTGGGGATACTACTCAAGCCCCAACACCCTCACCCAACAGTTGCTGCTATTTGTAAACTCATATGCTATGGCACAACCGGTCACCACACTCACAAGAGGCAAAAACATATTGGACCTGATCATCACCAACATGAGGAATCTATGTTCCACACCAGCAATATACCCCACATTGGTAAGGTCAGAACATACATTTATCTCACTGGGCATCCATATCCCGTCCCCACACCCATCCTGGGTAATCTTGGTGAACTTCTCAAAAGCAAATGTCTCACTTCTCCAAACCAAGGTGGTATCCTTCAGAGACCCTGGAACAGTGGTAAATACGGCTCAAACTGCTGAATCCTTTACATACACATCCTATGGACACATAGTGGACTGCATGGATCATGCTATCCCAAATAACAACAAGACTCACTCCACCAATGGCAGGGGACATGTCTGGTAGACCCCAGCCATTAATAAGCTATACAATGAAAGGAGGGAGCTACTACATGATAGAGCACAATCCCAGACAGAGAAGGCATCTGTGATCTGTACTAGCAGACAGCTGTGATCACTCATGAATTTATCTAAGGCCCGCTTCTAACGGACAATTGCACCAGACACGTAGGACAATCACAAGGCCTTCTTCAGTTATGTCAGGAACCTGGGTGGACACTCACTGATATGTTGTGAGTTACTGCATACTGAGTAAACATACCCTGAACCCACTGACATTGCCAACATCCTGGCAAACAGGTTCAGTGCAGATGTCTCCCCCCCATCTCCCCTAAGGAGCAACTATCCATCCCAACAGAGTGTATCCTCCCTGACATCACAAATAAACAGGTGAGTGCTTCCCTCTCCAAAGCAGACAACACAGCATCAGTGGGACCAGACGGTGTCCGGGCCTGCGTCTTACACAAGCTTCATGACGGATGTAACCCTCACATTAAGTCACTGTTCAATATCAGAGTTACTACAGGATATGTACCCAAGGAATGGCGTACAGTGACAGTGGTCCCACTCCACAGAGTTGGTGCCACAATGGACCACAGACAATATCGCCCTATAAGCCTAACTAGCCTGTTCTGCAAAGCTATGGAGCGTATTGTCATGGGACTCATACACACAGACATTGGGAACCTACAGACACTGTGTCCTACACATTTCAGAGTTGTTGTGGGCAGATCTTGCCTCTTGAACCTGTTTGTATTCTTTAAACAGTTACCAGGTCCATCAACGTAGGGACGGTTGTCCACACAGCCTACTTGGACCTTGCATAACTCTTCAACACAATACCCCACTCGGCCATTATGCATAGGCTCACCAGCATCGATATCGACACATATCTCACACGATGGATTGCTACCTGGATCAGGGATAGCACCCACATGGTCAGTATTGCAGGTGCCATGTCTGACTATACACCAGTTACACGTGGCATCCCACAAGGCTCAGTCCTGGGACCACTCTTGTTCAGTATATATTTGTCTGACGTACAGGCTAACACAGGAGGAATATGGCTGACCATGTTCGCAGATGACTGCAAACTGGGTGCCATAATCAACTCTCCAGCTGCCACACGCATACTCAGACAGGGTCTCACAGAGATGGATGACTGGTGCCTGAGCCATGGCCTACAGCTAAATGCCATTAGTTGCATAGTCATCCCCTTTGGGAATAACAACATGCCCACACATTACCACATAGGTAGTACTCCATTACATACGGTAGGAGTTGTTAGGGGTTTGGGGACATGACTTGTTCGTACTGTCGCCTTTAACATTCACATTGCCAAAGTGATTGGACACACCTTCTATATGGGCCACCTTATCCCATATGGTTTCACATCTTGATCGAGTGAGGTAATTGTGCCCCTATACTCATCATGACCATGCTTGGTTACAATGCCACATTTGAGTTGTACCTTACCCTACACCTGCAGCAACTGTAATGGCCACAAAAGTTCCTCAACAAGCAGATTTAGGAAATCACATGGATGCCCTGCACAGTTCGGATACAGTAACTCCAGCTCTACTCAGTCTCTTACTGCCTATTCGGATGTGATGTGTGCCTGTTGTTTACGGAAATATCTAACCCAGAATTAATGGAAATGCTCCACATCAGG
Organism: Protopterus annectens; assembly: GCF_019279795.1. Classification (NCBI taxonomy): domain Eukaryota; kingdom Metazoa; phylum Chordata; order Ceratodontiformes; family Protopteridae; genus Protopterus; species Protopterus annectens. Next base: position 653,608,274 of record NC_056732.1, read on the forward strand.
ATATCTGCCTCCCTTGGAGCTACACACTCCAGGGACATATACCTCAGCACAGATGTTAACAGGACATGCTGGAGGGACTGATTCTTATTCCAGAGGCTCCACTCACTACGGATTGTAATCCCGGTTTCGCATAGGCAGAGCCACCCACTGACTACCTACAGGAGACATCTTGAGAAGTAGATGGGTGATCGTATGTTTACCCCTGGGATATCATCTGGGTCCCTGCTAGACAGAGGCACAATAGACTAAACATAAATGTGCTATCTTGTGTGACCTACTATCCACAAGCACAGTGCAGTAATCTGACAGGGTTGCGAAAGCCAAACACACTCTGGCTAGGCTTGTACATGCCCTAGGGTAGATAGCCTAGTATCGACCTCTAAACCTATGATAATGTTCTGGATGCACACTGTTTTTTGATGATACTGTTTGCAGGTTTTTATCGTCTTTGCTTTCCCACTTTCTATGAACAACTTAGGTATGTGCAGAACATATTTGATTATGACAGGGTGCCACTATATTATATATGTGTCTGTTGTCATATAACTGTGTGCACAGGGTGGATTGCTGGATAGTGAGAGGTTCTTGGGTTAACACATGCAACTGCCAGATATGTGTGGCCCATTGCTGTACTCAGACATGGCCTAAGTGTGTGAGCATGCCCAGTTCAGGCTTTCCGTGTTTTGTTGCCTGACATTTGTCTCATTTATTCAAGTGTGTGAGCATGCCCAGTGTGACCTTTCAGTATGTTGCTGTCTGAGGTCCACTACATTTGTTGATATGTGTGAACATGACCAATATTAACATTTATACTGTGTGTGTTGAAAGTCAGGTTCTATTCTTACTGCAGGACTCACCTTTGTGTCATAACTCGACAGGGATTATGCTGTGCCTGCAGGGTTTCCATGAGATACTTTGCATAGACTTATCAACATTTCTTCATAGAAACTGACCACTACAATACTGTCATGGTTTAGTGGTTCAGTACTATGACTACAGTGCACAGTATGGGTTCAAGGCTCATCATTGCTGTATGCTTGCATACTGAGCAGACTAGACTGCTTAAGGGCCAGTAGAGCAAATACGAGCATGTTCTTTTGTTCAGCTATGCCCTATTTAGACCAAGCTTGTCCGACATTGCTCAATATTAACCAACATTGCTGGACGTTGCCCAATATTACTCAACATTGACCACAGTTGTGCTAGTTGGTGTGTGCAGTTTTGTTTACATATACTACATGGTGGTAAATGCTTAACAAATGGCAATCATGCCTCAGGTGGTGCTGCAGGGCTGCCTATGTCAGATGCACATACTACACTCCCTATACATGTTTGAAAGCAGGTAGTGTCAACTTAGGTATCCCTTTTACTATATGTGTGTCAGAGAGAGGTATCATTTCCAGAGTTCCTACTGAGCCAGTGTATGTGCTATGCGTTGCCTCTTTGCCAAGGCCAAAGCATACTGGGCACACCTCCTTCTGCCTACTGGGGCAGGCTCAGGTTGTTCCTCCTCCGAGTCACGCTCTGCCTGTGATGGCCTTGGCAATGGTGGGGGGCTGTTTGGCCCATGCCTATGCTGGTCCTGCTGCAGCTGTTTTCACAGGATCATATTATGTAGACTAGCACATACCATGACAATTTGGGTACATGTAGTTGGTGAGTAATGCAAGGCTCCACCAGATGTGTCCAGGCACTGGAACCATGACTTGAGCAGCCCAAACACACACTCAATTACATTTCATGTTTGTGCGTGTGCCTCATTATGGCGTTCCTGTTCAGGTGTGTGTGCGTTTCTGATGGGTGTAATCAGCCACAGCTCCAGTGCATAGCCAGCATCCCCCACTAGGTGACCATGTGGGATGTCCCCGTTGGCAAATGTCTGGTACAGCTGCATCAGATGCCAGATATGGGAATCATGGTAGCTTCCAGGGCAGCCAGCACACACATTCAGTGTTATACCCTGGGCATCACACACGACCTGGCAGTTGATGGAGGGGAAGCGCTAGTGGTTGAAGTAATCCCTATCCTGCTCACCAGCTGGTGCTTTGATGCGTATGTGCGTGCAGTCTATTGCACCCACTACCTCAGGGTATTCCGCTATTTGCTGGAAGATATGCATATTGCCGGCCAATACCTCATGGGAATTGGGGAAATACACATGATCACCAACATGTGCTGACATGGCATCCACGAACTGGTGCAGTACCCTGGATGCTGATGCATGTGATATCCCCATCATATCACCAGTTGGTCTCTGGAAGGTACCTGTTGCTAATATTCTTAGGCTGACACATACCTTGGTTTCCACTGGGATGGGTTCCCCTCTGTTGGTTCTGTGTGTGAGGCATGGCCTGCACAGCTCAACAATTTGCTACAAGAGGTCTCTGTCTACTCTATAGCGCTCCACTATCTCCAGCTCATGTAGCCCCTGGTAGGTTACCCTGGGCCTGTACACTCTTCTCCGTCTCCTCACTGTGGGTTGTCCAGCAGCATTCGCATTGTCACCACCCTCAACATGTTGCATATGTCGCCTTATAACAGCAATGGCAGCCCCTAACATTTCTTTGTCTCAGTAGAGCTTTTTCAGTTTTCACTTCTATTAGCTTACTGCAGTGTTGCAGTGTCTCTTGAGAGAAACATAATGGACTGTTGTTTGCAGAGTTTTAAGTGCTGGGCTGGGCTGGGCTAGTGTACTGCCTGTGTAATTGCCTGATTCTGATTGTTTTCATCTACTAGCTCTGCTATTACTCCCTGGTAGCTTCCTACTATTTGTTGTGCTTCCTTTTTCCTTTCTGTTTCCTTGGGGGGGGAGGGGGCAGCGCCATGCACACAAGTGCAAACACGTGTACACCAGCTCACACGTGCGCACACATGTTTACATGGACTAAAACTTTCTTATTCTTGTTAAAACATGCGTGCACCAGCTCAAATGCACTTACAACTCTTTAAACAGTCTTATACATGCTTACTTTGGCTTAAACGCACGCACTCACGCTTACACGCGTGCACACTGTCTTACTCCGGTTTACAGGCGCGCACACGTGCGCATACCCGCTCAGCAAGAAACTTTAGTGTTATCCACGGCATACACCTTAAATTTCTTGCCTTTACCTAGCCTACTTGTTGACACACCTCTTTCAATGATGTGTAAATGACAGCTGACACATGCCACTCTGCTCCAATGAGCTTCACTTCTTTCATACATACATCCTTCGTGATGTCACCTATCTTCTACACTGTTACTCCCCTTATCCTACCCCTACACTCCACTGACTGTGCTCATTTGTTATGTAAACTTGCGATTCACTATCCTAACCCTCATTTACATGGGATTGTCTACTAATGCTTGGTTACATCTCTTAGACTGATCTTCCCCCCTTAGCAACCTCTACTCGGTGGCCATGTTGTCTTCAGCCTGCCATTCACTTGCATTGTAAATTCATATTAGCATTAAAATCCACATTTGTGGATCTTCCTTATTGATTTTCTGGTTTTTAGAGCACAGCACATTTGCGCAGCGCTGCGCTATGCTTAAACCCCAGAGATCGGGATAAAAAAAGTTTTTTTTTTTTTATTTTGCATCACTTAACATTGCCAATGGCCATATTTTTGGCCATTGGCATGCTTCCTCATGTAAATGCATCCTTTTTTTGGAGCTGTCATGGCTCCGTTTTGCTATTTGCAGATCTGTAATCAGTTGTCAACTGAGTACATTTCTGCAAATAACACTACTCCTACTCGGACAGGTTCGGGTTTCCTGGATCACAAATTTACCTCATTTGTATAGCTTTTGCCTGCAATTGAGGTAATTTGCATATCCAAGCCCTGTCCGTGTAGGACTCGTTTTAGGAGCTCTGTTGCACGCCCCTACCGGCTGTTCCTGGATCACTCGGTGGACATTTTGGCTTCATAGAGTCTTACTTTACTCTTAAACTCCATGTAAGCCTTCATGAATCCGGCCAAAGCCTATGCAATGTTTTCTCCTGTGGGAGTCATATGCTCTAAATAGTGGGTCTTATGGTTGGTCCCTGAGTCTAGGTTACACGGAGGAGTATCTATAGGCTTTTTCACCTACTGGTTTCCCTTCTCTCACTGACAATGTGGTCTGTCAGAAGAATAACATTCCACCCACTGCCTCCATAAATCTATAAAGTACAGAAGCTCTTTCACTGTTATCATTTCATTTGTTAAATATGGAAAGAAAGCAACTGGGTGGAGTGCTTTTCCAAAACTGGTTTGTATTTCTACTTGAGTAATAGAATACAGTTTCTTATGATAATGAATGCATTCCACTTCTACTGCTTTGTTAGAAATATATTTATACATACACCACATTTCTTTCAGTTTTACCGTATTACCTGAGTTGAAGTGGAAGTTGCTCATAAACTGAATTTAGTCTCAACTATACTAGTAACTAATGCAGTGCTGGAAAGGGCAGACACCACAGAGAAATAATATTCTACTCATGCTAGAAGGTCTCCTCCTCATGAGAAGTCCATTATTTCCAAGTAACACCAGTCTTGGAAGTCATTACTGTGTTTAGGAGATGGGCCATCTGTTGTATTTGTTTTATGATAAGTATAAACATATGTTGTATATATTTTGACAAGTAAATTAATTGTTTTGGAAGAAGTATTTTACATCCAAAATATAAGTTATGCAAGCGTTTAACAATGTCTGCATGCAAAAGCACACACACACACACACACACACACACACACACACACACACACACACACACACACACACACACACACACACACACACACACACACACACACACACACACACACACACACACACACACACACACAGCCATTTATATCTATATCTATACCTATATCTATATCGATATCTATATCTACATATTCATCTATAGCAATATCTATATCTATACCTATGCCTATATCTCTCTATCATTACACATACATGCACACACACACGCACACACACACACACACACACACACACACACACACACACACACACACACACACACACACACACACACATACAAACACATGTGCACAGATGCAGAGACAAAATGTCTCACGCATAAACACTCAAATGTATATACAGACAGACAGATGCACACATACAATATATCCAACAATTTCAGCCAGTTTATTGAGTATGTACATTTTTGATGTTTTATTGTGAATAAATTAATAAAGGAATGCATAAATAAGTGCTTCAAATAAATATTTAAGTTGTTGCTGTCAGACACATACAATGCAAAACACAACAGCTCTCCTAAGACACATTTTTCTCTCTCACACGCACATACAAATACACACACACACACACACACACACACACACACACACACACACACACACACACACACACACACCCTGCTAACTATATATATATATATATATATATATATATATATATATATATATATTTGAAAACAGTTTTATTGATTTTGATTATAATGAAAAGAATCACATAGACATATATAAGCTACTTTTCATTATAGATTTACAAATTCATAACATATATTTAAAGCATTTAAATATGAATAAACGAATAACAAAGCAAACAAACAAGTATGTACAGACATCCAGTATTTATACATTAACATACACTATAACCTTCCTTTTGCAACTTGTTCTCATGAATGACAAGGAAAGTCAGTTACCTTTATGCAAAATGATCATTTTTTCCAACATATTTTGTAAGTTAATCCATAAATGATATTCATATGTCTTTCTAGAAGTTCTAGAGGTTATGGTTCTTATCTGTAAATGACTAACTTCTTTAATAAATTAGTAAACTCAGAGAATGTAGGAGGATGTTTTGAAATCCAATTTTTTGTTATGATCTTTCTAGCCACTGCCAATATAGTCCATAGTAATGAGTATTTGGTTTTCCTAACACATTGTGGAACAGTTGTATTAAATATGATTAATGACTTATTCAATATGAAGTTGTCTGAAAAAAGTGCTTGTAAAAAGTCATTTACTTTATTCCAAAATATATTTAAGGTTGGACAGTCAAAAACATATGTGCCCAGTTAATATCTACATTAGAGTTGCATCTATTACAGATGTTCTATTTTTTATTAATTTTATTTATTATTTGTGGTGTATAAAAGGATCTATTCATGAATCTCCATGTGTAAATCTTCCATTTCAGAGAAAATTATGTTTTCCCAGCTGATTGTAGCATATTAACCTTATCTTGCTCACTTGGGGAATTATGAGTAATTAAACTATAATAACTCCAGTGGTTATGTGTGCAATAAAATGTTTCTTCTCTTAAAAGTCTATAAATAAAGTAGAGACTACCTGAATATGTATGCTGGTGTAATAATGTTGATTGAAGAAATTGTAATAATATCCTGGTGTCATGTTTTCTAGTTGATGAAGCTAGTTTCAACTTATTATCCAGTATTTGAGTTCACTGTTTTTCAGTTGAGACATTTTGTTAATATCTGAGGTAACAAAAGTCTCTTGTGTATATGCTATAGGAAATAAAAAAGTAGTCCTTATATTTAACAAGTTTATATATAAAATTTCTAAAGTTAATTATAATATTATGTATGTAACTGGCAGTATGATTAGGATTAGTATGTATGATAAAATATTCTTTTATGATCCATATAAAAGGTGTGTTTATGAATTCTAGTTGATATGATGTTGGTCTCATTATAAGTTCCATGGCTGATACTTCCCATAAAGATTTCCATTTAGCTAACTAGGTTATATCTAAGAGCTGAGAAATTGATATGATTATAGCGGAAATTGAATAGAGATTTAGATCTGGGAAAGCTATTCCACCATTCTTCCAGCTGTTAGTATGTTGATTAATAGTAATTCTAGTTTTTTTTGTGACCAAAAGAATCTTAGTATTTAAGTGTTTAGTTTATTTATCAACCTTTTTGAGGGAAGAGTTTGAATGGATTGTATTATGTATAAGATTTTAGGTAGAATTATCATTTTTATAATAGTTAGTCTTTCTTCAGTAGTAAATATTATTGTATTCCATTTTGAAAATAATTCTTGGATATTTTGTAAATATTTGTTATAGTTTAATTGAATTATTGATTTAATGTCTTTGACAAGAATGATTCCAAGATATGTGATTTGATCTGCGTTAGCAATGTGATATGGATTATTTCCTATCATCCTTTTTTTAAATTTTTTTATTAGGATATATGGGTAGAATTTTTTTTTTATTGTCATTGAATGATAGACCGGGCATAATTTGAAACGTTTTAATTGATTCATAGAATGACATGAATGAGGAGTCATTTCTCTTTGTGGTGATAAGAACATCATCTGCAAACAGCTGGATTTTGGCTATATTGTCTTTATCCATTTTCAAACCCTCTATTTCTTTATTGTTTCTTATTTCATTTGCCCAGGGTTCCATGATCAAAGTAAATAGTAGAAGAGAGAGAGGACATCCTTGTTTGGTGCCTTTTGTAATAGATATTTTATTGGAAATATATGACCCTATTTTGATATATGCATAGGTTTCTTCATATAAATGTTTTAGAAAATTACTAAAATTATGTGAAAAATGTAAGCATTCCAAAAGAGTAAATAGATAGATCCAGTTAATAGAATCAAGGGCTGCATTAATATCAAGACTAATTAATGATAAGTTCCTTTTCTTCCTTTGTGAGAAGTTTATAATGGCTAGGGTTCATTTTATATTATCAAAAGTACTTCTGTTAGTTATAAATCCTGTCTGGTCTTCATCTATTAAGTGGGATAAGAATTTCTTCAATCTTTCTGAGAATATATTCATAAACATCTTATAATAGATATTCAGTAAAGATATTGGTCTGTATGAAGAACAGAATTTTGGGTCTTTATTTGATTTTAAAATAGGGGATATAAATTATATTTCCAGGATGGGGGTGTAATATTATCACTGGGCTGAATTATATACTTTGTGTGGTAAGGAAATAGCTATTTTGGGCATTATCTTATATATTTCAGGAATAATTCCATTGTTACCTGGAGCTTTGTTTAGTTTAAGCTTACTTACTTGACTTTGTATATCTGATAAAGTAATTTGTTTATCAATAACTTCAATTTGTTGTTTTAGTTTATTATATATATTCTTGTTAATATAATCTCTTATGTTATCTTGTGTTTGAATTTGTTGTGTTGATTGATTAATTTCATCAAAGTGACATCTAAACTCTTCTTATATATCTTGCATATTATGTACTTCTCTTTTCTTTTTTGCAGAATGTATTTCTTTAATATAATTATATTTATTTAATCTTTTGGTCTTATTCTTAAGGTTTGATAGATATTTAGGATTTACAGAATAAGCAAGAACCTATATTTTTCTGTGTTATCTTTGTTTCATGATGTAGGATAGATCTATATTCCTCATTTAGTTTGTATATCTCATCCCTTATATTCTTTGAAGACAAGTTGTCTTTATTATTTGTGTATAGTGAGTCCAGTTTATCCTGTATTATTCTTATATCTTTATCCCATATTTTCATCTTATTATGAAACCATTTGTTTATTTGTCCATACAAATATGCTTTTAGGATATTCCGAATAAATATATCATGTGTGTCTGATGCTGAGTTTATATTAATGAAGTTTTGTGTCTCTTCTGTTATGAATAATTGAAAATCCTTAAGTTGTGTGAGATATGCTGGAATCCTTTTAATTTGGACACTATGGGTGCTATTAATATTAAGTTCAAATATGATAGTATTATGGTCCGAGATTGGGCAGGATATAATTTTGTTATTGGTCAGGTTATTCATTATCTGTGTGGAAAGAAATATTCTATCAATTCTAGAATATGTTTTGTATCTATTAGAATAGAATGTGTATTGTAATGAGCTATGATCCACAAAATGATGTATGTCTTTGAGTAGGTATAAGTCTATGAAATGTATAAGTTGTTTAGCTTGTGCTGTAAATTTTCTTTTTCCTGAAGTGGTTGTATCTTTAGGGTCTAAGATACAGTTATAGTCACATGCCATAATGATATGTCCCTCAGATAGTGAAACTATTTGATTCAATATGTGTCTAATAGTATTAGTACCAATACCAGGTAACCAATAGTTGTTTATTAATGTATATAGTTTCTCACCCATTTCAATTACAGCCAAGCAAAGCAAACCTTTATTGTCTTGGTATGTTTTGATTATTCTGGGTAATGGTAATGTTTTGTTCCACAATATTGCTACACCTCTTTTTTTTCATACACTCTGAGCTTACTATATTTGTGTATTTATTTGTATCTAGAAATTTAATAGTATCTTTTGTTAAATGGGTTTCTTGTAAGAATACTATATTAGGTTTATGAAAAGCTAGATATTTAAACAAATTACTTCTTTTATACGGATTGTTCAAACCATTTATGTTAAGTGACATACCTTTCAACATAGTCATATTATGTAATTGTACCTAAAAGATGTGTTAGTAACATATTAATATCATATGTATAATGTGAAAATTTCCGCAAAGTAGTGAATTTGTTCCTGGTAAAAATATTAAATCTCATGTCTTTAGGAAAAAAAATGTATTCCTTGAGCTTTATTCTCTACATTTTCTGTAAAAAAGCTACTCTGGATGTCAAAACTCTTTTTAAAAAAAATGATTACATACACTAGATAAAAACAAACACCCCAATGTTCCCCATCTGGAGTTATAACCTCCTAACCCCAATGACATCTGTCACTGAGATCACCCCCTAAACTGTAACAACAGAGTACAAACTCCACTAATAACATACTTTATATAATTTAAGTTAGAAACATTAAGATAACCAAATTCTAATGAAATCATTAATTGTCCTAATATAGTGTTATCTGGAAGGTTTATACGGTCATAGATATCATATCTAATAAGAAACCTATGTAACCTAATAGATTCAAGATATGATTTACATTCCAAAATAAGGAAAATGTGTAACAGATTATTTAAAAGGACTAAGTAATTTAACCCACTGCCTTACTATTAGCATAGATAACAGAAGTTGTGTGTATAAACAACATTTTTATTAGGTTATCAGATATAATACGTTATCCAGGACACAATGTTATTGTTCAAACCATGGTTTGTTTAAATGTAATTCTATTTTGTATTACCATGTTTGTAACTCTTGTTATATCTCTTCCCTTTATTTAACATATATACATGAACACGAGAGGGAAGAGAGAGAGAAAAGAGAGAGAGAAAAAAAAAAAGTAAAACAAGGCTAACGTAGTTAGGATCCCGTGTAAATAGTTATATTTAGAATGACTATTTAGAAGACGTAGGTGTAATTATAAACAGTATGTCATTTAAATAAACATTGCATCACCCCCAAATGGGATGTATTCACTATAAACATGTGCATATACAACCACTTTCACTAGTGGCAGGATAAGATATCTATTTGCAAAGTTTTTTTTTAGTATACCACTTTTGTTATTCAGTTCTTTGCTATGCAAACAAACATACTGAAATGATATGCATAACCTAACTTATGACACTTAAATATAAAGATTGCACACATTTGTGAAGATATTAACTTTGAGTATGGTAACCATAATCATAGTATGCAGTGATACTTCAAAGAAAGATGAGGGAGAGACAAATATATTTTATACATATACATATATACATACATATACACACACACACATATATATATATATATATATATATATATATATATATATATATATATACACACACACACACACACACACACACACACACACACACACACATACATACAAATATATATATATATATATATACACACACACACACACACACACACACACACACACACACACACACACACTCACACATTAATGTTGCCATCAGTATTTACACTTGTAGGGTCTATGAATAAAGCACATAGATATTTACAGTTTAATATTCACACAGTTCTCTCATACCATCTCCTCTCACCTTTTTTCTTTTTACATTGTCTTCCTTTATCTGTTCTGTAACCCTTTCTTCAAGTCACAAAAGTTGAAGATATTATGTTATTGTAATATGTAATCTTGTCATTGACTATATAAATGATCGTTTTAAGTAAATAACAGTTGATTTAAATCAAAAAAAGACTGTTAAACCAAGCTACAGTCAAAATACAGTTCTGCACTTCCTGGAAATGTTTGTCGCATGGTGATGATGTCATCCAGCTGCTTCACATCGTCGAGGGAGTTCAGAGAGAGAAGAGATAATTCTACAAACTGTAGAAAGTTTTCCAAATTAATAATTAGCTAATGAGAGCACTGCATGAGGTAAGGAGAATGTTCAAAGTTGTCTCCCTTATTTTCTCGGTGGGAAACAGTTGAGTTTCAGTAAAAAAAAGTTTTATACATGTAAATCAGCATATATCTGTTTCCCATCCTAAAAACTGCAAAACTGTCATAAAAAAAAAGTTTTCAAACAAAGCATGAAAGTAATGTAACTTTTCCTACTGCTCTATTTTGTCATTTAAAAGCACTATGTTTATTTTTAACTATATATATTCCCTAGAGTTTAGATTAATATATAAACAATAAGCCTTGTAATAGAAACACATATAACATCTTTGAGCTTTTCAGAGCTAATGTATGCATTGGCATTTAAACCCACAGATACTACACTACCTTCCCAACATTTACCTATCCTGAACAAATGTATATCATGTACATATTTAATAATTACATTGTGAATTCTTGTTCTACTCTGAGGGTGTAACACAGTTTATGCTCAGTGCTGACCAGTACTGTATGATTAGAAGTGAGATGGAAACTGTTATATGAATGTTATTCTCTATGACTTAAAGTGCAATTAGAAGAGAGAAGAAGGCTTTGAGTATGTTATGTATTGTTATTACTTTGAGTTTAGAGAGACTTATGTATACTATGCTATATATACAAGAAATTATATGTATATAAAAGAAAATGTTTTTCTTTTCTTTCCTTCCCCTCCATCCCTCCTTACTTTATATTTTCCAATGTATCCCTTCATTTTATCTTAAATAGAATATTAAATATTTATAACTGTATATATTATAGCTGTGTGAAATTAGAGTGTAATATACAGCTAAGTAGTCTCCTATACTATGAAGCAGAAACTGAGGCAATGCATTTTATATGGTATGCTTACTTATATAAAATGAATACTTAAAGTGTTAATTATAAATATATTGATGGTATATTAAGTATGTTATATTACACCAAATTAAGTTATGAGTGAAACATTATATATATATGCAACATATGAAAAGCAGTGTAAATCTTACCTTGCATTAATAACATATCAAAATAGACTTGTTACTAAAAGCATAGTCTTCAATAATAGTTTGTTTTATAAATAGTCTGTATTTCTCATTTATTCTTTAGTCTCTTTTGTTTTTCAGTAGATTTCTATGAAGTTTTAGGAGCCATTCTTTTAAGGGAGGGGTTAGCCCACTCCATCTCTTCTATTTTTTCCAGTAATTTGTGGTTTTTAACATATGTCACAGCAGAATCAAGATCCTCAAACAATGAAGGTCCATCAGGAAGAAAAATCTTCAGCCTTGCTGGAAACAAGAGGTGAGTCTTAATCTGTACCTTTTTCAGTTTTTTAATTAGAGGTAAAAAAAAAACTTTATTTTGGTAATTACCATTGTTGAATAGTCATTATCGAAGCAAATGATAGAGTCATTGTATTTTAAAGGTGATTTTGACCAAGCTGTTTTTAGAATTAAGTCTTTATCTGAAGATGATAGGAATTTTACTATGACAGATCAAGGTTGTTTCTTGTTGGTACTATTTCCTGATGTGAGAGACTGATGTGCTCTCTCTATACCAAAAGATAAAGCCTCTGGTAGCTCTAGAAATGTTGGCAGCCATGAGTTAAGGAAACTTGACATATCGTTCCCTTCTATATTTTCCTGAAGACCAAAAATCCTTATATTATTCCGGTGTGATCTATTTAGTAGATCATCCAGTTTATATCGTAATGAAGTATTTTGTTTAAGCAAAAATTCTATGTTGTTTTCATTTTCTAGCAATCTTCCATCAAAGTATGTTAATGATTCTTCAATACTAGTAATTTGAATGTTTTGCTGTTTTAAATCCTTATGAAGCATATCCATTTGCTTGGTAGTTTTTTTCTTTAAAGTTGTCTGTTTTACAGTCAATTATATCAATCTTAGTTGTGAGGTCTTGAATAGTTGTTATTAAAGTCTGTAGTGCCTTTTTTATACTGGAATCCTGGTCGTTTGCCTTAGTATAACTCATGTTGAAAATCTCACAGAAGTGAAGTATTTGTTCAGATGAAGGTTTTGACTGGAAATTATAACCAATTTTGATTTATAAGGAGATATTCCTGAAGAGAATGTTGAATATTATCAAATTCTGCAAAAATAAATCCACTTTTTCTTGATATGAAACACATTTCCAGTGAAAAAATATTTTCCTTAGTGGAGCTTGTGAAATCTGCTGCTATGCCATGACCATGCTAGCCACACCCCCAACTATATTTTTAAGAACTGTAGTTAGTAAGGGCAATGGAAAAGAGCTTCAGTTAAGGATTTCAGCCACGTTGCTCAGATATCATGTTGGAAGAGATGCTCTTCTAACTGAGCTCTACCTATACATTAAATCCCACCAATGAAATGATGAGTGTTTAGTTGTATTACTGATTCTCCAAGTTCATTTCATAAAATAATATTTCACATTCTAGATGCATACTATTACTAGTAGTATGGTTTTCAGAGGTTATAGGAATTCCAAGTTTAACAGTAATAGCATCATCACTACAAACTCTAGTTAGATGTCTCTTTTTTCCTTATTTAAATAGAATTTATCTACAGCTGTTCTTTGGTACTTGGTATCAATATTTGATATAGGCTTTACTACAGACAGACTGCCGAGATTTATAGTGCTCCATGGCATAGCAATCCTTTTGGTAGCATAACAAAACCTTCAAAGGCTTTATGGTCAGTGTGTCACACCCATTTTCTTAAACAGTAGCTAAAGATCTTTTGAGTTTATCAATTGTTTTAATTTCTATAATTTTATTCATATTATATTGGTCTTATGAATCTGGCCATAAATTAATAATCTTCTTTAACTTATATAACTGACTTTGCTGTTTTATTACATGGCTCCATGATGTAATTGCTAGCACTCTGCATTATAAATCCAGTGATTTCAGTTTAGATCTCAGTAGTACCTTACTACTTTCTAGTGGTTATCCACCTGACTCTGAAGTAGATGAATGTGAGTTTGAAACCTGCAGGCCCAAACTATATTTTTTTACTAGATTCGTCCTTAAGATAAGGCAACATGATGCATTATCTTCCTTCAAAGGGGGCCTAGGTAATTGGTTGGGTATTCATAATTCACCCTAGATGTGACTGCCCTAACCCTCCTTGAGAAGAGAGGTACAGTCTAGGGTGGGAACCAGCAAAATGTAATGGTTGCAACAAAAAAACTGTAGCCTTGAGCTTCTTACGAGCCTATGATTCCTATTATTATGAGAAAATGTCCTGCAAGAAAATTTTGATTTTATGTCTCAGAGGTAATACTGGCTCTGGCATTATAATCGAAAGCAGAAAGGAACTGGTAAAAAGAAAGTACCAGTGCAGCCCAAAGTCAAATACACAATGATTTTAATCATCCATGGTCTAAAACAACATCTTCTGTAACTGACTAAGCGCTTTCACCCAACCAAGGGCATCTTCAGAGTCAGTTAATTCATAATTACAGATCATATTTAAAGAAATTTGTAACCTGACAATAACCAATAAGACATAAGCATCAATTAAATAATTAACGTCGATAATTATTCACTTAATTCGCCACATATTAACCCTTCACAGTAATGCCACACTGTGTTATAATGTATCTTATTGCAAAATATATCATTATGTAAAATATTCACAAATTTACACATTAAAAAAACTGTTATGTATTAAATGTTATGATTGTAAAACAGCTAAATAGATGGATAGATAAACTACTATCCCATTGTATTTTTTAAGATTTTAGAATTTTATATCAACAAAGCCTTTTGTTTTAAAATACAGGCTAAGGAGACAACATCATTGATGCCAGGCTTTGTTCTGGCATCCAATCTGACTTGCCATAAGCACTCCTTTACTTCTAACATATTCTAATAATCACCCCCAAAATCTCTTGTGTAAATCTTGTCTATAACAAAAAATATAAATTTATTAAAATTTACACATCTTTGACGATGAATAAATAGGGAATTTGTTGGTTTTTTGTTCTTTATATCTCTTATATGTTCAAGTATTCTTTGTCTCAATTTTCTAGTTGTCATTCCTATATAGAATGCAGGGCAGGATAAGCAGGTTGCCACATAAACAACCATACCAGTGTTACAATTACAGTAACCTGGGCTTGCTATTGTTCCTTTGTAGTTCCCAATTGTAACGTAAGGGCCATTGTTAATGAACTTACATGCCCTGCATTTACCACACTTAGCCATCTTGGCTGGTCTCATACTAGTGGGTTTTTGTTTCCTTTCCAACAACTCCTTGATGTTTGTACCTCTACTATTAATAAATCTAGGGGACACCCCTATTATTTTAGTAATATCTTCAGAAAATATGCTAAACCAACCTGTTTCAATAATTTCCTTATAATTTCCAGAATTTTCATTGTAAGGTAGTATTAAACCTACATGAGAATTATTAATTGTGTGCCTTTCCTTGGGAATGTTGACCTTTCCAAAGTTAGTATCAGACAAAATAGGTTTAAAATCTACACTTCTTCTAAGTAATATTTCATTCTTGGTCAGTATTAGCAAATCTTTGGGGTATCCCCTCTCTAAGAACATATCAGTAAGTGTATTTAGTTTACTCCTTTACTTCTAACATATTCTGCAACACTGGTATGGTTGTTTATGTGGCAACCTGCTTATCCTGCCCTGCATTCTATATAGGAATGACAACTAGAAAATTGAGACAAAGAATACTTGAACATATAAGAGATATAAAGAACAAAAAAACAACAAATTCCCTATTTATTCATAGTCAAAGATGTGTAAGTTTTAACAAATTTATATTTTTTGTTATAGACAAGATTTACACAAGAGATTTTGGGGGTGATAATCAGAATATATTAGAAGTAAAGGAGTGCTTATGGCAAGTCAGATTGGATGCCAGAACAAAGCCTGGCATCAATGATGTCTCCTTAGCCTGTATTTTAAAACAAAAGGCTTTGCTGATATAAAATTCTAAAATCTTAAAAAACACAATGGGATAGTAGTTTATCTATCCATCTATTTATCTGTTTTACAATCATAACATTTAATACATAATAACAGTTTTTTAATGTGTAAATTTGTGAATATTTTACATAATGATATATTTTGCAATATGATACATTATAACACAGTGTGGCATTACTGTGAAGGGTTAATATGTGGTGAATTAAGTGAATAATTATCGACGGTAATTATTTAATTGATGCTTATGTCTTATTGGTTATTGTCAGGTTACAAATTTCTTTAAATATGATCTGTAATTATGAATTAACTGACTCTGAAGATGCCCTTGGTTGGGTGAAAGCGCTTAGTCAGTTACAGAAGATGTTGTTTTAGACTTGGATGATTAAAGTCATTGTGTATTTTACTTTGGGCTGCATTGGTAATTTCTTTTTACTGGCTCTGGCATGTAAAACCTGTTTGACTTTATCATTGTCTATATAATTAGTTCATAGGTTCATAGATACCTACTAGTCTATTAATTTGTGAAGATCTTAAGAAGTCTAGATTCTATCCCTCTTTCTTTGCTGAAATCGCTCCCATATTAGCCTAGTTTCTATCTCTCTTTGCTGAAATAACTCCCACATAGACACAGTGACCAGTTTATAGGTTCATAGGTTCGTACTAGGCTATCTGCCCTAGGGCATTTATAAGCCTAGCCAAAGTGTGTGTGGCTTTCACCACCCCTTAGGATGAGAATACTACACCCTTTTAGGGTTTAGTTTACTGTGCCTCTGTCTAGTAGTGACACAGAGATGATCCCCGGGGTAAACCAATGATCTCCCATCCACTCGTCAAGATTTCTCTTGAATAGAATCAGTGAGGGGCTCTGCCTAACATGGACTGGGATTCTATTCCAGAGTGTAGGGAGCCTCTGGATTATGAATCTGTCCCTCCAGCATGTCCTATTTATTTCTGTGTTGAGGTTTAAGTCTCTTGCTCTCGTGGCTCTGATGGATTTGGATTTTCTGAGGTGGAGCATGTCCATTAATTCCGGATTGGACATGGCCTTGTACGTCAGGCACAGATCACCTCTGAGTAGGCGGTATGTGACTGAATAGAGCTGGAGTTTTTTCAGTCGGGCAGCATATGACATATGTTTAAGAGCCTTTATCCTCTTGGTGAGGAACTTTTGGGGTCTTTCCAACTGCTGCAGGTGACGGGTGAGATACATCCCAAATGGGGCATTGTACTCAATCATTGGCCTGATAAGAGAAGAGCACAGGGGCACAATGACCTCTCTTGAGCTAGATGTGAAACCCTTCATGATAATGTGGGCAATATAGAAGGTCTTCCTAACCACTTTGGCAATGTGAGTGTCAAATGAGAGGTTACTGTCAACCTGGGTCCCTAGGTCCCTGATTACCTCTTCCGTACTTAATGGATTACCACCTTTGTGGTAATTTGTGGGTACCTTGTTTTTCCCAAAGGGTATGACTATACATTTTTGGCGTTCAGCTTAAGGCCATGGCTCTGGCACCAATTATCCATTTCTATGAGGCCTCTCTGAAGGATGTTTGTGTCCGCTGGAGTATCAATTATGGCGCCCAGTTTGCAGTCATCTGCGAACTTTGTCAGCCACAATCCTCCTATGTTTGCCTGTACCTCGTAAAAATAAATGCCGAACAAGAGGGGTCCCAGGACTGAGCCCTGTGGGACACCGTTTGTGACTGGCTTAGAGTCTGACATAGCTCCAGCAACTCTGACCCTGTGGGTTCTGTCCTTGAGCCAGTTTGCAACCCATCTTGTGACATATGGGTTTACATTTAAGCTGGTGAGTTTGTCTATGATGCCCGAGTGGGGTATTGTGTCAAAGGCTTTTGCAAGATCAAGGTAGGCTGTGTGAACTGCCTTGCCCTCATCAATGGCCTTAGTGACTGTTTCAAAAAAGTCGACCAAGTTCAAAAGGCAGGATCTGCCCTTGACAAAGCCAAATTGGGTAGGATCCAATGTCTGTAGGTCCCCAATGTCTTTGTTTATGAGTTCCATAATGATCCTCTCCATAGCTTTGCAGACCAGGCTCGTCAAGCTTATGGGGTGGTAATTTCCAGGGTCCGTAGAACCACCGCCTTTGTGAAGTGGGACCACTGTTGCCGTACGCCACTCTTTGGGTACGTATCCTGTAGTAAGGCTAAGATTAAATAGTAGCCTTATGTGTGGGTTTAGTTCCTCTTGGAGTTCTTGTAGCACACAGCCCGGGACACCGTCTGGTCCCATTGATGCTGTGTTTTTAGCTTTAGAGAGGGCGGCTCTCACCCGGGAATCTGAGATGTTAGGAAGGCTACACTCTGCTGGGATAGTTTTTACTCCTTTTGGGGGGGGGGGGGGAGGAGAAATTTGCACTGAACCTGTCTGCCAGAATGTTGGCAATGTCAGTGGGTTCAGTGTATTTTGTGTCATTTTGGACTAACTGAGCATATCTGGGAGTTTCCACCCAGGGAAATGAAGCAGTTGAGGCAACAACACAAGTCTTTTTAAACACAATGCAGTTTATTTCTTATAAAAGAAAATAAGACGTTCTTTTAAGCTGGAGAACATTTTTTGTGGTTTAATAAGTGCATTATTTAACTCAGCATTATTCTGCTGGAAATAAATGTCTGTCTGTAGGTTTCTCTGGATTCCTCTGCCAGAGCAATTTCCAGTTTCTCCTTTCAGATCTTTCTTCTCTGTGGCTGATTTTCTCTTCCAGAACTGCTACTCTGGACAGCAATATCCTTTGTCAAAAAAAAGCAAGCAGCATCTAAGCTTCTGTCAGACAACTATTTATATTTCACTCAATAGCTCATTAAACAAACCTGCTCTGACTTGTAGAGCCAAGTATCCTTCTGTTTTTAAAGAACCAGGTATAACTTGACGGAAACATTTTCTTTATATAATCATCACTCTGTTAACATTTGCAATAGAATCTTTAGGACACTGCTGTAAGCATTAATTATGGAACTATTTATTCAGTTTTGATTCCCTTGTCCTATTCCAAATAGTAAGAACTGCCACACTATACAAATATACATATACATGGACAGAAATGAAAGTAACTTTGCTATAAATATAGATAAAATGTACATGTACAGGCCTAAAGCAGATGCCCTATGCTGACCGCCTTAAAAACTCCAGCTATACTCTGTCGCATATCGTCTGCTCAGAGGCGATCTTTGCTTAACATACAAGGGCATGTCAAACCCAGAGCTGTTGGACATACTACACTTAAAGAAATCCCAATCCCTCAGAGCCACATGCTCCAGGAATCTAAACCTTATCATCACAATAAACAAAACATGCTGGAGGGATAGGTTCCTGACCCAGAGACTCCCCAAACTCTGGAATAGATTGCCCATACATGTCAAGCAGAGTGCCTCTTTGGTCCTCTTCAAAAGGAACCTTGACGATTGGATGAGAGAAAGGAAATTCACCCCAGGGATCACTTCAGTTGCCCTGCTAGACAGGGGTCCAGGGAAGTAAATAGTGTGGGAAGAAATAGGGCTGATAGCCTAGTACCAACCTATGAACCTATGAACCTATTACTGCAGGAGATTGTACACAGTGTCAAAGCTTACATGTAATTAAAATAAAATAGTTGAAATTAATGTACACTGACGTAATAACAGAACATTGCTAACTCTTTATGTAAAGTGGCACTATACAACTGAGGGCTGGGGTTTGTGGTTTCTTTACATAAAGCTAGGTCTTAAAAAGGAGTCAGGTAATCATGGGCCACAAGTTTCACTTCCATGACAAGGAAAATTATGACTCCAACTATCTGAACTTCAATATTGACATAAACATAACATGCTGCAGAGACAGCTATGTGTCCCAAAGGATCCCCGCACTATGGAATAGGCTCCCAGTTCATGTAAAACAGAGTTCTTCCCTGACTCTATTCAAACAAAACCTGGACAACTGGATAGGAAATTGTAAATTTAACCCACGCACTGGCCCCATGTCCCTTATGGAAAAAGGCTGCCAATAAGAAAAGTATTATCTTAACTAACAATCACCTACAAATTCTGAATTATCTCCCTACTAACATGTCCTCCTTATAGACATCCATGATGCTTAGGACCCAAATTATTTTGGATGCACTTTTAGGCTTGTAAAGGCCCTTGTAATCATTAGCCTAGTAACCCTCTATGAACCCATGAACCTTTGAAATTATACAGTGTGACAGTCTGTTAAAATAACCTGAACGCTAATTCTCTGGCTAACAACTGACTTCCTATTTGATTCTGGTCAATATATGGATCCATAATGAAAAGAACAAGTGAGCCACAGTGGTTGTAGTGTCTTAACTTCAATAAGACATATAACAGTATATCTAACAAGTAAAAAAGCTAAAACATACAGGAGTGAGCACAATATGATGCAGTGCATTAGATAAGTACAGATGTGCAAGAAAACTTACTTTGCAGTAGATTTTTGAATGATCACTGCTGCAGTAGCCTTTGCTATATGGGTTATTTCATGCTTATGGATATAACATCCAGCCAGCTTCCAAAGCTTCAGGGGAACCTTCCATGTGCCCAAACCATCAGTCAGCTTAAGCTGACTAAAAAGACAAGTTTGGGTGCCAAACCCTTCAGAGTTTTCATGCCAACAGAGGGAGGCTGAGCCCAGCAAGGGTGATGCTAAGAACAACAAAAAATAAATGTCTACACCCTGGAATAAACAACACAGTAAAAGAACAATGGGGTGGAGGGTGGTGTTATTGCAGCAGTGATCATTCGAACATCTACTGTCATGATAAGTTTACTTACTCAATTGTACTATGTTCTTCATATTCCTCACAGCTGCAGTAGTCTTAGCTGTATCTGCAAATTACCCTAGCTTACTACATTTGGGAGATGGAATGGGACAGGTCTAGAAGGCCCTGGAGAATGGTACTAGCAAAGGCTGATCTAGATCTTGAGAAGGAATTAAGCTTATAATGCTTTTACAAAACTATGTGCCGCAGACCAAGTGGCAGATTCTAGAATACTTCTAGAATTCAACCCTTTCCAAAAGACTATAGATGAAGTCATGGCACAGGTAGTGTGGGCTTTGAACCTACCTGGAATAGTTTTGCTGTGGTGACTATAACAAAAGATAATAGCCTTAGACAACCATTTGGAAATAATCTGTTTTGACACAGGTTGTCCCTTTTTCTTACCTTCATAGAAAATGAACAATTGATCTAAAGATCTGAAAGATTTAGTTCTGTCAAGCTGAGTTGTCTCTGGGCATCCAAGGTATTGGATATCATTTATCCTCGTTTTTAAGTTCAGGAAAGAAAACAAGGAGATGGATACTTTAGAGTTCAGAACAATCAGTAAAACTGTTTCTATACTAAGAACGGCATGTCAACTAGGTTAGTTACTTCAGACAGAGCAAGTGTTAACCTCTCTATCACAAAATTGAGATCCAAAGGAGGAGAAACCATGTTTTCCTGGAGGCCTCTTATGGAAAACTCCTTTCTAAAGTATTTTGACATGAGAATGCATTGAAAGATGAGGATCCATGAGCAAACATGCTGAAATGGCTGATAAATGAACCTGATGGAGGAGTAAAAATGGCCATAGGATAGTAACTCACATAAATATTGTAAAACCAGAGAACAGCTAGCTCTGAATGGGTGCTGGTTATCTTGTTGGCACCAACTTGAAAACCTTTTCCATTTACTTATATACGATTTTGTATTATCAGGCTTTCTTCCCTCCATAAGGACCTGCTGCAGGTCCTCAGTAAACAAGAGCCTAAAGGGAATTGAGACCCTATCATCTAGGCAAACAACTGAAGTTGACAGAGGTCAGGTGTATCAAACACCCCCTGTTCTTGTGTGAGTAGATCCAGCCCATGAGGAAGCTTATGGTAATTGCCTCTGGCCATTCCAAAACAAGGGTGAACCATGGTTGCCTGGACCAGAAGGGAGACATCACAATGATCTTAAAGGATTCCTTCTCAATCTCCATAAGTAGCCTGGATATCAGTGGAAATAGTGGTCAATGAAAATAAAATAAAAGGTAACTGTTTTCCAGGACTGCTTGCATGGAGTCCTGGAGAAGAATTTTGCCAGCTGATTGTTCAGAGAGGAGACAAATAGGTCTACTTAAGGAGCTAGCCACAGATAAATCAACTCTTGGAAGACCCGCTGATCTAGTTTCTATTCATGGGGGTTTGTCCTTGTCCTGCTCAGCTTGTCTGCCACATAATTTTGCTCTAACAGAATGTAGGATGCCTATAGAGTGAGATTGTGTTATGAAGCTGTATCACAAGTTAACATGGCTTGTCTGTAAAAGGGGTATGACTCATTTCCCACTTGCTTGTTGATGTACCACATGACTTTGGTAAATGTCTGTAACAACTTATAGAGGTCCATGTGACCAAATATGATTCATAAAGTTGCATGCCGTGATCAGGGCAAGCATCTCTTTTATATTTATGTGTTTGCATCAGTTCTGGGTGTCCAGCACATCTTGCACTTTTATCCCTCCTGAAACTGCTCCCCAAGCAAAGTCCAAGGTGACGGTTTTGACTGACTGCTTTGAAGAAGGGAGAGAGATATTTGCTGTCTCCATCAAGTAATTTATTTTCTGACAAACCCTTTAAAAAGGCCAAGGATGTTGGTGATGGAACCAAAGATACTTCAAATACTATTGTATCTTTTTCATGTGGAGTCTTGTCAGGGGTATCCAGTAGATCTAAATGAAGATCTATTTTTTTTTTCTTTTTTGTGGAAGAAAAACTCTTTGAGCTGAGGTATCTGACACCCCAGGAACACAATTCCATGTGATGGAATCAAAAAAGACTTTTCAATGTTCTCTTAGAATACCATTTTTTGTAAGAAATCTGTCACCCAAGTGAGAGATTCCTGACACTTAGAAAAAGACTCTGTAAAGATAAACAAGTCACGTGTATAAAAAATTAGGATATTCTATAGCCTGCAATGAGCTATAACTGGAACCAGACACTTTGTGAGCACTTTTGGTGTAGTGGATACTCCAAAGGGTAAGGCAGAGAACTGATAATGTGATCTGGACACACAAAACCTTAAGAAACACCTGATGTCTGGATGAATAAGGATGTGATGATAAGCATCTTTTACATCTAGTGTTAAGAAATCTGACTGAGGAAGAAGAGGCTGCAGGTTGTGAAGTGACATCATTTTGAATTTGGGTACTATCACAAACAGGTCTGGGAAAGAAAGATACAGAACTAGCCTCCAAGCACTTTTATTTTCTGACACTAAAAACATCTTTGAATAAAAACTTTTCCTCACCTGGGAAGGAGGAACTGGTTCTATCACTCCCTTAGACAACTTGTGATGAGGAACAAGTGAAAATAAAACAGTCTGGTCTGTAGAATATAGCAATAACCCACACCTGGCTGTGGGTAATGCGGGATTTACCCACGGTTGGCGTGGTTTGGTCCCGAGGGCAAAGCCCGAGTGACCAAACAAAGACAACCGTGGGTAAATCCCGCATTACCCACACCCAGAAGTGGGTTATTGCTATTATACTATGACATTTTTTAAGAAAAGAAATAATTACTTTTCTTAAATAATGGCATTGTATAATGCCTCTTTGCTGCCCTTCCACAGCTGTCTGGTATCCGCGGCAGTTCTGATGTACTCGCGATGCCCTCGCAGTACATCAGAGTTGTGGCCAAAAGCAACGGAGAAAGCAAGATCTCCGTTGCTTTTTACTGTTTCGCTATGTTAAATGGGTTTAACATAGCGAGGCAGCCTTAAAATAAGCAACGGACATCTCTGTTGCTTATTTTAAAGCTGTCTCGCTATGTTAAATGGGTTTAACATAGCGAGACTTTAAAATAAGCAACGGACATCTCCATTGCTTATTTTAAAGCTGTCTCGCTATGTTAAACCCATTTAACATAGCGAAATAGTAAAAAGCAATGGAGATCTTGCTTTCTCCGTTGCTTTTAAACCTGTCTGCTATGTTAAATGGGTTTAACATAACGAGACAGCTTTAAAATAAGCAACGGACATCTCCGTTGCTTATTTTAAAGCTGTCTCGCTATGTTAAACCCATTCAACATAGCGAGACAGGTTTAAAAAAAAGCAACGGAGAAAGCAAGATCTCCGTTGCTTTTTACATACTGTGTCGCTATGTTAAAGGAGTTTAACATAGCAAGACAGTTTTAAAAAAATCAACGGAGATCTCTGTTGCTTTTTTTAAACCTGTGTCGCTGTGTTAAACTCCTTTAACATAGCGAGACAGTGTTTTAAAAGAGACTTATACTAATGGAAAAAGTCCGGGCGACCGGACCTTTTTCCATTAGTATAAGTCGATTTACAACATGCACGCTGGCCAATCAGCGTGCACATTTTGGAATATTAATGGGGGGTCATGGTATAATAAGGAATTACCCCTCTGGAAAGAAAGAATTTTGTCATACTGCCATTTGTAACACCAATGAATGATCTTAAAACTCATTTGTCTGAAACTATCTGTTGCAAAAGAAAAAAGTGGAGATTTAAACTTTCTGGAAGGGAAATGGGGCTGCCAGGGTGGGAATGGGGAGGGGAACAAGGTCTCTTAAATAGTCACTCTTAGTCATTCTAACTTGTCAGCCTATTCTTGGTATTTGGAACTCACTTGCCTTTTCTTCCTAACATTTGTTTACCTGCATTTTGTTGAAACTATTTATTTTGCTTTTTTACCAAAACTGAGTGGGGGTTAGAGAATCCGTTTAAAAATCTGGAATAGCAGTGCTGAAAATTCCTTGAAATTCCCTGAATCAGCTTCCCCTTTCATCACACATTTTGATCTTTTCTGAATTAGAGGGGCCAAAAATTAAGTATATATGCAAAGGAGAATTTAAAGCCTCATTTTAACATCATCTTGGAGGTTCTGAGAATGCAGCCTAGCAAACCTTCTGAAAACAGTACCAGTGTCCAGAGCCCTGGAAGAAATATCAAAGGAGTTGTACACATACTCTTTAAACAAGTAGGAACTTGTTCAACTGAAGAAACAAAATTATTTAAAACAGATTTTTCCTTACAAAATAAACTGCAGACAAAATACTCCTCATACTTTCACAATAAGACATAACACACTTTAACATGAGCCTGACAATTCAACATTTTGAAAATCAAAGTTGCAGAGGTATACAATTTTCCCATAATTATCAATAATTTTCCCACCCTTATCAGAAAGAGTAGGATTGCAATTAACTAAACACTTAGCAATGGTAGTATTAACTAAAACTATAGCTGCTCTGTCAGGATTGTAAAGAACTTCTAAAAACTTAAAAGATTGAAGAACGTTGTATATCGTATCTGCCTTTTTAGGGGCAGCTGGCTGACTATCAGGCAAATTGGGCTACTAGCCCAGCCAGACCTCCCCGGTAAACAAATGTCAAATAAATAAGAATAAAATTGCAGGTAGTAACATATACATACATCTTCCAAAGCTAGAGGACTAGAGAAATTGGTGAAGGTTCTGGAAATTTCTTTTGTAACGTCTGACACCATTTTCTGTGAGACGGAGATACCTCAGTATTCTCCCACTGAAATTACTGGCATATTCTGCAAATAGTCTCAGACAAAGAGAAACCTCCACAGGTGGAATCAAAAACTGAGCTCTCCTCTGAGTTTGAATCAGAAATCCGAGGAAAAAAACTATATCTTTCTCTTCATCTTCTTGTCCAGATTCAGAATTTTGAATCTCTTCAGGAAAATAAGTATCCCTCTTTCTTTTACCAGAAACTAATATATAAGTAGGATCAATTGCCTTAATTAAACCCTGAGCCAGACCCAGTAACCTACTCTTGTCTGAGGAAATTTGAGGAAGTGTAGATATGTTTAATTTTCTGTTTCTTTTTGAAAGCAAAAATGGGGCCAATAGTGTTATTAATGACAACAGCAGCTTCCCCAAGGAATAGCACAACATTCTGACAAAACAGGGACACCTTCCCTGATTTCTCTTGCAGACCTGACAAGAGTGTCTCTCTTTTGCCAATGAGGGGACCACAACAGCCTCAGAGTAAATAGATAACCCCTGATCCATAGTGGCTCTAGGTGCTATACCTGAGGGATCTGTGTAAAAGATGAGTCTGATTTACATCAAACTGACACAGCAGGACCAACCATGAAGTTAGCAGTTTTTTTTTCATGGTCAAGCTGAAAATGGTGCCTCTTTTCTATGGAAAATAAGCAGCAAAAGCTGGTAAAACTTAAAAGTCTTCAAGTGTCACTTTTTCACATAAAAATACAGTAGAAAGTACATTAACACTTTACCAACCCACAAAAATAAAACAGTTTCCACAGAAAAAAATTGTTTTCAATTACTTTAACTAACTTTTAAACTGACAGGAAAAGAGTGCTGTCTTTAAAGTGCAATACAGTCTCATGACAGTCACAAACTCTTAGCTTTAAAATAACTTTCCTAAGCATGAAATTATTAATAAACAAATATTTTTATTAATTGATGGCTTTCCCCCAAAGGGAACTTTTCTGCCCAGCAAAGGAACAGCACAAGTAACACTTGATCCTTGAAAGCCTCAGAGGAACATACTCTTTAGAGACAGAAAAGCTCTAAAGGATTAGCACTGAAACATGTCTTTTTCGTCAGCTCAGCTTGAGCTGACTGATACTTTGGGTGTGTGAAAGGTGACGTAAAGCTTTGGAAGCTGGCCATGGGTTATATTCTATACAGGATATAACCCATATAGCTAAGGCTACGGGAGCAGTGATCATTATGATGAACATCTGTTTTTCTGATCAGAAGCAGGGTGCAGTGTACATTTTTAGAAGTGTGATAGCAAGTAGTAAAATTCCATGGTTCAGTTCTAGAACCACTTCTATTTAGTATATTTGCATTGGGTATCACACTGGATTTGCTGAGTAATTTCAGCTTATATTTGATGATAAAAGCACATGTTGTCTAGTTTTTGATCATTGGACGGCTATCTCCATGGAGAACTGAAGACACTTACACTTGAAATGATAGCCCACAGCTGTGTTATAGTTTCCAATGTGCAGTGTGATGCATCTGGTGAAGGCAACCATAGACATACATTTTTATTGAGGCAACTGTATGTGTTCAAATCATAACAAAAATCTTACTTAATACACTATTATTATTATTATTATTATTATTATTATTATTATTATTATTATTATTATTATTATTATTATTATTATTTCAGATGTCACACCAGAATCTGTATAATAAATTGTATAATAATATGTGATGCAAATAACATTAATGTTATTCCTGCCTGTGCTCCTTTATTACTAGAATCCTAAAACGACAGCTGCATACCTGCAAGACAAGTAACTTACTGGTTTGCTGTCTATACTTAAGTTCTACTGTTTGATAAGGTGAGAGAGGAGAACATGTGACAAGAGCCATGAAATACAATATACTGCAGTTTGCTTAATCTGATGTTTGCAATCAGCGATAATGTTTTTGCTATGCAATATAATCCTAGAATAAAAGGTCAAGTTACTGATATTTCTTTCAGCATTATGGCATTCCTGTCATTTCAGAGGTGGACCTGCAAGAATGTACTATGCAGTTGTATTACGAATGCCATGGAAAATCTAAGCCCCAGCTTGAAGAGAGAAATCTGATATTTATTTGGGTCCTACATATGAGTGGATACTTGGTAATTACAGAAGGATGTCCTTTGGTGGCACTGAGTAGCATTTAATATAAAAAGTAAAGCTTGCGTAACAAAAGTGTAATATCTATATGAACAGGAATTAGCCAATGTATAATTTCGAGTGGCATTCCGAAAGACATGCGTGAATGGGCGTGCCTTTGTTGAAGGTTAGATATCGAGCTGGCAACTCGCTGGCACCATGAAAATCTACTGCCAATCATTAGTGGTCCGGAGTTTGCTGTGGCGACCCCTAACCAGGAAAAGCCGAAAGACAACAACAACATAATTTTGATATATCTTTTATGTCCTGTGTGAATACTATCTAGCCCCAGATGAGGACACATTCTCTCTCTTTTGAGAGGGAAGTAAATGTTCAGTAGTTATATTATCCCAGGAAGAAACCGTTTTTATGTAATGAATCTCCACTGATAAATATTCTACTAGATACTGATACTAATCTGTTGACAACAAACTCAACTAGTTAAACTCATAGAACAATGCAGCCAGCTAACCTGATATACTAATTCCACTGTCACTCATCTATATGGAAAAGCAAGACCATGCTTTACTGTATAGTTGGGCAGGAAATTTACATTCTAGTTATACGCAGCAAAAGATAGCGGCAACCCAGAACTAAGTACACTGCAATCCACATTAATGACATGGCAGCAACTGCAAGACAGAACCACAAGATATTCCAAATATACTTCTGCCTTTTGGTGTAAAGACACATTACACTGTAAGTTACCTCTTTCCTCAAACTAAATGCTTGCATTTATCCATATAAGCATATAATAAGCTATGATATTTCTAAGCTATACGACTAGGGATATCACACGGCATGCAAACATTATCTTGTGGCAGGTAAATGCACAAAATATGTGTAAAACTATCCAAGTATGCAATAAAGTGATGGCAATATCAGCTCAGTCTCTGTTATCAAAGCAGATAGCACAGTCATCCTACTTAAACACCTTTCTAATTAGTCTATGTAAGCTAGCTAAATAACAGTAGCTGTTAGATGGTGATATCATGCAACATTCTTGGGTTGCTGCAGTCCTTGATCAGCATTAGGAATATTATCACATTCTGGTTCTGTACCTGCATAATTAACTGGTGTGCTATCACAATTACAATACTCATGAGACATACACTCTTGAACAGTCTGTATATAAGGTAACTCCAGGATCAGACTTCCTTTTAATTGCAAGTTATAGATGACTTCTGTATTTTGAGGTGAAATCTGTCCTGTCCTATAGAAAAATTTTACCTTTACACAGCAGGAATAGACCTTCATTGCTCTTTGTAGGACTGTGATGTGTTGACAAGACCAGCAGCAGCTCCATCCTGTTGTCCATTGTAGTTGTAAACTTGATTGTGGATTCTGACAATCTCAACCTCTGTAGGTCTCAACATAGACAATACCTTAAATGAGCTGTCATTTCAGCACTTCTTTTTCTGTTAACTTCCTATCAGGCTGGCTACATATCTGGCATTTTCTCTGAGTAATGAAGAGTACAAAATGTTGGACACTATTGGTTTTACATTGTTTTCTATCCTACTAAATGTGGTAGGTAGACAGTTATTCCTTTTTCAGGTACTATATTCGTCTTTAGGTATAGAAGCAAGGAAATTGGTTTGGCAGTTCTTCTTTTGAGATCTGTAGTTTAGTTCCATTTAGCTGTATTTTGTTAGCCTGTATGTTTCACTTTAAACTTTGTGTTAATTTATTTGGAGTGATTTTATTTGGTTTTGTTTATCTTGTTTTCCATTGTGATCCTTCAGCATGTACATGTTTTATATTATAGCTCGTTGTCATGATAGGTTGAGGTCTAAGTCATTTGCTGCTGATCATTAGTGATTACTGAATACTTCAGGTGGGAGTTTTATTGTCTGTTGAAGGGAGGTTGACTGGATTATGGCTGATGCTTAGATGAAAGCCTTAGTCACTCCACTCACTTTCATAGAGAAGTTTTTTTTTTCTTCATGTTTTACAAACATATTGGGTTCGATGTTAATAAATATGTAATTTTCAATACAAAGTATAATTTATAAGCCTTCAGCATTGAATGTAGGAGAATTCCTTAGGTCACTTATTTAACAGTGAGAGATTTCATGTAACTTGATAGAGACCAGCCAAGTTGCAAGTTACAAGATGTAAACACCTATTTTTAAGGTAGTAACAGGTGTTTATATAACACACACACACACATATATATATATATATATATATATGTATATATATAAAATATATATATATATATATATATATATATATATATATATATATATATATATATGTATGTATACACACACACACACACACACACACATAAATAAATAGATAGATACATAGGGTTCTATTAATTTAATCTAATTGCACATAATTGAATTTTAGATTTGTAACATTATATCAGGGCTTATCACAACAAGAATATGCTTTTTTCAGCCATGTGCATTTAGGTTTGTAACAGAAGTAGAGGGGGATCTTTCAGTAGACTCAGTAACAATTATATCAGTATGCACCATATGGATTAGGTTTGCATTAGTAATGCAAGTGAATCATGCACTAGATTTTTTACTGCTATGGGTATGTTACACTTTGGGTAGTCTGTGTGAGACTGTGCACAGTTGTCTATGGGAGACTGGCATATTCCCAGCAACTGTGCAGTCTTAGGGTTGGAAAAACATAATTAGCAGGGGGTGTCGGGGTTTGCATGGGGGCTTGCACCCTCAAAAACATGCATTTATTTATTTATTTACTTACTTTCATCATTTTAATGATGCATATTTACTTTTAGATTAAATGGTTTATGTATAGTGAAATGTCAAATTAGTGAATATCATTGTTTCAGTACATATATATGTTTGAAATAAATGACATTTTTGTATTTATATATACTTTGACTGGACTTTTTTATCATTTGTGTGTCGTCTGGTTTGCCCTCTAATCCTGAATAATATAGATATACCCCAGGATTCAGCAAGCTCTGCACATGCAGGAATAGTGCAGGAGCTGCTAGAGGCAATATGGCCACTGGGAGATCCAGGAACAAGCATCCGGGATGTGCATGAGCGCTCCTGCACTATTCCTGCATGGACAGCTCCTGTATGCAAATTACCCATTTGCAGGTGAAAACCATGCAAATGAGGTGAATTTATGATCCAGGAAACTGGCAGCAGTCCGTGCAGGACTAGTGTAACCTGCAGAAATGTACTCCGTTAGTAATCGAGTACATTTCTGCAAACTACAAAACAGAGCCATGACAGCTCAAAATAAAGGGTGTATATAATGTGTAAAGCATGCCAATGGCCAAATATATTGTGTTTGGCATGGAAAACAGTTGCAAAAGCAAAAAAAATAAATTTTATTTTTTTGGCCGATTTCGGATGTTTAAGCGCAGTGCAGCAGCACACAAATGGGATTAGCCAGAAAACAACAGGAAAGCCCTGAAAAAAGCTTTCCTGCAAAAATCACAATTTTGCCATTAAAGTGAATGGCAGGCAGAAGACAACAAGGCCAGTGAATAGTGGCTGCTAAGGGAGAAAGCTCAGTGTGGGACTTGTAACTTGGCATTAGCAGGCAATCCTATGCAAATGAGGGGACTGATACTGTATCCCAGATTTCCCCTCATGGCTAGCCTGCATCCAACCGTGTAGGTGCAGGAAGACCATGGTGCAAACCTAAGAGCTACCTGACATAATAGAGGGGTGTGTCAGGCATACTGTAAGCTTATCGGAGCCCTGTGGCTCAGGTTTGCCCTTAGCGTAGCAGAGCTAAGCAAGAGGGTGTGTTTGAAGCTGCCAAGCACTCTTTACATTGCCTAAATGGGTGTGCGCACCATGCACCGTGTTTTAAACAAACAAAAAAAAAAGTAAACCAGGAAATAGCAGCTCCTTGCACATCTGTGCACTATGTTTGCACTGCACACCTTGGGGCTTAAATAGGAAGGCAATGGGAAGTGAAAATAGCAGTAGAAAGGTAATCAAGGAGAACTAGCATAGCTGGCAGGTGAAATGCATCAAAATCAGCCAGTTACACAGACATCAGCCCAGCCCAGCACACTACTATAAACTATGCAAACAGCTTTCCCTCTGGTTTTTCCCACAAACTCTACACCACTGGTATACACAAACGTGGAAATTTTACCTAACAAAAGCAACAAAGTGATAGGGGCTGCACTAGCTCTTATAAATTAACATGTGGAAGAGGCTAAGGGTGGTGAGAATGAGAATTCTGATGACCAACCCACAGTGAGGAGAAGGAGAAGAGTGTACAGACCCAGGGTAACCTACCAGGGGCTACATGAGCTGGAGATAGTGGAGTGCTATAGGGTGGACAGGGACCTCCTACAGCAAATTGTTGAGCTGTGCCAGCCACACCTCACACACAGAACCAACAGAGGGGAACCCATCCCAGTTGATACCAAGGTATGTGTAGGCCTAAGAATACTAGCCACAGGTACCTTCCAAAGGCCAACTGTGGATATCATGGGAATCTCACAGGCATCAGCATCCAGGGTACTCTACCAGTTCTTGGATGCCATGTCACCACATGCCGGTGAGCATGTATATTTCGTATATTTCCACAACACCCATGAGGTGTTGATCAGCAATATGCTTCCCTTCCACCAAATAGCAGAATACCCTGAGGTAGTGGATGGTATAGACTGCACACACACACATACACATCAAAGCACCACCCAGTGAGCAGGGTAGGGTCTACATCAACAGCAAGGGCTTCCTCTCCATCAACTGCCAAGTCATTGTGCGATGCCCAGGGCATTATAATGAATGCGTGTGCTGGCTTCCCTGGAAGCCATCATGACTCCCATGTCTGGCATCTGACACAGCTGTACCAGAGATTTGCCAATGGGGGCATCCCTTATGGCCACCTAGTGGGGGATACTGATTACGCACTGGAGCCATGGCTGATGATACCCTTCGGAAATGCACACACACCCGAACGAGAACTCCATAATGAGGCACACGCACAGACTAGAATCATAATAGAGCATGTGTTTGGGATGTTCAAGTCATGGTTCCGGTGCCTGGATATATCCAATGGAGCCTTGCAGTACTCACCAGCTACATGTACCCAAATTGTCATTATATGTGTCATGCTACACAATATGATCCTGTGGAAACAGCTGCAGCAGGAACAGCATGGGGCAGGGCCACACAGCTCCCCCACCATTGCCAAAGCCTGCACAGGCACAAAGTGACTCAGAGGAGGAACAACCAGAGCCTGCCCCAGTAGGCAGAAGGAGGCATTCCCAGTGTGCCCAGGCCTTGGCAAAGAAGCAACACATAGCACATACACTGACATGGTAGGAACCCTGGGAATGACACTTCTCTCTGAGTCGCACATACAGTAAAAGGGATGCCAAACATGACACTACCTATGTTTAACCATGTATAGGGAGTGTACTATGTGTATCCAACATAGCCCTCCACACCATCCTCAATACTGGCACAGCCACAGGGTAAGTCACTCTCCTTATCAATTGCTGAATCCAGTAGTATGTTTTGTTACTTGTATCTATGGTATGGATGTGAGCATGCAAAAGAATAAGGTGGCTGAATGGGATGCCAGCAGATAGTAGACACCTATAGTGGCAGCATGAAATCTGTAAAAATTACTGGTGTCACTATAGTAGCCAGTACTAGACAAGGTGACAAAACCCAGTGCAGGAAATGTGGTGGGCCAAATGTATGTCCATAGTACACACACATGCCAGTCAGGGAGGCTCACATACCCAACAACAGTCTCAGCTAGCAGGACAGGCATAGACAAACACAAAGAAAGGCTATGCTAAGGTCTCTGATTGATGGCTATGGAGAACATCCCCCCTCCAGACCTACACAGACAGACTACAACAGGTCAGGCAGTGGGATGTTAGTTCTGAAGGGTAAGAAGTCTGAAACTGAAATGTAGGTCAATAAAACCTAAGAACTGCAGTACACTGATATGCCTCTAGTCTGCATGATAGGTCAGAATACAGAATTAAATGGAGTACCTGAAATAACAGTGCAGTCTTAGCAAATGTTTACAGTTGTCAAGTGTGCCCCTCCCCCACAATCCTATGTAGAAATGTAGCAACATGTATGTGTTGGTATAATAACAGTAGAGCACAGATTGCCTGAGCTGGCCAAAGTAGCAGGATAGATTGTAGCACATGTTCAATATGCAGGGCTGTGTGTGTTAGGTTGGTATGTGTTGTATATTGTGTGAGATTGGTCAGCATGTAGGCATGGTGATGTTTGTCTTGGTGGCCATTGGCCAGTACTGCCGATGACAGGGTCATGTTCTCACAACTGCAGTGCCAAACACAATGCATCCCAGCAAAACACATTCTAGCAGTAAGCCATAGTAATTGTTTGGATATAATATCTGTCACCATCTGAAAGATAGACATGGCATGAATGTGGGCCCAGACATACAAACAGTACACAGGCGGAAGTACCCTATACAGACAGTGTATAAAATGTTACTGTCAAATGGACACAACTTTGGAATTGTACATACAGGTTAGCAGCACATTAGTTGGGTTTGTAGTATGGAATACCGATGTCATCTGGCCAAACACTGGCAGACCACAAAGATCACAGGTATGAAGTACTGAGAAACTGATGATGTCTTTGCACAAGCCAGCATAAGTTGAATGCCCCGCATATATCTGTGAGTCGGCTGCAAGTAGCATCCATAGCACACATGCACCCAGCTCCCTCCACCATCACCCACTGGTACCTCACAGGTCTTATTCCTGTTGTTGGGAATGAGTACAATATGACCCCCAACTCCATATTGAAATAGTCAGAAAATGCAGCATGCTGAAGAGGTGTCCCATGCAAGTGTGTCCCTAGCTGTAAGCAGCACCTTGCCATCATCCACAACACTGGATCAATAATGAAAGAAACTATTGACATTAACACCTTGCACATCTACCCTTTCACCACAGGGGAATATAGTGGCTTGCAGTCTGGGATTGTAGGAGTGAAACAATGCAACGGCCTGCTACAGATGGCCTGCATCACTACCAAATGCCCTACAGTCCTCTGCAAAGGCCTGTGTCTCACCCATACTGCCAATGTATGTTATGTCATGGACTCCCAAATAACAACATAACACAGTCCACAGAACCCAAATGCAACACCATGTCAACAAATCCCAGTAACATGTTCACCATGTCCTACTGCATGAACTGTGGACCAACACCAAAATACTGCTGGGATGAAGTGATAACTATAGGGAACTTTTCAGATAATGTTTGCATAATGTCTGGAAGA
Source organism: Protopterus annectens (assembly GCF_019279795.1). Classification (NCBI taxonomy): domain Eukaryota; kingdom Metazoa; phylum Chordata; order Ceratodontiformes; family Protopteridae; genus Protopterus; species Protopterus annectens. The sequence continues at coordinate 653,643,367 of NC_056732.1, forward strand.
GGATAGAATAACAGAGCGGAGGTAGGTGTATGGACGCCATGGAGTGTGTGAAGTCTGAAACTCAGCCGTGTGCACATACTATCCCTGCCTGCAAACACAGGAATGGGTGGCTACATACCTGCTTGTAAACCACAATGTAAAGGGATAATGACCAGAAATATGACCCCTGCATCTGGGTAATCTGTGTGAATCTGTACAGCTGTGAGGTATGACCACAGCAGGATATGGCCATACTGTCACATCAATGGATGTACAAGTATGGGATCCTCAGCCACCACTGTACCAAAGTGCTGAACCATTTACACAGACCCATCAGCAAGTGTCTGCAACTTCCCCTCCAGAATGGCATGGTTGTGCAAGAATATGTAGGCTGCAGACCACAGTACTGGACACAGCTTCATTCACCCTGTGTTCCCCAGGAAATTACTGCAAGCAAATATGTATACCTGACAGTAGTTGATGACATAAAACATCACAGTGTAAAACAGTACATATGTCTGAATATCTCTGCTAACACCAAAACCAGCAGAAGCAGCACAGACACAATTACCTAGAGTAACCCACTATCATTTGCCCATTTTGACCCCATATTGTCAACCAATCTACAGATATCCTGCAGAAACAGGTTTCTAGCTGTAGGTGTAGAACACAAAAGCCTGCACTGGAGTACAACCTACCTGGAATGGATTCACACATTCAGTATAGAAGGTCATATGGGGCATGATTTCACACTTAGAGAAACAAAGCCCATGTCTGACAACAAAATAATGAAAGGTCATACTGGGCATGCTGACACACTTACAGAAATGAAGCCCATGTCTGGCAACAACAGTAAACTATACATATTTGACAGTCACAGATGTCTGTGCACACATTCCACATTGCACACCAATCATGCTTTGCACACACATTGGATAGGAATACACACATATATCCAAGGACAACACACTATAATAGGCCAAACTTACACATACATAGATGTGTGGAAGAGAGTGGCTGACAGTGACAAAGAGCCTCCCATCATGAGGCCTATCCCACCCAGCACACATCCAATTGGCTAAAACCACATGATGTGCAAATGTCAATCACTGCAGACATTTGCCTCTGGTATCCCTCAGCACTATAGTGTCTGTAGTGCCTGTGAGAACTATGTAACATGACTACACAAATCATTATTCATCTAGCAGTTGTATACATGTACCTGTGAAATATAAACCCGTGTGTGCCTGAGTGTTGTGTGTCTGCTTCCAGATGAATTGTTTACGGCCCATCCACACACACTGCACTCCCCATTGCCCTACTTTGGCAAGCCTGCTGATGTTATTCACCTTGAAATATACCTTTGGGGAAGGAGTAGCCCAGTAAGCTCCGTGGCACACCCTATAACTGCGTAATGCTGTAGTATGATGTACTAATTAGGTAGGAGTTCTAATCCCAGATATGAAAACTGTGAAATTTTGTGTGTGTATGCTTGTCTGTGTAGGGCGTCAATGCTTTTTAGGCCATTCACAGTCACTACAATTTCCATTTCCCTACTTTGGCAGGGCTGCTGATGTCATTCACTTTGAAATACACCTTTGGGGAAGAAGTAATCCAGTAAGCTCCATGGCATGCTCTGTAACTGCATAATACTGTAGTGTGATGTACTAATTAGGTAGGAGTTCTAACCAGACATGGCAACTGTGAACCTGTGTGAGTTTCGTTGTGTGTGTGTAGGGATCAATGCTTTTGTGTCCACTCACAGTCACTAAGCACTCCTAAAAATGGAGAACATCAATATATGTGCAGTAACAGAGATCTGATCCAAGGCTCCAGAGAGCACCCGTGCAGTACCAGGCACAGCTATTAGCACACCTATCGGCCACCAAACCAGGACCAAAACACTAAAGTTGGAGGAGTGTCTATATTCACACCACCAGGCTACTTGCCCAACACAATGCATCTGAAATACTCCAATACTGCAATCCAAATTGTATTGCTTGTTACAGATCCCCCACCATGCCCCAAGATTCCTACTACACCTATCTAAACATACTGGAAAATATTGTGATATAACTAAACACCCTAATACTGGGCGACTTCAACTACCCTGCCATTAACTGGGAAAACTACTTGTGTACCAACACGTGTGCCCAATGGTTCTTGGAAGTCATAATTCCCAATGCCCTGGATCAAGTAACCCATAGTCCCATAAGGGGCTCCAATATCCTAGACCTGGTCATTACTAACATGGGAAATCAATGCTCCACACCTATGGTCACCTCATCGGTGGTCAGGTCTGCCCATAAGCTAATCACCCTTAACATTCACATCCCTCCCCCACACCCCAGTAAGGAAACCTCTGTAACACACATCTCCAAAGCCAACGTCATACTACACATGTCAGACGTGACTAACATCATGACACCCATGCAGACAGGATCTGAAAGGACGACTGCTGAATCCAACACTAAGGCACTGTACAAGCACATCCACTTGTGCATGAATTGTGCCATCCAAAATAGAACCAAGATGCTCCCCACCAAGAAAAGGAAGCCAATGTGGCGGTCCCTTGCCATAAACAAACTGTACAACAAAAGGAAGAAACTGTTGCAGAAAAGAGGGAATTTCCAGGATGCAAAATACTCCCTTACCAGCCTCAGTAAGAAGCTGAGATCCATCATAAAATCTTCCAAAGCTAGTTATGAACATAATATAGCCAAAGATGCCAAAGACAACTGCAAGCCGTTCCATAGTTATGTCAGGAATCTAAATGGCAATGCTCAGATCTGCTGTGAGCTACAACAGGATGGCATTAAATATACTGATCCCAAATATATTGCCAAAATCCTGGCAGATCAATTCAGTGCCAACTGCACCCCCCTCCCACCCCCTAAATGACCCATCTCAATATTGAAAGATTGCTAGATTCTAATAATAATGGCCATACAGGTAAAAACCACAATCTCCAGAGCTAAGAAAACAGCATCCATGGGACCAGACAACATCCTGGGGTGGGTACTACATGAACTACAAAATGAACTTTCACCTTACCTATGTGCCATGTCTAATCATAGCCACAACTCAGGCTTTGTGCCCACTGATTGGTGCACATCTACAGTTATCCCAGTCCACACGGGGGGATCCAACTTGGATCCTGGGAACTACCGCCCCAGCAGTATGAGGGTGCTTGATCTGCAAGGCCATGGAATGTATTATCATGGAACTTATAAACAAACACGTTGGCAACCTGAAAATACTGGAACCCACCCAGGTTGGGTTTGTGAAGGGCCGATCATGACTCCTAAATCTGATTGACATCTTTGAATCAGTCTCCAGAGCTGTGGACGAAGGTAAGGTGGTTCACATAGCCTATCCAGACCTCACCAAGGTCTTCGACACCATCCCTCAGCATGGAATCATAGATAAACATACAAAGCTGACCATTAATCCCTATGTCACCCAATGGGTTGCCAACTGCCGTACTGACAGAACCCACACTGTAAAAGTAGGTGACTCCAAATCCAGGCCCAGACAAGTGACATTTGGAGTACCTCAGGGTTCAGTCCTTGGACCGCTCTTGTTTGGCATCTACTGCTCAGAAGTACAAGCCAACACTAAGGGACTCTGGCTAACAAAGGTCGCAGATGACTGCAAACTGGGAGCCAATACTGAATCCCCACATAATGTGGATATTCTACAGAAGGGCCTTACAGAAAAATATGCTTGATGCCTGACCCATGGCCTCAAGATCAATGCCAAGAAATGTATAGTTATCCCCTTTGGGAAGGGACATGTACCCACGAAGTTCCACATAGGTGGCAGTACACTAAATACCAAAAGTGTGATAAGAAACTTAGGGACATAGGTGGACAGTGGTCTCACCTTTGATAACCTCATCGCCACAACAGTCAGGAAATCCACATATGTGGCACACCTCATCACTAAGGGCTTTTCATCCAGAAAAAAGGAGGCCATTGTCCCACTGTAGACATCTCTCATAGACCCAGTACAGACTACAATGCCCCATTTGTTATGTACCTCACAAGACATCTGCAACAACTAGAAAAGCTGCAGACATACCTCACTAAAAGAATCACAGGCCTAAACCAGATGCCCTGTGCTGATGGTCTGACAATCATCCAGCTATACTCTTGTCACATATCGTGTACTCAGAGGTGATCTCTGCTTAACATACAATGCCATGTCAAACCCAGAGCTAATGGACATGCTACACTTAAAGAAATCCAAATCCCTCAGAGCCACACGCTCTGGGGATCTAAACCTTGTCATCACAATGAACAAAACATGCTGGAGGGATGTGTTCCTGACCCAAAGACTCCCCAGACTTTGGAATAGACTGCCCATACATGTCAAGCAGAGTGCCTCTTTGGCCCTCTTTAAAAGGAACCTTGACTATAACCTATCTTCTCTCTCTTCCTTTACATTACTACTCTGCCAACAAATGTTATGTAAATGTTATCTTCCACATTTTTAACCCGATGGTTTACTTTAAAATGTTACATTAATTCCTTCCTAATGTATGTGGTATTGCCTCTGATTGCTTTTTTTTCTATATTATTATTAAGTATCTGGAGCTTTTCTCCCCGGGCCTCTACTGAAAATGGAAATATCTCCAGCTAGACTAGCCCGGTCAACAAATGTAAAATAAATAAAATTGACGATTGGATGGGAGATAGGAAATTCACCCCAGGGATCACGTCAGTCACCCTGCTAGACAGGGGTCCAGGGAAGTAAATGTTGTGGGAAGACATAACAGGGAATTGTCATGGCTAGACATGTATAGGCCCTAGAGCTGATAGCCTAGTACCAACCTATGAACCTATGAACCTATGAACTACACTTTCCATTGCCCTACCTTGGCAAGCCTGCTGATGTCATTCACTTTGAAATACACCTTTGTGGAAGGAGTAGCCCAGAAAGCTATGTGGTGTGTGCTATAACTGTGTAATGTGATGTACTAGTTAGATAAGAGTTCTCATCCCAGACATGGCAACTGTAAAACCTTGTGTGTGTTTGTTTGTCTGTGTAGGGATCAATGCTTTTGAGGCCATTCACAGTCACTACAACTTCCATTGCCCTACTTTGGCAAGCCTGCTGATGTCATTCACCTTGAAATACACCTTTGGGGAAGGAATAGGCCAGTAAGCTCTGTGAAGTGCGCTATAACTGCGTAATGCTACAGTGTGATGTACTAGTTAGGTATGAGTTCTAATCCCAGATGTGGCAACTGTGAGACTCTGTGCATGTGTGTGTTTGTCATTAGTATCCTGTGTGGTGGTAGCTATGAGTGTGTAATAACAGAACTCATTGTGAAGCGGGTTTTGCAAATTTCTTATATGGTGGGCCTATTATATGTCACAATGTCCACCTTACAAGGACAACAGATGTCAAACAGCAGAGAGGCTGGTGTAGACAATCCATACCCCTACATGTGATATCATGGATTGGGGAACAATATAGGCAACCCTTGTATTACCCAGAGAGCACTCTCCACCCATGTCTCATACACAAACACACTTGGCTAGGTAACAACCACTATGCTGGTAGTTCCCTGCATTTTTCCCACAGATAGTAACCATGGTGTGATTACAGTGGACTGCAGAAGACATAGCACCCTGTTCCATCCCTACAATAGGCAAATCTTTGCATACAGTGGTCCTTTGCTATGTTCCCCACTTGACGCCTGCAACAACTGTAGAGTCAGAAAATGTAACCCACAAAGAAAATGCCATGCCTTATACACATGCCCTGTATGGACAGATGTCACTGACACCAGTGAATTCTTGTATCGTGCTGTCAATGTAGGTGCAGGGTCAACCTGGTTTCCATTGCCAGTTCTCACCAAATGAGGTCAGGAATGGCACATCAGATGATAACAATCTGTCTACAGACCATGCCCCAGACAGCCCAGGTACACTTTCACATGTCACAGAACATGCATGTGGGATGTGTGCACATCCCAGACACTGTCCATGTTATGGAATATAGAACACATACATGACAAGCATTGCACAGCACTGGCCACCCACAATAGTAACCTAGATGAGTGGATGGTGAATACAATACCCACCTGTGTGGGCCAATCCAGCCACACTACATACCATTGTCATGGGGTCTGATGCCAAGGTATGCCATTTACTTAGCCTTGTACAGCCTTCTGGCACAGTCAACCACTACACACCTGTGAAGCAATGCACCCATGCATGTCAGTACTGGCAAACCTGTGTTTGTGCATGTGTGTGTGTGTGTGTGTGTGTGTGTGTGTGTGTGTGTGTGTGTGTGTGTGTGTGTGTGTGTGTGGAGTATAATGATTTGGCCACTATTCACGCTCACTACACCTCCCATTGGCATACTAAAGCATGCCTTCTGATGTCAGACACCTTGACATACCCTTTGTGCATATATCAGCCTGATAACCTCTGTGGTGCATGTGATACCTGCGTATTACTGTAGTGTGGCAAACTAGTTAGTTAGGAATCCTAATCCTGACCCTGACAACTGTGATAATGTGCGTGAGTCCCTGAGAGAGTGTGGCTGTGTTGACGTTGACACCTTTTCTTGTGGACAGGCACATATACTACAACTACCTTATCCCTCCTTTATCACTGTTGCTGATGTCGCTCACCGTCAAATATATCTTTGGACAGCTCCCCGACATGTAAGCTCTGTGGTGCATGCAATAACTGCATAGACATGTAATACCAATACATAGTCAGGCAGGGCTTTGAAGCCCATACTAGTAAGTGTGTGACACAGACATGCTTAGCTTTTACTCTATTAACCCTCCCTGTCTTACTTTATCTCTGTCTGTCTCTCTCACTCCCTCTCTGGTGGATGTGGAGAAGTACACCTGCTTTGTTTAGGTAGCAGCTTGTGTTTTGTAAGTGATGCTCATGATCAGCTGATGGTCTGTGCACGAATTGCCATCCCCCACTAGCTGATTGCATGTGGAACAGCTGTGGTAACATTCCCATAGCCAATTGCATGGAAACACACTCCTATAACTAGGAACATCATGTGGGTGTTGGCCCTTTTCATTCACTCTGAGCAGGACTTCATGTTGGTGTTTAACAAACAGCATCACAGTTGGTAGCGGGATATACCTCTAACAACATACACTGTGGAGACAGGCCAACAAACAGGAAGGGGATGTTCCAGACATGACTACAGAATGTAAGCTTTGCTCTTCTGCATTTAAAGTAATGTTGGTTTAACAGGGTTTGTGTGGATATGGCTGGTCTACATGATTTAATACATGTCATGACAGTGTTATGTGGTTGAGAAAACTCCCACCTGTAGGGTTATCTGCAGACTGGCCAGTGTTTGGAGTCTTATGTGTCTTCTGTTACTCACAGATTGCCTATCTTAGAACTGCAGAAACATAATCTGAAGACTGCAGTCAGTACATGGTGACAGCCATGAGAGTTGCTAACTTCATATCCCTCATAGGACATATGTCACAACAAACCCTGTTACACCAGTAAATGTATGATGTTATCACAGCAATATGTCCATATTGTCCCTGTGTTTGTGCTTCAGCCACAACTCTGTCAACGTTTGTACATATGTCATGCAGTAAGAGGTGCATATGTTCAGTACACCATTTTTTATTAACATCATACCTGATAACAAGCCAGTGAGATATCAGACTGCTAGACATGTTATGTATAGTAGGAGTTATATTTGAGAACAAAACCTAGATATTCTTTGGTAGTGTGTACAGTAGTGAGGTCTGTGTACTTATGGTGATTGTCGAGAGTGTGTGTATTGTGAATATGTACCTTGGCCGGTGTTCAGACTGTGGTAGATATCATTGTTCTTGGTCCTGTTCTAACTGATGTTACATGCTGCTCCAGTGTATGGTACCCTATCGGCTTACATGTTTGTAGTGCCAAACACACACATGTCCCATACCACAGTCAGGCGTCAGACTACACTGTGTAGTGGCCCAGTATGTGTAGGGTTAGTGTGTGAGTGGCACATATGAGGATGGTGTTGATCACACAGTACATATACTTCAATATTAAGCTTGTTTACCATATGTGGCTGTGGCTGTGTTCATATTGGTTGTAGGTATGCACTTTCATACAGGTGTCTGTTACTCTGTGCTGTGACATGCCTATAGACCCTGCTACATTTGCAGGTACATGTGTATTCCTTCATAAGAAATGTAGGCCAGTGTTATGGCAGTCAGCCTGTAGTTTGCACAGTGCTTTGTGACATGCCTAGCAGCTCAGTGTACTTACCTAGGGTGATGTTATGTCCAGATATTTGTCAGATGTACTGCTGCCAGGACACCATAACTGTCATGTATTTCTGACAAAGCAGTGGGATGCTGTACAGATGTATGTCACTAACTAGTGAGGAGTATGTGGCCATGTGACCTCTGCACCACCGTTTATTATGTGTCAGGACAGACAGGAGTGTGTGAATGCATAAACTGTGTGGGCATATGTATTCCAGTATTTATGTGATATACCCATTTACATGGCTGTTAGCATCAACATTGTCAGGCTTGGTCTACATGTCTTGCACTAAGGGGTTTTGTTTATACCTCTGGACTGACCAGAGTGTGTCAGACTGTCCACATTTATTGGTCATATCTCTGCTGTATTCCACAGGACCATTACTGTGATATCTGTAGTACTATACTATGATGACCTTAGGATGCTGTCAGTAACTGATGGCATATATGTCAATAGCAGATGTGACCTCCCACACACAACATTTCTGTTAAGACAACCCCTGTTATAGTAGCATCAGTCTATATTTATACCTGCAATAGTTACATGACATCCCCTTGCACTAAGAGGTTGAGACTACTGGTGCTGAAGTATGACTCCACTCCATGTTCTGGACATATGTTAAAACATATATATATATATATATATATATATATATATACACATATACATATCTACATACATACATGGACATATGGACATATATATATATATATATATATATATATACACATATACATATCTTCATACATATATGGACATATATATATATATATATATATATATATATATATATATATGAAAAACAAAACCGAATAAGACTAGGAAGAAATAAACTTATACTACTGAAAACTTCCGAACTGTTAAATACAAAAACAGAAATCCAATGAATAGACGCTGAGCCAGAACTTATTTGCTGAGCTGCTCGCTTTATTGGTAACAATCGAACTTCATCAGAGCAAAATGTAATGCATTTGCAATACTGTGCGAGCTTTAAGTAGTCTAACTGGTGTAAACAAATACTTCACTATGATTGGTAGATATTCTACGCCAATGCAGTAGTATTTGGACTAATGAGAGACACTGCTATAAAACAAAAGGTTTTATCTGCTAACATCCTGCCACTAGGGGGCGTGCTGTAACTTTTTAGTTGTACCACTTTAATGCACATTTAATGTTGAGATTCTCATTGAGCCCTGGTGGAGTATCTGCTTCAAGGAGGAGTTGCCATCTTAATTCCTTCAGCTCCAGTCCAGTAGTGTGTTGCAATCTCCAAAATCTGCTGGACCTGTTCTAACACTAGAAATTTAAAACAGGTGAAGCCATTGCAGCTGGTGGCATGCCTGCTTAATGCATTGTAACTGTCATTATGCCTGATGGCTGCAAGGTGTTCCTTCACCCTGTCTGAGAGCTTTCTAATTGTTTTCCCAATGTAGAAGGAAAAACACTGGTTGCAGTAGGCTGCATAGACTACAAAAGTTGAGTGGCAGTCAGATTGGCTTTGAACTGCACCGTGATGTTGCAGTGTTGAAAAGTGTAGGATGTGCCTGAGTGTATGAAAGGGCAGACTACACAATGCTTGCAAGGGCCCATACCTTTGGGGTTTTGTGGGTTAGCAGGCTCATGGGGTCCGCGCCATTCCTGAGTATGGGGGTCTCTTTCCTTTCAAAGGTTTGTTTAAGAGTTCTGGTCTTCTTGTATGAGAAGACAGGCTCATTACCCACTATCTGATGGGTGTTGTGGTCCGCTCTTATTATGTTCCAGTTTTGCCAATGATATCCCTAATGGGTTGCATATCTCGGCTGATGGGGATGGGGAAACTACAGTTTCTGTTCTTGGGTTCAGTAGTTCTGGTGGTCACCCAGGCGCTGAAGCCATGAGTAAGGATGGGTGGGTGTCTGTCTGATCTATGGGAAGCCACTTCTTGAAACACATCCTCTACTAGTTGTTTGGGGTAATGTCGGCGGATGAACATTTCTGAAAGGAAATGGCTTTCCTTGAGGAAGGTATCATCGTCAGAGATGATCCTGGAGAGGCGGATGTACTGCCCTTTGAGCACATTCTTCTTCATAAAGAAGGGGTGCTGACTATTGAAATCCAGGAAGTTGTTCCTGTAAGTGTTCTTCCGGTACACATTGGAGGTAAGGCTGCCAGTGCTGGGGTCAATGGTTAACTGAGTATCGAGGAAGGAGATGTGGGTCCCTCGTCTTGAGACTACAAAGTCTAGGTATGGGATGCTGTTTGTGAGAGTCGTAAGGAAGGTGTCCAGCTCGGAAGTTTTCAGTAGTATAAGTTTATTTCTTCCTAGTCTTATTCGGTTTTATTTTTCTTAATTATCTTCCTCCAAATGCACCAATGGATAGCACACTAAGTATGGAACCAGGCTCTAGTAGCCAGTCGTTATTCGACAACTCGCAGGCACCCAGCCAGGACTACGAGACACTGCTCCAGGAGTACCATGCCACCCTAAGCAGGGCACAACACATCCTCGACAGATGCAGAGTGTTGCAACCTGAAAACAGGGGCTTCCCCTTAAGCCTCTCACCAGTATCCAACTCCAGCCTCTCGCCTCCAGCCACACCGCCCAACCTCAGCAACCAACTGAGTGAACAGAGGCCTTCTGCAGCCACTCCAAGAGGCAACCAGATAGATACTCCACCACCTAATCCAGCCACGGAGTCCATTATACACTTCGTAGAAGGTCTCAGAGAAAGGAACCCATTCCTTGACACAAGTGGATTAAGGGACGCACCACAGGCAATGAACAGGACTGACTTGCTGCAGATCAACACTACCTGCAGAAACCTCATCTACAACCTGGAAAGGAAACTAATCACCTATAAAAACATTGAGTACGACATCTACTTTCTAAGATCTTGCGTTCACCACAAGATCGTGCCACAAGGACTCAGATTTTACAGATTCCCAAATGGGATCACGAAAGACACAGGCATTTTCGCTGACCTGGTCAAGCTCTACAACGAAGCAGGCCTTTCCTCACTCAACCTGCTCATCACTTACAACCAGGAACGTCTGGAATTAATGAAGGAAGACATCCTCAAACTGCAGGAACAAATCCTAACGCAGCCTGACTTTGGAAACTACAAGCACCTTTTCGATAATATTACTCCCAAAATCACCAGGCACGTAGCCACCCTCATCTTCAGGAAACAGAAAAAGCTCAACCGTGATCTACAACAATACCGGGACAACCACGCATACAGACTACCTGATGAAAGACATCGGGGAACAACCAATGGCTACACGAGGCAACCCCCAACGACCACCACCGCATCCACAGGATCACCTCCACCTCCTCCACAGGCTACAGATGCCACCATACAACAAGCAGAGCTCATCACCAACCCCCCTCCTCCCGCACCTACTCCCATGGCAGGAAGCCCAGCCAGCGGGGCTAACGAGCTCAACAGAGAGCAACCCCAGCAGCCTTTTTTATGGCAACAAGGACCAGACAGTCCAGCCCTCAGCACGAGGGCAACTTACCGGAGCAACGGGAGAGGGAGGGGAGGACAGAGAACCACGGGCAGAGGGAGAGGATCGAGCCGCTGGACACATGTCGGCAGACCCATGAACACCAGGAGCTCCACGAGGAGGTACTAGGGGAGCGGGAGTTGCAACTCACCAGCACACTTTTCAATTTAACTAACAGAAATCTCTCAGAGGCCCACGTGAGCTTATTAAACAAGGGCTTCTCCTTTTTGCCATCACAAAGAGCACAGATCACTGACGTTCTGCTGGATCTCAGGCTTTATCTCAGAAAACTAAATCTGAAAGTGTTTCTGAGTAACACAGAGGACACAGACTCAGAATCCTCCGACGTCCCTGATACACTCGCAGCCCCCAGAAAAAAAGAGTCTATTCACCCCAGCCCTCAACAACACGCTTTCATCCTTCCAAAAAGTGTGTGAGCAAGATCTCAGAGGGCTTCTTAATGAGCCCCACTCCCACAAATGGTACAACCTCTCACCAGCGGAACTGGACGCCATGCGGGACTTCAGCCAGGATCACAATCTGCGTATCATGAAAGCGGATAAAGGAACGGGTCTTGTACTTATGGAGCAGGAAACCTATGTACAGAAACTTAACAATTTGCTACTTAACCAGGACTTTTACAAGGCTGTGACCTTGAATGAAGTGAACGAAACCTTCACTACCATTGATAAGCTGCTCAAAACCCTGGAATGCAAGCAGCATATCACCCTTGAGGAATATGTTTTTCTGTTTGTGCACAACCCCTGCCTAGGAAGAGCATTCGGCATCCCCAAAGTACACAAGGACCCCACCAACCCCCATTCAGGCTCATCGTCTCTAACTATAAAACCAAGACAGAGACAATATCAGAATACCTGGACTTCATTTTCAACCCGCTAGTTCAGGCAACGGATTTTTACATCAAGGACTCCTGGGACTTTTTAAACATTTTGCATGAGAGTAATATTGATTTTTCAAAATGCATGTTAGTAACGCTAGACGTAGTAGCATTATACTCCAACATCCCCCACAGGGATGGTTTGGAAGCGTTAGAACTGTTTCTTAACAAGCATGCTAAATGCAATGTTTTTGAAACTGAAATGCTTATAGCTTTAACCACAGTGGTTCTGAAAAACAACTTTTTCTGCTTCAATGGAGCCATCTACCTACAGACCAAGGGGGTGGCGATGGGGTCCAAAATGGCCCCCTCTTTTGCCAACCTAGTCCTCAGCACATGGGAAAAGGAGACCTTGACCCATATACAAGGCTTCCACAAAGCCCACTTATACCGTCGTTTTATTGACGATATTTTTTTCGTGTGGGAGGGTGACAACACCGAGCTGGACACCTTCCTTACGACTCTCACAAACAGCATCCCATACCTAGACTTTGTAGTCTCAGGACGAGGGACCCACATCTCCTTCCTCGATACTCAGTTAACCATTGACCCCAGCACTAATAAGATGAAAGGACCAAGGATAACCAGCAGAACTCGTGCACAGGAAAAAAACTGTTTATTCCAATCAAGGTTTAGCGCTTTCAACTAGATATTCTAGTCTTCATCAGAACCATAAAACTACATACCAAACAGATTTAAATAGCTAGAGTAGTTCAAAAAAGGCGCCAAAACATTTAAAGGTATAATACACAAAAATAATTTGACTCACTGATTAACACTAAAAACCATAATACATATAAATAAATCAAACCTTGTCATTTAAAATACATATAAATTCTCATTTAAACCCTTAAAAGATTTTGTTTTACGTTTGATGATGTTCAAACATACTTATAAAAATAAATGTGATGGTAATGGTTAGTAATAGTAATAATAAATAAAAATCAACCCCTGCATAATGTAATGGTGAATAACTTAAATCACCACAAACAATATCACATGGAGAGTATACCTTCAATATTACTGAGACAACATTAAAAATGGTTTTATACTAATTGACTCGTTTAGTCCAGGTGCCCTAGTGGCATCCAACAAAATCTGCCATTTGCTCTCTAGTGCTGATAACTGCATTTTCCAATTTCCACCAAAAACAGAGCTTTGCAAATGATCAATAATGGCAAAACGGAATATGTGATCTTCGCCAAATTCAAGCATATGCCTGTATAGGGCGTTCTTGCTGTCTTTTTTCTGAATACGATAATAATGTTCAGAATACGTTTCTTAAGATTCCTTTCCGTTTTGCCCACATAATAGGCAGAACAGATCATACACGTAGCCAGATAAACCACTTTGGTGGTGTTGCAATTCCCTGTCCTAAACTTAATAAATGTATTATTGGTGTCCCTTAAACTGGTGTGTTTGGCCTCATTGATGTGCCTACACTGTTTGCAAGTGCCACATTTGGTGGTACCCCTAAAGATATCTTTTTTATCACTTTCCTTAATGTTATTTTCCAAAATTCTCTTTAAATTGGCTCCTGTCTTGTAGACCACCCTTGGCAAGGACCCCACTATATGTTCAAGCTTAGAAGCTAGAATAATATCCCAGTGTTCCCTTAATATATCCAAAATAAAATGTGTGTGAGGGGTGTAAGTTAATACACACACTCTCCGGAATGTTTGATCATCCTTTACCTCATTTTCTGAAGCAACAATATATTTTCCCAACAAAGGGGGATATTTGTTGCCCCATTCTTTTTGCACATATTCGATAACATTGCTCACCAAATGGACAGGATAACCTCTATTCAAAAACAAATTTTTGATGGTATCTGTTTCAGATCTCATAACATTTTCAGTAGATGACATCCTCGCAGCACGGATGCATTGTCCCTTAACTATGTTTTTAAAAATGTGTGGTGGATGATTGCTTGAAAAGTACAGATAATCATTTGAAAATGTAGGTTTTCGATAAAGCTTAGATGTAAATCCACTAGGGTCCAAACCAATAACAACATCCAAGTAAGGGATATGACTATCACTGATGTTGTGGGTGAATTTTAAAAATGTAGATGAGTTGTTGAGAAAGGACATAAATTCATCCAACTTCTCTGCTGAAGCATGCCACAAAATAAAGATGTCATCCAGATATCTTCCATAAAATTTGATATCCGCATAGTAAGGGCTTTTGAATAATATCTCCTCCTCCCACTCAACCATCACCAGGTTTGCAAATATCGGGGCACATGAGGAGCCCATGGCTACCCCCTTGATTTGTTTGAAAAATTCCCCTTGAAACGTGATGTAATTATGTTCCAAGACCAATCCCATCATGTCACATAACAAACAAATCCTGTCCCAACTAAATCCTGAATATTTACGTAGACTGTTAGAAAAATATTCCAGTCCTAGGTTTTTGGGAATACAGGAAAAAAGGTCCACGACGTCTATGGTCACCAGGGTAAGGTTGGTCTGCCAGTGGTCATGTGTTAACTTCCCTAAAAAGCTCCAAGAATCCTTCAAAATTTGAGGGATAACTCCATAAATATGCTTAAGCTGGTGGTCAATCCATTTACCCAACTTGAATGTTTTGGAACTGGACCCTGAAATGATCGGTCTGAAAGGTGGATTATCCACTGATTTGTGGATCTTAGGAATCCCCACTATTTTGGCTAGTACTGGGTAATCATTTTTCAAGTATGAGTGTGTCTCATTAGTGATCCTACTATCAATGAGATATTCCTCTATGGCCAAATCAATTCGATGATGGCCTGTGTTGATCTGATTAAGAGAAACCGTCTCATATACCTCTGTCTGATGTAGAATATCGTAGATCCTAGAGACATACACTTCAGTTGGAAAAAGGACAATCCCTCCACCCTTGTCCGGTTTCATTATGCGAACTTCCTTATTCTTTGACATTTGCTCTAAACAATTTCTCTCAACCCGAGTAAGATTTGCCTGAAAATCATAGTATAACGACTGATGATTTCTGATGTCCCTATGTAGTCTGTACAAATCTTGGCAGACCAGTTTTTCAAAATTAGCTATGCTGGGGTGAGAGACAGGTATGAATGCACTTTTCCTCTTGAGTGGCTTGTCCACTCTCTCATCCAAATGCTGATCCTGATCATTAAAAGTAATAGCTAGATTTAAGTTGCGACAAAATAGCTTGACCTGTTTAATGTTGTCCACTAAGTTGCTACGAACAGTAGGGATAAATTTCATACCCTTGCACATAACATTAATGAAATGTACATTAACCTCCATGTCAGTGTAATTATATACACTGAATCCTTCATAGGAATTAAAAATACAAGAAGGCCCTTGAAGGTTGGCTGTGGTGCCCAACATGGTATTCACTGTCATTTCACTCCCAATAATAGAAGGATTCAATGCATCCGGTAGGTCAAAAATTCCTCCCTCATTCTTAACACTGACATTGGTTGGGGATGCCTTAGCTATCTCCTGTGATGGTAATTTTGCCTGTCCGGATACTTGTAGGTGGGAGGTCTGTCCCTCTGAAAATCCCTAAAGGGAAATCTGGGATTAAGTCTGTCCTGATCTTGCTCGTTGTAGCTCGACTTGTCCTTGTTTTTAGGCCAAATATAAACCTTGTTGGTGTTGTATAAATTGATATCCCTACTTAACTTTTTACATTTTCTTTCATAAATGTTCTTAGCTTTACCATCCACCAATAAAAACTGTTTCCTAAACAATTCTCTCCATGAATCATAATCAACATCACCAGTAATAGTCTCATACATATTTTCAAGTTGTTCAACTAGCAAAATACACTTCTCTTTGTGATGCTTAATGAGTAATTGCATATATGAATGCCCAAAACTGTCAAAAAGCTCATTAAATTCACATATCACAACATTATTATATGCTAACCCCAATGGAAGCTTAAAAAAACGTATGCCTTTAGGAACAACCTTATTCTCTAAACAACTGGTCAAATAATCCATATCCATTTTACAATTCTTGTATGCAAGTAGTTTCTTCCCGAATTCAAATATTGTATCCTTAATAGTATTAAAACCATTTGCATTAGTACATGGAGCTTCATTTCGTAAATCAAAGTCATTGTGATTGTCATTGAAAAACCGCCCATTAATTCTCTTTCTTTATTCTTATCTGCTAAAACACGGGTTTGTAACCCTTGGTAACAACTGGATCAAAATTATGAAGTAACCTAGAGTCATGTTTCGACTGGAATTATTGTAAATAACAGTACCTTTTTGCCTCGAATACAATTCTGATTATTGTTTTCTTGTTCCTTAACAGTTGGTGCAATTTTCGGCCTGGCCCCATTACGCCGCTTCCTTCGCGCCCTAGTTATGCTGAAATCAAAGTAAAGTCCTGGGCCGGGGTAAGCCGCATGGGATCAAAATAATTTCTGGCTTCTTCCAGTATAGTCCATTGCCCTTGCTCTTTGGGTGACACCGCACTAGTGTCAGGTAGATCAATAGTTCCATGAGCAACAGAACCAGCTGCAACGATATTACAAAGAACTGCCGGGAAACCTCTTTCCGGCGTACATAACTGCTGTTTACAACGCTCCCTTTTGCCCCGTAAATTAATAGCTCCATGAGCTACAGAATCAGCTACAGCAGTATCACAAAGAACCGCCGGAAAACCTTTTCCGCGCAGTAACTGCTTTTTGCAACGCTCCCTTTTGCGAGCCTCCTCTGATGAATGCGACATCCTCCGTGTGCTGCTACCAAACTCGCTCTTATTGACATCCTGTTCTCTTAACATCCGCACATCATCACAACCCCGAAGGGGGCTTGTAGAGACTGAAGATTTATTCTGAACAGCATAATTAGTTACTAAACCAGTAACCAATTCAATGAGTTTTTTAAGTTCACTTTGAACAGCTGTAACCTCGGCTCGTAGCCCAAGATATTCTTCCCGTGACAATAAAGACCCGATGGTATCCCCCTGTTCCTGCATGACAACGAACAACTTATTCCAAACGAACAGCAACTAATAAGATGAAAGGACCAAGGATAACCAGCAGAACTCGTGCACAGGAAAAAAACTGTTTATTCCAATCAAGGTTTAGCGCTTTCAACTAGATATTCTAGTCTTCATCAGAACCATAAAACTACATACCAAACAGATTTAAATAGCTAGAGTAGTTCAAAAAAGGCGCCAAAACATTTAAAGGTATAATACACAAAAATAATTTGACTCACTGATTAACACTAAAAACCATAATACATATAAATAAATCAAACCTTGTCATTTAAAATACATATAAATTCTCATTTAAACCCTTAAAAGATTTTGTTTTACGTTTGATGATGTTCAAACATACTTATAAAAATAAATGTGATGGTAATGGTTAGTAATAGTAATAATAAATAAAAATCAACCCCTGCATAATGTAATGGTGAATAACTTAAATCACCACAAACAATATCACATGGAGAGTATACCTTCAACATTACTGAGACAACATTAAAAATGGTTTTATACTAATTGACTTGTTTAGTCCAGGTGCCCTAGTGGCATCCAACAAAATCTTCCATTTGCTCTCTAGTGCTGATAACTGCATTTTCCAATTTCCACCAAAAACAGAGCTTTGCAAATGATCAATAATGGCAAAACGGAATATGTGATCTTCGCCAAATTCAAGCATATGCCTGTATAGGGCTTCTTGCTGTCTTTTTGAATACGATAATAATGTTCGTAAATACGTTTCTTAAGATTCCTTTCCGTTTTGCCCACATAATAGGCAGAACAGATCATACACGTAGCCAGATAAACCACTTTGGTGGTGTTGCAATTCCCTGTCCTAAACTTAATAAATGTATTATTGGTGTCCCTTAAACTGGTGTGTTTGGCCTCATTGATGTGCCTACACTGTTTGCAAGTGCCACATTTGGTGGTACCCCTAAAGATATCTTTTTTATCACTTTCCTTAATGTTATTTTCCAAACTTCTCTTTAAATTGGCTCCTGTCTTGTAGACCACCCTTGGCAAGGACCCCACTATATGTTCAAGCTTAGAAGCTAGAATAATATCCCAGTGTTCCCTTAATATATCCAAAATAAAATGTGTGTGAGGGGTGTAAGTTAATACACACACTCTCCGGAATGTTTGATCATCCTTTACCTCATTTTCTGAAGCAACAATATATTGGGGAACACTGGGATATTATTCTAGCTTCTAAGCTTGAACATATAGTGGGGTCCTTGCCAAGGGTGGTCTACAAGACAGGAGCCAATTTAAAGAGAATTTTGGAAAATAACATTAAGGAAAGTGATAAAAAAGATATCTTTAGGGGTACCACCAAATGTGGCACTTGCAAACAGTGTAGGCACATCAATGAGGCCAAACACACCAGTTTAAGGGACACCAATAATACATTTATTAAGTTTAGGACAGGGAATTGCAACACCACCAAAGTGGTTTATCTGGCTACGTGTATGATCTGTTCTGCCTATTATGTGGGCAAAACAGAAAGGAATCTTAAGAAACGTATTTACGAACATTATTATCGTATTCAGAAAAAGACAGCAAGAATGCCCTATACAGGCATATGCTTGAATTTGGCGAAGATCACATATTCCGTTTTGCCATTATTGATCATTTGCAAAGCTCTGTTTTTGGTGGAAATTGGAAAATGCAGTTATCAGCACTAGAGAGCAAATGGCAGATTTTGTTGGATGCCACTAGGGCACCTGGACTAAACGAAATAATTAGTATAAAACCATTTTTAATGTTGTCTCAGTAATGTTGAAGGTATACTCCATGTGATATTGTTTGTGGTGATTTAAGTTATTCACCATTACATTATGCAGGGGTTGATTTTTATTTATTATTACTATTACTAACCATTACCATCACATTTATTTTTATAAGTATGTTTGAACATCATCAAACGAAAAACAAAATCTTTTAAGGGTTTAAATGAGAATTTATATGTATTTTAAATGACAAGGTTTGATTTATTTATATGTATTATGGTTTTTAGTGTTAATCAGTGAGTCAAATTATTTTTGTGTATTATACCATTAAATGTTTTGGCGCCTTTTTTGAACTACTCTAGCTATTTAAATCTGTTTGGTATGTAGTTTTATGGTTCTGATGAAGACTAGAATATCTAGTTGAAAGCACTAAACCTTGATTGGAATAAACAGTTTTTTTCCTGTGCACGAGTTCTGCTGGTTATCCTTGGTCCTTTCATCTTATTAGTTGCTGTTCGTTTGGAATAAGTTGTTCGTTGTCATGCAGGAACAGGGGGATACCATTGGGTCTTTATTGTCACGGGAAGAATATCTTGGGCTACGAGCCGAGGTTACAGCTGTTCAAAGTGAACTTAAAAAACTCATTGAATTGGTTACTGGTTTAGTAACTAATTATGCTGTTCAGAATAAATCTTCAGTCTCTACAAGCCCCCTTCGGGGTTGTGATGATGTGCGGATGTTAAGAGAACAGGATGTCAATAAAAGCGAGTTTGGTAGCAGCACACGGAGGATGTCGCATTCATCAGAGGAGGCTCGCAAAAGGGAGCGTTGCAAAAAGCAGTTACACACCGGAAAAAGGTTTTCCGGTTCTTTGTGATACTGCTGTAGCTGATTCTGTAGCTCATGGAGCTATTAATTTACGGGGCAAAAGGAAGCGTTGTAAACAGCAGTTATGTACGCTGGAAAGAGGTTTCCCGGCAGTTCTTTGTAATACCGTTGCAGCTGGTTCTGTTGCTCATGGAACTATTGATCTACCTGACACTAGTGCGGTGTCACCCAAAGAGCAAGGGCAATGGACTATACTGGAAGAAGCCAGAAATTATTTTGATCCCATGCGGCTTACCCCGGCCCAGGACTTTACTTTTGATTTCAGCATAACTAGGGCACGAAGGGAAGCGGAGCGTAATGGGGCCAGGCCGAAAATTGCACCAACTGTTAAGGAACAAGAAAACAATAATCAGAATTGTATTCGAGGCAAAAAGGTACTGTTATTTACAATAATTCCAGTCCGAAACATGACTCTAGGTTACTTCATAATTTTGATCCAGTTGTTACCAAGGGTTACAAACCCGTGTTTTTAGCAGATAAGAATAAAGAAAGAGAATTAATGGAGCGGTTTTTCAATGACAATCACAATGACTTTGATTTACGAAATGAAGCTCCATGTACTAATGCAAATGGTTTTAATACTATTAAGGATACAATATTTGAATTGAAGAAACTACTTGCATACAAGAATTGTAAAATGGATATGGATTATTTGACCAGTTGTTTAGAGAATAAGGTTGTTCCTAAAGGCATACATTTTTTTAAGCTTCCATTGGGGTTAGCATATAATAATGTTGTAATATGTGAATTTAATGAGCTTTTTGACAGTTTTGGGCATTCATATATGCAATTACTCATTAAGCATCACAAAGAGAAGTGTATTTTGCTAGTTGAACAACTTGAAAATATGTATGAGACTATTACTGGTGATGTTGATTATGATTCATGGAGAGAATTGTTTAGGAAACAGTTTTTATTGGTGGATGGTAAAGATAAGAACATTTATGAAAGAAAATGTAAAAAGTTAAGTAGGGATATCATTTTATACAACACCAACAAGGTTTATATTTGGCCTAAAAACAAGGACAAGTCGAGCTACAACGAGCAAGATCAGGACAGACTTAATCCCAGATTTCCCTTTAGGGATTTTCAGAGGGACAGACCTCCCACCTACAAGTATCCGGACAGGCAAAATTACCATCACAGGAGATAGCTAAGGCATCCCCAACCAATGTCAGTGTTAAGAATGAGGGAGGAATTTTTGACCTACCGGATGCATTGAATCCTTCTATTATTGGGAGTGAAATGACAGTGAATACCATGTTGGGCACCACAGCCAACCTTCAAGGGCCTTCTTGTATTTTTAATTCCTATGAAGGATTCAGTGTATATAATTACACTGACATGGAGGTTAATGTACATTTCATTAATGTTATGTGCAAGGGTATGAAATTTATCCCTACTGTTCGTAGCAACTTAGTGGACAACATTAAACAGGTCAAGCTATTTTGTCGCAACTTAAATCTAGCTATTACTTTTAATGATCAGGATCAGCATTTGGATGAGAGAGTGGACAAGCCACTCAAGAGGAAAAGTGCATTCATACCTGTCTCTCACCCCAGCATAGATAATTTTGAAAAACTGGTCTGCCAAGATTTGTACAGACTACATAGGGACATCAGAAATCATCAGTCGTTATACTATGATTTTCAGGCAAATCTTACTCGGGTTGAGAGAAATTGTTTAGAGCAAATGTCAAAGAATAAGGAAGTTCGCATAATGAAACCGGACAAGGGTGGAGGGATTGTCCTTTTTCCAACTGAAGTGTATGTCTCTAGGATCTACGATATTCTACATCAGACAGAGGTATATGAGACGGTTTCTCTTAATCAGATCAACATAGGCCATCATCGAATTGATTTGGCCATAGAGGAATATCTCATTGATAGTAGGATCACTAATGAGACATACTCATACTTGAAAAATGATTACCCAGTACTAGCCAAAATAGTGGGGATTCCTAAGATCCACAAATCAGTGGATAATCCACCTTTCAGACCGATCATTTCAGGGTCCAGTTCCAAAACATTCAAGTTGGGTAAATGGATTGACCACCAGCTTAAGCATATTTATGGAGTTATCCCTCAAATTTTGAAGGATTCTTGGAGCTTTTTAGGGAAGTTAACACATGACCACTGGCAGACCAACCTTACCCTGGTGACCATAGACGTCGTGGACCTTTTTTCCTGTATTCCCAAAAACCTAGGACTGGAATATTTTTCTAACAGTCTACGTAAATATTCAGGATTTAGTTGGGACAGGATTTGTTTGTTATGTGACATGATGGGATTGGTCTTGGAACATAATTACATCACGTTTCAAGGGGAATTTTTCAAACAAATCAAGGGGGTAGCCATGGGCTCCTCATGTGCCCCGATATTTGCAAACCTGGTGATGGTTGAGTGGGAGGAGGAGATATTATTCAAAAGCCCTTACTATGCGGATATCAAATTTTATGGAAGATATCTGGACATCTTTATTTTGTGGCATGCTTCAGCAGAGAAGTTGGATGAATTTATGTCCATTCTCAACAACTCATCTACATTTTTAAAATTCACCCACAACATCAGTGATAGTCATATCCCTTACTTGGATGTTGTTATTGGTTTGGGCCCTAGTGGATTTACATCTAAGCTTTATCGAAAACCTACATTTTCAAATGATTATCTGTACTTTTCAAGCAATCATCCACCACACATTTTTAAAAACATAGTTAAGGGACAATGCATCCGTGCTGCGAGGATGTCATCTACTGAAAATGTTATGAGATCTGAAACAGATACCATCAAAAATTTGTTTTTGAATAGAGGTTATCCTGTCCATTTGGTGAGCAATGTTATCGAATATGTGCAAAAAGAATGGGGCAACAAATATCCCCCTTTGTTGGGAAAATATATTGTTGCTTCAGAAAATGAGGTAAAGGATGATCAAACATTCCGGAGAGTGTGTGTATTAACTTACACCCTCACACACATTTTATTTTGGATATATTAAGGAACACTGGGATATTATTCTAGCTTCTAAGCTTGAACATATAGTGGGGTCCTTGCCAAGGGTGGTCTACAAGACAGGAGCCAATTTAAAGAGAATTTTGGAAAATAACATTAAGGAAAGTGATAAAAAAGATATCTTTAGGGGTACCACCAAATGTGGCACTTGCAAACAGTGTAGGCACATCAATGAGGCCAAACACACCAGTTTAAGGGACACCAATAATACATTTATTAAGTTTAGGACAGGGAATTGCAACACCACCAAAGTGGTTTATCTGGCTACGTGTATGATCTGTTCTGCCTATTATGTGGGCAAAACGGAAAGGAATCTTAAGAAACGTATTTACGAACATTATTATCGTATTCAGAAAAAAGACAGCAAGAACGCCCTATACAGGCATATGCTTGAATTTGGCGAAGATCACATATTCCGTTTTGCCATTATTGATCATTTGCAAAGCTCTGTTTTTGGTGGAAATTGGAAAATGCAGTTATCAGCACTAGAGAGCAAATGGCAGATTTTGTTGGATGCCACTAGGGCACCTGGACTAAACGAGTCAATTAGTATAAAACCATTTTTAATGTTGTCTCAGTAATGTTGAAGGTATACTCTCCATGTGATATTGTTTGTGGTGATTTAAGTTATTCACCATTACATTATGCAGGGGTTGATTTTTATTTATTATTACTATTACTAACCATTACCATCACATTTATTTTTATAAGTATGTTTGAACATCATCAAACGTAAAACAAAATCTTTTAAGGGTTTAAATGAGAATTTATATGTATTTTAAATGACAAGGTTTGATTTATTTATATGTATTATGGTTTTTAGTGTTAATCAGTGAGTCAAATTATTTTTGTGTATTATACCTTTAAATGTTTTGGCGCCTTTTTTGAACTACTCTAGCTATTTAAATCTGTTTGGTATGTAGTTTTATGGTTCTGATGAAGACTAGAATATCTAGTTGAAAGCGCTAAACCTTGATTGGAATAAACAGTTTTTTTCCTGTGCACGAGTTCTGCTGGTTATCCTTGGTCCTTTCATCTTATTAGTTGCTGTTCGTTTGGAATAAATTGACCCCAGCACTGGCAGCCTTACCTCCAATGTGTACCGGAAGAACACTTACAGGAACAACTTCCTGGATTTCAATAGTCAGCACCCCTTCTTTATGAAGAAGAATGTGCTCAAAGGGCAGTACATCCGCCTCTCCAGGATCATCTCTGACGATGATACCTTCCTCAAGGAAAGCCAATTCCTTTCAGAAATGTTCATCCGCTGACATTACCCCAAACAACTAGTAGAGGATGTGTTTCAAGAAGTGGCTTCCCATAGATCAGACAGACACCCACCCATCCTTACTCATGGCTTCACCCCCCGGGTGACCACCAGAACTACTGAACCCAAGAACAGAAACTGTAGTTTCCCCATCCCCATCAGCCGAGATATGCAACCCATTAGGGATATCATTGGCAAAAACTGGAACATAATAAGAGCGGACCACAACACCCATCAGATAGTGGGTAATGAGCCTGTCTTCTCATACAAGAAGACCAGAACTCTTAAACAAACCTTTGAAAGGAAAGAGACCCCCATACTCAGGAATGGCGCAGACCCCCATGAGCCTGCTAACCCACAAAACCCCAAAGGTATGGGCCCTTGCAAGCATTGTGTAGTCTGCCCTTTCATACACTCAGGCACATCCTACACTTTTCAACACTGCAACATCACGGTGCAGTTCAAAGCCCAGTACGACTGCCACTCAACTTTTGTAGTCTATGCAGCCTACTGCAACCAGTGTTTTTCCTTCTACATTGGGAAAACAATTAGAAAGCTCTCAGACAGGGTGAAGGAACACCTTGCAGCCATCAGGCATAATGACAGTTACAATGCATTAAGCAGGCATGCCACCAGCTGCAATGGCTTCACCTGTTTTAAATTTCTAGTGTTAGAACAGGTCCAGCAGTTTTTTGGAGATTGCAACACACTACTGGAGCTGAAGGAATTAAGATGGCAACTCCTCCTTGAAGCAGATACCCTACCAGGGCTCAATGAGAATCTCAACATTAAATGTGCATTAAAGTGGTACAACTAAAAAGTTACAGCACGCCCCCTAGTGGCAGGATGTTAGCAGATAAAACCTTTTGTTTTATAGCAGTGTCTCTCATTAGTCCAAATACTACTGCATTGGCGTAGAATATCTACCAATCATAGTGAAGTATTTTTCACACCAGTTAGACTATTTAAAGCTCGCACAGTATTGCAAATGCATTACATTTTGCTCTGATGAAGTTCGATTGTTACCAATAAAGTTTAACGAAAGCTCAGCAAATAAGTTCTGGCTCAGCGTCTATTCATTGGATTTCTGTTTTTGTATTTAACAGTTCGGAAGTTTTCAGTAATATATATATATATATATACATACATATATATATATATATATATATATATATATGTACATATATATATATATATATATATATACATATATATATATATATATATATATACACATATACATATGCACACACACACACACACACACACACACACACACCATACACACACACACACACACACACACATATATATAGATATATATATATATATATATATATATATATATACATATACATATACACATCTATATATGTCTACACATATATATGCATATATAGTTATAGATATCTACATATATATAGCTATAAAAAGATATTTATATATACATATATGATACACACACACACACACACACACACACACATATATATATATATATATATATATATATATATATATATATATATATATACATACATACACACTCACACATATCTATATATGGCTCTATATATATATATATATATATATATATATATATATATAGAGAGAGAGAGAGAGATAATGCAATATACAAATGTATATAAATACATATATATATGAATATATATATGTGTATGTACATGTACACATATATCTACATATGTGTATATATATATATATATATATATATATATATATATACATATATATATATATATATATATCTATATAGATATATACATATTGTAAAAAAACTTCAGGCATGACTTTACACACATATTCATTCAGACAAGAACAATTATTAAGCAATACACCATAGTAAAACTAAAAAAAAATAAATTGGAGAAACACCCGACCCACGACCCTCGATAATTTTTTCTTATCCAAGGACTTCTTCAGAAAAATAGTGATTACAGACCTTCCTATTTGATGTTTTCTTTCTTGGTGCTTTTCTCCATAGTCTCCAGTCTCCTATCCATATTTTTGGTGTAATTTAGATTCTGTCCTTTTGATGATTGGTTGACTTCCATTTTCTCTGATGCCATCCTACTGGTGCCTTTTTGATTCTTGTTGCACATTCATTGGAGGACTTAATTACTATTACAATATTTTATTGCCTTATTTCCTGTAAATAATAAGCAGTTGCGTGCCTGAAGTTTTTTTTCAATGTTCTTTTAGTTCTTCAGTGGTGCTTCGGTGTGTTTTTCATATATATATATATATATATATATATCTGTATCTATATATGTATATATATATATATATATATATATATATATATATATATATGTATATACATATCCTTATGTGTAAACATTGCTGTTGTGTATACCTTCCCAGATGTATCACACTATTTATCTGATATCTGTATATTTCGATATAACAACATATATGATGCAACAGTAATATCACTAACAAGTATTAAACAATTGTAGAAGTCACAGCAATTGTTCAATACTATCCAGTATGTGTACTGACAGATATATTGGAAAAACAGCTGTCTTCACAGTTGTCATGGCGTAGTGGTTAACTGCTGTAACTATAGTGTACAAGGTCGTGGGTTCAAAAACTGAAAGGGCTGTTTAGTTTGTTGCTGGGCAGAACAAGGGCTGTTGGATACAGATTGGTTAAGGCAGTTGTGAGTGTCTTTAAGCATGTTTGCGTGGGTTTGTGTGAAGCTAAGTGGTGTTAATGTAGGGTTAAACGTATGGGCACTTACACCATGTAGCCTACACTTACCAGTGCACAAATGTGCTTAGCTATAATATTGCAGCAATGCTGACACCTGCTAAGCATGACTCAGCCCTGGTAACCAGTGCTCACATTCCAGTCTGATAATATAGCAGGGTAATGACATCTGTAATAAGTGTATGTAATGCCATGTACATAACATGCATCTATGTGCTGTCATTACAGTAGCAAGGGTGTGAGTCTACTGTCTGGGACACGAGTATTTATGGCTTGTACAACACTCTTATCCATGTGAATGTGTTACATACATGGTTAGTATCGCAGGTTATATGTAGTCACACTGGCATGTAGTGTATCATTACATTACTAATGTTTGCAGTGCTTTCCCAAGTAAGAGTAGAATGCAAATTGTAGTACTGGAAACAAACACCCCTGCATGCAAAGATGGGCTCTGAGTCCTCACTGTCATGTTCCTGGTGTGTGAGCTGTGTCTCAATAAATATTTCATACTGGATAATGATCTGACATATGGAAAATAACTGTAGACTACTGTGTGTATAGCACATGTCAGTGAGGGCTGCCGTCATGTAGTAATGGCATACCTATCGGTGTCAAACATCTATCTGTCAACACATTCATCCTAATGCATAGCTAGTTAGCTAGCTGATGTCTGTCTGTCCTCTGTACAGATGTGCAGATGTCAGGTATCCATCTTGGATACTTACAGGCAATCTATGCTTGACTGACACTTACATGTCTGCCCAGCTGTGTTATATATGCCACAAATAGGAAACCACATGACATGGATACCTCAACTACACTACCACAGTCAACAGAACATGTTTGGGTACAGGTCTCCAAGACAGACACTGACCATGTTATGTAATACATGTTGCATAAATGTCAACTGGAGCACTTCACTGGCCCTCTGCACGATGCATCCAGATGATTGGCTGATGCATGTTACTCTTACCCTGAGGATCACCCCAGTGGTATCTGTTGATAGATGGCCTGCTGGCACATGGCAGGTGGCATGATACCACTGTACACACATCCCCTACACTTCCCATGTCTCCACGTACAATAGCCTGGTACACACCTGTGAACACCTGCACTAACGCACCCCAGTACTGACAAATGTGTATGTGTGCATTACTGAGAATATCAGTGTCTGTGTTTTTGTAGACCTGTAGTTGGGAATGCCCTGAGGCCCTCCACACCCACCACACCCCCCATTACCATAGTTAGATGAGGCTGCTGCTGTACTGGACATTACATGTACCTTGTTATGCTCTTCTTCCTAAGGGCAACCTGGGCCTTGCAGTACCAGCACAACACTGTTGTACAAATGGCTTGATATGCATGGGATACCCACTGAGTTCTGACAAGTGTATGTATGTGTGCATGTGTGTATATATGTAGGGTACAGCATTTTGAGGCCACATTCTCCTATTACATAATGCATTGCCACACAGTATTAGGGATAGTGATGTTGCTGACCATAGGAGAGGTATGACAATGCATCACCCTACTATGCCTGTGACATGTACATTAGATGCATATCCCTGTAGTAGCAGTTTTGGGATGGACAAGGGGTTGTATTGCAGTCCTGTTCAATGTTTGATGGTGGGTATGTCAGAGTGTTATCATGGGTTTCAGTGTGTACAATATTCACAGTGGGGTGTGGATGCTGGGCATACTGTCATTACACCATGGTACCACTGTATGGGGACCACTGTCACCATCAACCATACAGGTAACTGATAACACTATCCAGCTCAATTATGCATGTGCTATTTACAACCTACTTGTAACACAATGGACACACTGACAAGGTAGTTAGCACTGATAGGCCCAGGTCTCTCAGATGTGTGTCTGACTGTTATGTGTTTGTCAGTGTATGTATAGGATGGTATGTCACACTATGCATTGTCCATAAACAACCATTACATCCCCCATGACTATACAGTACATGCCTGGGGATGTTCTTCATGTAACATGTAACCTGGAAATCACCTCATCCTAAAAGCTGTGTGGTGTGTGCAATTAAAGCCACACATATCAGTAGCACTATATACCTAGGTAGGGGTCTAGTCCTAGTGTTGCAAAGTAAGAATGTGCATGTATGTGGAGGAATCTACTTCAGTTTGCAGAATATACATGTCCCAGGAGGTCATCTCTCCAAGAACTGCCTGACATATACTAACATTTCACAAGTATCATCCTGTGGACATACATTCCATTACAACTAATGTTAGATGTGTAAATAGCCTCTTCCCCACTGTATAGGTGTGCAACAATACTGGGGTTGGTATATTTAGCTGGGTGTGGCTGTTATGGACACAGCCAAAATCATTGCAGGTACTGTTGAGTGCATCCCCCCCCCCCCGCTTAGCTGGCCATAATACGGTACAGTTCATGTTAACAGGTTAGGTAGTTGTCTATCCCACTATCTGCGGTTCTACAGCACCTCTCACCCTCCAAAGGGTAGGGGTGTGCCACCCACACCAGCACACATATGTTTACAAGGTTGAGGATTGCACTAAATTGGGGAAGGGGACATCTACTCTGCCAGTACCATCGTCAATGACATTAATCTGGCAGACTACTTATTCCCCAGTGTGTTGTTGTGCCTATTCTGGCTTGGTGGAATTAAATAGGCTACAATGGGTTCCTTGCACAAGTACATACATCCATGTGTACAGTATTCTATATGTAGTGCATCAACACCAAAGCCTCTGTGTGTGTTATACACAAACATGTGGTGTGTACCACCCAATACAGCTACCATTGTCCACTGTAGAAGGGCTGCTAATTGCAGCCACCATTCACTCACCTGTATACACCACCCCCAGACCTATCAGCCATGTGGCACAGGCAGTAACTATTATACAGACCTGTGACATGTGTTCACCTGTACCCAGGATATGGCACAGCCAAGGTGTCACCACAGTGCTATTCCCCTTGTAAGATACAACAGCAGACCATCCTCCTGATGACACATGGACACCTACAACACAAATGGATAACATGAAGAGCATAATCACTCAGTGTTAATAACAGCTTGAATGCATCATGGATGGACAGCTACACTTCCTGACATGTAAGCATTAAACTTTACTGCTGACAACATGTTACACAGCAGTACATTGGTACACCAAAGTACAGTCACCGTGTGCATCAGAACCAAATTAGCCTGTCCCTGCATCGATGTTATGGATGACAGGGATGTGGCACATATGCACAGGGTGTGTTGTTGATTTGCCAGAGACCTAGGTTGAGCCATACATTTGACACTATGTGTGTGATTGAGGGGTTTTAATTAATTATATGGCTGTGGTGATGTTGTGTGTGTAGGAATGGGGTTGCCCTAGCTGTGTTTGTACTGTGTGTGAGTATGCTTGCACACAGTTCTGCCATGTGGCTGCCCTATACAGGTGTTTGTTGGACAGCTGCAGACCATACCTGGCAGGGTGTGCAGTTCACCACCTCTGGCCATGGACATGAGAACTGTGCCTGCCAAGGGTTCCACGGGCACATCCAGGTACAAGCCACAATATGGTACTCTCCCATGATGATGACATATGTCTGCTGGTACGAGTTCCCTCCTGGAACTGGTCAGGGCCCTGTGCATGTGGCCTGCTGTGGTGTGTTGTGGACAGCACCCCCACTGCAGTGCTGAGGCTGGTACTGCCACTATGGGAGTGGCTTGGTGTCATTGCATGTCCACATCAACCTCCAGCTGTTAGTGTTGCTGGCCTACATCCACGTAGCTGTTGCACCGCTCCTACCACATGCTCTAGCACGGACAAACTATGGTCGATGAGTCCCACTATCTCACCCCACCATCTATTCATGACCTATGTATAATAATGGAGGGCACCTGCAAGATCATGAATGTTGTCAGTAACAGCTGAAAGAGTAGCCCTCTGTAGCCTCAGACCCTGTCTGGTGTACTGTTCCATATGTGCCTGCACCTCTATGACAGCCTGAAACATGCATCTGGTGGTACCAGATGTGGCACTTCTGCTTGGGGCATGATGACCAGCAGCCCTCCAATGAGCACCCATGTACATCTGGCTATGTAGTACCCTGCCAGACATCTGGCGATGGCTGCTGTGTCCAGACACATGTGCAATAGATACCACACTGTCCTGTACACTGCCACCAACCACCAGATGTCCCTCTGCTATGGCCACTGGTGATGGGGTATCTATAGGCACTGTGACTGTGTGCGGGGATGGGGTGGATAACAGTGGGATGTCAAACGATGGTGCAGGTTCAGCCTCTGACAGCTCCGCCTGTGCCTCAACAAACATATCATCATTTTCAGTTTCTGTATGGAGACCAACAATAGTTTGCCTGCAGGAGGGACCCTGACCCACCTCGCCACCTGTGAGGGGAAAACAACAAATGCACTTTTAGACCTGTATGTCATTGCTTAACAGTACACACACACACACACACACACACACACACACACACACACACACACACACACACACACACACACCCTGTCATTCCACCATAATACTTATCTGTTCCTGGGTTTACGACTGTCCCTAGTTTATTCTCTTAATTTCCCCATCCTGCATCAGTCTTGGAAACTTACAGTCATTAATACCAATCACTAACATATCATTCTTCTAATTGCATAGACAAGTGATCACAAAACATGACCTGTTTCTCCATTACCTCTTTGACTTGATTGGAATCGGTTTTTCAAAGACTCACTGCTGTCATCCAGTGTTCACCCTGTGTTTGTCCAGACATCTTGAGCATGGCCCCCATATGTTAAGGGCTACTACAGTCACTCAATAATGTCATGCACTGGAGTGTCATACATAACTATTGGTCAGTAGATGCAAGATCTGTTGCTCTATTAACTTATTATGTGGACTACAGTAATATTTGGATACACTCTCTGGTGTTGTCTAGTAATTCCCCAATGCATCTGTAGTGCTGCATACGTGGGTAGTCTTTCACCTTTCTGCTTATTGCAATTATAACAGTATCCCTGGTGTCTAATTTCCCTCCCAATGCATGTTCCATGCTACAGACCTTATTATACTATCAGTATTCCTGGTGTCTCATGTGTCTGTCCATGTCCATGTACTGCAAAATTTCAAAGGGAAGTCGAGAAGTATGAACAACTCCACAATCACACATGTGCATACATGGACACACACACAAACACACACATGCATACACAGACACATCCTAGATATTTCAACCCCCCTCCACTCCACCTGATTGCACTTTACAGACAAAATAACCCCCCACCCCCCACACACACTTACAGGTGAGGTTGCATGAAGATATTACACACAGACCTACCATTACCCATCTGTCAACATGCATGACATATGGCACTCAACAGCATGCAGTGCAGCTATAGTCAATCCCTGCTAGCAACATTATACATGTGTGCAATGCATGTGTTGTGTTAGTAGGTGATGCCTCTTCCCCTGGAACACACTGCACCCATTTACACTGTATTGTTGTGCACCTGTTCGGCACCCTGGCATGTACTGTGAACCATACCTCACAGGTGTACATACCATTGCTGAATGTGTATTACTGTGTTAGTTATGTGGGCTCTGCTTCTCATAGCCCCTATGTATTTGTCTGACACATACTTTGGAAGTTATGTGGACAGATATCATTTGTGAATGCCTGATGTCTGATTTACAGATCTCATCATCAGCAGTGCATGTATGGCTAATGTGATACAATTATACTGACAACCTTCAAACCTTACCGTGGCTATGGGGAGTGTACACACCCTTATTGATATGATGCCCTCTTCCTTGATATGCCATGGAACCACATTACTGCATATGTTAACATTACATGAACCTGATATGTGACATATGACCTGTACAATCAAATGCAGTGTCAAACAAATGTGTTAGTTGTGCAGATGCTGATTGAGATTCATACACTTTGTGGGTGCATATGTTTATACACCCTTATCATGATGGTTTGTTGCACCTACTGTTATTTGTACTACAGCAGTCACTATTCCTGGCAGGAGTATACTAGCATGGGCTATCTGCATTTGCCAGTATTTGGTCAGTCTGCCCTACACATGTCCCCCAACTCTGCATGATTGCAAGGTCAACTCATGTGCACATCCCTTGGAGGTCACACACTGCCGTCACTATTGCTGTGGCGTCAGGGTTATGTCTGCCACAGTTCCTGACCCTAACTGTGTGCAGATATAGCCATTTACAGTATCCTTTGGATCCCTGCTTCAGTGCACTGTTGTGTAATGATGATACCCCCTCCCCACCCTCAGCATTTTTGCAGATGCTTGACAACTATGGCCTACACATGTGTGTCATTTTGCAGTGTCCCAAACTCTGAACACCATGTGTACCAGCCTAGTCACAGCTAATTAATGGGAAACATACAGGTGTACATTAGCACCAGCAAGATACAGATGGGAATGGTGGGTCTGAGGAGGGGTGAGGTCTTGGTTGTGCAGCACATGTATCTTACTTGATGCTGTCTGTAGGTTTCCAATGTGGTCTTGGTATAGCAGTACACATTGCAATGCATGCCTTTTGGGGACTTTTTCTGTTATGCATATGCTACCTGTAGAGAGGCATGGCTGATGTTTCCTGTGGTATAACTTTCCAATCTGATTACCCTACCCCATGGGCCACATGTATGCAGAGTCCAGGCAATTGCTGATATGGGTACTGCACAGCTAGTACTTGATAGACATTCTTGCAACTCCCTCAGTGTTGTGGCATGTTACTAAGCAGCCTGCATGACCAATTTGATACATGTGACACCATCTGTCTTAGATGGCCATCTGTTTATTTTCTACATTAATCCTGTCCCATACATCCTCACCACATACATGACTGTCTGCACTGTTTGCCATGGTGTGTGCAATGGTGAGGTATAGCTACATGTCCAACTCCTGGGTGCTACCTGTTGGGTATGGGGTCCATGCCATGGCATGTAAAATGTGTGCAAGCCATGGCTTCCTCTGTTGCAGGTAAGTGGGCACATTTGATGGCCACACATCTTGGACAGCAGACCATTTCTTGGTGTGACATTGGGGACATGTAATTGCTGGAATGTCCATACTCACAAAGAATGCCATTGTCAGTACCTCAACAGCTGCTTCCACTATATTTTATTTGAACTGTAAGCACACATATGCTTCCAGTGGTTGTGAAGGTATGTATTCCCCATATTTGCTGTCCTAACATAGGATTCCATATCACACACTCATTGCTCATGTTAGGACCATATTGCAGGCTGTAAGGGTTGTGGACTGCAGTATTGTGATATGGTGTAGTGTAGCTCTATAACAGTTGACATTGTAATAGTGGTATATACACTGTTGTAGCACTGTATAAGGGTGATATTTCAGACATGTCCCTACTGTAGGCCATTTGTCCCACCACTATGTTCATCTGTGTGCGCACATTTTGCAATGACAGGATGTTAGTTATATTGCAGGAGTCTGACATACCCTTCAGATACACCATCATGATGACCACTGTGATGCAGTGCAGTTAACAGCAACAATACATGAACATGTACAGCATGCATTATGGGTAGGTATGTTAAATGTGTGAATGTAATATACCATGGCCATAACATGACCGGTGTATTGGGAAATCTGAAAAATACCATACTCACCAGCTACAGGTTGCTGCCTGGAGGTATACCAGAGGGACCTACATAAGTGTGTGAGAGATATGATGTCAGTAGTCACAGCTGTGGCATTGGTACAGGGTGGGTGCAGCATTACAGTACATCAACAGTACAAGCCCACAATACTACAGATTATGCACATCTGTTTATTACTACAATTCAGCAACATCTCACATAGGCATGATCTAACTATACAGATGCAGATGGATATGCAACAGTGGTCTAAAGATGTGCCCTGTGGCCTTATCTGCAAGCTCCTCTGCCATTGTGTGGGTAGCACCCACCTCCACTATGCTCTCTGACAGGTGTTGTGTTTGCGGGCAGGCAGGTGCCCCTAGGCTGGCAAGGAGCTCCTCAACATGTGTCGGGGGGGCTGGATGGCATGAACCCCAGTGGCAAGCTGGTCCCCCCTCACTGCAGCAGCAGGCCAATGGGCATGGTGAAGTAGATTGGTGCATCAATGTCAGAACTGCTCATAACTGCAGTTATGCAGGCCAACATTTACCCTGTGGACAAGATCATTCCACAGGGTGGTCCGCTCCTGCAGATCATGGGCTGTTCGGCTGAACAACATATGGTAGTGCTGCACTCCTTAAAATGGAGAACATCAATATCTGTGCAGCGACTGAGACCTGGTTCAAGGCTCCAGAGGGCACCCCTGCACTACCAGGCTACAACTCATACCACACTTTTCGGCCATGTAACCTGGACCAAAACACCAAAGGCGGAGGTCTGTCCATATTCATTAAGGATATCCACACCTCCAGGCTAGTTGCTCAGCATAATGCATCTGAGGTTATCCAAGTGCAACTAAGTCTGGGCAAAACTGCAATCCAAATTGTAGCTTGCTACAGATCCCCCACCATACCCCAGGATTCCCACTCCTCTTTTCTTGAAGTACTGGAAAATATTAGGGTTCAACCAAACACCCTAATAATGGGTGACTTCAACTACCCCACCATTAACTGGGAAAACTACTCGTGTATCAACTCCTTAGCTCAACGCTTTCTGGAATTCATAAACTCCAATACTCTGGATCAACTTATCCACACACCTACCAGGGGCAACAATATCCTAGACCTAGTCATTACCAACATGATTGACTGGTGTTCCACACCTGAAGTCAACTCCTCGTTGGTCCAATCCGATCATACGCTAATCACCCTTGATATCCACATCCCACCCCCAACCCCCATTAAGCAAGCCATGGTAAAAAATTTCTCCAAAGCTAACTTCATGCTTCTTAAGACAGAAGTAGTGAACTTCATGACACCCATGCAGATGGACAATACAGTTACAACTGCTGAATCCTACACAATTGCACTCTATAAGCACTTACATGAGTGCATGGATCGTGCTATCCCAAACAGAACCAAGATGCGATCCTCCAAAAAAAGGCAGTCAATCTGGTGGTCCCCTGCCATAAACAAACTGTACAACAGAAGGAAGAAACTGTTGCAAAAGAGAGTAACATCCCATGAGTGTAGGAGCTCCCTGGTCAGCCTCAGTAAGAAGCTGAGATCTCTTATAAGATCCTCCAAAGCTAGCTACGAAAACAAAATTGCCACTAATTCCAAGGACAACCAAAAAGCATTCTATAGCTATGACAAGAATCTTGATGGCAATACCCAGATCTGCACTGAGTTACAGCACAAAGGCATGAAAATTACAGAACCAACAGATATCGCTAACATCCTGGCAGATAGGTTCAGTGCTAACTTTACCCCCCCACCCCCTAAAGAGCCCATAACTATACAGGTAGAATGCAGAGTCCCTGTAATCACAACTATGCAGGTAGAAGCTGCACTCTCTAAAGCCAAAAACACAGCATCCATCCAGGCTGCGTTTTACATGAACTTCAGAATGAACTGGCTCCCCACTTAAGTACCATGTTCAATAATAGCCTCACATCAGGCTTTGTGCCCACTGAATGGTGCACAGTAACAGTTATCCCCACTCCACAAAGGGGGAGCCACCACTGATCCTGGGAAATCTCAACCTATTAGCCTGACAAGCCTAGTCTGCAAGGCCATGGAACATATCATCATGAAACTCATAAACAAAGATATTGGTAACCTCCAAACTCTGGATCCCACCCAGTTCAGGTTTGTGAAAGGCAGATCATGCCTCCTGAACCTGATCGACTTCTTTGAGGCAGTCACCAAAGCCGTAGATGAGGGTAAGGTGGTTCACACAGCCTATCTTGACCTCGCCAAGGCTTTCAACACCATCCCCCATTCTGGAATTATAGCTAAACTCACTAAACTAGGTATAAATCCCTACATCACAAGATGAGTTGCCAACTGGCTCACTGATAGAACCCACACTGTAAAAGTTGCAGACTCCAAATCTGACCTCAAAGCAGTGACAAGTGGAGTACCACAAGGTTCCATCCTGGGACCTCCCCTGTTTGGTATCTACTTCTCTGAAGTACAGGCTAACACAGAAGGCCTCTGGCTAATGAAGTTCATAGATGACTGCAAACTAGGAGCCATAGTCAAGTCCCCAAATGATGTGGACATCCTACAGAAAGGCCTCTATGAGATAGATGCTTGGTGTCAGAGCCATGACCTCAAGCTCAATGCCAAAAAGTGCAGTGTCATCCCCTTTGGTAAAAACTCTGTACCCATGGAAGTACCACATAGGCAGCAATCTACTTAACACCGAATGTGTGATAAGAGACCTTGGGACTCAGGTGGACAGCAGTCTCTCCTTTGATAGTCACATCGCCACAGTAGTCAGGAAGTCATTCTACGTGGCACACCTCATCATGTTATCATCCAGGAAAAAAGATGTCATTGTTCCCCTCTACTCGACACTCATTAGACCCATTATAGAGTAAATGCCCCTTTTGGAATGTACCTCACAAGACATCTGCAGCAGCTGGAAAGGCCGCAGAGGTACATCACAAAGAGGATTACTGGCCTCAAAAAAATACCCTACACCGACCGCCTCAAAAAACTCCAGCTTTACTCCGTAGCATATCGCCTACTCTGAGGTGATCTTTGCCTAACATATAAAGCTATGTCAAACCCAGAGCTGTTGGACATGCTACACCTAAAGAAATCCAAATCCCTCGGAGCTACATGCTCTAGGGACCTAAACCTTGTCACCACATTAAACAGGACATGCTGGAGGGATTGATTCCTGTCCCAGAGAATTCCCATACTCTGGAACAGGCTACCCATCTATGTCAAGGAAAGTTCTTCATTAGCACTCTTCAAGAAAAATCTTGATGAGTGGATGGGAAATAGGAAATACACCCTGAGGATCACTTCTGTGACTCTGCTCAACAGTGGCACAGGAAAATAACTTTCTTGGGTGGCATAAGCCAGGGAACCTTGTTGGCAAGGCTTATGTAGGCCCTTGGTCTGATAGCCTAGTACCTACCTTTGAACCTATGAAGCTATGAACCAGGTATGAGATGATGACATCATTCTCCTCCGCTGTATAAATGGGAAAGCGTTCTCTCGACATATTGCCTGAAAGACATAAAGATGGAAACCGGTCTGAGGACCTCATACTGCAAGGTTATCATAGCTGTTACTACACATCTCTGTCTCCCCCCACCATATCTGCAACAACAATCTGATCACAAAACTCAACAGGTATGTCTACAGAAGACCTACCCTTGGGACATATATCATATTGTACAACACTTTGTGCTATATGTTTGTAGTCATGTTACCTGTGGGGACACTATCA
This sequence comes from Protopterus annectens, assembly GCF_019279795.1. Lineage (NCBI taxonomy): Eukaryota > Metazoa > Chordata > Ceratodontiformes > Protopteridae > Protopterus > Protopterus annectens. Next base: position 653,681,987 of record NC_056732.1, read on the forward strand.
TTGGTGGCCTGTTACAGACAATGTCACCTGCATGCCATTGTAAGGGCCACTATGGTTCCATATATACATGTGTTCTGTTTGCTATGTGACTGTTGCACATCTGTTGTTTTATGTTAATGGGGATATCTATGCATGCTGTTGGACATGATCCGGGATTGTGTGGACTATTACTACCCACATATGTTCTATAGCAGTGACACAATTGCATGTTTGGGGAACAGTTGCCAGCAGAACCACCTCTCCCACTTCATATGGCCATGTTACCAGGCCACATCACATGTGGGTCCCACCCTGCGGCCTCCTCATCTACTGGTCCTGCACTACTTTCATGTGGAACCACCTCAGGGGATGGTGTTCACCCCCCTGGGAGCACACAGACAGGATCCTGTCACCCAAAGTCAGATCAAGGATCTGGTGCATAGGGAGCTCCACAGAGACATAGGGGATATGCTACAGCACCTTAAGGTCCTCAGTACACACTCACAGGGTTCACATGCTCCTCCTGCTCAGCCCCCAGTCCAGGCACCTTCAGAGATGTGAAGCTGATGTTGTGATTGCCCATAGTTGGGGACCTTAGTCCCATTGTTTCCATATACGGGCTCATGGGCTTCCACATCACAGACGACACTCCTCATCCAGGGTGTTTACCCACCACATGTGTCAAATACCGCCCCTGTATGCTATCTTCCCCATCTTCCAACCCAACCTGCCTCCACAAATATACCAGCTATCCTTCCTCAAATTACCACTCCCACCTTCACAAACAAGGGCAATGTGTTCCCAACATGGGGTTCACACCTGACATAACCACCCATTTTGCACACACTTACTGCTGTATATATATGTGTGCATTGATATGTGTGATGTTCCCTCACACATATCATGCAGCACTGTCATTCAACATTAGGGGACATGTAGTTATATAAATATGTGTGTGTGTGTTTGCATATATGTAGACATACACACAAACACACATGCATATATATATATATATATATATATATATATATATATATATATATATATATAAATGTGTGTGTGTGTGTGTGTGCGTGTGTGTGTGTAGATATAGATTATGAGTTTTATATATGTGTGTGTGTGTGTGTGTGTGTGTGTGTGTGTGTGTGTGTGTAGATATATATTATGAGTTATATATATATATATATATATATATATATATATATATATATATATATATATATATATATATATATGTGTGTGTGTGTGTGTGTGTGTGTGTGTGTGTGTGTGTGTGTGTGGATATATATTATGAGTTTTATGAATATATATATTAGGGTTGGTAACTCAGCATGTAAAAATCAATTACCAATCATTAGCAGACCGGAGTTCTGCTGTGGCGACCCCTAACCGGGAAAAGCCGAAAGACACAAACAAACAATATATATATATATATATATATATATATATATATATATATATATTATATGTGTGGGGTGCATTCAGACACATCAGGTCCACACTCTCTAACTCTCCTTCCTGCACAGCTGCACTGTTCTGTCTTTCTACAACACAGACAAGTGCCACATGTAGACACAGCCTAACATTAGGTGGGTATATATAGGGGCAGATTGCAGGTAAGCCTATTACACACCTATGGAATTTGTGCATTCTACATTACACGTTAACATGACTGTTCTGCAAGTGGTGGGCTCTGGAACCCACGTGTCCATCATAACGGCATTACTTCCACCACCAGCTTTTGGCCATTCTAATATACATGTCTTGCAGTACGCAATACACACTATGATGACTTACATCTTTTCAGTCAGTGCTAATCTGCAATGTTGACCGGTATGGCCCACTGCCCTCAGGAACAGACACTATTGTCCATAGCAATTGTTCGGCTGGACATCATTACAGCAACACCTGAAGGCACATATAAATCATTCCACATCATCTATCCCATTATTATTGACCAAGTACTACATTCAGTTACATGCATATATGCTTCACATACCTGTTGTGGGAATAATGGCTCGTTTAGGTACAGTTTGCTGTGTGGATGGCTGGATGGATGTGCGTTCGTTTGTTTGTTGTATTTGTCTTTCTTTCTTTCTTTCTCTCTCTCTCTCTATGTATATATATATATATATATATATATATATATATATATATTGGTCTCTCTCCACTAAATGGATTGAATAGAGTGAATAATGGATTTTGTGGGTGAAGCACATGATCAGGTGATGGCCTCTGCACCAATTGTGCCCACCACTTGCTACCTGCATGCAGCCTGCTGTGTAGTACTTCCAACTACCACTGTCATGACAACACACTACTATAAATTCCTACGTCATGTCAACATGGTCCCTTTACCTTTCCTGTATGGAGGACATCCTTCATATGTGTGGGCAGCAGTGTTACAGACAGCAGGTAGCAATACATCTTACAGGAGGACTTGCAGACTCAGGCCAACTACATATTTGTATAAGGTTCCAGACCTGTAGACAGAGTGAGTAGTGTTGTTATATGCATTGTGTACTACCAGTGTTACAGGGTTTGTGTGTACATACTAGTTAATGCAGTCTTTCTGCATAGCTCTCAACTGTGGGCCTATCCACATGATGGCTAGAGGATTGCCTGTTATGTTTTTGTCTGTCCACCACACAGGTCTTGTGTCAGATATATCACTGGCATCATGTCTGTTGAGTGCTATCAGTACATGGCTACCTCCATTTGTGTTTCTGACTTCATATTCCTGACTAAGCGTATGTTGCAAACTATCCTGTAACACCAACAACTTTCTCAGTGTATAACAACAATATTGCAAATATGGCCCTGTGTTCCGGCCTCTGTCCTCCACCTAAATACCAGGCTTTGTCCATATGACATGCAGTAAGAGGTAGTGGTCTGTGATTATGTTGTGCTGCCATTCCTGCCATCATTCCAGTGATGTTGTGGTCCCCACACATATTGTGGGGTAGGGTCCATATATATATGTGGGCTACAGCTGGACAAAACATGTGTGCCCTTCTGCAGTCCAAAGGTCAGTGTATGTAACACTGTTATATGCCCCTGTAAGTCAGTCTATGGGGGAGGGGTATGCACCATATATAACCTAGGCTGTTACAACATGTGAGGGATATCAGCAGTAAGACGTCTTAAGGTATATGGCTGTACATTTCCATACATTTCACCTTGGGAACACTGGTGGCCTAGTGCTTACTGTCATACAGACTGTTCTGTTTGTCAGTGTGATAGTGATTTTGTCTTAAGCATTGTTATGTAACAGATACATCCTCATTGTGGCAACTTAATTCTATTCCCCCTAGGTGTTGAGTACAGAGTGTAATTGGAGGCTGATGAACTATACATCTACATTACTTACTGTTGATTGATTGTTATCCTCTGGCCCAGTCTTTCTTTACTGTTGTACTGCTTGAAGGCATTAGCCTGGACAGAAACAAATGCTATGCTTTCAGATTACTGTATAAAATGATCCGCTTGAGAGTTGCATTACTCAGTTAGTATGTATTTCAAGCACCTAACAGCTATATGACATGGCATATACAACTGTAATAGTACACAAATAAAAATTTCTTATGTATGTGTGTGGTGTCTTATCCTTTAACTTCTCTGTGGGTATATGTTTCATGCAATAATTTTCTTTTGTCTCAGTGAATCATACACTGTCCATTTTAAAAGGTGGCAGCAATAGGAATACTGGCTGTTCAGTATGCTGTGCACCCTCTAAATATGTATCTCTCTATACATATCTATGTGTGTATGTGTATATACACATATATATATATATATATATATATATATATATGTGTGTGTGTGTGTGTGTGTGTGTATCTGCATATGTGTGTGTGTGTGTGTATCTTTGGAAAGTTTATTGCTTCCACATTGTACATTCCCTATAGTAGCCAGACACTACTGCATGATATGTTATTGATACCATGCTGACATCATACAAGTGAGATGGATTACTGTTAACTTCTTGTGGCTATGTTGTGTAGGATCCTGGGTATGGGACTTGCAAATATTGGTATTGTATTGCAAGGCAGATCTGTTTGGCTGTGGGGGAGGGGGTGATATCAATAATTACAAGAGGTACTTAGCTTGGGCCCCCTCACCCCCATTAATGGTGCCTTTGGTTATATATGTATTTGTTGTGTTCTCTTTTTATATATATATATATATATATATATATATATATATATATATATATATATATATATCTGTATATACATATATATATATGTATATATATATATATATATATATATATATATATATATATATATATATATATATATATATATATATATATATATATATATATATATATATATCTATAGATGTATACATATGTGTATATATATATATATATATATATATATATATATATACATATATATATATATATAGATATATATATATATATATATATATATATATAGAGAGAGAGAGAGAGACCACACATACATCTACATGTATAAATACTTTTCCTGTACTGTTGAATGACTGTGCTAGATGATATGTTTGTGAAAACATTAGGAATATGTATATCTGACATGGCTTAGTGGTAAACCACTTTGGCTATGGTGTGCAGGGTCCTGGGTTTGAGATTTGCAAAGGCTGATTATTTTGTTGCTGGACAGAACAAGGGCCATTAGATACAGAGTGATTAAGGCACTTTCAAGCAGCTGTAAGCAGGTTTGCGGGGTTTGCGCGATGGTAAGCAATGCTAATTTCCCGTTAAATATGTTTACAGTTAGTTAGCCTCTAGATTGCTTATCCTGTGTCGGTATTGCTTACCCTCAGGCAAACAGGTTTAAACCAGCTTACTGCTGCTTAAAAGTGCTTACTCCTGCTTACCCCCGTGCTAATTTCTTTAAAGGAAAAGAAAAAGGGTTGATAGGAAAGTGGTGAAAAAGGGGCACAAAGAGGGAAAGACAGTAGGGAATATAGCTAGGGATGTGTAGGATGGGTGTTGGGAAGGTCCATAGCTGCCCATTCCTTCTACAGCAACAGCTGTGCATATACACTGATTTGGAGGTAGATTTGGACACTCATACCCCTGCTAGAGGGTTGAGGACAACAATAATATGTTGTGAAGCCAATTACACCAGATTTCGTGTCCAGTGGACACATGTGTGAAATGGACAGCTATATATGTTGTGAGACATTTTTTTTTTGGGAACAGATTGCCCTTTTTTACGATGAGAGTTGGATGTTGGGGAGGGATAGTAGGTATATTTGGGGTGGTAGTTTGGGTGGATGACAGACAATACAGCATACAGGGGTGGTATATGACACATGTGGGGGTAAACACCTTGGATGGGGAGGGATGTTTGGAAGTCTTATGCCCATGAGCCCCAAGTAGAAACAGTGGGACTGAGGTCCCCACCCATGGGCAGTTATCACTGCACCTTCATATCCTCAAAGGTGGCTGTGCTGGGGGCTGGGAAGGATGGGCAGGCTGACCATCTAGATGCACCATACGGCCCTCACGCTGGCATAGCAGATCTCCAAACCCCTTGCGGAGCTCACTACGTACCAGATCCTGGACCTGACGATGGGTGACAGAATCATGTCAGCGCCCGCTCCCAGGGGTGAGCCCCATCCCTTGAGGCAGTTCCACCTGAAGGTAGTGCAGGACCAGTGGACAAGCAGGCCCCGGGATGGGCTCCAGATGTACTGGTGTCCAGTGCCATGGCCAGATGAGGTGGGAGAGGTTGGCCTGCTGTGACCAGCCTTCCCAAATGTGCTATGGTGTTTTCATTTTAAAACATATGTGGATTAGTAATAGTCATCACATTCCAGGATAACATCATGCATAGATATTCCCATTAACCCAAAACACCAGATATGGAACAGTTGCATAGCAAACCGAACACATGCATATATGGAACCACAGTGGCCATTGCTCAGCATACAGGTACATTGATGGCAGCATGCCACCAATGTGGGAATATTTCAACATGGCACATACATAGAAACAAATGTCAGTGTTTATCAAACAATAAGACATATGTCCCTACAGTAGACTTAATTGTACACATACCGATTGAGTTGTGTATTTAGTTTATTGTTGCAGATATGGTGGGTGGGAGAAAGATGTCAATTAACAACTTGTATATACCTGTAGTTCTCATTACTTTCTTAGTCAGTGCTGTGATCTGTACCTTACAGGTATTATTACACTACCCTATGGCCTTAGTTTGGACAGTGGTATGGCTGTAGACAACTATATACATGAACTGTGATTTACCTGCAGTATACACCTTTTACCTGGTATACCTGTGGAGGTATTGTTTATTAACACTACCTGACTTTTTCTATGCATATTACCAGATTACAGATTGACGTTATGTACATACCTCTCCATCTCTTATTGTACACAGTCTGGGCATGTATTGACAACATGCAGGTGAAACTGGGACATATTTTGACTATTGCCCTCATAAACCTTTGTTGAGTTGCTACAATGACAGGTTTGTTTTTGTAGACATTTTCCAAATATTTACAGGCCTGGCAGTCAATTATATGACATTAAATGCTGCCTAAATGTCAGAGATTATCATGCTGATATGCCAGGGGGACAGGGTAACAGGCAGCAGATATGGGCCAATTATCCGGACATTGTGGATAGATCTGTACAGTTGAGCGGTATGATTCTGCATACAGCTTGCTACCACTCCCAGGATTTGAACCACAGCTATGTCTGCTAAAAATAAAACAGTGTACATCACAGTTCAGTGTGCTATATAAACATTGCTGTGTATCTTTTCTCTGAATTCTGTCTATAAGTCTCCCGTGGTTTTGCAATCTGACCTTGTAATTACAACACTCTTATACAGGGTTTCCTAGACAGTTTTATTATGTAGCACTGTGGGAATGACAGTGATGAGTAATACCTTATTATTCAGCAGTAATGCAACACTAACGTTGCCATACAATACCAGACTAAACATTACCAGTCCAGGATTTCAATATTTTATTTCTAGGCACAATTTTCATATCTGACAGACCTGTAGGGGGAATGTTTGTTAACACTACCTGAATGTTGCCACACATATTACCAGATTTCACATTATTATTATGCACATACATCTCACTCTGTTACTGCACACACTCTGGTCATAGCTTCACAACATGGGGATAGAGATTTATTTATTTTATTTATTTATTTTATTTTATTTTACATTTGTTGACCGGGCTACTCTAGCTGGATACATGTCCATTTTCAGTAGAGACCCGGGGAGAAAAGCTCCAAGAAACATAAAAAATTAATATGACAGATCAATATAAAAAAGACAATTCTTTCAAGTATATAAGTAATATTTTTTTTTTTAGTACAAATTAGAATACTCGTAGTGATTAATAACATAAGCATTAATTCCGTAGAGGGTAATGTATAAAAGAGTGTGCATTATACATATATACATAAGTTTTATATGCAATAACATAGTAAATTGAAGCATTAAGGGAAGATTGTGAAGGATGTGGGGTGAAAATTAGTAAAAGGAGAAAGTTAGTCAGGGTTAGTACAGGAGCATAGCCAGTGTTTGTTTTTTGTAGAAAGGCTAGGCTAATAGGATACAAAAGAGGAGGTAAAGACAAGGGATTTAAATAGTCTTTAAATAGTCTAGATTTAAATATCTTATAGATATATTTCTGACAGTTCTGATGTCTGACAATCAGTTATATGTCATTATTTGCTGCCTAAACTTCTGGAATCATCCCACTGATTTGCCAGTGGGACAGGGTGACAGGCAGGGGATTTACGCCAATTATCTGGACTTTCTAACAATATCTGTACAGTTGTGGGGTATGATTCTGCATACAGCTTACTACCACTCCCAGGATTCAAACCACGGCTGTGTGTGCTAAAAATACAACACTTCACGTCTCAGTTGAATGTGCTATTTGGATTGCTTTGACTATCTTTTCACTGTTTTCTGTCTAAGTCTCTCTCAGTTGTACAATATGACCTTGTGATTACAACAGTCATATACAGACATTCCTACACATTTTATTTATGTAGCACAGTGTGGGTAACAGTGCTTAACACAATAGTACTATTAAGAGATTGCAATATTACATTACCATATGATACCAGAGTAAACACAAGCAGTTCAGGAGTTAGACCTTTATTGACAGGCTGTTAACCTTTTATTTGCATACAACCTATATGAGACTCTTCCTGCCATATTGTCTGGTTTATTCAGTACATGCCATACACGATACAGGTTTTATACTGGCAATTAACTTTCTGCTACTTTTAGATTTATTTCTTATGATGGTATATGCAGGATTATTACTAACCTGCCTCACAATGCAGCCTCTGCAGCCTACAGGCATGGACTTTCCGATTCACATCCCACTTGTCTGCCACTGTCAAAGACATAAGAGGAATATTTAGCCATACCTAGCCATAGTATACATGAGCTGGCAATTATTAAACAGGTAATAGAATGATATTTACACACAGCTGGGACATCACCCGTCTGCCTAGCTTCTTGGATCCACTGATCCAAGAGCTCCCTCTTCCTCCATTTCAGGTCAGCAGAGTGATGCCTGACCTACTCACCAGTTTGAGGGATGCCAGTGGCACTGGTGAGGTCATGGGTAAGACGGTCCCAGGCTTCCACTTTATATTGGGAACCCTGGTACTGGCCCTGCAGCAGTCTCTGTTCATGGTCTTTAACAAGGAGTCCTACCATGACTTTGGACTCCTGGATGCTCCAGCACTATGCCCGGAAGCGCAATCCTTCACCCACAGTGGCCATAGTACCTACAGGAGGAAGCTGCAACCAGTTATGAGTTGTATTCCCACCTGTGGGGTTTAAATAGGGCTGATTTCCCACACTTTGCCATGATTGGATGGTTTTGAAAATGTTAAGCTATGGGCAAATCTGCTTACCTAAAGTTGGCATTGCTTAAAGGAGTATACCAATGGGGAAATTGATTTAGCTGGCCTACACATTGCTTACAAATAATAAGTAGGGGTGTGCAATGCTTAGCATTGCTTAATTTTAAATTTTCAGACTATTTGGTGTTTGGCATTGATTTATCATTCATTACATGTTATATATTTGTTTAGTGTCCTTGATTCATGTCTATGTACACTGTATGTGGTCCTTGTATTTATTGGGGGATTTCACCACTTTATTACAATGACACCTCACATCTGGACTTAATGCTGTACTCCAGTTCACATATTTATGTTATGTAGTAGGTTATACAACATAAAACTGTACATAGATTCCTTTCACATCTAAATTGTGATTTTGCTATAGTGAGAACCTGTTTGGGGATACCTCAATCTTATGCACTGCTGTGATGGCTTACTGGTTAACTACTATGACTATAGTGTACAGGATCCTGGGTTCAGGACCTGTAAGGGTTGTTTATTTTGTTGCTGGGCAGGACAGCGGCTATTGGATGCAGAGTGATTAAGGCACTTTTAAGCAGTTATAAGTGGGTTTTGCATGATGATAAGCAATGCTAACTTCCGGTTAAATATGCTTACAGGGAGTTAGCTTCAATATTGCTTAACCTGTGTGTGCACTGCTTATCCACATGCAAATGGGCCTAAACCCACTTACTACTGCTTAAAACTGCTTACTCCCACTTACCCCCACACTAATTTAGACAGAAATGAAACATGGCTCTTGGGAAAGTGGTGGATTTGGACACTCTATGGATTTATCATTCATACACATTATACCTTCATTTTGTATCCCTGATTCATGTGTACATATACTGTATGGGGCACTTGTGGTTATCTGTGGATTTTAGCACATTATTACAATGACACCTCACATCTGCATTTAATGCAGTACTCCAGTTCACAAATATATGCTATTTAGTAGATTATACAGCAAACAAAATGTTCATAAAGTGATTTCACATGGAAAATGGAACTTACTACAGTGAGAATCAAACCAGGAATGATTGCTTGTACAGTGAAAACTCTGACCATTACACTATTGCAGTACTACTTCACTTGCATCTATCTTGCTATCTATCTTCTCGTGCCATTTAAGCTATAGTATGCGTAGCTAAACAATGGGCAAACCCGCGCACCTACAGTTAAATTTAATCTGTTTGATAAAAAAAAATTCTCTACTGCTATTTTATCTTGGAAGGGACAGGTTTCACTTATTGCTGTGGATTCCTGCATGCATCTGCACATTTGGCAAACATCCTAGCAACCCCCCATATCTCTCAACCTCTTCAGGCACACTATCTGGACAAAGCTTGACAAATTATGGCACAACTACAGACATATTTTCATTATTGCTTTTATAAACGTGGGACAGTTGCTAGGGTGACAGGATTTGTTTTAATATATATTTTATGATGGATTTGAAGTTGGACACTGAAATGTATGCATTATTTACCAACTTCAATACTGAGATCATCCCACTGATTTGCCTGGACAATTGGGGTGCTGTATGGGCATGACATGTGGATAGTCTGAGATGATTTGTACAGTTGGGAGGTACGCAGCCTCCTGTGAGTGTTCTCGCTCATTATAATTGCCAGGCGGCACTTCCTGAGTGCAGGGACATGTGTATTGTGAGAGCTATGCTCTCAGACACACCCCATGCACACATCCATGCTCCATGTGTTTAGGAGCAGAGGCAGTGTGCCTTCATTACTATGCATAGCACATTGCTGTGCTGCACTTAAACAGACATTTCCATGCAGGAATAAGCTATTCCTGCACAAAACCTTACTGAATTCCGGGGATAGACATAGACATAGATATTTAAGTTAGATAAAACAAAGAAGAAATGCGTTCTTTTACTCATATGAATTATTTACACTTTCAAGGCTATTATAATTATGATATATATATATATATATATATATATATATATATATATATATATATATATATATACACTGGATCGATACTGATCCCCAAAGGAACTTTTCACCTTAGCACAAACAGCAGGACATACTTCTGCAAAAGTGCTTTTTCCTAGTTGGAACACCGAATTCACACTTGAATGAAAATTAAAACACCAAAACTGTATTACCGAAAGAGGTTTGCTGAGATCCATTTCAGTGAAAGTGGTCCTGGCAGTGCGAGATGCAGAATTACATATTCATATCAGTACTGTTCCTTGGCAGATATGCCGGCAGCTGGAAGGTATATGTGTAAGTTTACAGCATTGTAGATAGGAATTTTATATCGCTTTGACTTGTAGGTGCAGATCACTCTAAAGTGACTCTCAGGGAATCCATTTATGTTGTCACTGTAGTGTGATCCTGGAGTTGACATATATAGGGTGCAGGGGGGCTTCCCCCCTGCAAAAATAGAGTATATGCATTATTTTGTGATTTATTTTTGTAGTGTTGTTTTGTTGGTCATGTGTTATTCTATGGAGTTAGGTTTTGGGAGTTTCAGTTTTCATTAATTTGGTCTCAGTGTTTTCATTTTCATTCAAGAGTAAATTCGGTGATCCAACTAAGACCCATATGTATAAATAATCAGATATATTTGAAGTAGGTAATATAAAGCAGAAAGGTCTTTCTTTTGTGTATTTTAATTAATTACACTTCAAAATTAATTTTGATGGGGCAGTCATAGAGGGTGGGGGACATAAATTGCTGAGGGGAGTAGACTGCAAGATTGAGAACAAGCTCTGGTCATTTGGTGAGCCAGCTATGTCTCTGCCAATGCCAGCCTTACAAAATGAAACACTATGAATGCAATAATATTTAATTTTATATATATTGAGCAGTTTAGGGAGCACAAACATAAGCATTTAAAAAAGAAGAATCAACCACTATTATTTCATTATTGGCAGACTTGTCACTAGGGAGCAATGCATTTTTATTTTTATGTTTTTTTAGTTTAAGTTTGTGATATGGCTCAGGATTATCAAATGTAATAGTGTTATAGCTTTTTTGGTGAGAAGGGTGGTTGGATCAATCACTCAAATGGGAAAAATGTTATATCTGTATCTGTTTATACATATAGATACACACATACATTCGTAATTATGCTTTTGTTTGGTTCCTTTGATGGCCCTTGCTTTTCTTCCTCGTGGGTATGTCAAACTGATTCGCAACAGTTGGGAGAACACTGCCACTGAAGCTCTGGCATTTTTTGAATAATTGCCCTCTCTAAATATTGAACAACTTTTAGAGTATCAACAAGTTTATTTGAAGAGGGTCAGTCAACAGATATCCAATTTAGTAACCCCTGATGGGGGGTATACCTAATGGAGTGAGGTGGAAGGCAAGAAGGATCTTATGACTCCTCTGAAGGTTATACACCTAAGCGACCTTGCATGGTAATGAGACTTATGGCAGTCACTATCATTAACAGGAACTGCAGAGTCAACAAATAGATACATATATAGAAAGCTTATATGAAGCTGTTAGGAAGGGAGAACCAGACTTTTCAAAATGGTTTTGGACAGGGATTTGCCTCTATATTAGAGGCACTTCCTGTCTCAAGTGAAGGAAATTTAGATGTTCCTGCTCCTGATAATCTTATTTTTCCAACTATGTTTAATCAATGAGCTTCTTAATAGGATCACTGCAGGTTCTGTAGGGCCTTTAAGAAATGAGCATGATTCTGTGCTGCCTATTGTTGATGCTGCCCAAAAATGTTCATCATTTACTGCTCACATTCCCTATTTGGTTAAGGAGAAGATATAGCAAGGGGACAGTATTGAGATTTTCAGTTTATTTGATCTAGATGGGATACAACATATTGTGGAATCTGATAGACCAGGAAGAAAGTACCTGTTATCTTGTCTGGTAACTTTAGACAAGTGACAGCTCAATCATTTTAGGGCAAAATCTTGAGACAATTGGATGGTTGATTTTATACATTTTATGCCTGTTATCCTTTTGAAATTCTGTTTTTACTGAATTATTTCATAAACATTAGAGAAGTCCATTATTTGATTAGAGGTTTATCTTGGCCATGGTATGATCAAATTGTTTTCAAAATTTAAGGCAGTTATTGAATACTTCATGTGGGATAAATATCACATGGATATTTGGTTAGTGGTGAAGACCAACAGATCAAGGGCACCATACCATGCTGCTAAAAATCAAGTAGGTTCCAAATTCAAAGCTTGCTGGACTTATAACACTGGCAATTGTGCATGGCCATCATGTAATTTTTTTATATGTTTATCCTCACCATGGGGGTAGACACACAGCTATTAAATATTGGTTTAAAGGTGGCATCAAATGTCATAACCTTGTCAATTATCTGGAGAACAAGCACTCTGAGACAGAACAGATAACTTACCAGAAAGAATTAAGGTCTCATTCTGATGCTTTTAGAAAGGTAATTCCTTTAAAAGAAAAGAAAGGTAATTCCTTTTAGGAATTCCAGTATGCTTATGACTCACTTTCACATTTAAATGGGCATTTTAGTTTTTTTCTTAAAAGGCTATCCTGGTTATAAAGTCATGTAGAAACAGTAACAAGTTTTCACCACAGACATTTCAATAAAATATAATGCCCCATCAGTATTCTAAGTTATAAGAATATATAAAAAACGTCTATGAAAGGAAAAGAAGCAACAGCAAAGGGTTTATTAAACAAGGAGACTTCTAAAGGAGGAATTTCAGGCACCATTCATTTTCACCAGTTTGAAGAATTAATATCTGTCTGCTAGGATTGGTTCCAAAAAAGAGAGATGTTAGTTTTGATTAATGATGGTATAAGCAAGTGGGATGTTAAAGTTAAATGTTCTTCTTTAGATGACATAATACAGATCATTGAACAGTTTAATGATCTGTAATTGGCAAAAGGATATGTATATATAATTTAACACAACAAAGAACACATAAAAAAATAAACAAGCAATAATACAAGGCTGTCTACAGACAAACATTGATGGATACATCAAAATATGACTAGTGATGTATAAGAAAAATACCAACACCAATATAAACGGACAATTTCTTAAATTCCACATTGATATCAGTCATATAATTAAGTTGTTATTTATATTCTATTTAAAATTTGATTTTGTGGGGAAAAGTCCACAAGTGTCTATCTTTCTTAATGAGGAGCTGTTGTCAGGATCTGGCTTCCTTAGTGCAAGTTTCTAGTGGTAGACCTTGGAAGAAAGTTAGATTATAGCCATTCAATATAAATTCAGACTTTTATTGACATATTTGAATATTGAAGCATGTCTTGATTGTTTAAAAGTTTAATGGAATTAGTCAAAGATAATTAGCAGCTGAGGAAGTTCACAAAACATAATGCAATCTTTCATTATGTTTAGATTATTTTATTCTAGTTTCATCAAATACATGGGAAAATACTCTGGATGGAGTTTGTAAGCATCATATTTCTCAGATAAGCCATAAAGGAGCATATTATTTCCATGTGACCTAGCATCAAAATCTGTTACATTTTATTTCTGTTGCAAAATTTATTTTTCCTGGAGTTTCAGCATGAATGAATGTGTTACTATTAAATCCTTGCACTCAGATTTTTTTTTTCTGAAACATAAGTGCTAAGTCAAGAATGTTACCATTTGATATTATGGGGGCAGCCAAGATGACCATCTGAATGCAGCACAATTTTAGAGCTCTGAAAACTATTTATTTAGACAGAAATTTAGTTGAAGATTACCAGTAATTATTTATAAAAAATGTTATTAGTAATAGTTTAAACTTAAAGACTACAATTTTTGGTGGACTTACTTAAAGAAATTCTTGCCAAATTATTAGAGACGTTATCTGTCTGAACATGAACAGCTCCAAACATTCCCAAACAGACAAAGCACTGAAGAAAGAAATGCAGATGGTGACTTCAACTCTTCGGGCACTGTCCTTAAAAATAGATGACTTTCAACAAAACCTTGAAAACCCCAGAGAAAACAGCCATAGCAAACTGAAGTATTTAAAGAACTACTTCCACAACATCAGAACAAAATAATGGGTACAGAAACTGATTTAACTGACTTTGATGGGTAACTTAAAGAAAAGGAATACCAACTGTATTTTTCCTCAAACAAAGATCTAGAAAACAGGGAAAGAAAGTGTTATATAAAAATGTTTGGTCTCCCTGAAAAAACAGAAGGAGAGGACATTATTTCTTTCCTGAACAACAGGAGTCCTGAAATTTTAGATCTCCAAGAAGGTTTTTCCTATGGAATAGAGACCCTACAGCAATAAGAACGCTAGCACCAACTTCGTCCTCATCTCACCGAGATCCATAGTTATAACATTTCTGTCATTCATAGACAAAGAACTTGTTCTAAAGACTGCCTGGAGGAATGGCCTTTTAAAATATAATGATAATCTCATCAGATTTGACAATGTCTATTCCACTAAACTAGATATGAGGAAAAAATGCTGGCTCCTTGTTAAACATTAAAACTCAAATTATATACCTTGCAAGAATCAAAATATATCTTTCCAATGGAACAAAAACTTTTAACAATCTAGATGAAACATCTGCCTTTATAAAAAAACAGCAACTTAATTTCCACTTCTGAAGATATGGACTGGTCTTCCACTATATTAAAGAGATCCCCGGAAAAAACAAAAAAAAAACACTTGGACAGATGCAAAAAAGAAGAAACAAAAGACCAATGTTACATCTGTGAATTCCAACAAATTTCTCAAAGCAACTACTGGTAAATGACGCATTTCCATCTTGTTATCAAATAGTCTTTTAATTAGATGTGCCGTACTTTATTTTACTCAAGATCTTTCAATCAAAGCATTTAATGCCTTTATCTTATATCTACAATTTCTTGGTATTATCATCATAACAAGCAATACAAAATGAAAATGAAAAGCTAATCTCTCTCATCACCAAAAGTTACTTTAATTTAATTTATACATAAGCATAGGAAAACTGAGTGTTTGACATTACTGTAACTTGGTGGGTTTTCCTTTTGTTAAATTGCTTTTCCTTTGTTTGCTTTAAAATGTTTCATATAAAATTACTTAATTAGTTAACATAATCTAACTCTAGGTTACTAAAATGTGATTCATTATTAGTTTTATTAAGTTTTTTAAGTAAAAATGGGTTAGGGACTGTTAGTTTATTTAAATGATATGTTTCAATTATGTAAATACTCAAAAGATGTCCGTGACCTGTTTTTTTTTTCATATATATATATATATATATATATATATATATATATATATATATATATATATATATATATATATATATATATGTATTTAGAACTTTCAAATCATAGTTTTACAGTTAAAAATCACCTCATTAGCCTAAGGTGAAGCTTTTCTTAACTCAAGGAACCTCGTGAGACATTTTAAACCGTGCAGTTTCATACAGGTTCTCTGACAAACTACTAGGGGTTTCTTTTTGATGTAACACACAAGAAAAGACAGGAATTATTTCAGTTATGCACCATTTGATACAAATATGCTGTTTAATAGCATTGATTTCCTGGAATTACAAAACTATTAAGGTTAACTTTTATTTATTTAGAAACATCATTAAAATTTATCTTGTGTTAAATACAGGGTCGTTTCCCTTTGTTAGAATTAAGCTGCTTAATTAATCTTTGTTTGTATGTATTGTAGTTAACATAAATAGATCTTGCTACTTCATTTGTTCTTACTAAGTAACACTGTTACAGTTTGCCATCATTTTATTTATAACACCTGAAGTATGAGTGCGGGCTTGAGATATGATCGAATATATGTTTCTAGGCAGCACAAAGGCATATATTACTATCCTTAGATATGCATTTAGAAGCATAATGAGTAAATATTCACGTTACATAAGAATCTGAAGCCGAATGTTTTGCTGTGCTTACCAGTCTGCAAGTCTGAAATAGTACCCCCCACACTGTGAATTCACGGTATTCTGCCAGAAATATAATTACTGATGTTATGTGATGTGGAATCAGCTTTCAAGTGAGAGTAAGCAGAAGGGTCCCTGGACTTTCTTATATAAGATAGCAATGCTGCAAAGATTTGAACATTATGTTTTTTTTTTCTTAAGGCTCTGTGAATTGTACAGACTCTATTGCTCAATAAATCTGAAGTTGTTGTGGAAACTTCACAGGGGGAATATATTTGAATATAATTCTAGATATTATAGAAACTATGAAAGATTCAAAGAACTTTAGAAGACGTCACAGTCAAACTTTAGTGACAGCAAGAGAGAACATGAACTGGATTTGAGAAATACTTCACTTAGATAATAATAATTACATTATGCTTTGCTCAAAGTTAGCCTCACAAAGGCAATTGTGTTAAGCAGTTTATTTACCCACACTATAACAACGTGAGTATGGTAAATACAGCTTCATATCAGTGAATGGCTTAAATTATTCTATACCTAATAACTTAGATGCCTCTTATAACTTATGCTTTTATTCATTTATAATTTATGTTAGTAACAAGAAGGCCTGTATCAGGAAAGAAAGAGAAACTGAATGGTTACAGTATCTACAAAACTGTTTCCTTTTTTGTGTGCAGTAACCTGCTTCATCCAGTCAACATAATCTTTATTGATCACCAGAATTTATACACTCTTTTGTGAAAATAGATGTATTTATTATCTTTGATGTTTGGGATGTTTATAACTTAAATGCATATTATTTACACTAGTTAAAACTGTTCTGATTATTTTAATTTAATTATATGTCTCACTTATAGTGCTTATTAGAGCTGCAATATATGGTTATGATGACTACAGAAAGCAGTCGGATATACCCTAGTTTATCTTTCACATTGGGAATTTTATAATTCCATGTTTGATTTTGGAAATTCATGATTATATGTTTTGCATCATCTTTTTTATTTTTCATTTAGATAGGTTTGACTTTACGATGCTACACTTTATAAGTATAGCCAATGACATTTAAAATATGTTATACTCATCTGCAAACACTTACATGTTTTTATGTATTAGAAAGAGTTATGAGATTATAATATCAGCCATTGCTTGCTATATTCCTAACTACTTTAGTACACATCTATGCATCTAACTGTAACATCTCTAAATATCAATGGTCTGAACAGTCCAAGGAAAAGGTCAAATTTACTAAGATACTAAATATTATTGGTATTGTTGTTAAGCTGTATTTTTACTGGAAACTCATTTTACATCCATGGAAAAAATATTTGGAACCCTAATAACTCTTTAACATTAGCTCATTCCTCATATAAATACAATAGGGTGGGTATCATGATTCTATTGAAAAAAAATGCTGTAAATCTGCAAATTATTTGCAAATATGAAGATCCAGAAGAATTATTAGCCATTATTATTTTAAACCTTAATAACAGAATTTGGACATTTGTTAACCTTTATTTGTTTCTGGGTTTAAGAGTAACAATAGCAAAATGTCAACTTGGTCTCATAACTAAAGTTTAGAAAGGCAATCTTATATTGAAAGGAGACTTCAGCTGCATTTTAGATAACTTTGACACTGCAAACAGTCATCCACCTAGACTCATCTCTACAGGAAAACTTTAAAAATATATCTGTAGTCCCTTAACTTATATGTTGCATACAATTCCAAACACATTAAGTCCTTATGTTTTTCTCATATAGATCACAGATTCAAACCACAGTCAAGAATGGATAGGATTCTAATTTCTAATGACTTAGAATTAAAAATCTCATCTTTCTTTATACTTTTCGTCCTCTTTCTGATCACAACTGTCTCACACTTATGTTACAACTTGATTTTACTAACTTAGTTTCCACAACAAGAATACCGGCCTATATAACTAAAATCAAGAATTTAAACCTTTGCTTTTAAAAGAATTACAGTTCTTCTTGGAAGTAAATCATTCTGCTGCTATTAATATAACAATGGTCTGGGATGCTCTAAAAGCATGAACCTATTGCAAAACTGTCACCTGGTATAGAAATAAGCTAAAAGATTAGACTCAGAGATACAAAATTTACAATTACAACTTTCAACAATTAAGTCTAAATCCACACACCTATTATCTGATGACAAGAAGAAAATAAATGAACTGACCAAAAATACTTAGATATGTTAACACATAAAACAAAATTGGCATTAGAAAGACTGAAATTAAATTCTTATGCTTCAACCCAAAACATATGCATAATCTATCAGTAACAGTCAAAATTCAATCTAAGCCAAATAATATTATGAATCCAATACATGTAGGTTCCAACAAATCAGTTTCCAGCATACGTGATATTTTTGAAGCTTTTAGATTTCATTACACCAAACACTATAGCTCTAATAATCTAACACATAATACTTTTGACACAGAAATATCTTCCCTTAATTTAGAGATAGTCCGTGAGAAACTTAAATCAGATCTTGAGAAGTAAATATGTATAAATGAAGTTAAACATAAAATTAAGAAGTTTAAACCGAATAAAGCCCCTGGCATTATTATAGAAATGTATAAATGATTTCCTTCAACTATAATACCTTACTTCATAAAACTTTGATTGAAGCACAGACTTAAAATATCATTCCACCATCCTGGAGATACTCATTGATCACCCCCATTCTCAAATCTAATAATGTAATAAAGACCACAACTTTGTAGTTCCTAGAGACCCATTTCAATCTCAAACAATTATTACAAAATCTTCATGTCTGTATTTGTTGACATATTGAAAGTCCCACTGTCAGAAATGATAAATAATGATCAGTCTGGATTTATTTACAAAAGACACACCCATGATAATATTAAAATAATTCTTACTCTTATTGAATTTTTAAATAGAGAGAGTGAAGAAGCTTTACTAGTTAGTTTAGATATAGAAAAGGCCTTTGAGTCTGTCAACTGGGATTATCTTTTTGGAATATTGACCCCATTATTATTTCCTTCTTCTTTCATTTCTATGCTAAAATATTTATAAAAACAACTTTGATTATGTCAAACTAGATTGTTTCACATCACAAAGTATGCACATAACTAAAGGTACAAAACAAGACTGCCTGTTATCTCCTCTCATATTGTCACTTGCCACTGAAGTCTTTGCCTTTCAGATATGAAACAGTTTTAAGATTATAGGAATCAATGTTTATAATCACTATAAATCTAAAGTAACACTTTTTGCTGATGACATTTTACTTACTTTACCTAACTTCCAATCAGTTTTGTATGAGTTAGATTCCATAATGAATTGTTTTCAATGACTTTCTGCTATTTGTTTTAATAAACTGAAATCTAAGCATATCATACTTAATAAAATAAAATTGTAGTTAAATGGTTTTGCACTGATTAATTAATTGATTTATTATTCAATTTAGCAAATGTATAAAAAGATGCAGCTGTATGTCTTTGATTATTCCTTTGAAGGCTGTGTTCAGCCGAGGTACCAGAAGACATTAAAGTTCTTTGCTGTATGCTGGCTCCAGTTTGGTGTTCTACATTCATTTTTCTTGCGGTTTTTTTGATATATTTTATTGGAGCTGGGTCAATATGACTAGTCCTGCTTTGAATACTGATGGACTTATGTTTGCTAGTTTGCTGAAGGAGAGAGAAGACAAATTGGCTTGTTCAGACCCTTGGACTTCTTCTATGGATGGTGACTATGATAAAAGATTCAATTATTTAAAAAAGCTTATGACTAAAGAAACTTCATTATTTTATGACACTCGTTTGCTTGAAAAGTATCTGAATTTATCTATAACACCGAGAGGTCTTAGAGTGGATAAATTGCCTGCCTTTAGCTTTTCGGATGATGAGAGAGAACTATTGAATGAACGGAAGGCAGTTTCCTTGCAATGTACTCTTGGGTGGCTTAAAATCCTTGTGAAACGTAACCAGAAAGCTTTGGGTACAATTCAATCTCAAATTGCTGAGATACAGGGTAGTTTGGCTAATGATTTCTCTAATGACATTTTTCATTCCACTATGAAGAAAATTAACAATGAAATTAGTAAAATTGAGAATGAAGTCATTTTACGAAAAAAGAAAAAGTTAAATCGTGACATTAGAGACTTTAAAAATGATTTAGTCTATTCCTGGCAACGCAAAAAGAGAAATGGTAGATTCCAAAGCGAGAATACGGAAGCAAGCTTTCATAGTGGGCGTGACTCTTCAGTTTCGTCATCAGATACCACTGCAAGCAAGAAGACACAAGTATTTCTACTACATTTGGCCTTGAGGCCATTAGTCAGATTATGGGGGAAGGCCCTCGTACGTCTTTTATTATTCTTTTGCTTGAATTTGCATTGACACATAATTATTTTTTGTGTGAAGAAAAATCTTTTTGCAAAAAGAAGGTACTGCAATGGGGGCTAATTTTGCCCCCACTTATGCAATCCTTTTTATGTCATTTTTTGAGACTAGTTTTCTTTATACACTGGAATTCTTTCGTAAATCTGTGGTCCTATACCGTAGGTACATTGATGATTTGATATTTATTTGCAAGGGCAACATTTCTGATTTCAGTAGATTTGTGGATGAACTACACTTAAATAGGTTTGGTTTGAAATTTACTTATAAAGTGGATCCATGTAGTATACAATTTCTTGATATTTTGTTATATGTGGACATTTGTGATAATGTTCAGTTTAGACCATATAGAAAGATGACAGCAACAAATAATTTTTTACATGCTTCTAGTGCACATCCAATGCACTTAATTGAGGCCCTCCCTTTTGGAGAATTCAAATGTATATTTGAGCATACATCTGAAAAATGCTTTTTGAAAGAAGAATTTCAGGATGTTAGAAATAGACTTTTAAGCAGGGGTTATTCTGAAGATAATGTTACATATAGTGAATGTAAGGTTTTGGGTAATAAGAGTTTAAGAATCAATTCTGCACAAAGCTCTAATATTTGTAAAAATCTTGATTTAGGAAATAATGATAAAATGTTTTTTGTAACAAAATATTCCCCTTTTTCTAACACACTTAAATTTATTGTAGATTTTTTATGGTCTATTGTCTGTGACAATGATGAGATAGGACATCTGTTCCCTAAAAGGGTTAGTTTTTCTTATGGTAGATTTTCTAACCTTAAGGAACTTTTGAGTTTGAAATATAACACAAAGAATTTGAATGAAGGTAATGGTATGTTCAAATGTGGCAGATGTAAAATCTGCCCTAGGGTTAAAAACCTTTCAGGTAGTGCTATAAATGGCATAACATTTAATGCTACTGATAGATTTAATTGTAAATCATGTGGGGTTGTCTATATAGTGGGTTGTGGATGTGTTCCATGTAAGTATTATATTGGCCAGACTAAACGACAGGTAAAAATACGTATAATGGAACATATTGGTGATGTTAGGCATTGTAGAACTGATAGTCCCATTTCAGAACATTTTAATAATATTCATTCTGGTTGTTTGGATTCTTTATTTTTTTGTGTTCTTGGTAAACCAAGTGTGACAGGTCCTGGTAACTTTTCACAAAAACTTCTGAACTTAGAAAGTAGATTTATTCTTAACTTTGGTACTTTAGTGCCTAAGGGTTTGAATTTAGAAATGAATATTAACTTTTAATACTCTAATATAGTAAAAATATGAGCGCTTTACTGCTATTCTATTGAAATTGTAGTTAAATGGTTTTGCACTGATTAATTAATTGATTTATTATTCAATTTAGCAAATGTATAAAAAGATGCAGCTGTATGTCTTTGATTATTCCTTTGAAGGCTGTGTTCAGCCGAGGTACCAGAAGACATTAAAGTTCTTTGCTGTATGCTGTCTCCAGTTTGGTGTTCTACATTAATAATATGAAAAGTCAGACTAATAATCAAAACATCACTGGAGAACAAACAAGTGCCCTGAATTATTTTGGCTTAATCTTATGTAACACTATAGAAAAAAAAAAACAATAGAAACTTATTATAAAAATATTATATCTTTAATAAATAACAATACAGATAAATTGAATAAAAGGTTCATTTCTTTTGAAGATAGATTACAGTTGATAAAATGACTCTTTTTCCAAAGATTCTTTACATTGTTATAGCCCTCAATATTTCTCCTAGAAATAAATTCATTAAAGATATAAAGAAATGATTAAGAAACTTCTTATATTATCGCTATAGGAATAGAGTTGCTTACCTACATCATATTAGAACATGGGATGAAGATGGTATAAGGTTCACAGACATTGAAGCATACATTAGAGCAAAGTTACATAAGGATCTCAGAAATTGGATTGACCCAAATTATAATTCGAACTGGAAATCCGTACATCTTGTAATATTAAATGTAAATACTTTGTTAACAAAATTCCCTTTAAGTAACCTTTCGAATAAATTTTGGCATCTCCTTTGCTGTATTGTTTGGTATAATATAACTAAACCTACAAATCTAAATTCTTTAAACCACATCTTCAACAGCTTCAGAAAATTTGTCATTTCTAATGTAGATACCAAAATCTACTTTAATTTACTAATACCTTTCATAATCACAAAGAATTTTCCAGACAAATTACATTTCAACATTTTTAATACTTGGAAAGTTAAGAATTTTAATTGCTGGCAACATTGTATAAAAACTCTAAACATATTGGACACAAAACAACTTATTGAAGAATATAGTTTGTCATCACAAGATTGCTTATTACAAAAAAGTATATTAACCTACACTCAAGATCATTGCAGAGTTACTAAAAACACATCTTTTCTGGACAGGCCCTCTTTAATTTTCTGTCTAGCTTAAATATTACATAACAGTTTATATGGTATCCTAATAAAATATAACATCACTTTAACTATTAAACACTGGAATTTTATAACTAAAGGTCTCTCTTCTAAATATCCTCAGGTAGAAAAAGCTAAGATTGTATCTTCTGTTGAATCTACATCTTGGTTTCAATATTGGAGCATTTTCACCTGGAAATTTCTCCATAGAGCCTTTTTAACTCCAGATAAAATAGCTAAATTCAGTAAATCAGAAATTGCAATTTGTTGGAGATGTTTAGAATCTCATAATGCAGACCGGTTTCATCTTTTTTTATGATTGTCCTATACATATATATATATATATATATATATATATATATATATGTGTGTGTGTGTGTGTGTGTGTGTGTATATATATATATATATATATATATATATATATATATATATATATATATATGCATGTTTTGTTATGAATAAAAACAGCTCATATCTTTTATGGACAATTTTAGCAGTTGCTAGAAAATATATCACTAGAAAGTGGAATTATGTTACTTCTCCAAACTTTGAAGATTTCCTGACTTTGTTAAAAGAAATGATATCTAAAGAAACCAGAATAAAAAAAACTTAGGATTTATCTGAAGAAGTTTGTCAGTAATCCTTGGATAAAAGTTTCATTTCTTATTGACACTTTTCAAATGGACTCTAACTCTTTCTAAGAGTGTGTAAGACTAAATAAGCAATTGTTTTTTCTTAGGTTCATAGGTAGGTACTAGACTATTGGCCCAAGGGCCTAAGTAAGCCTAGCCAACAAAGTTCCCTGGCTTACGCCACCCAAGAAGGTTACTTTCCTGTGCCCCTGTCGAGCAGAGCCACAGAAGTGATCCTTGAGCTGTATTTCCTATTTCTCATGCACTCATCAAGATTTTTCTTGAAGAGTGCTAATGAGGAGCTTTGTCTGATATAGACAGGTAGTTTGTTCCAGAGTATGGGAAGACTCTGGGACAGAAATCTATTCCTCCAGCTTATCCTTTTTATTGTGGTGACAAGGTTTAGGTCCCTAGAGCGTGTAGTTCAGAGGGATTGGGATTTCGTTAGGTGTAGCAGTTCAACAGCTCTGGGTTTGACATAGCTTTATATGTTAGGCAGAGATCACCTCAGAGTAGGTGATATGCTACAGAGTAAAGCTGGAGTTTTTTGAGACTATCAGTGTAGGGCATCTGTTTGAGGCCAGTAATAATCTTTGTGAGGTACTTCTGTGGCCTTTCCAGCTGCTACAGATGTCTTGTGAGGTACATTCCAAAAGGGGCATTGTACTCTATAATGGGTCTAATGAGTATTGAGTAGAGGAGAACAATGACCTCTTTTTTCCTGTATGAGAACCCTTTTGTGATGAGGTGTGCCACGTAGAAGAATTTCCTGATTACTGTGATGATATGATTATCAAAGGAGAGACTACTTCCCACCTGGGTCCCAAGGTCTCTTATCACACATTCAGCGTTAAGTAGACTGCTGCCTGTGTGATAGTTCATGGGTACAGAGTTTTTAACAAAAGAGATGACAATGCACTTTTTGGCACTGAGCTTGAGGCCATGGCTCTGACACCAGGCATCTGTCTCAGTGAGGTCCTATTTCAGTCGTATGGATACATTGTAAACAGTTATTGCATTTTATATTCAAATTTGTGTTCAAAATATATATTGTATTATTAAAATGTTTTAATGACTTTAAATAAAAATATTTGAGTAAAAAAGAATGTTAACATTTAACTTCTGCTAATTCTTTACATATTTCTGAATAGGCTCCTGGAGTGTTGACAAAGTTTCCTTTAAATGACATCAGGCATGAGATCAGACTTTTATTTTTGTAAGGAGTGTTTCCTTTTATTTATTTATTTTTTACAGTTTTGTAGTCCTTTTTTGCTTATTTCCTTTTACGCATAGCAGCATTTGATAGCAGGATAGTAGTCTGGCTATCTATAGTTTCATTTTTCAGCCTTTCTTATTTATGTTTATATTTGTTAAATAAATCCACTAGTTTGAAGACTCTTTTCAGGCACAACCCAGACCAAGCTAACATAATGCAGGTGTTACAAAAATAAAATACACAACATTTGTTGAGAGATTACACAAAATTGACCATCAAGAAAGGCAATTATTGCAAACAAATCACAGTTGTGATTAAATTAATAAGGCAGATGTTTTAAGCATCCTGACAGATGACAGACTATAATTTAAAACATATGTATGACTTGATGTGGCAAGATAGCTATGGCTGAAAAAGAGCATTACTGAAATTTTATCTTAAGAACCATTCTTCATACAGTGAGAAACACAGGAAAAAAGACAGATGTGACACTAAGTAGACACATTGTCGTGATTAAGGAAATAAAAGGTAAAAAAAAAAAACAGCAGTTATGAAACACCGAGGGATGTTAAACCACTTAAAAGTAAGACTAATTGGGTATGAGGAGGGGGTAAAAAGGAGAATGATGGGAGGGTGGAGATGATCATTGCAGTTGAGGCAATTTTTAAGATTGCCTCTTAGCAGATTCTTATATTCATGGGAAGCAGAGGCTTGTTTGATTTCACTAGGGACTGTACTCCAAGAAGTAGATGCTGGTTTGTGAAAGGGTTTTCTGCAGCAGGGAGGTTGAAGGGTGATTGGAATAAGAGCATGTTACAGAGTTAAGGAGGGTATGAACCTGAAGTAGATTACATAAGGGTGAGCAATAACATTCACTGGTGAGTTTAAATGTGTCTGTGTTAAACAGTAGAGATGCTATAGGGAATACTGGATGTCAGCTGTTTTTAGAGACTATAATACAATCCAATGGTGTACATTTTTGAAGCTAAAATGTTTGAGCATGTCTTGTTTAATTTTCAGCCTTTTGATGAATAGCTAGATCTGATGTTGTTAATCATCATTCCTTCATTACTGATGGGTGTTGGTTTCAGCCTCGGAACAAAGTCATCCTTATAGCAAGCTTGCGCCAGCCAAAAAACTCTTGAGCTAAGCTTTACCCATAGCGCTCCTCTCCCTGTTACCCCAGATATCGTTTGACACATAGATATCAAGATGTGTCAAGCTTTTCCTGGTGCCTATTGGAATTGGATGTGGTGCAACTTGTGGATCAGCTACTGATGGCCAGAGGGATCTCAACACCTTCCAAAACTCCCCTCCCAACCAGAGTTGGGAGTTTTTCTCCATGGACTCCTGCATATTGTCCTCCTTTGACCTCTTTTTAGGTATCAAAGCACCCGACACACACGCCTATTTCAGTTCTCACTTCTTTGGTTCCACTGGTGGACCTCATGCTGGTTTCAGAGCAGATGCTTTGGTCATCGACTCATTCAGAGCCAAGCCATCCTCGTGATCATGACTGGGCTGCTGGCACTGTGACCCCTAGTACAACACTGATTTTTTTCTATGGTGCTTTCTACAATGATTCCGGGAGTCTTGGCAGCGCCAGGTCCTCTTGGGGCTCTGTCCTTGGGAGTGAGTTCATCAGAGCAGGGTGTGACCCCACTTTTGAGGTTGTCATTCTTGGTTCCAGGCTCCCATGCCTATTCAGGCGGGCCAGCTTTCCAAGTGATGGAGAGGGCCCTTGCCTCTTTAGGCAAACCATTGGTGTAGGAGTACCATTTATATCTTCCCTCTGAACTGCAGCTGACACAGTTCACCACATTGGGATATCAAGCACAAGAGCCTCAGAATACCCTCTTCTCTTCGGAGTCCTCTTTAGAAGCCCCCACTGAAGAGGTACCACATAAGAGAGATCATGCAAGAGGAAGCACGTGGACTCCCCCTAAGAGTCCCTCACCAAAGATATGGACTATGATGAAGGGGAGGAGTCCCCATGGTTGCCCCTGAGGATGTCTCCTTCAGAGACATACTGGAAATCTTAAAACAGTGGGGAGGCTAGAAGCCCATCAACCCTTCCTCTGAGGAGTCCATATTTTTGCAGGCTTTCCGTGCTTTACCTTCTACTTCTTGGATGACCCCGCCTGCAGATGAACTAGTCCAACTCATCATGCAGCATGCATGGAAGAGTCCTGATACTGTTGAACCAATCCCCTGAAGATAAGATAAAATTCTGTCCCCGCCAGAAGAAAGTCCACACTGGTCCAAAGGCCAACCAGTAGATGCTATGGTGGTGGCAGTGGCCACTAAGAAAAAGCTCTCTGAGGAGAACCATACACTTTACCAGGCTCCAGAGAAACCTAATCTCGGAACTCACCGGAATCTTAGCAGGAGCAGTTTCTGATGACGTACGCAGCAAAGTTTCCTTGCAGCTTGTAACCATGGAATCTATATACAATTCATCCATATGCTTAATCTCTCACACTACTGAAGGGGCATCTAGAGATATGGGTTCAAGCGTTGTCATGAGACGTCACACCTGGATGTGCCTTTGTGACTTTGCGGACCCTTTTAAGTCTTCTTTTCTTAATGCTCCAGTGGAAGCTTCTTCCCTCTTTGGCCCAAAAGTGAAAGACACATTTGCCAGGTGAGAAAAGGATAGCAAGAAACTGTCTGCCATGGGTGTACATTTTTCCACCCCACCCCCCCAAGGATCCTACTCTAGGAATTAGAGGAGTGGAAAGATGTGACACAAGAAATCCCAGGGTTGTTTCCAAGACACATGTGGTGAATTTACCCCCCCAGGGCATAAGAGGTAACTTATTGGGAAGATGCCCCTACAGGGCAGAGAGGGTTTGCATAACCAGGGCTCCAGAGATTCTTTCCCTGGACAACCCTACCAGCACTCCTGAAAAGTGGCCCAGTTGCTTTCCTCTGGAAGCAGTCGGGGGATGTTTCTCTCTGCACCACCCTGCCTGGCAAACAATAACCACAGATTCTTGGGTGCAGAATATAATCAGCAGAGGTTACCACATACCCTTCAATATTTGCCCAAAGCCAATAAGGCACATTCCCAACATTCTACCCAGTCAAAGGGAGCAGCAGCTCAAGAAATACGAAAACTGTTTAAAAAAAGAGTGATCCAGACAGTCCCGCCAGACAAAAAAGGATCCGGATTTTACTCGAGGTTCTTTTTAGTGCAAAAAAAGACAGGGGACTGGATACCAGTCTTGGAGCTCAGCATTCTGACAAATTTGTCAACCAAACAAAATTCTGGATGGTCATGGTTCAGTCTATCCTACCCTTCCTGGAGAAGGATGATTAGATGTGCTCAATAGATCTTCAGGGTGTGTATTACCAGATAAAAATGGACAAATGCTCCAGAAGATTTCTTCACTTCCAGTTGGGAGCCAATCATTACCAATTCTGGGCACTGCTCTTTGGACTCTCTATGGCCTCCAGAGTGTTCACCAAATGCATGGCAGTGGTAACAGCTCACTTGAGACTGCAGGGATTCTGAGTGTTTCCGTACTTAGACGATTGGCTCCTTACCGCCCTACCAAGCGTCTACTGGTTACAGCCTTAAATAACACTCTAAAACTAGCAAAATACCTAGGAATCTCAATAAACAGGAAGAAATGCAAGTTGATTCCTTCTCAAACTCTGGAATTTGTAGGAGCAACTTTCAATACTCAGTCTCCCTTCCAGATCACAGATTAGCAAGACTGAGGTCCCAACTCTGGGTGACCTGTTCGCCTCTCCATCAAATCACAAATGCAGCAGCTACTTTGCCCTAATTCTCCCACAGGGGGAGTCCCCACGGGATGCTGTAATACACTATTGGCCCACGGGACATTTTTATGCTTTCCCTCCCTTTCCCCTAATCCCACAATTTTTAAAGAAGGCCCTTCAGTTGAGAAGCAGAGTAATCCTCATTGCATTCTACTGGCTCCGACAAGTTTGGTTCCCTTCCTTTGGCCTCACTTAGTACACCAACCATGGACTCTGAATCCAAGTCCAGAATTACTGTCGCACACACAGGAGTTGACACATCCAAACATATCCAGTCTCAAACTGACAGCTTGCCTTCTCCACTTCCAGTAATTGCCAGGCAGAATAACCTTACCTCCCCTGTACATAACATTCTTCTGGCTTCACACAAACCATCCACCAGGAAACTCTATCTTACAAGTGGAAGAGATTCCTTATTTTATCCCGACAGAAAGAACTAGTCCCATGCTCAGCTCCAGTTAGTGCAATATTGGATTATTTGTCAAGCCTTCTTCATTCAGGAGTGGCAGCCTCCAGTATTCAAATACATTTGGATGCTATCTCAAACTTCCACAATGGATTCCAAGACTCACCCTTAATTTCCCATTGTCTCTGTAAAACCTTCTTGAAAGGGATCTCGCACATCAGACCACCTTTCAAAGAACCAATCAAACCATAGAGTATGGCACTAGTACTGCAATTCCTCATATATTCACCTTTTGAACCTGCTTCCACTGGCGATATAAAGTTCTTATCCTGGAAATCTCTATTTTTAGTGGCCATCACCTCAGCAAGACACATGTCTGAGCTTCAGGCCTTGTGCATAAAACGCCCTTACATGGTCTTCCATAAGGACAGAGTATCACTCTGGACAAACCCTTCCTTTCTGCCCAAAGTTATTTCGGAATTGACTATTAATCAGACAATTGACCTACCAGTCTTTTTTTCCAAACTTCTCAATAAAGGAGAATACTGCCCTCATTTACTGGATGTACATAGACAGTTACAATTTTACCTAGACAGAACTAAATCGCTACATAAGTCCGAATAGTTTTTTGTTTCCTATTCGGGACCAAATTTGGGAAACTCTGTTTCTAATGTAACTTTATCTAAGTGGTTGAGAAATTGTATATGCTTTATCTACCAACATAATAAAATTCCTCTACCGAGCAAGGTCAAAGCACACGCAACCAGATCAGTGACGACTTCTGTTGCTTTTCATTCAAGGGCTTCAGTGGATTATATCAGTGCAGCTGCAACATGTGCTACCCCTCATACCTTATTCACTCATTACAAATTGGCTTTGGTCTCCAGTGGAGAACATCCTTTGGTTTAATGGCACTCAGGAACATCTTTCCATCCAAGACATAAAGTAGCTAGGGACATTGTCCCATCAGTTAGGAATGAATGAAGCTTAACAACATCAGATAAAAAGTTATGTTCTTACCATAAAGTTCCATATATGTTGTTGATGTTCATTCATTGATTATATCCCATCCTCCTTCCCCCTCCAAGGGGCGCCTGGAGGTTCAGATTTGGTCCAAATTCCGCATTAGGGGACCTGCTCAGAAAAGGCCTCTGCTCTCTTTATCATGGGCAAACTTGATCCGAGGTAACAAGCAGAGGGGCACTATGGGTAAAGCTTAGCTCGAGAGTTTTTTTGCTGACACAAGCTTGTTACAAGGCCGACTTGGTTCTGAGGACGGAACAGACACCCATCAGTAATGAATGAATGAAGATCAACAACACAGATGGAATGTTATGGTAAAAACATAACTTCTTTATTCTAAACAGTATTTAAAGCAGTTGCTGAGAGAGCATATTATAATCTCAGGTGAAAAAATGTTAATGGCAAAACATTAAAAAAAAGTGTTAACAGATTGCTATTTAGAACCAAAAAACAGTAACTGAAGATCATTGATAAGAGACAGCACTTAAGCAGTCAGTATTAAAAAATAAATCCAAATAAAAAGGGCAGGAAAGACAAACAAAAATAATGTTCTGCTAGAGAAATAGCAACACCTCAAAATATTTCGTAAAAACACAGTTAACTGAAGCTTTGGTTAGTGGCAATTAGTTTGGTTTCAGATAAGGCAAAAGTTATTCCTGCAGTCTGCACCAGTTGTGTGTCAGCGTTAATTCTGTCTCTTGTGCTGTGGCTTGCTGTGCTTCAATAAACTGTATTCATGGTGGAAACAGTTATCCAGTGCTCTTTTTTTGTTTATTGGTTTTGGACTGAGCACTTTTCCTCTTGAACTTGTTTATTCCTGCAGTCTATCTAACATCTTGAAAGTCATAAGATCACCTATATAGTTCTTAACTTGTTTATTTGGCTCTGCATAAGTTGAGACCTCTATCTTCAAGAGATTCTTCCATGGTAGTGGTTATCTCTTCCTCTGCAGCCTTAATAGGATTGCTGATAATTCAAAAGCTACAACCCTCCCACACACAACCTTATTAATGCATGCTAACTCTAACCCTAGCCATATCCCGTCCTGAGCCATAACCCTACAGATTACCTTAAAAAAATTTCTGTAACACTACCACTACAGAAGCCAAGGTGAGACACATAAGCACCAATATACACTCAGCCAACTAGGCATATCCTCTTATTTAACCCTTACTGTAACCCTAAACTGTATACACTTGCACAAAAACACTAAAGTTATCTCTACCTAACTCTCATTCTAATCTTAATGAGCAAATACTCATATAGACATACACAGACACACACACACACACACACACACACACACACACACACACACACACACACACACACACACACACACACACACACACATGTACTGCTCATAAAACCCCACTTACCTATTTCGTCTAAACTGCCATGTCCAGAAAACAAATCCTTTAAAACAATCAAACAAAATGTTTTCGATCAATGCTTCTTAACCTATATATGCATTGAAAAGAGACAGAGTACAGTCATATTTATCAGCAAAGTAAAATATGAGTCACAGAGAATAGCGACCACTTTTATTCTGAATGTTCAAGTTAGTATTAGTATTGATAAATAAAAATCTAACATTTCAACCAGTCTGAAAAGTCTCATCCTGATTTTATGCATCATTGCCATGTCTCATTTCTGCACTTTGTAAGAAGAACACTCAACCTTACTTCACTTTTTTTAAATTTCTACTTTGAGGAATACTATGTTAGCTCTCTTAATTATTTCTTTATTTATTTTTATTTTTTTGGTTTTCTTTGACCTCATATACACAAGCCCAGTCCCCAGTGCCCCATATCCATGCCAGGCCTATGAGCGATCCTCCTGTATCCCTAGACTGACTCTAGTATTACTGGGGCTGGTTTTAGATCCTAAGGGCATCCTGGATGTTTGGCTCAACTTTGCCTCTGTCCATTGGATAATTTTTTTGTTTATGCACAACCCACTCCCCTTTCCCTACCCCATGCTCGTTAACTATGTGAAAGGTCAATTCCATTCCTTTGGCCATGTCTCCACTTAGGGAGCAAGTGAATAAATCTGTTCACACAAAGGACTGGCAAGAGCATTCCTTCTCTTCTACTGCATAAGACATCTAAGCTACTAATCAAACTCAGCTCGGCAGGGCCATAGTCAGGCCATTATCCCCTCTATACTACCAAAGTGGATAGCCTTCTTATTTCTTAGTAATAAGAAACTTGAAGCATTTCTACTTTAATTGTTTAACAATGCACATAATTCAAATCTAAAATCATAATGAATAATTAAATCAGAAAAAGTCAGTTTCACATGCTAATTATTTCGTAAACAACAAAAGTAAGCATGACTTAATACTGCGCAGTAAGCTAAATCTCTTGGCAGTCACTCTAACCTTAGGTCATACACAATACTGAAGGTGCCTGACAATTCACGCTGACACGATTCATGAATGCTGCTCACAGTGTTGTCTTTTTACTTCCCAAATGGACAGCATAGTCAAAATGGAAAGCTATACATTTCATTTAGACTCTTATTTTTTTTTCACTTGAGCATTAAGATAGTAGATTATTTTGGACAGAATTATGTGCAGTAGAATTATTTTCTTTTTCTGCTTTCTTACCATTTCTGCTGTGCATTCTTTCTAAGTTTATTAAATTCCTCATTATACTCCAAATTCAAACCCTTATTGAAAACATTCCTTGATTTTGGTCAACGTAGAAATAAAGCATCTTAAATACAAAGTACTGTTATGATTTACTGTTACTGTGACTAAATACAAAGTATTGTTATGATTTATTATTACTGGAACTAAATATAAAGTATTGTTATGCCACTATGATGTCTCTGCTTTGGCTTAAGTGGAATATTTAGAATAACCAAGTTGGTGTTCAAAGGAAGGGGACACTGGAGCCAATACATAACAAGGCTGTGCATTCACTCAGTTGCAAAGGCTTTAACAATCTTCCTTTGAAGAACAGTGCTTATTTTATGATGATATAGTGGATTAATGGCATTAATAAGAGTTGAAGGTATTGCTTAATATATCAGTCTTTGCAAGCCAGTTTAAACTATATGACTTCGCCATAACAGTGCACGTTGTTGGTTAGGCCCGGTACTGCTGGGAAATTGCATGCTGCATGTATACTTGATAAGACATTCACAGCTGAATAATGTAAATTGGGAAGAATACATGTCTAGTATACTGAAAAAAAAAACAGAATCATGAAATGCAATGTTATTTGAAAATCACTCGATCACACTTGAATTTGCTGAATTTGTTTTCCTGTATACTACAGTCCTATTTTTACTATAACTAAGTCATGGGTCTGTAGCGTGCAAATAAGGAAACTTTCTTTCATTGTTAGCCTTTCATATGAGTCAGAACATTTGATGGAAATGTTAAAAATCAC
The DNA here is from genome assembly GCF_019279795.1 of Protopterus annectens. Classification (NCBI taxonomy): domain Eukaryota; kingdom Metazoa; phylum Chordata; order Ceratodontiformes; family Protopteridae; genus Protopterus; species Protopterus annectens. Next base: position 653,716,021 of record NC_056732.1, read on the forward strand.
AGTTCAAAAAATGACTGTCAAAGACTAATGAAAAATTTATCACCATAATCTTTATCAAGAAACAGTAGGGCTTCAGACCTTCTTTCCATCAAAGGTTCCTAACCTGTATAGTAACTACAGTAGAAATGCTAAGATGGTGCAGTTTTAATATAGCATGCCTTTTGACAGACACAAACACAATTTAGAGATAAACTGATGAATTATTTATTTTGAATAACGTATCTGATATAAAAGGGATAATGTCACCTTGCGTGGTAGTCATAAAGTAGCAGTAGCCATAAAAAAAGTTTTGTGGAATTTAAATCACTCTTTGTCCTCACATTTTGCCTATACCTTAAGTGACAAATAGACATATTAAGTGGGATTTAGACCAACAAAATGTAGTCTACTTTGTCTAACACTGGAGGCTGGGAAAATCACTGGCTCTAATTTTTTGGTAAAGAGGCTGTCATAACTTTTGTTTTGAAACATGACTCACATGTTTAGTAATATTTCTTACTAGTTTTAAAAAAATATATAAAAGTAGTATATTGTGTTGAACGATTTTCTATAATATACTGTGATGGCACAAAGCTCACAAACTCATGCAGTACAATTAAAAGTTTCTTTGCCATGTATCTCTGTCTCTATCTCTTCCTGTCTCTCAGACACACACACACACATACACGCATGCACGTGTGCACACACACACACACACACACACACACACACACACACACACACACACACACACACACACACACCCACAAAGACACCCGCACAAACACACACGCACGCACATGTGCACACACACAGACACACACACACACACACACACACACACACACACACACACACACACACACACACACACACAATTACCAAATTACTTGCCTCCATTTTATTTTGTTATGTTGGTGGAAACCAGCCCCTTCTCCCAGGAAAAAGTGATATAGTGACAGGGGTAAACACACAGATCACTAAGTATGATATGCAGTCTTTCAGTGGTTAAGTTAAATCTGCTGGGGTGATTTCAGTGAAGACAAATTTAATGAGATATGCTGCAAGGAAGTGGATTACAGCCATTATCGCTATGTACTGGGGCACTATAACTCTATAAAACATGATCGTTTGAATCATATTTCATTTCCAAAAAATGAAACAGTGGGATGACTCACAGAATTCAGTGAAGTATGTCTTGTCCTTGTAGCTGACTGTAAAGTGTAGTGACATAATTGATTCAGTAATGTTTATAGATCTTTGTATTAATGATATATTTACTCACAGAGACATGATGCTTGAAGTTTGAGAGACCTGTGTGTAACTCCAAATAAAGCCAGCAATGTTTCTTAATTCACAAAGGAGTTTTACATGTGTGAGAAAAAGAAAATTGTAAAGCTTTTGCAAGGACAGTTATGTATGACAAAGTTTTTCTGGTTCATTTCCCAGCTGGGGTGCCTTCTGTGCAGAGTCTGCATATCTTCCTCCCTGTTTTTGTGCCAGTTTCTCTATGTGCCCTTTTCTCCCCCGACATTCCATAGATTTGAAGTAGGTGGACTGGGCACTATAAATTAGCTGAAGGTGTGAGAGTGTGTACATGTCTTGTGTGGTATGGAGCAACAGTCACAGCAGAGCTAGTCACCTGGCAGTGTGAGCATTGACTCTACATGACTGCCACTGATGATATGACACCTTAATCCACATGCAAAAAGGAGTAAAAGGAGGTTGTGTATGTGTGGATTGATGGATGGATGGTTTGATGAAACATAATAAATTGAAAAAAGGTTGACCTCCAGGGAAGAGATGCATGGACTTCTGAATCTGGACCACAATAATACATGCATACTTTCGCAATGTATTATTTCACTGACTTGCATGAGATAGAGGGCTGCAAAATCTAAGTGGAAAGTCTGCCTTCTAGCAGACCTGACAATGCAATGGCTTTGGATTCAGCTAAAGAGGGGTACAGAGACATGGGGATGATGATGATGACATTTATCTTATTAATATATGGATCATAACTACATCACCTTAATTAATGATATTATGGCCTCAGAGTGAAAAGGATGCTGAAAATCCCCTATTGTAGCCCCCACAAGGTGGTAGTATTAGTTAGGTGCAATCACTTCACAAACTTTTCTTACACAATAACTGATAGGAACATAGGAACACATGAACATTACCAGGCAAGCTGTCATGAGGACAATAAGATGGCTAGCAATATATGCCTTTAAGAAGGCACACTTAAAAGTTTGTGTCTCTCTTTTCAAGCATTTAATAGTATCTCCAAACTCGATCGGAGCTGTACATCATAATCCTGGTGGAAATCTGTGTCTACCCATCCAGTGTTTCATAAAGGTGTAATACAAGGAATTTTTTTAGACTTCACCTCATTAGACTACAGGATTGAGTCTTAAACTATTGCACACAAAAAGATTCTCCTTTACCAAGAATGCTGACTAGTGTTCACATCTGGAAGGATATAACTGCATAACAAGACTGCAAGACAGTTTGGTAATATACCAGAAGAACATGACTCCACAGGAATGCTGTTGTTTATAGGTTGGTAGTATCAGTTTGATCATGAAAATATACAGATGAGTGCTAACAGATGAAATTTTAACAGCATACAGATGACATGATAACAACAAGGCATACTTGTCAAGCATTCAGACTAAATCTCTGAAATGCTAAAAATTGGCATGAACTAAAGCCGTGTGCAGGCACAAATATAAACATGCAAACTTTCATAGATGGGAATGGATGTCTGACTTTGATCCAAGACGTTTAGTCAGTTGATGTGGGTAAGACTGTGCATCTGTCAGTTTCATTCCCCACTCATTTAAACACCTGTCTCAGGTGTCCTCACATCCCTCAAGTCGTTATAGTATCATGAGGCCTGTATGAGAAAGTTCACCCATCAGGATAAAGAAATAATGCACTTTATTCAGAATAGTTTATAACTTTCCAGTACCTCAACTATTAACAGTTTATGAGTAGGCACAGCACTAGTACAGATCACAATGCATGTCATTCCGTTAACTACATAATAGGCCTCAGAGGTAATTCAATGTGCATAATTTAGCAGAGCAGTGTTTAATAAATTCAAAATATGTTCCCCTTGGTTTAAGTGTATTATCCCCTGGTAGATAATGTGGCATTTATCATTAGTCCAACATACCTTTTATGCAACTAAGAGACATGGAATTAATTTCTTATTCTGACACCATCCTCAATCCATGGCATAATATAACATTTTTTTGTTTACTATTTAGATGTTGTTCTGCTTCATAAATACGTACCCTTTGAAAATTCAGTGGTCATAAGCAGGGTCAGTGAGAAAATGCTTAACAATGACAATTTTGATGGTCCCCAAATATTAATTGATTCACACTTTTGTAGCTTTCTAATTGTTTCCCCTGTATAAAGTTTCCTATGTGGATATTTGTTAAAATAAGTAATATATTTTAGAAAAACAGAATAGGGGATATGGAGGGTTTGACAAATTCTAATTGAAAATAATGGTTCTGTTTCTTATACAAACAAAACTGCAGTATCTACATTTCTTGCAGGATGTCTCTCCTTTTAGCAAAGATACAACAGTATTATAAAACAGTACTCTACAATTATAATGTAATTCTGCCTCATCATATCCTGTAGTTTGTTTTTATACATCTTTTCTCCATTCCAGCTACCCCTTTAATCCATGTATTCCTTCAAGGCCCTGGGAGTGCACCATCATCCTTGGAGAGAGACAGGATTTTTTACTTTAGCCTTACCAAGCTAGTGTGTTTGATCACTGATCACAGATATTCAAGTGGTTATTGAGTAATGGGGTGTGTGACACCTATCCACTGAGTGTGACATGATCAAGCAGCCATCCACACTTCTGAGTGTGACATGATCAAGCAGCCATCCACACTTCTGAGTGGGACATGATCAAGCAGCCATCCACACTTCTGAGTGTGACATGATCAAACATCCTTCCACTCTTCTGAATGTGACATGATCAAACACCCCCAACCTCCTTTTCAACAAACACATCTGGGTGACTCCAGTCTACATAGGGGATTGTAGGTGTGACATTGTGCCCGAAGCAGTCCCCATCCTCCTTCCAAAGGGAGATGAACAGGGTAAGCGACTTCATTACCTCCCCTGCCATGTCCATGCCCAAGCCACTAGTCCATCTTAGGTCACTTGAGTCATAGTAAGGACTTTATCCCTCAATGCCTATCATATCCTATTATTGATGTTTTCCTTCTCTTCCTACTCTGGGATTAAGTTTCCATTTAGAATTCGTGCCAGCCCAGGATAATGTATCCGTGCATAGTTCATATCTTCCTTTTCCCATCTGTCATTATTGTAAGAGTAACTCAATCACCATTCTCTTTTCTGATCATTCAAGTGTCGGGCACATTTACCTAGCTTCCACTTCCTTTACAAAACTTCATCGCTTCCCAGTCTTTCCACCACATACATGGCACACAAAATGCTGGAAAACACTGTTATTAAAATATTTGATTGTTTCTCAAAGTCCTCTTCTTGTTTGCACTTACATTTAAGGCACATAATTTTCTAAATGCTATACATAACATTCCTAAGTTCATAAGTTGTGTATCATATGGCCGTCTGGTAACATTAATGCCAAGAATTCTGGGTTGAACACTTTGTCACCAGCACATGAATCTAATTGTCTCTAAAAGGATTCTAATTTCTTAATATCTCTAATATGAAGCAATCATTTATACTATATTATTACCAATCTTTGAGTTGTGTGTGTGTGTGTGTGTGTGTGTGTGTGTGTGTGTGTGTGTGTGTGTGTGTATGTATATATATATATATATATATATATATATATATATATATATATATATATGTGTGTGTATCTATATATATATATATATATATATATATATATATATATATATATATATATATGTGTGTGTGTATGTATATATATATATATATATATATATATATATATATATATATATATAATCAGAACTGTACATATCTGTGCATGCTATGTACTTGCTCTGTTCTTAAATGATGTTTATATAAGCTATTGTAATTTCTTTTTCTGGCATGTATGCACACTTACCTATGTTTTGTATTCCTTCTGATATTGTGCAACTGTATTTTATGTATATGCCAGAAACTGTTGTTAAATGTGGAGCTTTTCTCACATGGCCTCCATAGAAAAAAGGTTTTATACTAGTCAGAGTTTCCTGGCAAGCAAAGATAAATAAATAAGAGTGATGAAATTGTGTCCTCATAGTACCTAAATCAAATGCAATAGCCTGACGTCTCTGTGTTAAACTAGTGTTGGAAAGTTTTATCTCCAAGATAGCTTGTAAACTAGAGTCATAAAAGACTTTGTAGACGAATACTAACTTTCCAAGGATGCAATAATAATACACTGTAAATAAATTGAGGTACCTGCATCTATTATTGTAAATGTAATCTGTGAAGTAAAATCCTGTTGGTGAATTATCTTTGTACTCTGCCAAGATAATTCAATTGGCCTGCATTGTATATACAAAAAACATTATCATTCTAAGACAGGCCTAACATATGTATTATGTAACATAGGACACATCTCATATCTTGTGCTAAAATTTTTAAACATGCATCCCATCTGGCGCATAGCTTTATTACTAAGTTAAAAATGTATGTTAAAGAAAAGATTAGCATTCATGGCTATTCCCACGTCTTTATATTGATACACAGGTGAATGAATGACAGTCTTTCCAAAATCCATTATGTCACATTTGTCATAACTAAAATGTATACCTATATTGTGTGCCCAGTCACCAATCTGCTATGTATAACAATTTCAATGTTAAATATCATATTCAGTTTGTGCAATGAACCCAATCTTACAATTGTCTGCACACTTACATCTTATATCTGGGAAATGAGGCAAATATAATATTAAATAATGTTTGTGCAAGAACTGAGCCTTGTGAAACTCCAAGATGGATGGGAATAGAGCCTTATATGACTATGCATTGGGATTTATTAATTAGCAATGACATAATGCATTTAACCAGGAATGACCTTAGCCTTGATAAGGCTTTTGGTTGATTACATGATGAGAAAGGGAGTCAAATGCATTGGCTAAATCTAATAAAACTACTCCACATGAAAGACCTAGACCTGGGCCTTAGTAATTTGATCATGAAAACTTAATAAACTTGTCAACCTAGATCTACCCTTTACAAAACCATATAGATCTTAGTCCAAAATGGCAATACCTGTTTTATTGTTCCATAGCATTTCAATAATACATCTTTCAAAGCTTTTGCACAGAATGGAAGTGAAACTAATAGGTCTATAGTTGTTAACATGATTTTTATTACCCTTTTTATATAGTGGTATTATAGTAGATGCTGGGAATAGTACCAGTTTACAATAGTTTATTAAATATTAGGAGTAATATTGGTAGTAAGTGAATTTTAATTGATATTAACTGTATGGAGGGATGGGATCAGGGGCTTATAGTTTACTAAAAGCTCTTTCTACCATTCCCTGAGATATAATAGGGCAAGTTGAACTATCAGGAATTATAACTTTAGATGATAATTTATCAGAATTAGAACAGTGAACAGTATTTGTTGAACAGATGTGCAATCTTCATAGGAACATTTATTATACTGCCTTCAAAGTATAAAGAGTTTACTGGCTGCTAAGAATTGTTGATACTACTAATATACTTCTAAAATCTTTTCTTATTAGTAGTATCCATGGTAAGCTTGCCTTCAAAACATATTTTCTCTATTCTAATTTTCCTCTTAAGTGATCTACTGATGTTATTAAAAATATATATTTTTTTATTATTGTTGGTCTTTCTTGTAAACAGTATATTTCTTTTGTTTTTTTCCCTATACAGTTTATGAAGATCTGAATTTCACCTTTGCAGAGATATATATTTTTTATATAATCATGCAAAGTGTCGCATACAAATTTTACTTTGTGATTCAATAAAATATGAGTGACAACCTGTGGAGTGTATTGATTCCATTAAAGTCCTATAACTGATTCTTTCATAATTATATTTTTTATGAACTCTTAGTGCAAAGGTCTGTATTTTTAACTGAAACTTCAGTGAGCTGTGATCTAAATGTCCAAGGGGTACTTCAGTTAGGTTATATGTCGGAACTTGGTCTGGTAGCTTCAGTGTCAAGCTGGACCAGTCCTTGTTGTAATATGATATCAGCAAATTCTCTTTCATAAGTAGTTTTTGTAGAAAGACTTGTCTAAGAAACACAAAGGTAACTGAAGTTGCCTGTTAGTATAATGTCTTTCATTGGTAAGTTATGATTTAAACAGGTGAGGTGATCACAGAGATTAAGTGCATACACACTGGGACTATGGCAACAAAGAACAATTCTAAAGGAATTACTTGATAAAAGATCCAAAGCCTCAACAATTACACATTTAGGTCTATATTAAAGGACAACAACGGGATATTAAAGCAGATTGCTCATCCTGTTGCCTCTTTTAGTCATAGGTTCATAGGTTCATAGGTTCATACTAGGCTATCTGCCCTAGGGCATTTATAAGCCTAGCCAGAGTGTGTTTGGCTTTCACCACCCATTTTAAATGAATTTTGCTATGTCCTTTTTCGAGGTTAGTATACTGTGCCTCTGTCTAACAGTGACACAGAAGTGATACCCGGAGTAAACCTACTATCTCCCATCCACTCATCAAGATTCCTCTTGAAGAGAGTCAATGAGGGACTCTGCCTAACCTGGACTGGGATTTTATTCCAGATTGAAGGGAGCCTCTGGGTTATGAATCTGTCCCTCCAGCATGTCCTATTTATTTCAGTGATGAGGTTCAAGTCTATTGAGCACGTAGCTCGATGGGATTTAGATTTTCTGAGGTGCAGCGTGTCCATTAATTCCACGTTGGACATGGCTTTATACGTCAGTCACAGATCACCTCTGAGCAGGCGATATGCCACTGAGTAGAGCTGGAGTTTCTTTAACCGGGCAGCATGTGGCATCTGTTTGAGCCCTTTGATCCTCTTGGTGAGGTACTTTTGGGGTCTTTCCAGTTGCTGCAAGTGTCTGGTAAGGTACATCCCAAAAGGGGCATTGTACTCAATTATGGGCCTGATGAGGGATGAGTAAAGATGCACGATGACTTCCCCTGATCTAGATGTGAATCCCTTCATGATTAGGTGGGCTATATAAAATGTTTTTCTAACAACTTTGGCCATGTGGTTGTCAAATGAGAGATTGCTATCAACTTGGGTCCCCAGGTCCCTAATTACTTCTTCCGTACTTAATGGATTACCACCTATGTGGTAATTTGTGGGCACTTTGTTTTTGCCAAAGGGGACATGACTCCAGCAATTCTAACCATGTGGGTTCTGTCCTTGTGCCAGTTTGAAACCCATCTAGTGACATAGGGGTTTATATTTAAGCTGGTGAGCTTATCTATAATGCCCAAGTGGGGTATTGTATCGAAGGCTTTTGCAAGGTCCAGGTAGGCTGTGTGGACCACCTTCCCCTCGTCAATGGCCTTGGTGACTGTTTCAAAGAAATCAACCAGGTTTAAGAGGCAGGATCTGCCCTTAACAAAGCCGAACTGGGTAGGATCCAGTGTCTGTAGGTCCCCAATATCTTTATTTATGAGGTCAATGATGATCCTTTCCATAGCTTTGCAGACCAAGCTAGTCAGGCTTATGGGGTGATAGTTTCCAGGATCCATTGAGGCACCTCCTTTGTGGAGAGGGACCACTGTTGCTGTACGCCACTCTTTGGGTACATATCCTGTAGTAAGGCTGAGATTGAACAGTAGTTTTATGTTTGAGTTTAGTTCTTCTTGGAGTTCATGTAGGATGCAGCCCGGGACACTGTCTGGTCCCATTGATGCTGTGTTTTTTGCTTTGGAGAGGGTGGCTCTTACCTGAGTGTCTGAGATGTCAGGGGCAGTCCTCTGCTGGGATAGATATTTGCCCTTTTGGTGGGGAGTTTGCGCTGAACCTGTCAGCTAGGATGTTGGCAATGTCTGTGGATTTGGTGTATTTTTTGTCATTTTGGACTAATTCTGAGCATATCTGGGAATTCCCACCCAGGTTCCTAACATAACTAAAGAAAGCCTTGTGATTATCCTTAGTGTCCTGTGCAATTTGTGTCTCGAAGCTGGCCTTAGACAATTTTATGAGTGCCCGTAGTTTTTTGCTAATACTAATCAGAGATGCCTTCCCTTTTTGGGATTTTGCTCTATCATGTAGTAGCTTCCTCCTTCTATTGTATAGTTTGTTTATGGTTGGGGTCCACCAGACAGGACGCCTAACTTTGGAGGATTGGGTCTTGGTTTTATTTGGGATTGCATGATCCATGCATTCCTGAAGGTGTTCATAGAATGCATTTTTAAAGGATTCTACGGTCTGGGCCGTATTTTCCACAGGCCGGGGGGCTTTGAAGGATTCCACCTCAGTTTTGAGGAGTGTGAAATTTTCTTTAGAGATGTTTTTCACTGTGGTTTTCTGGGCAGGGGCTGGGGTCGGGATGTGAATATCTAGTGAGATTAGTTTATGGTCTGATCTTACCAGTGAGGGATACACTTCTGGTCTGGAGCATAGAGTCCCCATGTTGGTGATGATCAGGTCCAGTATGTTTTCCCCTCTTGTGGGAGTGGCAACAAGTTGTTCCATAGCATTTGAGTTTATAAATTCTAGGAATCTTCAGGCTAGGGTGTTGGAGCTAGAGTAATGCTCCCAGTCTATGTTAAGGTAGTTGAAGTCACCCAATATAATGGTGTTTGGAGAGACCTTCATATTTTCCAGTGTTCTCAGGAAGGCCGAGTGGGGTTCCTGGGTTTGGGAGGGTGGTCTGTAGCAGGCTATAAACTGGAAGGCAGTTTTACCCACTGTTAGTTGCACATGGATAGTCTCTGATGCTTTGTGCTATGCCACCAACCTGGAGGTGTGGGTATCTTTGACGAATATTGATACTCCCCCATCCTTTTGTGGTTCGGTCCTAGTTGTGGGGCCGAAAAACATGGTATGAGGTATAACCTGGTAGTGCTGGGGTGCTCTCGGGAGCCTTGAACCAGGTTTCTGTTACTGCACAGATATCGATGTTCTCCAAGCTAAGGAGAGTTTCGAGTGCGTGCATCTTGAGGTTTAGACTCTTTGCGTTGAGTAGCATTACTCTTAGTTTCTTATCCCTTGTGATACCTATGGAGGTGGGTTTGTCTTTTGAGCCTTGCCTAAAAAAGGCACTATGGGGGTGGCAAGAGCCTTTGCCAATATCCAAAAGCCCAGGGGTGACAGGTGCAAGCCATTCCTAGCAAAGCATCATGGCTTGTCGAGCATGTCATCCCAAGTAGACAGGCATTGGACCCCCTTTGAATGACACCAATACTTAAGCCAATTGTTGAAATTGATCATCTTGTCTTCATATTGTGGCATCATTCTTGGTGAGGGTAGGATGCTACTCAAGGTAAGGGTCATATAAGCCTGGGCTACATGCCTAGAGAGCTCCTCTATGTCTCTTTTCATGTAGTCCATGGAGGTACGTCTCAGGTCATTCTCACCAGCATGGACAATGACTGAGTCATATTTGTACTTGCCTTGGAGTAACCTGAGTGCTTGTGTTATGTGGTGGATCCTAGAGCCCGACAGGCAGCTCACCATGACCTTCTCCTTGTTCAGCCTGGTGAGCAGGACGTCAGTGTGCCTGATGATAGAGTCACCTATTACAAGTGTATCAGGTGTGTTGTTTAGCCATAAGGGCTGTGACTGTTCGGCACACTGGCTTTGTGAGCTATGTGTTGCACGTGTTTTGTTTTGGGGTAGCGGTTGCTTGGGTGTCTGCTTTGGAGGTCTCTACTGCTTAGGTAGATTTTTATTTAGAGCCTCTGAGTATGTTTTTGTGTGTTTATGTGTTTGGTTTGCTGTCGTGGTAGGTCTATGTGAGACTGGAATTGTAGTGAGTGTGGTTTCCTTCTCCTTCTGACTGGTTATGCCAGTACTGAGTTGAGAGAGCCTAGCCTCCAGTTTGGCTATATGGCTGCATCTCTCACATATGTTGGAATTTGTTGGGAGGAGGAGAGGGTTGTCTGTGTACATGAGGCAGTTGTAACACTGCCTCAAGATTCCCAGATTCACCAGCTGGACCGGAGAGGAGATTGACAACTGACCTTTGGACATGCTAGAATAGTATTGGGAATTCCTTTATAATTGAAAAAAAGGGCCAATGGGGAACAAAGTACTCAAGTGGAGTTTGTGAGGGTGTAGTGCTTTTAATTTTTTAGTGCTGACTTATATAATTGCTTTAGTGAGCAAGTGCCAGGCTTTAGAGTGGGAATAGGGTGTTTATTATGAGAACTAGATCAGTTCTAAGGGAAAAAGTGAAGAGCAGACTTTGTGGAGCTGAGAATGGTTTAAACCCAATTAAGCGGCGCTGCCCGATGCTGCGCTATGCGCAAAATCACACAAAGCCATGCTAAAGCGGGTTTTATACAGGGGGGCTTGAAAGAGCTAGAAATTGGCCCAAAACAGCCAATAGACTACCAGATTCTTGTTCTGGTAACACTCCTCCAAGGATAGATAGGCTGCTCCCCACTGCCACTGGTGAACAAAGAAGCCTCCCTTTATACAAGAAAGGAAATGGGCAACACAGGAACTTTCCAAAAGTCCAGAATACAGCAAAGCCTGTATTTGGACTACTCTAGGTCAGGAAAGACGGGAAACAAGGAAAATATATTTTTTTCTTTTTTTCAACAAACAGCAGGAAAATGCAATAAATATGTAACACAGGCTAGCACACTTGAGTGTGCAACCTCAACAGGCAAATGCAACAAACGGGACAAACTTTAAAACTGCAGGTGCAAAAACAACTTTAAACAATTTAAAACAGTTCAAGAAGCAGAAATACTTGTAGATTAGCTAGATCGGACAGTCATCCAGGTAGTAGCAGGAAAAAAAACTCTTTTATCAGGTTAGCAGTCACTCTTTTAACCTCTCTGCTGCTAGCACCACTCTGCAGGACCACTAGGAGCTTGGCTGAGTAGTAACAAGCGCAAAAACCACACCAAAGTGGGTTTTATACAGGGGGACTTGAAATAGCTAGAAATTGGCCCAAAACGGCCAATAGACTACCAAATTCTTGTGCTGGGAACACTCCTCCAGGGATAGATAGGCTGCTCTGAGCTCCCCACTGCCACTGTTGAACAAAGAAACATCTCTTTATCCAAGAAAGGAAATGGACAACATAGGAACTTTCCAAAAGTCCAGAATACAGCAAAGCCTGTATTTGGACTACTCTAAGTCAGGATAGATGGGAACAAGGATATTTGTTTTTCTTCTTTTTTGCAGCAAACAGCAGAAAAATGCAATAAATATGTAACACAGGCTAGTGCACTTGAGTGTGTAGCCTCAGCAGGTAAATGCAACAAACAGGACAAACTTTAAATTACAAGCACAAAAGCGTGCTAGAGCTGGCTTTAAAGCAGGGGGTTAGAAAGAGATAGGAAATGGCCCAAAATGTCCAATAAGCTACAGGTCACTGGACTGGAACCACTCCTCAAGGGACAGATAGGCTGCTCAGAGCTCCCCACTCACTGGTGAACAAAGAAGCTTCCTCCTATCCAAATAAGGATATGGGCAACACAGGAACTATGACACAGCCCAGAGATCAGCAATACCTGAAGATTGGACTATTCTAGATCAGTAAAGGCAGGAAAAAAGGACTTTTTTTTTTTACAAAGTAGTAGAAATTAGGTACAGAAGCACAGTAAATGCTTTAATTCGGCTAGCACACTTGAGTGTGTAGCCTGCCAGTTAAACTAAGCAAAAACAAACGTTAAAAGTGCAAAAAACCTCAGAAATACAGGCAGGTATGCAATAAAACAACTTTGCAGAGCTTATTTAGTTAAAGAAACAGAGAAGTCTATATATACAGAAAAGCAGCTAAAACACACAAACACTTCAGATGCAGTGCAACCTAGAGCACTTGAGTTGTAGCAATATTAAGGCAATTACAGTTATAATAAATGCTCTGAGATATACTCTATATTTCCAAAATGTTTGAGAAGCACAGTCAGAACATAAGGAAGTTCAGGCAAAAAAAAAAAAAAAGTTTTTTTTTTTTTTTTAGTCCCTGTTCATTGATACAGCCTTGAAAAATCACCCATGCAGCTTTAAAAACTAATCTACTCAACTGTTTCCCCTGTTAGGCTTCCTACCTTTCCGTACTGTTTTACTTTCATTTTGAAAACCAAGTTGAAAAACCTCTAGCTGGCTCTGAAATGATGATGTCACATCTGCCAGAGCTCTTGCTCTAGCTACCGGGACATTTCCTCCCCCAAACTAATATAATCCCTGCCTGATTTGCATGCTGTATAGAACAGCCAGTGGACTTCCCACATTGTGATGTCAGAACTGTATTGTCCGCCCACTCTTAACCTAGCAAAAATATCAAACTATAATCTCACTTTTCTGAAGAGCCCTACCGATATGTGACAAAGTACAGGCAGTAGCACAGTAACAGCTGCAAAAGCTAAGAGCATACATTTGCAATGACCATGCGTAGACATTAATTGCATGTTTTTACATAAGAAGCAGATGTCTGTCACAATAAATCAGCAACACTACATCAGATTACAAGAAGTATGCAATACCATAATTTTCTTAAATTACCACTTCAAAAAGCATGTGGGTGCTGTCATGCAAGTCTGTGAAATATGTTGTGTTTATAGTGCATCATTTGGTAGCTATTTAACCAAACAGGAAGGAAAAATAAGTGGGAGTTTGATGCTTTGCAAAACAGTGATTATTCCCAGTGCTGTGGAGCTTAGTTCTAAATTTGACAGGAGGAGTGCAACAAAAAAAGTCTCCCACTATAAGGAAGGAAAGGCTGCCAAGAAAACAGTACATTAGTCTGGTCACCTGGTGTGAGCTGTCAGTCACATGCAGATAATGGGTCAAATTACCCTTAGCTCTTTGACAGCTAGGAAAGGTAGGTGTGACGGGGGAGGGGTGATACCTTGAAGAACTAGATTTCAGCCTTTACAAAAGAAATTGTTAGCATTTCTAAGAAGAAAGAGCAATAAAATGCACTTTTCAATTCTGTTCGGTAGCATTTGCACTGCTTGTGTTTGAAGTCGTCATTGAAAAAGGATAACATTTTAACCAAAAGTAAGTGACTATAACACAGCTGCAAATGCCTGTAAAATCAATGCACTGACAGGAGCTTTAGGGGAAAATATGGCAGATCAGATGCAAATTTTTGGAGACAAACAATGTATTCTGGGATACTCAGAGGCAGACTAAACAGTCAGAATTATTTCAAGATGCCAGACCCCATGTGAGTCAGAAATTGCATAGAAAAATATCTAAAAACTCTAAAAAGTCCCAGAGTGGTGTTAAAATGCTGGAAACACCAAACCATGATGAAATAAACATGTCTGTTGAGTCTGTGTGTGGTTGTCCTCTAATTCCTCGAAAGATGTATTCATCAAATGTGTCTTCAGCAAACACCAGCCACCAAAATTCACTTCAGTGAACAGCAGAATTTTTCCCACAGTTCACAAACACTTGAATACCAACCATCCAGAACACACAACAGACTGAATCAAATCTACCCAAGTGGGGGTTCATCTCCACACCCTCCAATGTGGGGGGCTGTGACCCCCACCCCCAACTATATATATATATACCAACTTCAAGATCATACTACAGTGGGGAAAAGGCAAAGTTGAGGTGATGGCCAAGTGTTTGTGAACCATGGGAAAAATGCTATGGTTTGCTAAAGTGAATTTCGGCGGCTGGTGTTCACTGCAAATGTATTCAATGAACACATCTTTTACAGAACTAATATAGACACACGCATTCTATCTCATTAACTCAGTTCACATGTGAAGATGGAATATTGTTATGAATCCATAATGTTACTCCCAAACACCTAGAGTTCTTTCTGAAGCATTCATATTTTGTGGAGTTTTGGAATCCGTAGTGCTGAAATGTTCAAAGATTCCATAATTGCTATTATTGTGTAATTATATTCAATAACTATAACAACTGATTCATCAAAGTTTGTACCCAGACTTTGTGCAGTGCAATAAACATTTCAAAGTTGTATCACAGCTTATGTATGCTAGATTGCTAGAAGCTGTTGTGTTAGATTGTCTTAAATTTTTTTCATATTATAATTTATAATTATTATATTTATAATTTATAATTATAATTTTGTTAAAAAATTATATATTTTTAGATAATTTTCTCAAATACAAAACTGTTTCTTATTGACTAAGATGAAATTTGTCTTTGGAAAACTTTATTGTCTTATCTGCAGTCTTCCTAATAGTAGATAAATTTTAGCTGTAAGTGAATAATGTTGGTGATAACTTGGACAGATAACCAGCAACAAACTCAATAAGCTGTAAACTGTTTGACAGTTAAGCACAGGTCATTATGCCTATAAGCTGTCAGAAGACACATCATCCTGAAGTGATGTGTTTGATTCCATCGCCCCCATTTTCCTACTTACACAATACTGAAAGTGTGTTTCATGGCAGACAATGAAGAGAGGCAGTTCTTCTTAATGAGCTTATCTGATTAACAAATCACCAAGTAAACAAAGCATGTACCCATACATGAATAAAAATATATAAATAAACATGTTCTTATTTGGCTCTGTGCATAATTCCATTTCTAGTTTATTTTACTATCACTGATGTGTAATGAACTCCTTACCATAAGAAATGTTCAAAACCTGTCTTTGTGAGACTTCTAATATATATTCCCTGCCTATTTCCAAGTGAACTATTAGACATCTATGTGTCATTTTAAAGTCCTTCATGATATACCATCATTGAGAAATTCAGCTTTGTAATCTCCCTACAAATGTTACCATAAGACTGGGCAAAGCAAAACAGTCATGGCTGTTTTAAATGTTAGCAGAAAATATTTTTTTTGCCAAAATCAAAAATAGTTATATTATACAAAAATGTTTAGCATGTTGCAAAAAAATCTTTAGAATTAATTGACTACATAGGCTGTAATATTTCTGCTAGCCCTCTTAACTAGTGAAGACAGGCAACATTTGATGCAACTCAAAACATATCATACATCCATTTAAAACATTGAAATATTCTTAATAAGTCTTTCTCATCACCTATGTTTGAGGTCAAGTCATTGTAAAATCAGTGAACACCTTTCTTTACTACAATAATAATTTATTTGTTGATTTTCTGGTTACCTTCTGTATGTAGTTTAGAGATGCGTGCATCATCCATGGCATCTTCTTACACTCAATGGATACAAAACAGAGACCATAATCCTGAACATGGTGACAAAGAGTAATCCTATCACAGGATGTACACATACACAAATGCAAACAAAACCACTTTGGGCAATTTCAACAAAATGTTTGTTTTTAGGGGTACACAAGTTTTCCTTGCATGTTCTATGTGGGGGAGACACCCCCACCCTCCATCTTTTATATACCAAAACTGAGGTTGCACAGTAGTATGCAAAATCACACCCTCAAAGATTGATGAAAGTGTTTTCAACAATTTTTCTACCGTATAGATTTCAATATAAATATTGACTGTAGCCCATTTGTTAAAAAGAATGTATCCAGATAAAGTATTCATTCCTGTTTTTATTCTAATATTACTACAACAAGAAAATGTAGTAGTTAATGGATGATATCTTTACACAGTGAACCAAACTTTTGTTAACTGTAACATAATGTCTAACTGCAAGTTAATTTATGCAGTTCATTATAGCAGATATCAACACTTTTATAGATGACTAACCATTTTAGCAACAGTAACACAACTAATAACATTTGCATTTCAGGTCCATGTCCTAGACAAATAAAGATCTGACTATAACCCATGTGATACAAGGCCGAGTAGTGGACTGGTGGTTGGCAGGTTTGGAGAGAAAAAGCAAAAGAAAAAAATATGTGATGATGCTGTAAAATGCTTATACTTACTTTAATGTTCTATTTTGTTTAACTACTATTGTAGTATATGACATGCAGTGTATTTCTCTTTTATCTCTACAATTGTATTGAATTATGTCAATATCTAGTTGCAATGTATGTATTTGACCTGGACTGAAATTGAAACCAGTGCACTGAGATCAGTGTTCTACCCTGGTTAACAACTAAAAATAGTATAAAATGTAAGTTGCATTAGAGAAATATTGATTTGTTTACATTTTCATTCACTTATTTAGCTCCTTGCATGACACTTTCTAAAAGATGTTCAGTAGCCCATTATCAATAGTAAGGGAGAGTAAATTGAATTAAAATGTTGCTTTAATTAAAATGGCTATCCTGTACAGCAAATAATTTAATTCCATCAGCAATGAATATAGTGAATGTGGCACTAAGAATCTGATGAAGAAATTCCTCTGAAGTAGTTTATTATCAGAAATACTTTGGGAAGGTCTGGCCAAAATTCAGAAGCTTTTAGTGTAAGGCTTTTCAATCCAGAAAATAATGGAATATGATCTACTAACCACACACATACACACACACAGAATATTGCAAATACTAGTACATTGACAAAATCTTCCGATATTAATCTATTTGAATAACAGCTTTTCAGGTTCCACATAGTAAAAGCATTTTGCCTCCGTTAGGCAGGGGAAGTGTGTGACAGTTAACGTAATGACTACTATTTGCTATGACTATCCTCTTGCATACTCTACTCTGATTTCTTATATAACTATCTTAACAAAAATAACTAAATATGATATCTCCTAAAGTAGGAGTCCTCCTAGACTACGAATGAAAACCCTGGACAAAGGCCTGCAATTTAGCTACTTTTCTGGCTGTAGCTGGATAACTTCTAAGTATACTGCAAAACAAGTTCTAAGCCAAACATAAATGAGGGTGATTAGAGACAGAAAAGAAGCCGTCCTTTTACAGAAGGTATAGAAGATGACAGTAACTCACACAAATCCCATTATATGTCAATGGCATGGGAATTCACGGTTACTTCCTTATGTCTAGCATGAGTCATACAAAGCATTATGGAAAAGAGAAAGGGTTGAGGAAGAAATAGATCACATTGATACATCAAGCCCCAATGGCAACCATGTTGTGGAAAACAGGCTAAAATTACAAATAGAGCACTTAGATTGATTTTTGAGGTGTTAAAATAGGTTAGGGAACAAAGAGTGAAAAAAAACAGATTTGTTTATTTCCAGGGTGAAGTTTTCCTTTAAGATGTATTTTTTCTTCTACTGCTCTCAGTCTACAAAACTGTTTATTTGGCTATCTGCTGCTACTAGGATATTACATCTTACAAACAATCACATTTCCTACTGAAAAATACGATTTTTTTATCTACTGCACACTCCTTATTTACTGGTGACCAAATGATTATTATGCAATATTGATCTTCAAAGACTGATTTGTATAAACAGGAATTAAGCCAGAAAATTCAAATTTATACTAACAGCGTCATATATTATTTTTGTAAATTTAAGCTCAAAGCCACTGATACCATTGTCCAAAAAATCCTGTAAAATTTGTACTTAGTACAAAAACAAAGAAATTAATAGAATCTGATATTTTAGACTGGGTTAATCTTTCAACAAAACTTGAATTAATCCTAACAGTTTTATTAAATAAGTATTATATTGTTAAACATTTTACTTTTAATCTCTTATTGACACACAAATGTATGCTTTTGATCTGTTTGTATAAACCGCAAAGATTGCAACAATCACCAGTATAATACATGGAATTTCAGTTAATGAAAATGATTCTTCATTATTTTAGTAAATGTTGATCAATGGTTTTATCCACAATGAGCAGCTTAGTGCAAACCAAATACAGAATCCAGTTATGAACCCATACTGTGTAAGGTGAGTATAGGTATGTTGCACAAACTCATGTGTCACAGATCTGAGGCTAAAGTCCATGCAGATTGGAGGGGTACATTACAATTTGATAATTTTTAAATAAGATCAATCTGTTTACAGCAGTTATCAACTGAAAGAGGCACAAAGGAATTAGAAACACACAACATGTTGTTACATGGACCAACATTTTATAGGGATGTCTTAATGATGAAAAAAAAAAACTTAAAACAACTGGTTATATCAACAACTGAGGAGTAACACTACTGACTGATAAAATACCTCATTGAGATTATATAATTTATGCAATTACTGATTTTTTTTTATATTAAGTATATCTGTATATACAAATTTATGTTACATCATCAGATGGAAATGAAAGTAACCACATTAACATGCTATTTCTTTAATGTGTAATTTTTTATTTTTCTTGTGAGTCAAGTTATTTGGTGTATACGTAGTATTTTCTGGGAATTGCAACAAGTTATTACATATTCTACTAGATAAATCAAAAATAACTCTGAAAGATTGTTACATTTTACTGTTATAAATAGGAGGCTCAGATTACGTTTCAGAATGTCCTTTGCTGAAATGCAAAATGCAGAATCTTCATTGCCCTAATGGCAGCATGGCATGCTCCAGATGGACTGCTTTCACCATGAAAAAGGTAAGCAATGTCAAAAAAGCTTGTCTGCAGTTACAATTTACAAATAAAACTGTGATATGGAAAACCCTGAATCAAAACTATTTATGATTTATTTATTTATTAATTAATTTTTAACATAGAGCTGTAACACACCTAACACACCCTCTAAATACACTTAGGTACATAACAGAAGGTAAGTGGAGAACATTATAATTATCTTGATTGTTGAATTCTAAATGAAGAAAAAGACAAAAATAAGAAATGAGTGATGAGAGATGACAATTGCATGTATGGAATTAGTAGGGCAGTGAGAAAAATAATCTTATTTACTACATTCTAATTCTGACTAATCATCATGTAACACAGGAAAGGAAGCTGAGGCAATGTATATACATGCAAAGCTGAACTAGGGAAACTGCCAAGATGTGGGTGAAAAACTATGAAATTGTCAGAAATAACTGATAGAAGTGGTAACATTTCTGTAAATGAGAGCACCAAACATATTAAATAATTTCACTGTGCTTGGCCTCTCAAATGGATGTGATCTAGCAGAAAAGGATGAAGGACTGAATATAGTTGGTCATCAAGGAAAACGCGTATCTTTGTAGCACTGTATGGAATGCTGAAATAGTATTTCTGATCTGCAAAACTGAAATTATTATCTGAATTTTCAAAGAGTGGATAAGAGGATTTGTATGATTTTTACAAGGATCATGGTTCTCATCTTCCCTGGGAAAGCTTGTGGCAGGCTACTGGAAAATAAAATCATCATCCAATACCTGAGCACCTGCATCCTGGTCAGGAAAAAGTGGATTAGTTCTTTATCCTTACACAGGTAATATAGGAGTCATGGATTTTTGCACTGCAGTCTATTTATGTTTTGTTGACTAGAATAAGGCATATGACAGTGCACTTCAGAAAGTCTTGCGGAAGATATTACAACAGCACAGGGTCTGAGTGATGATGCTGTGTAGTTATCGGCCTCTACATGTGAGGATTAAGAGATATATGTATATGCTATATTCTCAACTATAAGGAAAGTACATTTATGGCAGACCTGGGACTTTTTATGCACTATTTCATGTCTGTCATGCTCTTCATTGTTTCTATTGCCTGAATATCAAGTCGATGCCAAGAAAAGTATAAGTCACATTTAGGCATGGATGTGTTGGTTTTCAACGTATTTGGGGTGCCTTTTGTGTTTTCAATGTTGGAAGGGACGTGAACAGAAACGTATTCGGATGAAGTGAATACCAGCCGAGGTCTCTCAGCAAAAAGTTATATCCGGGCTTTTATGCCTTGCTTTCCTAAATATCTGGGTACATAGCACAGTTGTGTGACTTCAGTGTCAGAACAGGTGAATTCCAAATGATCTGTTGTTGTTGGAACTGAGAAATTGCAGCATTTATTATTATAACAATATACTGTTTTCAATTTGCCCTTTATTGTGACTTATTATTTCATCCCCCAGGATTCACTAATCCTCTGTGTAAGACTAGATTAGTCTTACACGAAAATGCCAGTCTAAGAGTAAGACTGCTTTGCGCCATGCATATTAATGAGGGCATGCTGCCTCAACTCTAAGGCTAACACGGAGCATGCACGAGTGCAGGGGGCGTGTTGGACTGCCGAGCAGTCTAAAAATCCACTCCCCTGCAAGTCTCTCAATCGGGAAATGTCAACTGACATGAGCGAGTCTGCTCAAATGTGTACATACCCAACACTACACTCCCCCACATTCTAAACCCCTGTACAATTATAAAATGTAAAACTTTTATTTTTTTTTTATTATTCCCGATATAGCTGCCAGTATTTGTGCATGTTTGCATGGGTTTGCCCATTGTTTAGCTACAGTTAGCAGTTTAGACATCAAAGAGGATAATAAGAAACATATATGCAAATTAAGCAAAATAGCGATAGTGTAGTGGTAGAGCCTTTGCACAAAGAGGAGGCATTCCCGGTTCGAGTCCCACCACTCCCCTTTCTATTTTCTGTTGGAAATCTGTATATAAAAATAATTCCTGACATTTATCATTTAAATTTTAGTAAAAAGCATTGAAATGGCCTATGTTGTAGTGAACAAATTTTATATATATATATATATATATATATATATATATATATATATATATATATATATATATATAGGAAGGTGAAATGGTTATGCATACTGATGGATGCATAAGTAACGTATCTTAAGCAATGTGAAGCACTGCTAAGCAAAGTTTACCAGTATTAAGCATATTTAAATGTAATTGCTCATAGCTGAGCATTGTGCAAACTAGCGCAATAGCTTTGCGCGGAGCTGCGCATCACACAAACTAGCACAAACAGAACATGTTTGTGCGTAGCTGCGCACTGTGCTAACCAGCACAACGTTGGGCAACAACGAGCAACATAGAGCAACGTCGGGCAACGTCGTGCAATATAGAGCAACGTCGGGCAAACATGAGCAAAGTCAGCTAAACATAGCCACACCTCCTAGCCAGTCTGGCCAGTGGTAAAATAAAAAGTAATGACAGGCCTCGAACCTGGGATACTGTGCATCATAATCACAGTACTGAACCGCTAAGCCATGACAGCTTTTCATAAGCATGCACTTTTAACACACACATACATATCAATGGAAGTTTACCCATTGCTAAGCAGGTGTGCTTTCAGCTGAGTTTTTTCAAAACTGGCCAATAACAAATAAATGTGGGAAATGATGCATATTTAAGCTCCATTGGCAGGAATACTTGCCATAACTGGTTGAAGCTCCCATCTGCAGGCAGCAATGGCCGGTGCTGGAGAGGGCTCTCATTTTTGAGCGCAACGTTGGGGCATTGAGGAGTCATAAGTAATGGTTTGGCTCCTTGTCCATAATCATGAGGATAGACTCCTGCGGGGCCAGTACCAGGGCACCCCAATACAAAACGGAAGCCTGGGACCATCTAGCTCATGAACTCACCAGTGCCACAGGTGTCCCTCAGACTGGTGAACAGGTTAGACACCACCACGCAGACCTGAAGAGACGCAAGGCAGATCAACTGGACCAGTGGATCCAGGCGGCCCGTGAGATGGAAAATGCCCCACTACTAAGTAGCCATGGAATTAAGTATATAAGAATAGCTATTCTAGTGTATACTATGGATAGGTGTGTCTCAATATCACTTCATTTACTTCACAGCTGCAGGTGTAATTATTCTGCTTGTACTATTATGTAAATTAAAAGAGAGAGAAAAGAGAGAGACTGAAAAAAGTGTTTTAGCACAATAAATAAAGGTATAATAATTCTCTAATAATTATTCTGCATGTGCTGTTATATAAAATAAATGAGAGAGCCTCTAGAAAAGTGTTTTAAGTCTTTAATAAAGGTATAATTCCTGGAGTGTGTCTGTGTCATTTTCTTTGATATGTTGTTGTACTCTTGCATTATAGAAGTAGTAATGTTGTATTAAACGCTGTTAACATACAGTTGGGTAGGCCCATATAAAGTGGATGAAGGGTGTACCAGTAGCTTTTAAGCATATTTACAGTCCTCAACTGTTGGTTCATGCCCAGCATGTACAGGTTAATCTGGCACATGAGTAGCTTGGTATTGTGTTCCCCAGAAATGTCATTGTGCTGGCAGAAATGTAGGGAGCTGTTAACATATAACTGATAATTTCACCTAAACATATCTAGATAAGTATAGGAAAGTAGAGCTGTCAGTGTACCATCTCAGTAGTAGTGTGTCTGAGCAACTCACAAAATATGTAGCAGTAACATCTGCATCCTGGACAGTTTGTATGAGAGATACAGCCCATGTATATAAAGAACTAGCAAAACCCATTTCCCAATTTAAGGACAATTGGGTAGTGTAATAATACATGTTGGGGACATATAACTGCAGTTAATAGGAATGTAGTGTAAACTAAAAGGATATATAAGTTGTTAATGGAGCTATCATTTTTCATCCTACTGTATGTGCATAAAAAATGCAATTCCACACCTCTAATCTCAAAACATTTGTTGGGACATATGTCCTATTGGTTTATAAATATCTGCATTTATTTTGATGCATGTGCCCTGTTCAAATACCACAATATTGATGACCTGTTGCCATCAATTAAACCTGCATGCTGCTGTAATGTCCACTGTTGTTCTATATATGCATGTGTCATGCTTGCTGTTCAACTGTTGGAACTCTGGTGTGTTGGGTTAATGGGAATACTTCTGTATACTGTTATAACTAATTGGGAATGCTGTTGACTGTTACTAACCCATATTTTCATTAAATCCTCCTAAACATAGAACATATGGGAAGGCCAGTCCCAGCGGACCCACCTGTCCCACCTCAGCTGGCGATGGCACCTGGCACCAGCAGGTCCGGTGCTCAGCCTGGGACCTCCTCCTCCATTGGCCCTGTGCCACCTTCTGGTGGAAGCACTGCAGAGGATGGGGCTCATACCCCCATGCAAGCGTGGGTGGAGGAGGGCCACCTATCACTCTCCGAATGGTCCAGGCTGTGGTGCATAGGGAGATCGAGCGTTCTGTCGCTGATCCTCTACGCCAGCTTGAGGCACGAGTGGCATGGCTCACGGGTGAGCCTGCCCCACCTATGCAGCCCCCAGCACAGCCACCCTCTGGGCTGTGAAGGTACAGTGGTGACTGCCCATGGGTGGGGATCCAAGTTCCACTATTGCCATCTGTGGGCTCATGGGCTTGCGATTTCCAAACATCCTTCCCCGTCAGTGGTGTTCACCCATCACATGTCATATTCCACCCCTGTATGCATCTTGTTTGTCTTGTCTGTTTACCTCCCCAACCTACCTCACCAAATATACCTACTTCCCCTACCCCACATTCCACTCTCACCTGAAAAAAAAGAAAAAAAAGGCAATCTGCTCCCAAAAAAAAATTACGTCCCATACATAGCTGCCCATTTTGCGCACATGTCCGCTGGACACATAAACTGATATTTAATTGGCAGTACAACATACTTTGTTGTCCTCACCCCTCTCACAGGGGTTGAAGGTTTCATATTTCCCTCCAAATTTATTGCATATGCACAGCTGTTGCTGTTAAAGAAATGGGCAGCTATGGACCTTCCCTACACCCGTACTGCACATCCAAAGCTGTTTTCCCTACTGACTTTCCCTCTTTGTGCCCCTTTTTCATCACTTTCCTATCTCCCCATTTTCTTTTCTTTCAAAGAAATGAATGCTGGGGTTAGCAGGAGTAAGCACTATTAAGTAGTAGTTAGCAGGCTGGCACGAGTGTGCCCTTGTTTGCGCTTAGCTAAGCATTGCTAAGCATTGCGCAAACCCACCCAAACCCGCTTACAACTGCTTAAAAGTGCCTTAGTCACTCTGTACATCAGGGCCCTTGTTCTGCTCCGCAGCAAAATAAAACACCTCTGTCAGTCTCAAACCCCGGACCTTGTACACACTAGACTGTGTGAAGTACCACTAAGCCACGGTAGACATGCAACAAGTTGGTGCTGAAATAAATATATCATGCATCAGAATGAGTGAATGCAAAGGAAAAATAGGAATGCCATAACACAAATCTTGTTTTGTGGATCTTTACCAGCAGTTGTTGTGGAATTGCATTACATGACTGTGAAAAGAGAACCAGCCATTCTAGCAGGAAATAATGTTACAGCAGCACTTTACAATCCCCACACAGTATCGTAGCAGGACAAACACTGGCATATCTGATTAGGACAGAGGCCATACTTCGCAACTGTGACTAATTTTCAGGGATGTCCCTGATTTTGAACCAAATTCTAGCTGTGTCCCTCTGAATCCCTCTGAAAAGTACTGACGTTAGGCAGAAAGGTGGGGAATTACACTTAATGAATAATGACAATAAGTAAGAGTTAGACACTGCTTGTACTTCAGGAAATGTGTATTAATTCATATGCTCTGGTTCTCTCAAAGTCTCAACTTAATGTATCTAATATTTTAAAGGTGTACCTCACTTTTACCTACTTTTCCCTGAGTCTGTTCAAATATGTACCTGAGTGTTTGAGAGGCCTGGCAGAGGCAGAAACACACAGGCATATCAGCTTTTCTGCTGTTACACACTGTGCAAATAGCTTTGGAAGGAGTTCCAGAAGTATACCCTTATGTAGGAGTACAACACTGAAATACCAAAGGATGTAGCCATGTACTGGTAGCAACCAACTGTGACAATGCCATTGTTCCAGTGCTGAAAAGACTGGTGTGGTGCACAGACATAGAATAACAGGCTAACCTCTGCCTACCATCTGGATAGGTCCACAGTTGGGAGCTACGCAGACAGACTACTTGCCTTAATAAACTAACAGGTACACAAGCAACACTTTAGGTCCAGCAAGATAAAATTCACACAATAATACATAATGCTCTCTGTACTTCTGCACCCCTACCCAAATGTACAATATACCTGTGTGTTCAGGGTCTACCACGGATGTAGGTAGGCATACTCAGTACTTAAATTTGTCCAGTTTTCTTGAGCAGCCTGTGCTAATGTCAACACTAAAAAAGCACAAACTGTTCAGAAGTGAGTAAATTAATATTCACAGTATAACAGTTCACAAACAGTTAATGTGCCAAAAGAATACATCTCAATAACTACTTTTGTATGGCAGTTAATTGTATAATTAGAAAAGAAAGTACATACTCCCATGTATCTTGTGTTAGCATTTGGAGGGGTGAGTACAATTCTACACTGACAAGTGTGTACTGGAAGCAGCAACATTCAGGTCTGAGTACAGCATTCAAATCACTGGCTACACCCCTGGCTTTAGATATAAGAACTATACCAACCTTCTGCTTAAGCAATGATGTCCACAGCAAACAAGCATGATCCCCATTTTGGAAAGCTGAAAGGGCTATGCCTATCTGAGTTAGCAATTTATAGCATTGGGTTACTATGACAGTGATTACTGCAATTACCACACAGCAGGCTGCATGCAATTAGCAAATGCTGGCCACCAATTGGTGCAGAGGCCATCACATGCACATGTGCAAATACCTATAAAAGCAGGCTGTAATTGCTGCCCACAAACTCAATCACTCTATTGCAGAGACTGAGAGAGAGAGAGTGAAAAGCAAAAGGAAAACGGAAAATAAATAATACCAACTCATACAAAGGAAAGGTATGTAACAGATATGTATTTACTGGCATGTAGTAGATGTTTTTGAAGAGTACTCTACATAATGTGAACCATTCATATGTGGCAGCAGTACGTATCTATGCACAGATGTCCTGCTTAACTACTGCCATGGACAATTCAGTGTGTATCTGTGTGCAGTGGGACATAACTGTGAAATATGTAGCTCAGCATTAAATGCCAAACATCTGATCCATGTTATCTGTGTTCTGTACAGTAGTGTGGACAATGGCTGTTTGGGGGATTAGCGCAAACATTTATATAAACATGGTTGTGACAGAGTAACACATGCATGATAGTCATATTAAAGTTTAGCTTAGCATTGGCAACTGCTGTAACAGGCTAATATGCTAATCTAGCATTTGAGGCTATATATACCCCTCTAATGTTGCTGTGTGTTCACATGTGACACCTGTTCATGTTGCAGCAAGGCCCAACAGTTCAGCTGTGAGGTCCAGGGACTTACAACAGTATGATCCTTGTGTGTGTATGGCACACACATACAGAGAGATATATATGTGTCATATATATTAACATCTGTATATGTGCATAGAGCAAGGGACATATTGCAACTGTTTGTGAAGGGTGGACATATATATGTTGGTGAAGGTTGTTATGTACATATTTGTATGTAGGCTTTAATGTGTGACAAACAAGACAGCATACAGTGCTGGTATATGACATGTGGTGGTTAAACACTGTGTGTGTTTTGTTCAGTTTGCAATGTTGCAGCTAGTGAGGCCTGTTAAAGCTACCTGGGCTGAGAACACTTTTAGTGTATTTCTCACAAGACTGTGCGATATTATTACATTACTGTATACCTCACATCCTTTGTATAATTGATATTCCCACCATGAAAGGTGGACTGTATATGTGCCTATATGTATATGTATATGTACACCAATGGATGTGTATATGTATGTTTATATATGTATAGAGAGAGACAGAGTCATATATGGTCATACACACCCACATCTACTTGTTGCAATAGATTCTATGTAAAGTTGACTGAGTGTGATGGTCGATGTGCTGGTGAATGTGTCAAAGATGTGTATTTGTGGGATAGCTTAGTGGGAAACTGTTTCTGCCATGGTATTGCGTCCTTGCTTTGATCCCAGCAAAAGCTGTGTATGCTGTTGCTAGGCAGATAAAGCACTATGGCATACAGTCTGATGTAGTCCCTTGGTGTTAACTGGGGTGTGTCATTGGAGGCTAATGCACTACATGTATGCTTATTGATTGTTACTAATGTTGAATCCAAATCCTGTATGAACTGTAGTACTACTTGAAGCTGTAGGCCTAAACAGCAAAGTATGGAGTATGTCCACATTGCTTGGAACAACTGTTTTGTGTGGTTCCTGTAGTCCTCACAGATTACATTCCTCAGGCTTAAGGTTTTGTAAGTACTGACACAGTACTGTATGGCACACACTTAAAGCTTATCTGAGTTGCCATACCTTTGTGTCTTGTAATTATGTCTGATGTGTGTGTGGGTATGCCTGTAACATGTCTTCTGTCATATGTGTGTTACAAGATATAACTGCATATCTAGCAACATTTATAGTTTACTACAGCAGTATGCCACCTATATCCACAATTGTGCACATATTTTGGCCATGGGTTTGCTATCAACAAGTTGTGTGGTATAATGGTAATACTGTAACTGGACTTTACAAGCATTGTGATGGATGACATATTTCTTTATGCATTTGATTGATCTATACCTTCTGTGGCTAGGTGGTGCATTGTGTTGCATACAGTATGCCATATACTGTTGTATAGTCTTATATAGTGAATTTATTTTGTTGCTGTGCAGAACATGGTTTATTATATAGAGCGCGCCATGCACTTTCAAGCAGTTGTGGGGTGAGCACTGATAAGTGGTATTGAAAGTGTTTAATCTCAGTCAGCTAATAGGTCACTATGTATGGCAGTTCAGTGATATCTGTACTGTATAATGTTAAGTGTGCCATATGACTTGCTCAGACATATTTTTTCTTTGTCTTCCAGGGATCATGGCCCACCATCGTAATCCCAGCTACAGCTAATAGTAGTGCTGAGGATGACATTATTACCAGCTGTCTGATTCAGCACTACAGCCTACTATTCTCGAGAACCAGCAAAGACCAGCATGAGCGTACTGCACTGTGGCAAGATGTTGTCCGGAGGATAAATGACATAGGCATGCATAACCGGACATATGAGCAGGTACACCATCACTGCAGTGATTTACTTAGACATGTCCGGCAGCGTGCTTCTGATGTCCGTAGACAACAGCTTGCAACAGGTGGTGGGTTTAACATCCACCCCCCTCACCAGAGTGGAGGAGCTGCTCCTGAGCCTTGTGGCACCTGCCCAACAACAACAACAGCAGACATTTACCTTGACGGAGGTTGGAGCCACCCAGCAAGAACACATGGAGCGTGCAGGTAACATGGCATATCTGTAGACTACTGTTACCTCTATTGGTAGATCATGCATATGTGAGATGTGTACTGTGTAGTTAGAAGATGTGGAGCCTGTTGTTGTGCAATACTGATCATTTGGAACATAATCTGTAGGCCTGTGAATGTAATCTATTGTACTACTGTAAGATTGCAAACCCACAGTAGCAATGTCACAGTTATTGACACTGACAAACTGTTTCATATCCATGTAGGTCCCTCTGGTATGACAGAAAGGCAGTGGACACATGCTGGTGAGTGTGTTCTACATTTACTATTGCAAATAAAAAGTGCATATCATAGTTAAGGTGTAGGCCATGTACACATGTAACACACCTACGCATAATGCATGCTGTGCATGTTTGCTGTGAGACTACGCACATTTCAGTAATATGATTAGCTGCCTCAAACACATGCAATACACAGAACATCTCAAACAAATGTGGCTACACTGTAGTGACCATTGGATAGGCAGAGTCGATATGCATGCACACAACATACACAACTATGTCATACACAGATCATGTTAACATGCTACACATGAAGTATACACAAACCCTCTGTTAAGTCACACTCCGGTATCCCAAATGTCATCCACACAGCACACATAATATACCTGAGGGGTAGAGGCCTATCATGGGGCAGTGAAACACACTGCAACACACAACGCATTCATGTTAGGCAATGCTCCTTATTGGCCTCCTTACAAACCCATGTAACAACTGGCTGTGAAATGGTGAATGTAGCCATGGTAGTACAGTTCTGGCACAGCATGATAGGTGCTGGTTTGGGACACATTTTTAGCCTTGAGTGACCACATGATGCTTCATGATGATGGCTTATGGTACTACACCTCATCCAGTTATTGTAACCACAGTACTACACATAGCTTTCATTGCTATACACCTCAATGTTGTGTGTGTGCAAACATATGCACCTATAAACAATATGCATACCAATCACCATTTGCACAACCGACACATATATGTCTTGTAATGCTATTGAGTGGCTAGGTCATATGACACACATTGGGTATGTGTGATGTTTAAATATGCATTTGTGTTTTAGCATGCCATGTCATGGATGACACTGGCATGTCCACAATATGATCTACACTCACCATAACTACTGTACATTGGCTATGTGGACCAGTGGTATTCCATCAGTTATACATGCACCACTGATCTTGTGTGTATACACATCATGCATGAGCTAAAACTGTGTCCACAGTTATTTGCTAAAGACACTGAGGCTCTAATCAGAACTGGATATCTATGTGACACACAGATACACATCCAGCCATGTTATGTATACTTGTGAGTGATGGTGCACAGTACATTAAACAGTTTTTAATACTTGCACAGCAATGTTGTGTCCATGTATACATTGCGTTCCAGGGGGAGGCCAATCACCGAACAACAAAACACATGCATCAAAGCCATGTATACTGTTAGTAACAAGGACTGTCAATACTCACACTGCATGCTGTTGAGCAACACATGTTCTGCATGCTGACATGTGTGATATGACTGTTTGGCTTGTGATACTGTACCCCACTATCAACTGCTATTGAGTATGTTCTGAGATTGCTGGTGGTGTGTGTGTGTGTGTGTGTGTGTGTGTGTGTGTGTGTGTGTGTGTGTGTGTGTGTGTGTGTGTGTGTGTCTGCTTTAGTGAGGAGTGTATTTGTGTGCATGTGTGCATGTGTTCATGTGTGCATGTGTGCATGTGTTCATGTGTTCATGTGTGCATGTGTTCATGTGTGCATGTGTGCATGTGTTCATGTGTTCATGTGGTCATGTGTTCATGTGTTCTGACATCATGTACAGGTCTTAAAGTGTGTTTCCTGTTTTACTCTCACAGGTGCTGAGGTTGGGCTGGTTCAGTGCAGCAGGGAACCTGATGTCACTGACACAAATAGTGATAATGAGGATAGGTGTGTTGAGGCACAGGCATGTTTGTCAGGGTCTGTAGTTGGGCCACCAATTGACAGTACACAAGTCTCCACCCCATCCATGCACACAGTCATACTGCCTGTACATCCATCATCACCAATGCCCTTAGCAGAGGGACAGTGTACAGTCGGGAATGGCCAGGACAGTGTGGTTTCTATGGCACATGCATCAGGACACAGCAGCCATAGCCAGATGTCTGGAACGGTACCACATAGGCAGATGTCCAGGTATTCTCATCAGAGCACTGCTGGTCATCATGCCCCTGGCAGACGTGCCACAACTCTTATGACCACACGCATGTTCCAGGCTGTCATGGAGGCACAGGCATGTATGGAGTGGTACACCAGACAGGTCCTAAGGGCACAGAGGGCTCATAACACCTCTTTAAATGACAGTATCCATGACCTAGCAGGTGCCATCCACAATTACACTGAGGTCATTGATAGACATTGGGGTGAGACATTAGATGTCCTCCACAATGTCATGTCTATGTATCAGGACAGTGCGGGACAGTTGAGATGTTGACGTGGACATGTGCCAACAGCATCATCAGCTGGCAGTCACTGTGGATGTCCATCAAGTCATAGCCACTCTCATAGTGCCAGTACCAGCCCCAGCAATGTTGGGGGTGGGCTGTCCATAGACCGTCCTAGAAGACCACGTGCACGTGGCTCTGGCTAGTCCCAGCAGGGACCTGGATCCAGTGTACATATGTCAACCTCTGAGGATAGTACCCAGTCTGGATTAGTACCTGATACTGTCTGTAGCACTCCTGCCAGGCACAGGTCCCATATCCGTAGCCAGAGACGGTGATCTGTAAAGCCTGCAAGGTACAGTCTGTAGCTGTCCCACAAATCCCCATATATGGCAGCCACATGGTGGAACTTTGTGCATGCAGACACACGCACATAAACCAGACACTTAGGGCAAACACATACCCGCACACATTACATCCACATTGGCCCATAACAGTACTCTTGGCCCTCACACTCAAACTCACACACACATGTCGATTGTATGGCTCAATGTAGGCCTCTGGCAAACCAACAACACACTCTCTGCATATGATGAAACCTGTGTCACCTCCTGTCATCTGTAACATTGATTCAGGAACAGGCTAACATGGTGCTGATGCACAGGGTGACTTTATAACAGAATAGCAATGCTAGCATGTTGTCAGCAGTAAAGTGTAATGATATCCTTGAAGGTGTAGCTGAGTAGGCATAATGCATTAAAGCTATAATTATCAATGTAGTATTGTTTACACCAGTGTTTATTCCAATTGTGTATTGTCTGCCCATGTGCCACTTGGCTGATGTGGGTAGTTTTGTCAGCATGTGTTAGAGAGTGGACAGTAAGTGTGGGATGTGTGCAGCACAGATTTGCAGGTGTACATTTTTGAACATGGTTGAGGTGCACTGTCTGCATGGACATGCATATTGGACACATGGGCAGGGCGACATGCCCTGTATTAGACAGTGTTAACACTCCATAGTTTCTATTGGTGGCCAGTATGCATTGTACTACGCACATTTTGGAACTTGAGTACACGTGTGTATGACATGGTTTGACACTGTGCTGTGGGTGATACTGTTACTATCTGTCATTGGTTGGCATTCTGGTAGTATACGTAACCTCAATAGCCTGACCATAAACAATTGTTAGATGATGTCTTGACAACTGACACACAGATGTAGGATACAGTAACATTTGTAGCCTTCAAGTACTATTCTATGCCAGTAACCAGTGGTATTCACCTGCACTCAGTCCTGGGACCACTCCTGTTTGGCATATAGCTTTCTTAGGTACAAGCAAACACAGTAGGGATATGTCTGGCCATGTTTGGCAATGCATACTATGGGCTATAATGCATTCTCCAGATGACACACACATCCTCCAAACGGGTATAATACAGACAGATACCTGGTGTCAAGCCCATGCTGTAAAGCTATAAGCCAAATAAAGCATAGTCAACCACTTTTACAAAACATAGTATCCCCAGAGTACCACATAGGTAGTAGCCCCAAAATGTTGAACAGATACCGATGTATACATAGAGCCATATGTTACATCATCTCTCCTTTGACAATCACATTTCCAAAGGGTTTTGGAAATCCCTCTGTGGATCACATAAGCAATAAGGGGTCTGCATGCATATCCACAAAGGTTGTTGCACACCTATAATAAATAGCCATCTTTGACAGACTTTGCTGCTTTTGAACAGGTTTCAAATATACCTCAGGCATAAATCCTCACTCACACTATTCAATAGAAACCATAATGAGTGTATGTGAAACAGATGATGTAGGCCAGGGATCACCGCAGTGACTAGGCTTGTCACAAGCATACAGATGTGACCTAAGGTCTGGAAAGCAGCAGCACACTCTGGCAAAGATAACAGATGTGTTCATGGAGAAAGCAGGGTTCCCATCTATGAAATAATTGAGGTCACATGCATGTATATGTATTTGCCACACAGCTACCTGACATGTGTAATGCACATACTGTTGTCATTGTGATATGTCATACAGTACTAAAAGCAAAACCCACATCATATTTACCAACAGTGTCACACACGTGGAGCACACACACAGTCACCAAGTGCAGGAGTCAAACCCCTATCTAACTACTTTATGATACTAGAGCAGTACGCATTGCCACGACACTCTATACATATTACTGGGAGTTCTCTTTTCCACAGGTATATTTGTAGGATGGTGACATCATCATACTTGGCAAAGTTGAGTATACCACTTTTAAGGTGTTTCAGTAGTCTTCAAAAAGGTTGCTCCTCTCCAAGGAGACACACACACTATCATACAGTTGTCAAGTGCAGGATTCAAGCCCCTACCCAACTACTTTATGATACTAGAGAAGTACGCATTAACACAATGCGCTATACACATTATTGGTAGTTCTCTTTCCACAGGTATATTTGTAGGATGGTGACATCATCAGACTTGACAAAGATAAGTATACCACTTTTAAGGTGTTTTAGTAGTCTCCATAAAGGTTGCTCCTCTCCAAGGACACGCACACACACACACACACACACACAAACACACACGCACACACACACACACACACACACACACACACACACACACACACACACACACACACACACACACAGATACTACAGCAGTACGCATTGACATGACGCACGATACACATTACTGGGAGTTCTCCTTTCCACAGGTATATTTGTAGGATGGTGACATCATCAGACTAGACAAAGTGGGTTACATTAGGTGACATTAGGTGGGCTACATAGAAGGAATTTCTAAACACTTTGGCAATGTGATCATCAAAGGAGAGTTTAGTATCTACCTGGGTCCCCAGGGCCATAATTACATTCTCCGTACATACTGGATTACCAACTATGTGGTAATTTGTGTGCACTTTGTTTTATCCAAAGGGGATGACTATGCATTTTTTGGCATTCTGCTTGAGGGCATTGTTTTGACACCAGGCATATGTCTCTGTAAGACCCTTCTGGAGGATGTCTGTGTCAGCCGTAGAGTCGATAATGGACCACAGTTAGCCGTCATCTGCAAACTTGTTCAGCCATACTCCTGCCATGCTTACCTGTACCTCTGAGCAGTATCTGCTGAACAGGTGGGGTCCCAGGACCAAGACCTGTGGGATGCCATTTGTGAGTGGTTTAGAGTCGGACATGGCACCCGCAACTCTGAACATGTGTGTTTAATCTGTGAGCCAGTTGGCCACCCATCCTGTGACATAGATGTTAATGTTCAAGCTGGTAAGCTTGTCCATGATGCCAGAGTGGGGAATGGTGTCAAAGGCCTTAGTGAGGTCCAGGTGGGCTGTGTGGACTACTTTCACCTCCATCTGTGTCCTTCATAACTGTTTCAAAGAAGCCAACTAGGTTTAGGAGGCAGGATCTGCCTTTAACAAAGCCAAGTTGGGTAAAGTCCAAAGTCTGGAGGTTCCCAATGTCTCTGTTTATGGGTTCCATGATAATTTGCTCCATAGCTTTTCAGACCAGGCTGAGTAGGCCTATAGGGCAATAGTTTCCAGGTTCTGTTGTGGCACCCCCTTTGTGGAACTGGATGACTGTTGCTGTATGCCATTTTTTGGGTACATAGCCTGTGGTAAGGTTGAGTCTGGTCAGTGAATGCAGGTGAGGGTGTAGTTCCTTTTGGGGCTGGTGTAATACGCAACCTGGGTCACCATCCAGTCCCATTGATGCTGTGTTCTTAGCTTTGGAGAGGGCTGTTTTTACCTGCATGTCCACGAAGTCTGGGGCTCTGCATTCTTCTGGGATGAACACAGGCCCTTTTGGGGGTGATGGGGGGGTTTGCACTGAACTTGTCTGCCAGGATGTGGGCAATGTCAGTTGGTTCAGTGTATTTTTTGACATTTTGCAGTAGCTGTCAGCATATTTGAGAGTTGCCACCTAAATGATTGGTATAACTAACGAAGGCTTTGTGGTTGTTATTCTTACATTCCTTGGCAATTTGTCTTTAGAAACTGGCCTTGGATTATTTTATGAGCAATCATTGTTTCTTCCTAATAATGATCAGTGATGCCTTTCCTTTTGTGAAGTTTGCTCTATCATGTGTTCACTTCCTCCTTCTGTTGTATAGCTTATTTATGGGTAACGACCACCAGATTGGTTTCTTATTTTTGGAGGAGTGCATCTTGGTTTTATTTGGGATGTCTCGATCCATGCATCCCTGTAGATGCTCATAGATTGCACTTGTAAATGATTCTGCAGATTGTATACCATTATCCTATAGCAAGGGGGCTTTGGAACTTTCCACTTTGGTCTTGAGAAGTGTGCAGTTTGCTTTTGAAAATTTCTTTACAGTGGTTTTCTTGACTGGGGGGTGGGATGTGGATGTCCAGTGTTATTACTTTATGATCTGATATTACCAGCGAGGGGTTTATCTCTGTTGTGGAACACTGGTACCCCATGTTGGTGATGATCAGGTCCAGTATGTTGTCATCTCTAGTGGGCATGGTGACCAGCTGTTCCAGGGCGTTTGAGTTTTTAAATGCTAGGAAGCACTGGGCAAAGGACATTGTACACGAGTAATTCTCCAAGTCAATGTTTGGGTAGTTGTAATCTCTTCATATAATGGTGTTTGGTAGGACCTTTATATTTTCCACTGTTCTAAGGAATACTGAGTGAGGTTCCTGAGACATAGTAGGTGATCTGTAGCAGGCTACAATCTGATAAGCAGCTTTGCCCAATGTTAGTTGCACTTGCATGGTCTCCAAGGCCTCATGCTGTGTCACTAACCTGAAGGTGTGGGTATCCATAAGGTAAATGGATACACCCCTTCCTTTTGTATTTCACTCTGGGTTTTGGGGCAGAAGATCAGAGGGATTGTGAATGTTTTATGTGGAGCATATCCAACAGCTCTGTGTTTGACATAGCTTTGTATGTTAGGCAGAGATCACCTCTGAGTGGGCGATATGCGAGACAGTACAGCTGGAGCATTTTGAGACAGTCTGTGTATGGCATGTATTTCAGGCCACTAATGCTCTTTGTGAGGTATTTCTGCAGGCTTTCCAGTTGTTGTAGATGTCTTGTGCTGTACATAGCAAAAGGGGCATTGTACTCTATTATGGATCTAGTGAGTGATGAGTAGAGGGGAACAATGTCCTCTTCTATTCTGCATGAGACACCTTTTGTGATGAGGTGTGCCACATAGAAGGATTTCCCGACTACTGTGGGGATGTGATTATCACAGGTGTGTCCGCTGTCCACCTGTGACCCAAGGTCTGTTATCACACTTTCAGTGTTAAGTATACTACCACCTATGTTGTAGTTCATGGATACAGAGTTTTTACCAAAGGGGATGCCAATGCACTTTTTGGCATTGAGCTTGAGGCCATGGCTTTGACACCAGGCATCTGTCTCAGTGAGGCCCTTTTGTAGGATGTCCACATCTTTAGTAGTTTCAATTATGGCTCCTAGTTTGCAGTCATCTGGAAATGTCATTAGCCACAGACCTTCCATGTTAAAGTTTACTTCAGGGAAGTAGATACCAAACAGGACAGGATCCAGGACTGAACCCTGTGGTACTGCACTTGTCACTGGTCCAAAGTCATACTTGTAGTCTGCTACTTTCACAGTGTGTGTTCTATCAGTGAGCCAGTTGGCAACCTATCTTGTGACATAGCAATTTATACCTAGTTTAGTAGGTTTATCTATAATTCCAGAGTGGGGGATGGTGTTGAAAGCCGTGGCAAGATCTACATAGGCTGTGTGAACCACCTTACCTTTGTTTACAGTTCTGGTGACTGCTTCAATGATGTCTATCAGGTTTAGAAGACATGATCTGCCTTTTACAAACCCAACATGGTTGTGGTCCAGAGTATGGAGATTACCAATGTCTTTTTTTATAAGTTATATGATGATACATTCCATGGCCTTGCAGAGTAGGCTCATCAGGCTAATAGGGCGCTAGTTCCTGGGGTCCGTGGCTCCCCTCTTGTGTAGTGGGATAACCGTCGCTGTGCACCATTCAGCAGGCACAATACCTGAGGTGAGGCTATGACTGAACATGGTACGTCGGTGTGGTGTCTGTTCGTTCTGTAGTTTGTGTAGAACACAGCCTGGGATGTTATCTGGTCCCATGGATGCTGTGATCCTGGCTTTGAAGAGTGTTTTTTACCTGTGCAGCTGTGATGACAGCAGCTTTGCAGTCTTCCGTTATAGAGATGTGCTCTTTCATGGATGAGAGGGGGGTAAAGTTAACACTGATCCATGTTGGCAATATCAGTTGGGACTGTATTTTTAGTACCATTGTGCTGTAACTCAGAGCAGATCTGAGTGTTGCCATTGAGATTCTTGACATAGCTATAGAATGCTTTGTGGTTGTCTTTAGAATCAGTGTCAATTTTGTTTTCATAACTAGCTTTGGAGGATTTTATCAGGGATCACAGTTTCTTACTGATGATGACCATGGAGCTCCTCCTCTCATGGGATTTTACCCTCTTTTGCAAAAGTTTCTTCCTTCTGTTGTGCAGTTTGTTTATGGCAGGGGAACACCAGATTGGTTTCCTTTTCTTGGAGGATAGCGTCTTGGTTCTGTTTGGGATAGCACGATGCATGCAGTCATGTAAGTGCTTAGAAAGTGTAATTGTGAAGGATTCAGTAGTCGTAACTGTATTGTCCATCTGCATGGGTGTCCTGCAGTTCAGCACTTCTGTCTTAAGAAGCATGAAGTTGGCTTTGGAGACATTTTTTAACATGATTTCCTTAATGGAGATGTGAGCCCAGAATGTGGATATGTAGGGTAATTAGCTTATGGTCAGATGGGACCAATGAGGTGCTGACTTCAGGTGTGGAACACCGGTCACGCAGGACAAACCAAACCCTGTAACCATCACAAATAACCACAAAGTGAGCTAAATGATACTCATTGCCAGAAGTCTCAGCCTGCAGATGCACACACTCGAGGCACTTCTCAGTATGGAGAATATTGATATCTGTGCAGTAACAGAAACCTAGTTCAAGGCTCCAGACAGCACACCAGCACTGCCAGGATACTACTCATTCCATACCTTCCAGCATCAGAACCTGAATCATAGCACATAGGGTGAGGATGTATCCATATTCATCAAGGATACCTTCACCTCTCTCTACATGCTCTCTACAGGATATGTACCCATAGAATGTTGCACAGCAATGTTCGTCACACTCCACAGGGGTGGGGCCACAAAAAACCCTTGACATTCATGCTCTATGAGCCTGACGAGTGTGTTCTGCAAGGTAATGAAGCCAATCATAATGGAAGTCAACAATACAGAGATTGGGAACCTTCACACAGTTGAGCACACCCAGTTTGGTTTCGTCAAATGCAGACCATGCCTCCTGAACTGGAAGGATTTCTTTGACAGTTACCCAGGCTACAGATGATTGAAATGAGCTCAACACAGCCTACCTATACCTCGCTAAGGCCTTTGACACCATTCCCCAGTCAGGTATCATAGATGAACTCACCAACCTGGCCATGAATCTATATATCACAAGATGGATTGCAAACTGGCTCACAGATAGATCCCACACATTAAGAGTTGCTGGTTACATGTCAGACTCTATACCAGTAAAGACTAGTGTCCCCCAGGGTTCAGTCCTGGGGTCCCTCCTGTTTGGTATAGACTTCTCAAATGTACATGCCAAAACAGGAGGGTTGTGGTTGACTAAGTTTGCTGGGAACTGTAAAGTGTTTTCCATAATAGATTCCCCGGAAGACAGACATATTCTCCAGAAGGGACTCTGTGAGACAGATGTGTGGTGTCAGAATCATGGCCTCAAGCTCACTGTAGGGGAATGCATAGTGATCCTCTTTGTTGAAAACAAAATACCCACAAACTACCACATAGGCGTTACCCCCTTAAAAATGACAAGGTGTTAAGGGATCTGGGGATACAAGTAGATAGTCATCTTTCCTTTGACAACCATGTTGCCAAAGTGATTGGGAGATCCTATGTGGCCCACCTAATCAACAAAGGGTTTGCATCAGGATCCAAAGAGGTAGTGTTGGCACTCTACTCTTATGTCATCAGACCCATCGTTGAGTACAGTGCACCATTTTGGATGTACTCTACTTAGCATATCCAGCAGCTGTAGAGACCACATAGGTACCTCACCAAGAGGATTACTGGCCTCAAACAGTTGTGTTATGCAACACAACTGGTAAAACTAAATATGTTCTTCGTTGCGTACCAGCTACTCAGAGGCACACTCTGCCTAACATACAGAGCCATGTCCAACACATAACTGTTGAACATGGTCCATCTACAGATAACAGCATTGAGTCACCCTACACATTCCAGGGATATGAACCTCATCAGAACAATGAATACAACATGCTGGTGGGATAAAGTACCATCCCAGACACTTGCCTTACTGTGGAACAGAGTCCCAATGTACATCAGACAGAACCCCTCGCTGACACTCTTCAATTGGAACATTGATGAGTGGATGGGAAACAGACAATTCATGCCAGGCATCAAATCAGCAGCCCCACTAGAAAGGGGCTTAGGGTACTAACTATTAGAACTAGGCCTTGGGAGACTACCCAATGGTGTGGTGAAAGCTGCACAACTTGCGTAGGCTGATATATGCCTTCATGGAGATAGTCTACTACATACCTATGAACCTATGTGACAGGTACATGTCTACAGATAGTAGATGTGTACTTCATTGTACAGTCATGTTGTACAGCAGGCACATGGACCACATACACTGCAATGCTTACAGATACTGGTGGCTGTTATGTACAGTGGGAGAGATGTGCACCTCATGTCTTTCATGACATTGGGATGTGTGCTGGGTGGGACAGTCCTGGATGGCTCTCTGTCATGGTCACCCTCTTACACACATCTTTGCCCATCCACCTTTGGCTTATTATACTGTGTTCCCCCTACATACATATATATATATATATATATATATATATATATATATATATATATATATATATATATATATATGTATATATATATATATATATATATATATATATATATATATATATATATATATATATATATAGGTACATAGGTAGGTAATAGACTATCTGCCTGAAGGCATATAATAGTATGGCCAGAGTGTGCAGCTATCACCACCCATGGAGTTAGTTCCCTAGGCCTCTTTGTAGTAGAGCTGATGAAGTGATCCATGGTGTGACAGTTCAGTTTCACATACACTCATCAAGGCTCCTCTGGAAGAGTGCCAGTGAGGGACCTGGCTTAATGTCGGTTAGGAGCCTGTTAGAAAGCAAGGGAAGTCTGTGAGTTAGTAATGTATCCCTCCAACATGTTCTTTTTAATGTTGTGATGATGATATCCCTAGAGCATGTGGTACAGTGAGCTTGGGTTTACTTCAGATAGCGCATGTACATCAGTTCTGCATTGGACATGGACCTGTCTGGTGGGCAGAGATCTCCTGAGTAGACAGTATGCAACAGAGTACAGATTGAGTTAAATTCAGACTTGTTGCATGGGGCAACTGTTTGAGGCCAGTTCTCCTCTTGTTGAGGTACTTCAGTGGTCTTTCCAGCTGCTGAAGGTGCCTAGTCAGATTCATCACAAGTGTGTTTTGGTACTTTCTGACGGGTCTGATTACTGATGTGTAGAGGGAACCGCCTTTGACCTATATGCAAAGACCTTGGCAGTTTGTGGGAACAAATAGCATGATTTTCTAACCACTTTGTGAATGTGTTTCTGGAAGTAGAGATGACTATCCACATGTGTCCATAGATCCCTCATTATCACCTCCATATTTAGGGTGTTGGCACCTATGTGGCATTTGTATGATTGTAGCTCGATGCCATAATTTTGACACCACATCTGTCTGACTGAGACCCTTTTTAAGGATGTCTCTGTTGTCCCAAACATCGATTATGACAACTTTTTTGCAGTCATCCACAAAATGTGCTAAACATAGCCCTTGTATGTTTGACTGCATTTCTGAAAAGTATACACCAAACAGGAGGGGTCCCAGGACTGAGCCATGGGGGACAGCAGTTGTTACCAGCTTGAACAGGAGACCACAATTCTTACGTTGTGGGATCTATCTGTGCCCCAGTTGGCAATCCATTAGATGACATACATATTTATGCACAGATTGTTGATTTTGTAGATACAACGTGTCTCGGATGTTGGAAAAGGGCTTTTCAAGGTCTATGTGGGACGTGTGTAGCTCATTTCATTGATGCATGTCCTGGGTGATTGCCTTGAAAACAGTCTAGCAGGTTTGGGAACCATGATCTGCCCCTGACCAAACCAAAATTGGTAGGGTTGGGTGTTTGTAGGCTCACAATAGCTCTGTTTATGAGTTCCATCATGATGGACTCCATGGCCTTGCAGATCAGGCTTAATAGGCTTATAAGACAATAGTTCCCATGGTCTGTTGTGCACCAACACTTGTGTAGTGTGCCAAACATTGCTGTAACGCATTCAACAGTTTCATATCCTGTACAGAGGGTGAGTCTCAACAGACTGTTCAGGTGCAGGGTCTGTTTGTTTTGGAGTTCACATATGACACAGCTAGGGAAACCATGTCATCCCATAGACGCTGTGTTTTAGGTTTGGAAAGTGCTGGTTAACCATTGTATATGTGATTTCTGGGTTTTCACAATCTCCAGGTATGATAATGGGCCCTTTTGTCAGTGAGAGGGGGGTAAATATGTATGAACCTGTCTGACAAGATGTTGGCAATGTCAGTCATGTACATGTATTCATTTACAGTTTGCACGGACTCAGAACATATATGAGTTTACATTGATATTTATGACATAGCGAAAGAAAGCTTTATGGTTCTCTATGGACTCTTTGACAATATTTTTGCCAGAACATGGATTGGATAATGTTAGGATTGCTCTTTGTTTATTGATGATACTGATATGAGATTTATTGATCTTCTTTGAATTTTCACTTTCTTTGAACAACTTAAGTACTTGTAGTACATAGTTTGATTATGACAGGAGTCCAATATATTATATGGGTCTGTTTTCATATAACTGTGTGCGCAAGGCAGGATTGGTGAATAGTGACAAGTTTCTGGGGTAAGAACTGCAACTGCCAGATATGTGTGGCCCACTGCTGTACTCAGACATGGCCTAAGTGTGTGAGCATGCCCAGTATGACCTTTCAGTATGTTGTTGACTGACATTTGTTTCATTTATTTAAGTGTGTGAACATGCCCAGTATGACCTTTCAGTATATTGCTGACTGAAATTTGCTAAATTTGTTTATGTGTGTGAGCATGCCCAGTATGGACATATATAATATATGTGTCTGAAAAATCAAGTTGTCTTTTACTTCAGGGCTCACCATTGTGTTGTACATTGACAGGAAGCATGCTGTGCCTGCAGGGCCTCCATGAGTCACTTTGCTTAGACTTATCAACATTTCTACATACAGGGGGGGCAGCTATTATTTGTACATTTCTACCCGGGGGGCACACCTGATTGTTACTGTGGATGTACATAAGATGAGGGCTTCACCTGACACTTATACACATTTGCTAGGCCTGCACTGCTATGTCAGGTACTCCATTTTGGTCTGTATTGTTGCCTATCATACTGGCTTGAGGCATACTACTGTACTACAAATCTTAGCTTCTAATTTCACGTATATTAGTTTGTGACTTCATAGCCTACCCAACCCACATCACACTGCCTGGCCTGATGTTATCTGTCTGCATAGGCCTGGGGGGAAGTTACTCATATGCCTCTTCAGAGGGCATGATACAGCATTTGTTTGTGTTTGCGTTAGTCTACAATTGTCCTGCTGTGTTTGTGCCATTGAAATGCTGTTATGGCTTAGTGGTTCATTACTGTGACTATAGTGCACAGTATCCTGAGTTCGAGCCCTGTCACTGCTTTTTATTTTCCTGCTGGGCAGACCTGACTGGTTAAGGAACAGTAAAGCAGGTGTGAGCATGTTTACCCGACTTTGCGTGACTTTGCCTGACTTTGCCCAACATTGACCAACATTGCTCAACATTGCCTGACATTGCGCTAGTTTGT
Source organism: Protopterus annectens (assembly GCF_019279795.1). Classification (NCBI taxonomy): domain Eukaryota; kingdom Metazoa; phylum Chordata; order Ceratodontiformes; family Protopteridae; genus Protopterus; species Protopterus annectens. Next base: position 653,759,530 of record NC_056732.1, read on the forward strand.
GCGGTGCGCAACTAAGCACAATTTTTATTTTATTTTATTTTATTTTACATTTGTTGACCAGGCTAGTCTAGCTGGATACATGACCATTTTCTGTAGAGGCCCGGGGAGAAAAGCTCCAAGTAAAAACTTATACAATTAATCTAAAAGCTGTGACATATATTATAAAAACAGGAAACGTTACATAAAAACGTTAGTGTGTAGAAAAAAAAACAAAATGATTATTTTTTTTTTCAAATTATATTAGTCATAGTTATTACATATATGCAAATTTGTTTGCAATAATATAAAATAGTGAGACTATGAAGCGAAGATAATAGAGGGTATAGTTTAGAAAGAAAAGTAGCAATTGTGCTTAAATATGCTAAATAGTGGTAAAATGTGCTTAGCACTGCTTTATATTGCTTAAAATAGGACAATGATGCCTCAGGTGGGTGCTGCAGGGCTGCCTATGTCGGATGCACATAGTACACTCCCTATACATGTTTGAAAACAGGTAGTGTCAAGTTAGGCATCCCTTTTATTGTATGTGCGAGTCAGAGATAGGTGTCATTTCCAGGGTTCCTACTGAGTCAGTGTATATGCTATGTGTTGCATCTTTGCCAAGGCCAAGGCATACTGGGCACACCTCCTTCTGCCTACTGGGGCAGGCTCAGGTTGTTCCTCCTATGAGTCACGCTGTGCCTGTGCAGGCCTTGGCAATGGTGGGGGGCTGTTTGGCCCTGCCTCATGCTGTTCCTGCTGTAGCTATTTTCACAGGATCATATTGTGTTGCATGGCACATGCCATGACAATTTGGGTACATGTAGTTGGTGAGTACTGCAAGGCTCCACCAGATGTGTCCAGGCACTGGAACCATGACTTGAGCATCCCAAACACATGCTCAATAATGTTTCTTGTTTGTGCGTGTGCCTCATTATGGAGTTCTTGTTTGGGTGTGTGTGCATTTCTGATGGGTGTCATCAGCCACGGCTCCAGTGCTTATCTAGCATCCCCAACTAGGTGACCGTCAGGGATGTCCCCATTGGCAAATCTCTGGTAGAGTTGCGTCAGATGCCAGATGTGGGAATCGTGATAGCTTCCAGGGCAGCCAGCACACACATTCATTATTATGCCCTGGGCATTGCACACGATTTGGCAGTTGATGGAGGGGAAGCCCTTGCGGTTGATGTAGACCCTACCCCGCTCACTGGGTGGTGCTTTGATGTGTCTATTACCCCCACTACCTCAGGGTATTCTGCTATTTGGTGGAAAAGACACATATTGCTGGCCAGTGCCTCACTGGAATTGGGAAAATATACCTGCTCACTGACATGTGTTGTCATGCCACCCAGGAACTGGTGCAGCACCCTGGATGCTGATGCCTGTGGAACCCCCATCATATCACCAGTTGGTCTTTGGAAGGTACCTGTAGCTAGTATTCATAGGCCAAAGCATACCTTGGTATCCACTGGGATGGGTTCCCCTCTATTGGTTCTGTGTGTGAGGTGTGGCCGGCACAGCTCAACAATTTGCTGCAGGAGGTCTCTGTCCATTCTATAGCGCTCCACTATCTCCAGCTCATGTAGCTCCTGGTAGGTTACCCTGGGTCTGTACATTCTTCTCCGTTTCCTCACTGTGGGTTGCTCAGCAGCATTCACAACATCACCACCCTCAGCATCTTGCACATGTTGGTTTATGCTAGCAATAGCAGCCCCTAACATTTTGTCTGACTTAAGCTTTTTAAGTTTTCACTCTTTGTATACTGCAGTGTTGCAGAGTTCTTGGGAAAAAACAGGGTAGACTGCTGTTTGCAGAGTTTAAAGTGCTGGGCTGGGCTAGTCTACTGCTTGTGTAATTGGCTGATTCTGATATATTTCACCTGGCAGCTCTGCTAGTTCTCCTTGGTTAACTTCCTACTACTTCTTTTCCTTCCTTTTCCCTTTCTGTTTCCACAGGGGGCAGCGCCACGCAAACAAGCGCACACGCGCACACAAGCGCACATGCTCGCACTTGCGTGCACTTGGTGTAAGCACGCTTGCAAGAAATTTCAGATATATCCACGGCGTGCACCTTTAGTTACTTGTTTTCAGCTAGGACAACTGTAGACACGCCTCTTGCCATCCTGAGCAACTCAGGGCAAGCACAAGCCACTGTGATTCAATCAGCTTACAGTCTTTCAGACATACCCCTTCATGATGTCACCTATCTTCTACTCTACTACTCCCCTACTCCTACATTTACACTCTAGGGACATGGCTCACCTGCCGGGGAAAATTGGAATTCACTATCCTTATCCTCATTTGCATAGGATTGCCTACTAATGCTTGGTTACATCTCTCACACTGAGCTCCTCCCCCCTTAGCAACCACTACTCAGTGGCAATGTTGTTTTCAGCCTGCCATTAATCTGCATGGCAGAACAAGCTTTTTAGTGAAAATGCTCTTTTATCGCTATTTTTCAATTTTTTTCATTTTATTTAAAGCGCAGCACATTTGCGCGGCGCTACGCTTAAACATTGGCAATCGGGGGGATGGATTTTAAGGATTTACAACATTTGCAAATGCCAATGGCCTTATATATGGCCATTGGCATGCTTCCTCAACTAGATGCATCCTTTAGTTGGAGCTGTCATAGCTCTGTTTAGCTATTTGTAGAACAGTACTCCGTTACCAACGGAGTACATTTCTGCAAATAACACTACTCTTCCACGGACATGTTAGTGTTTCCTGGATTGCAAATTTACCTCATTTGCATAGCTTTCAGCAGCAAATGAGGTAATTTGCATACCATAACACTATCCATGCCAGAGTAGCTTTAGAAGCTCTCATGCACACCCTTGCCGGCTATTGCTGGATCGCTCGGCAGACATATTGCCTGTCTGCCATCTTACACTACTCTTAGACTCCGTGTAAGCCTTCGTAAATCTGGCTCATCATCTTTTTTTGGGGACATATGAGTGTTCATTATCTAATTGCCATATCCATCGTGGCGCCCATATTGGTAAAAACTTGATGTATTTTTACTAGAAGTGTATTTCTCAGGCTGTAATGTTGTTGCCGCAAACATTTTTTGATTTGCATGATTGCTCACTTAATTTCTGTGCTGCCGAAAGCTTTATTTGCAGTACCTATGCTATGAACCATTAGGTTGCTGAATCAGCAGTAAATTTAGTTGCTTTGTGTTACAATATCATCACTGGGCCTAAAAACATATTTATTATACTGGATTTTTATTTATAAAATAGGTAGTTAGATTTTATATACAGTATTTTGTGCTGTTGAATTAAGTGTGTACAGACCAACATTTTTACTATTATAATACAATTTTTCTTATAGATAAACAGTCTGTTATGTATGCATAATTTGACCGGTGTGTATATATTAGGTGACATTTCTTTGTCATTGAACAGTGCTTTTGCATCTTCACATTTTGTATACATCCTTTGTTTTTGTTTTTTGTTTTTTTTTGTATACAAAGACTGGTTTGGATGATGCTTGAACTCAAATGTGTTGTTTTTGATGGTTGATGTTTGGACAATTAGTTACGCCTCTGTGTTCTAGTCTATAAGACGGTGGCATAAACATTGCTATATGGACATCTGGGGACTTTTATCATTCTTGTTCCTAATACATTTCCATGGATATTAATCTCTTTTTTTATTCTGGGTTTGCGGTTGTCAAACTATGTTGAGGAACTCATAACTTTTTGCCTAACCAATACTTCCCGGCCATACAGCTGATCCCTAACACATAAAAGATAACTCACACTCTCAAATACCTATCCATTCAAATCTCTTCCCCCATCAACAACAAACTCCACCACATCTCTTATAGTGTACCTTTAATACAACACCAATCTCATACAGTTTTAGATATCACCCTTGCATACACCCCTTTCTTTCTGAAACTAAATAACATGAGTTACACATATCTAACCCAACTACTAAAAACATCATTCTATCCATTAATAATCTTCACCCAACTACTTTCCATCTGTCCTTCTACTGCACTCAGCTTCATAACCATGCCACATCCCCATGGCAAACAGAATCCATAGCCAATCCCATCAAACTAAAAAACATCCCTATATCGCCATGCGGCCTTACCTCCTCCCAAGCTTTCTCTTAGTCATATGCAATAAACTGACAATCAAAACTAATCCCCACTCTTCTCAAAGACAAACTAAAATAATTCAGAAATTAATCAAACTCTATCTACACCTACTCCATAAACTCACTTGGAGTGGAGACATACACCCCAATCCAGGACCCAAAACATCAGCCAACTCAAACTCAAATCAGCTACATCTCCTCTACCACAGTCATAACTCAGCTCTCCTATTCTTAAACATTAATGCAAGAAGTATATTTAACAAAATTCAGGACCTTCATGCCCTACTAGCTCTATACAATCCAGATATCGCTGTGTTAACTGAAACATGGCTCAAACCACAACACCATAATAATGATATTGCTGCCCCTGGTTATAATATTATCCAAAGAGACAGATTAGAGAAAAAAAGTGGAGGTGTTGTAATATTATTCCACAATCATCTCACCATAGAACAACTAGATTACAGTACCGAAGAAGTCAAAAATGTAAAACTAATCCTTGCCAAATTAAAAATAAATTCCAACAAACATAATTATTGCAGGTGGCTATATCCCACCAGGCAATAACATCACTGTAATGGAAAGCCTGCTTAATTGGATTTCCAGCTCCCTACCACATGAAACCATACTATTAGGGGACTTCAATATTGACTGGCTTAACTGCTCCAGTCATAATCCCTCTGCCTTTATTAACCTCCACAGGTTTACCCAAACTATAACCACCCCCACTAGAATTGACAAAACATCCAAACGCCAGTCCATTTTAGACTGGATCTGGTATCTGACCCCACTCTTGCACAGCAATATGACTGTCTTCCAGATACCCTAAGTGACCATCATCCAACCTACCTAATTAGGAACAGATTTCAAACCATCAGCCAACCTATCCTCAGAGTAGTTCAAAACAAAAAGATCTTTATAGCTACTGACTTCATAAATCCACTAAAAAGCTGCAACTGGACTCCCGTAAAACAACTATCTCTAGACAAAGCCATCGAATACTTTAACACAACCTTCATAAAAATCTTAAATCATCATGCACCCCCCAGAACCATTAGAATAAAATCTAACTATTCCCAATGGCTAAGAAAGGACTAAAACTATAATGAAAGAAAGGGACAAGGCCTGGATTCAATAGCAAAGAAACAAAACCACTGCTTTGAGACAAAACTATGTAGAGCTCCGTAACAAAGCCAAAAAAACAAATCAAACTAGACAAATATAGCTACTATAAAAATATGTAAGAAAAATATGCTCACAATCCCCAAAAATTCTGGGCCACAATAAATGGTATACTACACCAAGGAAAGTCCACTGCTCCAATGCCTGTGCTACCAAATAACCATGAAAACATTCCCACTCAATTTAACAAATTCTTTATCAAAACAGTCCAGACCCTTTCCAATGCCCAAAATAGCATTAGTAGCCCCACACCAATAACTACACCAACCCATCCCAATATACAAAACAATAAAGCCAGTTTTCACCTTCACTCCTTGTTTACCAAGACAATTTCTAAACTCCTTAGGAAACTTAAACCATCCAATCTAGCAGCTGATATGCTACCAGCAGACTTCCTTCAGATATCAGCTGAAGCTATAGCCTATCCTGTCTCTATTCTCAAAATAAATCTCTATTAGAATGCAAAGTTCTCACTTCATGGAAAACATCACATATTATTCCACTGCACAGAGGAGGTAACTCCTTAGAGCTCACCAACTATCGCCCAATAGCAATCCTATCACCTTTATCCAAAATATTAGAAAGAGTTGTTCATAACCAACTAATGCAGTACCTCCAAAATAACAACCTACTCTCCATATCCCAGCATGGCTTTAGATCTTCCCATAGCACCACCACAGCATTACTATCATTCACCAATATAGTTAACAACCATAGGAACAAGGGTCTATTTGTTTCTTCCATATTCTTAGACTTATCAAAAGCCTTTGACATGGTAAATCACAGTATGCTTCTTGAAACTCTATCTACCCTAAATATAAGTCCCCCCTCTATATCATGGTTCATCAGCTACTTATCTGGCCATCAGCAAACAGTCCTATGGCAGGGACAACTGTCCCCCCCTGTTACCAGTTACCATAGGAGTCCCTCAAGGATCCATCCTTGGCCCTTTGCTGTTCTCTTTATTTACTAACAAGATCTCTTCATCTTCACACACTGCCTCAGTAGTACAATACACAGATGACACCACCCTTATATGTGCTGCCCCCACCCTAAGTGAAGTACAAACCCTAACCCAAAACAACTTCATCCTAGCCGAAACTTGGTTCACTAACATCAAACTTCTTCTTAATCCCAAAAAATAGACTAATTCTTTTCAGCCCAGGCAGATCTCATCCCCTAAATAGTTATTTCACCATTTACTCTAAAGAAAACATTCAAATTAGTCCAACCACACACACTAAACTGCTAGGTGTAAAAATAGACAATAACCTGACGTTTGACATCCATATAGCACAAACCATCAAGAGAGTTAATAAAAAACTTGGACTCCTCTACAGGAACAAACAGTTTATGACTAAACACACCAAGGCAACCATCGGAAGGACTCATCTTCCTCATCTTCTATCCACCCTCCTCTATGCCTCTCCCATCTTGACTAATCTCTGCCAAACCGATGTAAATAAAATGGAATTTTGCTACAACAAGATTGCAAAGTTTACTACTGAAGCCTCATATAGGTCTCACCACTGTCTATCCCTTAAGCAGCTTAACTGGCTTGAGTTGCCTCATATACTTCTACTCAATCAACTCTCTATAGCACACAAACTGTACTACCTTTCTGAGAAAACCCCAGCACTTCAGCATCTAATTCAGCCCCACATTCCCTCTAGAGCCTTAAGATCTAGTAACAAGAACCTCATAACTGTCATCCAACATAGAAATGATGCAGGTAAATCCCTCTTTGGCAGCATCATTGCTAAAACCTGGAACACACTACCAAGCCAAATAACTTCTACCACATCCTTTATTCATTTCAAAAAACTCCTGGAAACCCACTATTTAAGTGACTGGCTATGTTCATGTCACTCACCAGGCTAACTCAAACTAAAAGAATGTTTCTGTGTATAGCTAAGTATAAACAGTTCCCCTGAAAGCTTGTGTACCCATTGATATTTACTTCACAAAACTTATATCTGTAAATATAATAGAACTGCTGTTTTAAGTTATTATGTACCACAATGACTGTCTACTATAAGAATTGTTAATCTCTAACATATTGTGTATGTTTGCTATAAGTATGCTCTATTTTGTTTTCTCTTCTCTCATGTACTGTATTGTATTGTGAAGCTTTTCTCCCCGGGCCTCTGCTGAAAATGGACCTGTGTCCAGTCGGACTTTCCCAGTAAAGAAATGTAAAATAAAATAAATAAATAAATCTACAGAGTATCCAAACAGATGACCTTAGGGTTGCATCCTTATTAGATGTGCATGATGATGTCTTATCCATAATTGTTTGCATTCTTCAGTACACACTGGAGTAGACTAGTGAGAGGCAGCTTGAAGAACATCAACTGCCTTCAAACCAGAGGTTATAATTTTGTCTTAGAAATTAATACACTTCTGTCTGCAAGTGAGAAATGCAGTTACTTCCAGTGGAAGAGTTTATGTAGCTTCTTCTTGAATGATATCTGATGGAATCAAAAAAGTAAGTATTAAATAGCTGCAGAGGTGGCACTAGCACTGATCCTGTACTAGTCTGTGGTGGAGAAGTAAAAAATGAGCCGTAGGATGAAAGTCTCAGTTTATGTTTCCATCTTCATCTATAGCTATGGGCTTTGTTTAGTGACTGAGTACATTTGATATGTCTACAAGTTGCAGAAATTAGGATCCTTTGAAGGGTGCAGGTAATTACTCTCAATAAGAGAATGCAGTTTTGTGTTGAGAAGAGTCAGTGGAGATGATTTGGGTATTTAGTGAAAATACTCCCTGGATGTCTCTAAAAAAAGAATACCAAGCATGCCCAATAGGAATGAGTTCCCAGGGCAGACACAGGACTAGCTGAAATGATCATAACTCTTAAGTTATGTGAAAATGCAGGGGGAATCCCACTGGCTGAACTTTAGACAGTTGCTGAAGGTAGGAAATGTCATCAAGTTTGGCAGACTTTACAGTGCAGTGACAGATATCAGTCCAAACAGTTTAGAAAATGGGCAGCAGTTGTAAATAAAGTTATATGCGAAGGAAGTATGCTGTACAGGCAGATGTAGACGGCTGGGTTGTATGAAGGACAGAAGACCTCAGCTTAGACAATCTTATGGTCCTACAATGGTGTTATAAGATATACATGTTGTATATGTATTTTGGAAGAAAATGGCAGTATGAAATAATGCCAGATAAGTAAGAAGAACTTTTAAATATTCAGCAGTGATTTTTTTAATAAATAAATTAATAAATCTACTCTTTATGCATCTACTGGTTTAGATTTTTGATAACTGATGTAAAATCTCTGGTTTGTTTAAATGGTTGTTTGCTAGCACAGTTAATAAATGTCTGTTAAATGAATTTATTTTTGCTGACTATAGTTCTGTATTTCACTCCATTGTAGTTTAGGAGATTTTGCCAACCATTATCAAACCAGTTGGCTCTATCACAACACAAAGCTGAATTAACCTTGAACTGAAACCACGTTCCATCGCTTACATTCATTTGCTGTTAACATTATCTATTTATGTCCTGATGTTATGTATACTTTATTTCACAGTATTATATTTCTGCATTATTTTTTCTTTTGAATATATGTATGTATGACCAAAAAGTCAATCAGAATGCGCAACATTTAGAAAAACAGAGTGAAGAAAAAAATGTAAACAGCATGCATAAAAAACTTCTTATCAGGGGAAAGATCAATGTAAATAACTAAATAAACACGATTATTCTGGTTTCTGGTTAACAATATGTGGTCATGCATCTGTTAACAATAATAATGGGTGTTCACCTTTGTTATGTATCAGACCTGTTAGGAGTATGTGTGTGTGTGTGTGTGTGTGTGTGTGTGTGTGTGTGTGTGTGTGTGTGTGTGTGTGCGTGTGTGTGTGTGTGTGTGTGTGTGTGTGTGTGTGTGTGTGTGTGTGCGTGTGTGTGTGTGTGTGTGTGTGTGTGTGTGTGTGTGTGTGTGTATGTGCATATAAATATACGCAGATATGCACATGCACGTATTTATATATAAATATATATATATATATATATATATATATATATATATATATATATATATATATATCTGTACGTGCATGTATGCACACACACACACACACACACACACACACACACACACACACACACACTCACACACACACACACACACACACACACACACACACACACACACACACACACACACACACACACACACACACACACACACACACACACACACACAATCACACGTTCTATTAAATATGTAACCTGAAATGTTTTTAAATAATATTTAAAATAAAATAAAATAAAAGCAATCAACTATCCATCACGTCCTCTTCTTCATTAATACTCTATTTATTTATTCATTTATTTACCTTATCCCATTTATCACATATGATTTGTAACTTATAATTCACTATCAGCAGATGTATTGTTATATTCATTTCCATTTTAAATATGTGATATTCTGAATTTTTTATTCATACAATTAATTCTCTTCTCTACTTTTGGAGTGCAACTACAAACCTGGAAAAGGCAGGAAATATAAAGCATATTCTTGAGATATTTTTAGACAAGACTATTTTTTTTTTGTTTCAGCTATGTGATGCTAATGTGTAATGCCATTACACTGTTGACAGTTTTGGGTATGCTGACATACATACGTTAATTGAATGTGTGAGTTTGCAGAGTATTAAAATATTCATAAAGCATGAAAGGCCAGTCCATTCTGGCAAAGAATGGCACAAGCACATGACAAACAGAAATATGCTGACCTCTGTAAATGTTTGAAAAGGATGTGGCTGTTAGTGTCAGCCTGACCTTAAATAAAGAGCTTGCTCATTATGTGTACTTTTGTGAAGGATACACCTTTAACTGCTTCATAGTGTGCAGTAATTCTCTCAGACTGATTTTGCTGAGATTAATTTAATTTTTTTTCAACAGAAATGGAAAAATCTGCTTTATCCAATGGTTCTATTTCTTACACTGACATTTTTACATGACCCTTGCATAGATTTCCAGCTCATCCTATCTTTCTTGGTATAAATATATGCACATAATGCATTTCATTCCCCTAGTAGAACAGTTACAGTTGTTAATACACATTGCTGAATGTCAACCATGTGAGATAAGCTAATGAAAATGTCATGGCAAAAACAATAATTGGTGCCATTTTCATAAAATTATAGGATCTGCACCTAAGGAATACCACCTGGGAAGATAGCAGAGGCTACTATGCTGAGGGTACTCCTTGGGATTCATGCAATATCACAAGCCTCATTGAAAACATTGCACCACTGTCTACATTTAGCTATGGCTGTGCCGTGTAAAGAGCTGTGAATAAATAAACAGAAATGCCTCATTTTATTACAAGGATATAAATGCTGTACCCAGTAAAACAGGTAGGTACACAGCTGTGCAAGCAGGAAACACTCCTACCATCCAAGGTTCTTTCCCAGAAGCACAACTGCATAGAAATGGGACCCACATCTCTTGCGGTCCGCCTTAGGACAAATACATATTTTTTTGTAATCCCCTAGCTCTCTATAGCCTAGTTATTTGAAAGCAAATATAAAAAAATGCAGAACCCGCCACAAAGGTCTTTAATTCCATCCTCTCAGTGCTGTAACATCTACAAATTATGAATAACTTAATAGTACCACATTGTGGACCTGTTAATTCCGTGAGTGATGTAGTGCACAGGCCACCCCATCTCCTGAAGACACTACATTGTGTATGATTTTTCAGTACTATATGCATGAAGATGCAGGTCATATGCTTTATGATAAATGCAACATGCATGGCTCAATCTGATATGTATAGCTCACACATCATGCACCAGCAATGATTTATAGGTATTATACTAACTAGCTGTTGCTGACACTACATAAAGTGAGACTTACATATTTTGCATATGTTCATAGATTCATAGAGGTGTACTAAGCTAATGGTCACTTGTGTTTTTAAGCCTTGTCATGCATCCCAAATCTCTGACAAGTTCCGGGTGCCCTTGATAAGTGTAAGCAGGGGCTTGGGAGATGAAACATTTACAAGTAGGGTCCTGTGAGATGAACCATTTACAGCCTGCCAGTGTCCATTAGAGTCATAGATGTCAAACCAGGGATGAATTTCCTTTTCCCAGTGCAATTGCCTTAATTACACTTGAATTGAGATGGGGAGGAGCTCTTCATCACATGGATTGGGAGCCTGTTCCAGAGAAGGTATAGTCTCTGGGATACATACCTGTATCTCTAACAGATCCTATTTATATCACAGGAAAGGTTTAAATCTTTAGATGGGTAATTCTGTTGCTGTTTGTTTTTGGGATTTGCAGGATGTCCATCAGTGTGGGGTCTGACAATGCCAGGTATAGATTTCCCCTAAACAGCTTGTATGAGACAGATTATAGTGATAGAGCTTTGAGGAGGTCTGCATAGGACATGTTTTTTTACACCCTATATTCTTTTAGTGAGGAACTTCTGCAGACATTCCAACTGTTGAATTTGCCTGGTTAGGTACATACGAAAGGGGACTGCATGAAAAGATTTGGCAAAGTTTTACGCCCGATGCCCGACAGTAATGGTGAGTGTGGAAGAGAGGTGAAGAAGAGAGTACAGGCAGGATGGAGTGGGTGGAGAAGAGTGTCAGGAGTGATTTGTGACAGACGAGTACCTGTAAGAGTGAAAGTGAAGGTCTACAAGAGGGTAGTGAGACCAGCTATGTTATATGGGTTGGAGACAGTGGCATTGACAAAAAGGCAGGCGTTTGAGCTGGATGTGGCAGAATTAAAGATGTTAAGATTTGCACTGGGTGTGACAAGGGTGGACAGGATTAGGAATAAGTATATTAGAGGGTCAGCCCAGGTTAGAAGGTTTGGAGACAAAGCAAGAGAGGCAAGATTACATTGGTTTGGACATGTGCTGAGGAGGGATGCTGAGCATATTGGGAAAAAGATGCTAAGGATGAAGCTACCAGGTTACAGGAAAAGAGGAAGGCCTAAGATAAGGTTTATGGATGTGGTGAGAGAGGACATGCAGGTGGTTGGTATGACAGAGCAAGATGCAGAGGACAGGAAGAAATGGAAACAGGTGATCTGCTGTGGCGACCCCTAATGGGAAGAGCCAAAAGAAGATGATGATGATGATGAGGTACATACAGAAGGGGGAATTGTACTCAATGATAGGTATGATGAATGTTGAATACAGTGGAACAATGACCTCCTTGGACCTTGATGCCATACCTTTGTTTGTAAGTTGCACAATATAGAACAATTTCCTCTCTACTGTAGACATATCAAGGTCAAAGGCTGGCTTAATGTCTACATGTGTCCTCACATCCCTGACTACTGGATCGACTCTTAGAGATGCATTTTCAATATTATAGTTACTGGAGTGAATTACTTCCGGAAAGATACTATTATGCATTTCTTCTCATTTAACTTTAGTTCATGGCTCTGACACAAGTTATTTCTCTGTGTTATCCCTTCCTGGAGATCATTAGTGTCAGTGGGGGACTCTTTGACTGTCTGTAATTTGCAATTGTCTGCAAATTTGGTGAGCCAGAGGCCCTTGACATTGGTCATACCTCTCAACTATACAGATTTTTACAGAATGTCCAGATTTTTTCTCATATTTTTGGCCTGTTCCTCATAAAAATTGTGTTTTTTTTTTGACAAACCACTGGGATGATTTAAGAACTAAAGTCAGTAAATAATGATTTGCATTTGAGTTTTAGACTTCACATTCTTCAGAAATGCATGTTAACACAAATCCTGTTGTTCTAGCAACTTTCTAAGTTTATAAGAGCACTATTTAAAATGTGCCCCTATTTTTGGGCCTTTGTCCAGATTTCTTGTGATAAGAGTTTGAGAGGTTTGACTGGCCTTGACTTCAGAGAAGTAGATGCCAAAAATATGCAGCCTTAAGACAAATCTTTGAGGGACTTCACTGGTGATTGGCCTCTTTGTAGAGGTGGATTCCCCAATATTAACTTCTTGGGTCCTGTCTGTAGGCCATCTGGTTGTTCACGGGTGGCATAAGAGTTTATACCCAATATCTTGAAATTGTCAGCAATTCCTGAGTGAGGTATTGTTTTAAATGTCTTGGCTAGATTAAGGCTGGCAATAAGAACCATTTTGCCTTCATCCATTGCTTTGGTGACCTTCTCAAAGAAGTCCACCAGTTTGAGTAGGCATGGCCTGTCCTTGATGAAACCAAACTGTGGTGGTTCCAGTGTCTGGAGGTTTCTTATGTCATTATTGACCATTTCCATGATATTCCTTTCCATGGTTCTGCATGAGACTAGTGAGACTTATGGGTCTGTATTTTCTAGGATCTGTACATAGCCTGCCTTTGTGCAGAGGGATGATAGTTGCTTTTCTCCATCCATGTGTCATGAAGCCTGTTTGGAGGCTATGGTTAAATAGCAGTTCCAGAGGTCCTGATAGGTCATATTTCATGCTATTTAGAAGGCATCCTGGGATGTTGTCTGGGAGTCCAAAACAAAGTAAACTTGACAACGCTATTAAAACAATGTATTTAATAAAACAACAAAGCTTTCAGGTCAAAAAGAACCCTTCATCAGTGTTACATAATACATAATGAAATCACATCTATATATACATCATACACACAGCCCATTAATTAACAACCAATTAAAACCTTAAAGTAAGATTGTGGCTATGGATGTGGTTAAATAACAATTCCAGAGGTCCTGCTAGATCATATTTCATGCTATTTAGAAGGCATCCTGATATGTTGTCTGGTGCACTGATGCAGTGTTCTTGGCTTTAGACAGAGCATTGAAGACCTGTTTCCAAATGAGCAGTTGTAAACATTGCTTGCAAATGCATGTGTAATACACAGATGGATTTTGATACAAAATCTATATCTCTAGAGAATTATACTGTTAAGGAAGGATTCCTAGTTAGTAAAATACTTTCATTACAAATAAAAATTCTGCATTGACTCTCACAGAATGAGACTTATGCTTAATTATATATGTAATTGAAATTCTACCACACTGGTATCTGGCTCTGTGTGTGTGTAATGCACCAGTTGCTACATGGTGGTGGGTAGAGAATAAGGCTTGAACCCTGAGCTCAGGTGACAGGAGCCTGAATTCCCTACCCACCACCATTTGTAAAAACATTGCAGATTTTTTTCCCTCATACTTGTTCTATTCCTCATAAAAATCTGTGGTTTCTGTATTTTTGTGTCTTTGCAAAGCCAGTAGTGCATTGGTGCAGTAGTAGCATTGTTGTCTGACAGCTACAGGTTCTCTGGTTTGATTCTTGGCAGGGGTGCCTTGCCTTCTCTGTGGAGTCTGTATGCTCTCCATGTGTTTGTTTTCTCCAGTGTCTTCCCATCTTACAAAGACAGGTGTCTGTCTAGAATATTTTTCCCTGGGCCTTTGCTAAAAATTAGACTTTATTCCAAGTCAGACTTTCCTGGTTAACAAATGTTAAAAATGACACACATTTGAATATCAGACTTCATATTCTTCAGAACGTGCATGGTAACACAAAAGCTTTTATTCTAGCAATTTTCTTTATATAAGATGAATATTTGAAATTTGTCCCTATCTTTGGGACTGTATTCTCCCATTATTGGCTTCATCCAGGTTTTTTGTGCTAAGGTTGAGAGCTATGGTAAGAACTGAATTCACTGAATATGTTTGGGGGCTATATTCCCCCATTACTGGCTTTGTCCCAATTTTTTTTTGCTAAGAGATTAAGAGCTATGGCGAGAAATGAATTCAGTGAATGTTTGGGAGCAGTATTCACCCATTATTGGCTTTGTTCAGGTGTTTTGTGCTAAGAGGTTGACAGCTGTGCTATGGTGAGAACTGAATTCACTAAATGGTAGCCATTTAAGTTTCCATCTTCCTCTTTCACAAAACAACTGATTTGGCATAGTGGTATGCTGCTCTGACTGTTTTGCACAGGGTCCTGGGTTTAAGGCTTGGCAGTAAAATGTATGGGGGTAACACAGCATTTTATTCTAGCAACTTTCCAACATTATACAAGCAATGTTTAAAATGTGTCCCTGGATTTTGAGCTTTTGTCCTCCCCACAATAAACTTTGACTTTTTCCAGATTTATTTGTGCTGCAAAGTTCAGAGATACAGCTGAGTGAGTAGATTTTGCAAGGAGCTGAGAGCTGCAGGGGACCAAAAGTTTAGTGCTGCTTATGCTGATTCATTTTGCCTTGTTAATAGCACAACAGGTAGCATGTTTGCTTTTGATGCAGAAGGCTGTGGGTTCTACTCCCACAGTAGATAGATACATTGCTGATACTGTACTGTGCAACGGGGGTGGATGATGCACTCCTTTTTGGCGAAGATACCTAGTAACTATGAACCTGTTATCAGTTTGCCATCCATTCCCTATTGCAATATTGCTAGCTTATCATTTTATTAGTGTAAGAGAAGCAATTTATTCCTCAAGGGTAACAGGCACTTTATTTGTAGATGAAACAATGAAATACAAAGTTGTTTGCTAGCAGCAACCTCTTCATTAGTTACAGATCTCTTTAATGTGGAATTATTTAGATGACTTTTACTTCTTCAGAGATTGTGCATATGTACTGGTACTGGTGGACTGTAGACATCTGAGTAGACTTTTATGATGGAAATGTTCTGAATTGGACAGTTTGTCATTACTGATGCATGCATTTTGTTTAATTGTTTACTGGAAAAATTTCAAAACAATACATTTAAAACACCCTCTAAAACTGTGCTGTATTGTACAAGGAATATAATTTAATACAGTCAGGAAGGTGTATGAAAGAACATGTGTATGTTTTGTGTGCAAGGGGCCTGTGATTTGAAAACATCCCAAACCCAAGTTAATCTGCCACTGGCAAAATGTATTTTCTTTGAATGTGAGTTTCAATGCTCTTTCAGTGAATGTGAGTTTTCAAGGGCAGAGAAGTTTTAATGCTAAGTCTGTTTTCATTGTGAGACTGCATTGCTTTGTTTAGCAGATATGATATCTATTAGTGTTTGCGCTGTAAAATGCAAAATTAAACTTTCAAATGAATTCCAAGTCATCTGGGAAGTAAAGTCGTATGCACATTAGTGTGTATGGTTTTTGTTTTTCGGCTTTTCCCAGTTAGTGTTTATGGTAAATGGTGTGAAATAGCCAAGTAATGGTTCATTGGAATGGCTGTAGGGGGGGAAGCTCCATTCGACCATGATTTTGTGAGGGGAGGAAGGGCAGCAAACTCAGAAAGCCCCGGCTGAACTATACCTTTCAACTGTCCAGATTTTTGCAGAATGAAGAGATTTTTGCTTCTTATTTTTAGTTTGTTCCTCATAAAATTTGTGGTTTTCTGTCAAATCATTTAGGAATGAAGTCACTAAATAATGACAGACACTGAGTTTCAGACTTCATAACCTTCAGAAAATGCATGCTAAAGCAAGACCTGTTATTCCATCAACTGTCTCAGTTTATACAAGAGTAATTTTTAGTACTGTTTATATGTTCCCCCCATATATTTGGCCTTGTCCAGATTTCCTGCATTAACAGGTTGAAATGTACATGCAAATAAATTGCTTTATAGAATTAGGCATATCCAAACCTCTCAACTGTCCCTGATTTTGGCTCAGAATGTTGCTCTTCCCCTAATAATCGATCCGCAAAATGGAAATTTTGGAAGAAAACATGGAGGGTTTACAATTAATAAATAACTGTAATAATCAGTTATAGATTGCTTTTATTTCAGAAATGCATGTAGATTCTTTTATTTTGTTAGCTGCTCAAGTTAGCAGTACTAATATTAAAAATTGTCCCTTCTTTGACAGGTTCCCAGCTGTATTGTGTGGCTATTTTATATTTTTGAATCACAATTTTGGTCCATTTTTCATAAAATTGTGTTTTTTTTGGCAAATTAGTGGCAAATCATTAAAGACTGAAGTTAGAAAATAATGACAGACATTTCAGTTTCAGAATTCATACCCTTCAGAAAATTCATACTAATGTAAGACCTACTATTCTATTATCTTTCTAAGTTTATAAGAGCAATATTTTAAAAATGTCCTTATTTTTGGGCCTTTGTCCCACTTCTCTGTATGACTTTGTCCAGCTTTCTTGCTCTGAGGTTGAGAGGTATGACAAATGTGTCAGGGCCATCGCAGTCAGCCAGAGACATTTCAAATTGTGACATACTTGTTGCACCCCACTCCCCCATGTAGTGACTCTGGATGTGTCCAAGCAAGGCAAGGAGCAGTTATGCAGTGTAAATGTGCAGACTATCCCCCCATACAAGGTAGACACAAGTACTACAATGGCTTTTCATCTGTCCTTGATATTGCAGAATGTTCTGGTTTCTGTCATATTTTATACTTTTATGCTTATTATTATTCAGAAAGTGCCTGTTGCTCTGTGTTTAAGTAGCAATGCTTTAACGACCATCTGGTAAGCTTGTCTAAAATTGTAAGATGCAAGTAAGTTTTAATAAGCATACTGTTAACGAATTGCCAACACTGAAAGCCTTTCTGTTGTTGCCATGCAGAGAATACTTACATAACAAGATAACATATAAGCCTTGGGTATTGAAATGCATATGACAGTATTTGTAATAAAGGACAAGATTACATTATTTTAAGAGCACATTACAGGCTTTACCTGCAAACTAAACAGAATGCCAATCTATCATGTGTGGTCCATATCCTGTGCAGTAATTTTTAAACAATGTATGTTGAGCTTGTTTCCTGTTTGCTTTTCATTTTTTACTTTGATCATGTTTTCCCCATGAAACAAGTAGATAGTTGGTGTCAGGCAGCAGGTCTTTTTTGGATAAGAAACATTTTTACAAGTGGGGGTATCACAGAGATTGCTACTTTCAGCATGTTACTTGGTACTTTAATAAAGCTGAATATAAATTATAATTAGAACTGGCGTGCAAGGAGAAGTGGTTTGAGTTGAGTGCTGCTTGTTTTTCTTATACCTGATTTTGACTAGCATTCCAGTAATGTATTTAAAAAGTAATTTATTTTTTCATGCCTCACAACATTTTTGTTTCCATTTAGATATTAAGTAAGCTGCCATGCAGCCAATGGATTGAACATTTTTTTTATTCTACACTTTCCTTTTTTCTTGATTGGACTCTCATAATGATGGTTTGGCACCCAGGGCAGCGTATTTAACTAAAGTTACAGTTGTTGTGGTTTTGAGCATAGCTCCTCCCCTTTCTACTTGACCACACCCATTCCTATTGACCCCACCCATTCAGCTGACTCCTGCAGCCCCCCTTTGATTTGAAGTCACCAGCCAACACTGGTTGCTGAGATATTGTAAGTTGTTTACAATATAATTCAAACACAATAGTTACTGTGTTTACTGTGACTTATAAAGTTCAGTTTAAGACGTAGTACCTAAAGAATATTTCCACTGTAAAAAATAGTTTGTGCTGAAGGGTTTACCATTTATACTTCTTTCATAACCCCTATGGTTCCAGAGATATGAACATTTATTTGAAATGTGAGAACATAATTTAATTTTGTCAAAAGGCTTTGGCTCCGCCCATTGGAAGTTACAGTGCAAACTTCCTGAGCTCAGTTGGAGTGAATGAGTTGAGTGCAGACATTGCCACCTGAGGAGGCAATGACGAAAGAAGATCGCTTGTCAGGAGAAATGAACTCACACTGCAGGCTGTCTGTATGTATGGCATGATCATGCTGTGCATAAAATGATATAGGCAAGCATTAGTTAGGTCAGATTTGGCAGGGACTGAGGCAGGATGTGAATGGTGTTGTTGGCCACAACTGGTCTTTACAACAAGCATGTCAAGGTAAAAGGTGATCTGATATTCCAACTAAAGGAAACGGCACAAGGCATTGTGAAAAACAGTTCCATCAGTAGGGGGACCACGGACATAGAACTGATTGACACAGGTTGGGGATTTTTTGGTGTGGCTTATTGTCCAGGGGATTGGCTGCTTGTACAAAGGGGTGAATTACATGTGACTGCAGACCTGACACTGACCAACCATGTGTAAGTAGGGAAAGCACTAGTTTAATAATTTCTATGACAGTAGACTATAGCATATACACTGCATGATGGAGGAGACTGATTGACCGAGGCCAGCATCCAGGTACATCTGGTCAATAAATGACTCACCCTGCATAGCAAGTTATGTCTACAATGTACTGTTTTGCATTATTTCCATGCCTACCAGTACACAGGTTATTGGGGAATATGTGAGTTATATGTGTAGGCTAAGAGTGGTGTCATTTGTTTTCATGCTTTCACAAGTTCCACTGGTGAAGCACCCAGAACAACAGTATGACACCGAACTCACATCAGCAGGACATATGTGGCTGATTAAGATGATGGCAGCATACAAATAACATGGTCTGGTCATACAGTGGTACACTATATATTACTATAGTGGAAGAGTCAGCTGTAGGGGAAGGGTTACCCACATCCTCCATTATATAGGCCTAAAATGCACTCACTCGAGGCACTCCTTAAAATGGAGAACATCAACATCTGTGCAGTGAAAGAGACCTGGTTCAAGGCTCCAGAGAGCACCCCTGCATTACCAGGCTATAATTTATACCACACCTTTCGGCTACCTAACTTGGACCGAAACACTAAAGGCGGAGGCGTGCCCATATTCATTAAGGATATCCACACCTCCAGGCTAGTTGCTCAGCATAATGCATCTGAGATTATTCAAGTGCAACTAACTCTGGGCAAGACCGCAATGCAAATTGTAGCTTGCTACAGATCCCCTACCATGCCCCAGGATTCCCACTCCTCTTTTCTTGATACACTGGAAAATTTTAGGGTACAACCTAACACCCTAATAATGGGCGATTTCAACTACCCCACCATTAACTGGGAAAACTACTCTTGTACCAACTCTTGTGCTCAAAGTTTTCTGGAATTCATAAATTCCAATGCCTTGGATCAACTTATCCACACCCCCACCAGGGCAGCAGTATCCTAGACCTGGTCATTACCAACATGAGCAACTGGTGTTACACACCAGAGGTCAATTCCTCGTTGGTCAGATCCGATCACAAGCAAATCACCCTAGACATTCACATCCCAGCCCCACCCCCCATTAGGGAAACCACCGTAAAATATTTCTCCAAAGCCAACTTCATGCTTCTTAAGACAGATGTGGCAAACTTCACGACACCCATGCTGATGGACAATAGAGATACGACTGCTGAATCCTATACAATTGCACTTTATAAGCACTTACACGAGTGCATGGATCATGCAATCCCTAACAGAACCAAGATGCTATCCTCCAAAAAAAGGAAGCCAATCTGGTGGTCCCCTGCTATAAACAAACTCTACAACAGAAGAAAGAAACTGTTGCAAAAAAGAGTAAAATCCCATGATTGGAGGAACTCTGTGGTCAGCCTCAGTAAGAAGCTGAGATACCTCATAAAATCCTCGAAAGCTAGTTAAGAAAACAAAATTGCCACTGATTCTAAAGACAACCACAAAGCATTCTATACCTATGTCAAGAATCTCAATGGCAACACTCAGATCTTCTCTGAATTACAGCACAATGGCACTAAATATACAGATCAACTGATATTGCCAACTTCCTGTCAGATAGGTTCAGTGCTAACTTTACCCCTCTCTCATCCCCTAAAGGGCCCATCTCTATACTGGAAGAATAAAGTACTTGTAATCACAGCTGCACAGGTAAAAAGCACACTCTCCAAAGCCAAGAACACAGCATCCATGAGACTTGACAACATCCCAGGCTGCATTCTACATGAACTACAGAATGAACTGGCACTCCACCTAAGTACCATGTTCAATCATAGCCTCACCTCAGGCTTTGTGCTCATTGAATGGTGCACAGCAACAGTTATCCCACTCCACAAAGGAGGAGCCACCACGGACCCTGGGAACTACCTCCTCATTAGCCTGACGAGCCTGGCCTGCAAGGCTATGGAGCGTATCATCATGGAACTTATAAACAATGACATTGCTAATCTCCAAACTCTGGACCCTACCCAGTTCTGGTTTGTAAAAGGCAGATCATGTCTCCTAAACCTGATAGACGTCTTTGAAGTGGTCACCAAAGCTGTAGATGAGGGTAAGGTGGTACACACAGCCTATCTAGATCTCACCAAAGCTTTCGACACCATCCCCCACTCTGGAATTATAGACAAACTCACTAAACTAGGTATAAATCCCTATGTCACAAGATGGGTTGCCAGCTGGCTCACTGACCAAACCCACACTGTAAAAGAAGCAGAATCTAAATCCAACTTCAGACCAGTGACAAGTGGAGTACCACAGGGATCAGTCCTAGGTCCTCTACTGTTTGGTATCTACTTCTCTGAAGTACAGGCTAACAGAGAAGGTCTTTGGCTAACAATGTTCACAGATGACTGCAAACTAGGAGCCATAATCAAATCTCCTAACATTGTGGACATCCTACAAAAGGGCCTCACTGAGACAGATGCCTGGTGTCAAAGCCATGGCCTCGACCTCAGTGTCAAAAAGTGCATTGTCATCCCTTTTGGTAAAAACTCTGTACCCATGAACTATCACATAGGCGGTAGTCTACTTAACACTTAGAGACCTTGGGACACAGGTGGACAGTAGTCTCTCCTTTGATAATCACATTGCCACAGTGGTCAGGAAATCATTCTACATGGCACTCCTCATCACAAAAGGTATCTCATCCAGGAAAAAAAGAGGTCATTGCTCACATGTACTCATCACTCTTTAGAACCATTATAGAGTACAGCACCCCTTTTGGTATGTACCTCACAAGACATCTACAACAACTGAAAAGGCCACAGACCACAAAGATTACCAGTCTCAAACAGATGCCCTACACAGACCGTCTCAAAACATTCCAGCTTTACTCTGTCGCATATCGCCTACTCAGAGGCAATCTCTGCCTAACATACAAGGCTATGCCAAACCCAGAGCTGTTGGACATGCTCCATGTAAAGAAATCCCAATCCCTCTGAGCTACATGCTCTAGGGACCTAAACCTTGTCACCACAATAAACAGAACATGCTGAAGGAATAGATTCCTATCTCAGAGACTTCCCATACTCTGGAACAAACTACCTATCTATATCAAACAAAGCTCCTCATTAGCACTCTTCAAGAAAAATCTTGATGACTGGATGGGAGATAGGAAATTCACCCCGGGGATCACTTCTGTGGCTCTGCTTGACAGGGGCACAGGAAAATAATTTTCTTGGGTGGCAAAAGCCAGGGTACCATTTGGCTAGGCTTATATAGGTCCTAGGGCCAATAGCCTAGTACCTACCTATGAACCTATGAACCTATGGAGAACTAACTGAGCACACATCCTCAACAGAGAATAACATGCATCCTGTACCCAGGAGTATCATATGGGCTCCACCTGTGTCCTCAGCCCACAGAGCATCTGATATGCTCACTACCTATGAAGTGGACATATCCATCATATGAAAGAGGCATTGGGAAAGTATGATTCCACTATTCCTTCATGACTAACTTTGATAGGAAGACCATGCATACAGTCAGTCACCAGATGTGCATCTTAGTGATCCAGCTACAGAGGTCTGCTATGCATACCATTCTGGAGATGGTGAGTGTGCTCCGTGGCTTGCAGAAGAAAAAACTACACAATGACCTGGAGTATAGGGACAGTGAGTGAACAGAGATGCTGAGTTTCTGATGGCAACTATTGCCACCATAGGTGCTTCCATGAGACACATTGCAACTGACATCTGTTCTACTTCTGTGGGCCATGCAGTCAGTTCCAGGGGAGGCTCTGGATATAAGGTGGTTAGAACTTGTCATCCTAAGTAAGATTCCATAGACCAGTGATGAAATGATATCAGTGTCACCTGGGGGCACACAGTCTACCACATCATCCATGCCATGGAATGGCACCAGCACCAGCACTACAAGCTAACACAGCAGATATTGGGAAAGGTCATGCAGTGGCAGACCCACCTCACCAATGGAGGATGAGATCTTTGGTTTCCCATAACCTCCCAGACTATATAACTACTGCATTCACCAACTGTGGTCCTATCCTACCTCCAAGTATTGTAGTCACTTGTCATATTTCTTCACATTTGGGAAAATGATGATGACTGTGCCCTGTCCACCCATAATTTGTGTGGGAGTATAGTGATGTTTGATCCACAGTATGGCAAATCCATACATTTATCTGTATAGCCTTGGTGTAACACTGCATTTATAATTTTATTCTGTATTTCCAGTGTCAAAGTCCATAGCTGTGAACCAGACATCACCTTTTTCCTCTGTGCTGCAATTTATATCATTCATTTCTGCCCTTGCTGTGGATCTGCTATTGCATGTTCCACCTCTAATTCTCAACCCTGCTCTTGTTTTCATGGTGTCAGTTGCATGGTAGGTCATGAGATGGTGTTCCCCTGTTTGTACAAAGGTGTTTACATAATACAATTCTGTGCAGCATGGTGCACATATGAAATATCTGTCTGCATATGCCTAGATGCTATTGTAGTGCCAATCTTGAGGTGTCTGAACACCATAAGAGTCCCTTCAGTATTCTGAATATTTGCTGCAATATGCTTCATATTTCTCCATGGGCCATATTGTGGAATATTTCGTGCATGGTTTGAAGACTGGCATTGGTGTCATCAACTTGAACTTTAGAGCATGTCTTGTATCACCTGCAACAAATATCAAACAACATAATATATCTACGCCACTCCCAAAATACATAATACGTGAGTATATAGGCCTGCCTATCTGCTATAGTTTACCTACCAATGTGACTATGTAGGAATTTCCCCTACAGGAACAGCTTGCATAGATCCAAATAACGCAATAAATGAATGTTGTGCATGCTGATGTGCCACACAGACATATTATAGATAATGCTCTTGCCATTATAGAACACCTGAGAATTAAGATAGTGCAAGTTATTCCTTTCAATTTATTATAGGTCCCCTTGGAAAAGATGGGGACTTTACAGCAATGTGAGTGCAATCTATGACACTAAGGACCTTAGGGAAATGGGCTATACCACTGAAGGCCCACATGATATTGGCTTTCTCTAATACTGTCCTGCAGAACCAAACATGCTCCTCCACATGTAGTAACATAATCTCAAAGAGTTTGTTTACAATTCACAAAACTGACACCTGCAATATCTTTAAATGTTTTCCCTGCAGATCATTGTAAGGTTCCTGAAGCCAAGATGGTCAGTGTTACATAGACGTTGTGTCCACAAAAATGGAGATACCATACATACTGCTCACTTCTACGTCAGAGTATATTGTTACCTGGATGGCATTTTCACTTACTGATATGAAATTTAGGTTCACCTTTTACAATCAAATGGCACAGTAGACTTCAATAGTCAAGGGAATTCTACATGTCTGTTTTTGTTCACCAAGTATATTGGTAATTTCTTGACATCCAAGTGGTGCCTCTGGGTCAAATGTGCAAATGATATTAAAAGCATACCATGTTTATCATCTTCCCAGGATCACTTGAATGTGCAGATTGCACAGACCAAATAAAATAATGGATGTCTTCAAATAACTTCATAGAAAACTTACAGTAAAGTGCTTTTAGGATTTATGGTAGACCAAAAGCTGCTAACAATTACAGTTGTGCCAATTCAGAATTTCTACGAACGGTAACAGAATATAGTATGTTGGCTTACTACTAGACAACAAAACACATTTTTAATGTCTTGGTAAAAGAATACGTAGGTTCAGAGGTAAGTACTAGGCTAGCTGTCCTTGCAGGCCATTTTAAGCCTAGTAAATGCCCCTTTTGCACTTGAAATAACCCATCCCACTTGGTTATAGATTGTCCTTACTCATCCTATGGTTGATGATTATATATTACCCCTAATGAGAATAACTGGGCTCATACCATAGATTGAAGACCAATGCATGACATAAAACATTTAGGAGTCTCATGTCTCCATTAGTAGTACAGGGTAAGTCCTGGGATACATTTTCTGTTTCCAACCCAGAGATCTAAGTTGCACTTGAATATGGACAAGGATGTGTTTTATTTTATGTGAATGAGGAGTCTGTTCCACAGCAGTGGTATCCCCTGTGAGATATATCTGTCCCTCCAAACTGTTCTGCTGATGTTGCAGAAGGGGTTTCGATTCCTAGAGTATTTCTGATGCCATTTGAATTTCTGAGGTGCAGAAAATCCATCAGTAATGGGTCAAAGGATGCCTTGTATTCCAGACACAGGCCACTTCATAGCAGTCTGCAGGATACTGAGTATAGTGACAATGCCTTGAGTCAGTCCATGTAGGATGTGTTATTTACTTCTCATATCCTTTCAGTAAAGTATCTCTTTGGGAGATCAAGTTGTTGTATGTGTCTGGACAGAAAAATGCCAAAGAGGGCATTATATTCAATGACCGTACTACTGCAGGCTGAGTAAAGGTGGGCAATGGCATCCCTAGATCTAGACACAATCTCTTTGTTTATAAGCTGTGCAATGTAGAAGGACTTTCTCACAACAGTAGATACATTTTGGTATAAAGTTAGGCCACTGTTGACATAAGTTTCCAAACGCTGAACAACTAAGTCAACTTTTCATTTTGTCAATGTGGTAGTTCCCTGGGGGTAGATGACTTACCAGAGTATACAAATATGCATTTTTTGGCATTTAGTTTCAGTCCATGATTTTGACAGCAGTCATTTACTTGAGACAAACCTTTCTGCGGATGGCTCAGACATTTGCGGATTCAATGACTGCTCCAAACTTGATTGGCTTTTACTTCAGAAAAGTAAATGCCAAACAGGAGAGGTCCCAGCAGAGAATCCTGTGGGACTCCCTTGGTGATTGATATGATCCTTCATCAGGTATAAATCTGACAGTAATCTTTAAATCACGATTATCCTTATCTTGGTCAATATTAGAAGGAACATTAGGGTTTATCAGTTCTATAAGTAATAGCAAAAAAAAAAAAAAAAACACTGAATGACTACAGCAGTTCATCAAAAAATCATATATATAATTTATACGGAATAAATATAAAAGGTGCAAAATTTCTGTCTGGAATATAGGATAAAAGGGAATTTATTTCATTCTGGTTTATAATTCATATAAAGATAAATTCTTATAAGAATACATTGAGCTGTGAATGTAGTACTGAGTATAATTTGAATATGAGAGATATGGACCTACTTATTAAGAGAAAAATAAACAATCATCCAAAAAAGGAAGAAATATTTCAGCAAATGGTAGCTAGAATGTGAAATTGTCTTCCAGGAAATAGGAAAACTACAGCTACAGTGGAGTGTCGTAAAGCAGTGTTGGATCAGTATGTGGGAGAGAGGAACTATATGGTGGCTTATAAGGCAGGACAAACGGTGTTGTTTACAGAATCCAAAGTGATGAAAGAAATAAGGTGACACGTATTCTCTGTAATCTTTCTATAACATTTTATTCTGAATACATTTTTTTTCAGTCCAACCAGTGCATCATACTACAGCTCTTTATTAATGCAAAATTTTATAAGGCAGCATTGTAAGTTGACATTCCTGATAGTGCACTGCAGTTCTGGCATTCTAAACTGGCACTTTAATTAATTATTAAACTTAGTGTCTCGATGTTTGATTTTCTGAGTAATTTCCTAAAACTATAAATGTGGGGGATTCTGTTGTCTTAATAGCTGATATTTGAGTACTAGAAATATTTTCCTCTTATGACTTTTCATCTTCAGGACTCCTGGTCTTAAAACCATATCAGGAAATGCCTTTGGGACATCTCTTTGGCTACTCCTCTGACCACGTCATCAAATACCCAACACTTCTGAAGATATTATGAATGTGTTCTATTTTTCTCAGTTGCTTTGAATCACATTGGCTTTGAATAAATGTCTTCTATTTTTTCTATGCATTTTGCTGTCAGCAGTTTAAACCAAACATGCTCAAGAATCTATAACTTCTAAACACGAACTTTTGGTGGTATCTCACCAGTCATCTGCTGATTCTTAGCTTATCTCTTACTTTCTATAAAGAAAGACATCTAAAATTTCTATAACTGAAAACTTTATATCTTGAATAATTTTATCAGTTTCTTTTAAAATGGAATTTGATTTTCAAGAGCTATCAATAAGTTAAATGAAGGAAATCTTCCCTTTACTAATATAAGGCCCATAAGCAACAGCTAACAGTGAAGTATTCATCATTACAATAATGTTAATTGATAATTTATGCAACATTCATTGTTAATGATCTGCAATTTTTATGAGACTTTTTTATAACTGGTGCTACCAAATCAACTTGACTATTAGATTGCACATAATTAGAACTATGTATCTTCTTCTTCTTCTTCTCCTTTCGGCTTTTCTGGGTTAGGGGTTGCCACAGAGGACCAAAGGTCCAAAGAACGATTGGCAGTGGAGTTTTAAAGTGTTGAGTTGCAAGCCTGGCACCCAACCTTCCACAGAAGGCACACACACACACACACACACACACACACACACACACACACACACGCGAGCACGCGCACACACACCTAGGGCCAATTTAGAGTGTCCAATCCACCTACAGCATGTCTTTGGGATGTGGGAAGAAACCAGAGCAGCTGGAGGAAACCCACGTGACCACAGGGAGGACATGCAGACTCCACACAGAAGGCACCCCAGCCATGAATCGAACCAGGGAACTTCTTGCTGTGAGGCGGAAATGCTAAACGCTGCACAACCGAGGCCGCCCTATAATTAGAACTATGTATAACACAGTAAAATACCTACTCTATCAAAATATGTTGAACTTCATACATTTATACTGTGGGCTATCATCTGATGGCACCAGACCCATCATAGAGTACAATGCCCCATTTGAGATGTACCTCACAAGACACTTCCAACTGCTGGAGAGACCAGAAAAGTACTTCACCAAGAGAATTACTGGCCTCAAACATATGACCTATGCAGCCTGACTGAAAAAACTCTGGCTGTACTCAGTGGCATATCGCTTACTCAGAGGTGATCTCTGCCTGATGTACAAACCCATTTCCAACTCAGAATTGATGGACATGCTCAACCTAAAGAAATCCAAGTCACTGCGAGCCACGCACTCAAGTGAGCTAAACCTCATCACAACAATAAATAGAACATGCTAAAGGGATAGATTCCTGTCACAGAGACTTCCCATGCTTTGGAACAAAATTCCAAACTACATTAGGCAGAGCCCCTCACTAACACTCTTCAAGAGAAACCTTGATGAGTTGATGGGTAACAGAAAATACACCCCTGAGATCACTTCATTGGCTCTGGCTTGACAGAGGATCAGTTAATTAATCAATGGGGTGGCGAAAGCCGACACACTCTGGCTATGCTTATAAATGCCCTTGGGCAGATAGTCTAGTGCCTACCTATGAACCTATAAAATGTCAGGGTATTTTTCAAATCTCCAAACACAATGTCTCTTAACTCTGTGGCCTCTGGAAACATCTAATTATAGTCAGCAAAACTCAGGTATAAAATTTTCTAATACTAAAACAAATTTGTTTTATTCTTGATCCATGGTTTTCCTGGAATTTAATTATGGGCAGTTTATGCTCCTGTATTATTATTGTGACAAACGTTACACTCAACACAATTTAGAGCTGGTTCAGACTAGTAAATGAAACTTCAGACTCATGAAGCAAACTGTACGTGTGCATCATGAGTTGTTTTCATCCTGCCAAATTTCTGACAAAATAAATGACCTACAATTGCAATACTTCTGTGTGCAAACATTGTAGTTAAAGTAACAACAAACAGATCCCAGACTCCTTCTGTACACTTCCCAGTGATAAGTATAGGTCTTAACAGCATCTTATTTAGTACTGTAAGCATGGAGGAGTAAGCAATGTGTGCAAATAATCTCTTCTTTAAGTGAAATGGAATGTCATAACTCTTTTCTTTTGGCAGTCTATGAACTAGTCAGTAACTTCTGTCCATTTCTCTAAGTATTTATATCCCAGAATGCCAGTATATTTCTGAAACATTTATACTGTATTTTTTGTCAAAGGCAATTGTGGAGCTAGCTACTTGACTTCCAGTTCACCTCCAGGCCAACTTTCTTGCTATTCTGGTTAATATGAACGGATGAACATATTTTTTCATGGCTTATACCTCAAAATCATGTCAAGCTCAGCACTGAAATAAATAGGACATGCTGGAAGGACAGATTCATAACCCAGAGGCTCCCTTCACTCTGGAATAAAATCCCAGTCCAGGTTAGGCAGAGTCCCACATTGACTCTCTTCAAGAGGAATCTTGATGAGTGGATGGGAGATCGTAGGTTTATCCTGGCTATCATTTCTGTGTCACTGTTAGACAGAGGCACAGTATACTAACCTCAAAAAAAGGCATAGCAAAATTAATTTAAAATGGGTGGCGAAAGCCAAACACACTCTGACTAGGCTTATAAATGCCCTAGGGCAGATAGCCTAGTATGAACCTATGAACCTATGAACCTATGAAGTGACTATAATCACAATAATATTCTTTATAATACGGTAATGCATTGCATAACAGCTTCCTGCACTTACTGTGTAATGGTTCATACCCCATGCTTCAAAAATTAAACTGTGATTTATGTAAAAGAAAGCAATTTCCAAAGCTCACTATAATGAATTGTTGTGGAGGTAGACTAAAATCTATTAAATGTTTCTGCAGGGGGCTATACTCTCTCATATACCTCATTTTTTACTGAGTCTAAAACTACCTTAAAGTAGGCTGAATGAATTGAGATACCATAACACTGCAGTCTGCAGCTATTCTTCCACATGTTACTGTGCACAGGCCTTTCAATAGACATCTACTTTCAGCATGCCATAGGACAAGAAGCCCTTATTGTTCTATTTTTCAGGAGGGGGCAGATGTTTTAAAGTTATGGCATATATCCATCATAAATTTTTCACAGGAGCATATGATTCAGTAGTAAAAGGCAACATTTATTTTGTTATCATGTTATGTCTTTTGGCTTTTCCTGGTTAGGGGTTGTCACAGTGGAACTCCAGTCCGCTAATGATTGACAGTTGATTTTTACGTGCTGAGTTGCCGGCCCTAATGCACAACCTTCAATGAAGGTACACCCATTCACGCATGTCTCCACAGAAGACACTCTAGCTGAGAATTGAATGGGACAACGTCTTGCTGTGAGGCGACAACGCTACTGCAGCACCACCACCGTGGATACAGGATTAAAAAAGATGTAAACTGTTGTCATAAGTGATCATTTAATCATTTAATAAAGATGGTTCTTGTTTAAAAAAAAAGATGCAAACTGCAGCCTTAAGCAGATTTAATGTGGAGCAATACAGCAATAAC
Source organism: Protopterus annectens (assembly GCF_019279795.1). NCBI lineage: Eukaryota > Metazoa > Chordata > Ceratodontiformes > Protopteridae > Protopterus > Protopterus annectens. Next base: position 653,790,070 of record NC_056732.1, read on the forward strand.
CCATGCCTGAGTGTGGGTAATGCTGGATTTACCCACGGTTGGTGTGGTTTGGTCACAAGGGCGAAGCCCGAGTGGAAAAACAAAGCCAACCGTGGGTAAATCCAGCATTACTCAAACCCAGGCGTGGGTTATTGCTATTATACAATGACATTATTTAAGAAAAAAAATAATTACTTTTCTTAAATAATGGCATTGTATTATGCCTCCTTGCTGCCCTTCTGCAGCTGTCTGGTATTCTGCGGCAGTTCTGATGTACTGCGCATGAGTATGCCTACACAGTACATCAGAGTTGTGGGCAAAAGCAACGGAGAAAGCAAGATCTCCGTTGCTTTTTACAAACTGTTTCGCTATGTTAAATGAGTTTAACATAGTGAGACAGCTTTAAAAAAAGAAACGGAGAATCTACGTTGCTTTTTTTAAAGCTGTCTCGCTATGTTAAACTCGTTTAACATAGCGAGACAGTGTTGCTGTAAGAGTTATAGTAATGGACAAAGTCTGGGCGACCGGACCTTTTTCCATTACTATAACTCTGATTTACAACATGCATGCTGACCAATCAGTGTGCACGTTTTTGAATATTAATGGGAGGTCGTTGTATAATTGTTTATAGTTGACAGAGTCATTTACAGTTGTATGCAAAACAGACAAGTTCAAGGTATGAGGAAATGAGTCATAAAAGAATAAAGTGTAACAATAAGCATTATATAAAGAAATTAATGTGTTCAATATTATGTAGAAGCTGAGGAACATTGTCTTCAATGGATGAAATTACATATGTGAGATCACCTCTGACTGGAAGTAGCATCTACTATTTAAAAATGTGAAATAAGAAACAAATCTGTAACCCAGAATAATGCATGTGATAGAGTAATATACATTAAACTTAATTGTTTTGGGCCATGGTAAGTGCTGAAAGTGTGAACATTGTTCATTTTGTACAAGGAGATGACACACAAATTTTGTGATAAGAGAATATACCTCTCAACTGTTTAGATTTTTACCTCACATTTTTTGGTATGCTCTTCATAAAATGTGAGGTTTTCTGGCAAATCATTGATAATTAAAGTCACTAAATGTTGCATCTTTCGGCTTTTCCCGGTTAGGGGTCGCCACAGTGGAACTCTGGTCTGCTAATGATTGGTAGTTGATTTTTACGTGCCGAGTTACCAGCCCTGATGCACAACCTTCAACGAAGGTACGCCCATTCACGCATGTCTCTACAGAAAACACTCTAGCTGAGAATCGAATGGGACAACGTCTTGCTGTGAGGTGACAATGCTACCGCAGCACCACCACCGTGGATACAATTAAAGTCACTAAATAATGACATATATTTGAGGTTTGAATTAATAGCCTTCAGAAAATGCATTAAAACAAATCCCATTAGTTTTAGCAACTTTCTAAGTTTATAACAGCAATATTTAAAATCTGTCCCTGGTTTTGGACCTTTCCCCTCAGTATATTTGGCTTCAAGTAGATTTCTTGTGCTAAAAGGCTGAGAGGTATGCAAGAGACTCAATCAAAAATCTGAGCAGGGAAGCTTGCAATTTGTAATGAAAAAAAAAATGGTGCTTGAGCTAGTCATGGGTACAGATGACAATGTAATGTCTTTACAAATGTTTGCCGCAATTAAACTCTTTTGTGTAAATTGTTTACTTGGGTTATTTTATAAAGCCACTGGGTCAGAAAGTACTGACTTGTAAATATAAGAATAAAAATAACAAGATTAATTTCCAGCTCAACAAAATAGAGGCACTTATTATTGTACATCAATTATTTTGTCCGAAATTTGGCATGGTGAAAGCAAACCATGATGTGCACATACAGTTGATTCACAAGTATGAAGTTTAATTTACTGGTCTGGGCTGTTAAGTATTGGTTCATTATATTTAGGAAAAAAAAACTGTTTTGCTACATGTATTGCAAGCTCTGAAGAAACACCAGTAACTTCGTAGAGTTGAAATACAAGGAGGCAAAGTGAAATGACTGTATTTAAGAGTGAGCTTACCAAATGGATAAATAGCATGGCTACTGTTGTATAGCATGATAAAAGTCATATATGCACAGATTGTCATGATTTCACTAAAGTGACAAAAAGGAAGCAATTTTCACTTCATATAATAAACATGCATCTTCCAATATGTGTAGAGTGAAGCATATTTTTTCCGTGTTTTATGCTGATCAGGCATTTAGGCAAAGCAAGCATGATGAGGAAAGGTATAAGGAACATACATTTAATTAATTTAATGGAATATAGAAATTTGCGCTCAGAAAACTATGGGATAAAACAGGTTGATGGCATGAATGGAGTTAGCAGGCACCTATCATATGCCACTTACATGCAGGAATAAGCAAAACTTCAGGATCCATAATTTTTAGTTCTCATCAAACTGCCCTGTAGAGAGAGAAAAACATCCTAGATGCTGCGCTGGAACAATTACCTACAAATTATGAAATGATGTATATGAGATCAATTCTGACTGGATGTAGCATCTGCTATTCAAACATATGAAATATTATACAAAACATAAGGTACTATTTACATCAGCTTTATGATTACAGAAAACAGCATATAGGAAAGAAGAGCATATGTCACACAGAGGAATATGAAGAGGGCTAAAGGCATCCATTATTTAAAGCTTTCTCTCTCTCTATATATATAAAATATATATATATATATATATATATATACATACATATATATATATATATACACACACACACACACACACACACACACACACACACACACACACATATATATATATATATATATATATATATATATATATATATATATATATATATATATATATATATATATATATATATGTATATGTATATATATATATATATATATATGTATATATATATATATATATATATATATATATATATATACACACACACACACACACACACACACACACACACACACACACACACACACACACACACACACACACATCTATCTATATATATATATATATATATATATATATATATATATATATATATATATATATATATATATATATACACACACACACACACATACACAGGCACACACACACACACACACACACACACACACACACACACACACACACACACATATATATATATATATATATATATATATATATATATATATATATACACACACACACACACACACACATATATATATATATATATATATATATATATATATATATATATATATATATATATATATATAGATATATATATATATATATATATACTTACAAGGAGAAAGTTACTGTCAGCTGCCTGTTGGGTGCCAGGATCTGTTACATAACGCACGCACTCAGGTCACTCCACAACAAGTACAAATATGACTCTGTCATTGTCCATGTTGGTGTGAATGACCTGAGAAGTATCTCCCTGGACTACATGAAAAGAGGCACATGTAGGAGCTCTCGCGATCTTGTAGCCCAGGCAGGTATGACCCTAGCCCTCAGTAGCAGCCTGCCATCACCCAGAATGATACCACAGTACAAGGACAAAATGATTGACTTCAACAATTAGCTAAGCTTCTGGTGTCATTCTAAGGGGATCCAGTATTTGTCTGCCTGGGATGACATGATCGACAGACCACGATGCTTTGTCAGAGATGGCCTGCACCTGTCACCCTTGGGATTCAAGATACTGGCTAAGGTTCTTGCCACCCCTATAGCCCCTTTTTTAGGCAAGGTTCAAATGACAAATTCATCACTGTAACAGGTACAAGCATGCAAAATCTGAGGATAATGCTACTCAATGCTAGAAGACTAAACCTCAAAATGCACTCACTCGAGGCACTCCTTAAAATGGAGAACATCGACATCTGTGCAGTGACAGAGACCTGGTTCAAAGCTCCGGAGAGCACCCCTGCATTATCAGGCTATAATTCACACCTTTCGGCCACCTAACTCAGACCAAAGCACTAAAGGTGGAGGCGTGTCCATATTCATTAAGGATATCCACATCTCCAGGATAGTTGCACAGCATAATGCATCCAAGATTATCCAAGTACAACTAACTCTGGGCAAGACCGCAATCCAAATTGTAGCTTGCTACAGACCCCCAACCATGCCCCAGGATTCCCACTCCTCATTTCTTGATACACTGGAAAATATTAGGGTACAACCCAACACCCTAATAATGGGCAATTTTAACTACCCCACCATTAACTGGGAAAACTACTCATGTACCAACTCTTTTGCTCAAAGTTTTCTGGAATACATAAATTCCAACACCTTGGATCAACTTATTTACACCCCCACCGGGGCAGCAATATCCTAAACCTGGTCATTACCAGCATGAGCGACCGGTGTTCCACACCAGAAGTCAATTCCTCGTTGGTCAGATCTGACCACAAGCTAATCACCCTAGACATCCACATCCCAACCCCACCAGCCATTAGGGAAACCACTGTAAAAACTTTGCTAAAGCCAACTTCGCACTTCTTAAGACAGAAGTGGCAAACTTCATGACACCCATGCAGATGGACAATAGAGGTACGACTGCTGAATCCTAAACAAATGCACTTTATAAGCACTTACACGAGAGCATGGATCATGCTATCCCTAACAGAACCAAGATGCTATCCTCCAAAAAAGGAAGCCAATCTGGTGGGCCTCTGCCATAAACAAACTCTACAACAGAAGAAACTGTTGCAAAAAAGAGTAAAATCCCATGACTGGAGGAGCTCACTGTTCAGCCTCAGTAAGAAGCTGAGATCTCTCATAAAATCCTCCAAAGCTAATTATGAAAACAAAATTGCCACTGACTCTAAACACAACCACAAAGCATTCTATAGCTATGTCAAGAATCTCAATGGCAAAACTCAGATCTGCTCTGAGTTACAGCACAATGGCACTAAATATATAGAACCAACTGATATTGCCAACAACCTGGCAGATAGGTTCAGTGATAACTTTACCCCCCCTCCCTCCTTACCCCCTAGAGGGCCCATTTCTATACTGGAAGAATGCAAAGTTCCTGTAATCACAGCTGCACAGGTAAAAAATACACTCTCCAAAGCCAAGAATACAGCATCCATGGGACCTGACAATATCCCAGGCGGCGTTATAAACGAACTACAAAATGAACTGCCACCCCATCTAAGTACCATGTTCAATCATAGCCTCACCTCAGGCTTTGTGCCAACTGAATGGCACACCATGATGTTTATCCCACTCCACAAAGGGGGAGCCATGATGGACCCTGGGAACTACCACCCCATTAGCCTGACGAGCCTGGTCTGCAAGGCCATGGAACACATCATCATGGAACTCATAAACAAAGACAGTGGTAATCTCCAAACTTTGGATCCCACCCAGTTCGGGTTTGTAAAAGGCAGATCATGTCTCCTAAACCTGACAGACTTCTTTGAAGCAGTCACCAAAGCCATAGATGAGGATAAGGTGGTTCACACAGCCTATCTGGATCTCGCCAAGGCTTTCAATACTGTCCCTCACTCTGGAATTATAGATAAACTCACTAAACTAGATATAAATCCCTATGTCATGAGATGGGTTGCCAACTGGCTCATGGACAGAACCCACACTATGAAAGTAGCAGACTCCAAATCCGACTTCAGACCACTGACAAGTGGAGTACCACAGGGTTCAGTCCTGGGTCCTCTCCTGTTTGGTATCTAATTCTCTGAAGTACAGGCTAACACAGAAGGTCTTTGGCTAAAGAAGGTTGCAGATGACTGCAAACTGGGAGCCATAATTGAAACTCCTAACGATGTGGACATCCTACAAAAGGGCCTCACTCAGGCAGATGCCTGGTGTCAAAGCCATGGCCTGAAACTCAATGCCAAAAAGTGCATTGTCATCCCCTTTGGTAAAAACTCTGTACCCATGAACTACCACATCAGTGGTAGTCTACTTAGCACTGAAAGTGTGATAAGAGACCTTGGGACACAGGTGGACATTAGTCTCTCCATTGATAATCACATCGCCACAGTGGTCAGGAAATCCTTCTACATGGCACTCCTCATCACAAAAGGTATCTCATCCAGGAAAAAAAGAGGTAATTGTTCACATCTACTCATCACTCATTAGAACCATTATAGAGTACAGCACCCCTTTTGGTATGTACTTCACAAGACATCTACAACAACTGGAGAGGCCACAGAAATACCTCACAAAGAGAATTACTGGCTTCAAACAGATGGCCTATGCAGACCGTCTCAAAAAACTCCAGCTTTACTCCGTCGCATATTGCCTACTCAGAGGCAATCTCTGCCTAACATACAAATCTATGTCAAACCCAGAGCTGTTGGATATGCTCCACTTAAAGAAATCCCAATCCTTCCAAGCTGGGACCTAAACCTTGTCACCACAATAAACAGAACATGCTGGAGGGATCGATTCCTGTCCCAGAGACTTCCCATACTCTGGAACAGACTACTTATCTATGTCAAACAGAGCTCCTCATTAGCACTCTTCAAGAAAAATCTTGATGATTGGATGGGAAATAGGAAATTCACCCCGGGAATCACTTCTGTGGTTCTGCTCGACAGGGGCACAGGAAAATAATTTTCTTGGGTGGCGAAAGACAGGGTACATTTTTGGCTAGGCTTATATAGGCCCTAGGTCCAATAGCCTAGTACCTACCTATGAACCTATACATATATATATATATCTATATTGTTGTTGTGTCATTCAGCTTTTCCCAGTTAGGGGTCGCCACAGCAAAACTCCGGTCCACTAATGATTGGTAGTTGATTTTTTATGTGCCGAGTTACCAGCCCTGATGCACAACCTTCAATGAAGGTACACCTATTCACACATGTATCCATGCAGAAGACGCTCTAGCTGAGAATCGAACCAGACAACATCTTACTGTGAGGCAACAATGCTACTGCAGCACCACCACCGCGGGTCATATATATATATATATATATATTATATATATATATATATATATATATATATATATATATATATATATATATATATATATATATATATATATATATATATAGATACACACACACACACACACACACACACACACACGCACACACACACACACACACACACACACACACACACACACACACACATATATAGATAGATAAATAGATAAATATGTTGTATTTCAACCTCTTACTGTAGTTACACAGTTTGGAGGCTTCTGCATCACAATCACAAAATGCTTTTGCTTTATTTTTTGAGTTTGTGTGTGTGTGTGTGCACGAGCGTGTGTGTGTGTGTGTGTGTGTGTGTGTGTGTGTGTGTGTGTGTGTATGTGTGTGTGTGTCTATGAAAAATGTTATTTTTTTGTTCTACATATGGAAACAGCACAAAGACCATCAACAGACAGGGTCATCTGTATAATTATCCATTCATAACACCCAGATAACATCAAATATTAGTAATGGACTAGACTGGTGGTAAAGATTCCAGAGAGAGTAATTCCAGATTTTAGCCATTCTGCAAGTTATGGGTCACACAGATACTATGTTCAGTGCAGAAGACATATAATGGTTTGAGGCTGTTAAGGTTGTTTTTGTAATAAAATGCGAACAAATCAGGGGTATGTGCAATATTTTCAGCTGCAAGAGTAGGGAACAGATTAAATTAAGTGGGTTGAAATTGTCAGTTATAAAATGCATTACAGAGACCCTCAACAGTTCCTAAACTTCTGTTATCTTTGTTTTGTGATTTTACTTTTTATTTAATTTTTTCTATTTATGTATTTATTTATTTACATGCATATATATATATATATATATATATATATATATATATATATATATATATATATATATTTAGTTATCCACAGTAAAATCCAAATGGTGCTGGCAAGACTTACCTCCAACAACAATGAAATGAACAGTAAAAAACAAAGCAGGAGGTAGCAGCCACGGCTATGTAGAATAACAGCTTTATTAGTAAAAGAGGTGAGCTCTTTTGTGGCAGCAGCCAGTTCATCAGACAATCAAAAAAAAGCAAAATGCAGCATTTATACCAAGCTTATATTTGTCATTAACTATCCAATTAATCCTTAAAACCATATACCTAGTATAAAAAGTTTTATACCTAGTGTGAAAAATTTTAAAAGCTTAAAATTAAAAACAGCTTGACAATAGAAACAGCATATCACATCATACAACTTAATACCTACAATATAAAAGTATAAAAATATATAAAAGTATAAAAAAGTATAAAAGGTCGAGGGGGGAGGGGGTACTACCTACTATTTCTTTAAATCTCTATTTAGAAGAATGGGTTTAATATTAATTTTGATTTTGATTTTAGTCTTATGGCTCTTATCACTTATGGATGACAATGAGAAATAGAATGGATAGTATTCTGAGGACTTACTCCTAATGACTTAACTATCACTTCAATACCGCAGTCCAGTGTCATATCTACAGTACTAATGGTGTACCCACCTACTAGTGAATCTTCTGATTTCTTCTTTCCTCACTTATGAACAACATCCCAAGATGCTTAAACTCCTCTGTTTTGGGTTAGCTTAGTAGATTCAGCAGATCAATATGTAGTGAACACACCTTTAATGCTAGGGCAATTGGAAGGATATTAGTCTTTTCCCAAGCCAGACATCTGGACAGCTCTTACAATGCTGACACTATATCACAGTCATATGGTGGCACTATACTTTGAAGTGTTGTCTTTTGGATGAGAAATTAAACCAAGGTTGCATCTACCTAATTTGGTGTTAGCTCCATTAAATGGATCCCCAGACACTTATCAGAAACTAGAGAGGTTATTTATTTGTTATCCTTTGTTGACCAGGTTAATCCCACTATGCTAGTAGCATCCTTTCAGGAGACCTGAGGTGGTATTTATACTACTAAGGGAAATTTAGCCAGGGCACCAGGGAACTTCTCGTACTCGCTAGGCTGTACTTGAAAATGGCTTTGCATGAGTATGTGTGCATGTCTCATTCCTAGTGTAGTGGTAACTGATATAGAAGCAAAGTCTGTTAAAGTGGAGGAAAGCATAGACTCTAAAATCAAAGTAGATAGTGCTGTGGAGGATTCAAAAATAGTGTTTCAGAAGGAGTTGTTTCAGCCAGCAGAGAATAAAGAAAAAGAATGTATTTTTAGAATCTTCCATTTGGGAGGGTGTCGGGGTGATTTATTAAATAAAGTGATTTTTCCAAGTGAGCCAGCAAATGATGTCTCACAGGGAAACATATTGAAGATGATTCAGGGAGAAGAAATGGAAAGTATCCTTAAAAAGGAAGGGTTGCCCAAAAGAAAAACATACACCAAGACAGTGGATAGCCTGACCAGGGAGCAGAACAAGAGGAAAATAGAACATATTGCTAAGGGAAGGTTTGTTGTAAGGGTTCAAAGTAAAAGGAACACAGACATGGGCAGATATGAACTATGGGACACAGGATTACTTTCTTCAGGTATCAAGACAAACAAGGTAAGAACCTTTATTCTGAGAAATAAAGAACCATTTTGTGACATTATTGTTGAGACTACACAAAATATGGAAACATTTTTGTGTGAATATGAGAAAAGATAGAATGGCAATCCATAGAATGAATATACAGGTAAGGCCATTTTCTTAGAAACAAAAAAAAGTACAATTTCAGGCAGAAGCTGAAACAGAGACTTTAAAAAAAGCATTTGTAAAGAACTGTTTGACTTCTCTAATTTTTTGATAATGCGGGATTATGGACTGGAGGTTAGGATTCTAATGGTGTTTTAAAAATGGAAAAATCAAAAATATATACATATCCCAAGCATTATAACTGTTGAAGGTAATAAGGGTGTGGTGAAATATTGGGGACAAGATTTTTGTGTGTGTGTGTGTGTGTGTGTGTGTGTGTGTGTGTGTGTGTGTGTGTGTGTGTGTGTGTGTGTGTGTGTGTGTGTTAGAGAAAACACTTGATAAATAATAAATAATTGTAATAAAATGTTGCATATGTGAGAAAACTGGGCATGATGCAAAGAAATATGTACTTGAGGGTTATAAATGTAAAACACAAATGAACATGCATGGATGGATTGTAAAAAAAAAATAATAAAACAGAGAGCAAAAATAAGATGCAGGATAAAGAACAAAATGAAGAAGAAATAAAGGAAACAATGGAGAAAGATGTGATAGAAATGGGTTTTGAAGTTAGTGATGAAAAATACATGTTAGAAAGTAGTAAAAGTTAAAAAAGAATTCTATTGGTAAAAAGGTCAGAGATAGAAAATAAACCCAAAAGAGAAAAAGAAAGGAAATGGAATTATACAAAAGAAACTATGTGAAAATGAAAGCATCCTTATATAAACAATGGTTCTTACTACAAGGTACAAAGAAGAGGCATCACCTATTTAAGAAAGGTAATAAAACATAAAAGCAGTGTAATGAGAGAAATGAAGGATAAACAAAGAGAAATAAAAAGAAATCAGTCTCAAAACATGAAGAAGAAATGTTTAAAATAACATGGAGAGAGAGTATAATGTAACATGAGAATTGAAAAAAATCAGAACAAATGAATAAGGAAACTGAAAAAAAATATTTTGCATGAATTAGATAACAGTATTTAAATATAAACTGTGGTGGTGGTGCTGCGATAGCATTGTCGCCTCACAGTAAGACGTTGTCCTGTTCAATTCTCAGCTAGAGTGTCTTCTGTGTGGAAACATGCGTGAATGGGCGTACCTTCATTGAAGGCTGTGCATCAGGGCCGGCAACTCAGCACATAAAAATATACTGCCAGTCATTAGCGGACCGGAGTTCCGCTGTGGCGACCCCTAACCGAGAAAAGCTGAAAGACACAACATATAGATTTAAATATCAATTCAGTTGCAGGTCTTGATGGAATTGGTTTTGAAATGTATAAAAACATAGACAAATGGCAAAAATTATTTGCGACAAGTCTTAAATGAATGGTTAAATGTTTGCTTTAAGCATAAGAAATTATGTAGTGGGGTACTAAAGTTTATATGGACGAAAGGAGAAAAAGAAGACATACTGAAATGGAGACCCATAATGCCGAGTAATACAGACTGCAAGATATTTATGAAAATAATGCAAGAAAAAAGACTTGAAAATAAGATGGAATATATTATGGAAGAAAGTTTATATGATACAAAAGGAAAAGGATATCAAGAAATATTAATGAGAAGAGAAATTGTCGAATATATTTTAGAAAAAAAGGAAAATGTAAAGCTTATGGTAGGTGATGTTAATAATGCATTTGATTTAAATGAACATGAAATACTTTGGAATATAATTTTAGTAGTAAAATTAGGAACATTTGTATATTAGCTTTCAGATATAATAAAATAAAGATACTGGCAAATGACTGAATAAGTAAAGAAACAGAGATGCATAAAAGGATAAGGCAAGGATGTCTAGTGAGTACCATTTTATTTGCTTTTTTCATAAGTTTGTTAGTGAGGTTCATACTAATATGAATAATGTGAAATATATTTTGTACAAAGATGTAGAAAGTCTGGTATTAATGACATATGCGGATGATATAATTATAACAGGAAAAACGTTATATGGATGAGAGACGTGATATTTTATGTAGCTGATTGAATGAAAGGAATAGGTTAGATGTTAAACAGATAAAAGCAAAGGAATGGGACAGACAGAAATAATAGCAGATATTCAATTTGCAACAAAAAAATTTAATGTGTTAGGTATACACTTTGGTAAAAAAGCACATAACACACAATGGGATGCAATATTAAAAGAATTAAAAGAAATATATCTGCTATGGAAGACATAGATCGGTATATAAGAAAAATGTGAATCTGATTAATTCAGTATTGATGGGTAATCTTACTTATCCTTCAAATGTGTTTGTGATTCCAATAATGCACATGAAACATTTGTTAGAAATAATTCTCTCATTTATTTGGGGTTCTAGACTAAATTCAGTTAAAAGGGGAGTATTATATATGAATGGAAAGGAAGGAAGATTAGATTTGTCAGATCTAATGATGCAGCATTTTTGAACTTATATAAGGAACTGAAATGGATAAATTATAAAAATGAAAAATTTGTTTCGAAAGTATTAAGTATGAAGATTTTTGGAAAATAATAAGAAGCAATGTTTTAATTGGGAATTAGAGAATTACCAGCACCAGGGACTCAAGAAAATAATCAGTTTATTTCACCTTAGTTCAGACCGGTTTCGGCAACATGCCTTCCTCAGAGATAAAACATTAATTTCCCATATTCCTTATATAGCATACATGTCAATCATTATGATGTCACTTCCTTAACAAAATAATCACACCAAAATATGCATATAAAAATACAGTATATGTCTCATGACCCCATATCAAAAATAATGTATCTACATGTTCCCCTTTCTTTCCAGAATCTTCCTCCCAAGAATTCACAATTTATCATTCAGCCCTGGATGGAATAGTGCTCCCAATTTAATAATCCATTTTCTCTTTTTGTTTGTAAAAATAGAATGCCAACCCTGTTTTGATAATCTGACCTGATCAATAATAATAAATTTTAAGTTAGCTGTTAAGTGAATTTGACAGTGTCTATAAAGGGCATTTATCACTGAGGAAGGCACGTTGCCGAAACCAGTCTGAACTAAGGTGAAATAAACTGATTATTTGCTTGAGTTCCTGGTGCTGGCCTTTCTTTTTGTATGCTGTTGGATTTATGTTGCATTGCACCAGTCGTACTTGCTAGCTCAACTAGAAGAGAGAATTAGAGAATTACCAATAAAATTTACAAATCTGGAAAATGAAGATTGATGAAATAGAAGATATAAGAAATAAATGGAATAAAAAAAATAATGAGGCAATATTATTGTATTAATCCATGGGAAAATTTATCACATGAAAGGATTACTGCAATTAAAGAAGGAAATGAACGGCATAGTATAAAACTGGAATCTCAGCATTTCTTAGGAGATTAGAAATAAAAAAAATACCAGTAAAAGGTAATATGCCATATAAAAAGAAAACTGAAATAATTTGTTTACATTGTAGTGAAGAAGAAACCACTGAGCCTCTTTTCTTGAAATGTAAGACAGTTAAAAAAATTGTGGGACAGATTATGTGATGAAAATGTCTTTGAATGTTTCAAAGATAGAAATGCTAAAAATATAGAGATGATTGAAAATGGACATTATAAGAATATAAATAAAGAATCAAAACTAAGAAGAGGTAAAAATGTTTCATGTAATATGGTTAATATGGAATGAAAGAATGAACAAAATGATGTTTAGTGGAAAATAGTTGCTGTCAACAATATTGAAAAAAGATGAGATAGCATTTATGGAAAAATGAATGGAGGTCCGATTTAAATAAGAAGGTATAAATACAAAGAAGAATGAATAATCCTTATGCATAAATAGGAATGTGCATATAATTACTCAGTCTTGCAAACATGTGCAGATAAATATGTAAATATTGTAAATAATTTGTCATTTATATAAGCTGCCATGTAAATAAGATGTGAATAAAGGACTCCTATTCTTTTTGATAGGTGCTGTGGGATCTTTTACATCCGCCGGAGCTACCACCAACTCATGCAGATGGGATTACAGCTGAACATGTCATCTGAAGGATGCACAGTAAGAAGTGCAGTACCTACCTTATACTGTCATGGCAGTGTTAGCCATTCAATGTACTTAGTGTTAGAATGGAACCCACAGATTTCTGCACATGTGAATGTTCTACTTGTTACACCACTGGCACAAATACTAGTTTAAGTACAACTGCAGAAACTCACATTAAATGAAAAAAATAAATTCTTGTACAACTGTGCTGTATTTTGTGGAAATCTTAAAATATCTTCAGTATCTCATGGAGATACTACACATTATTAAATAGTAGCAGATGTCATTGAAAAACCCAAATTCTCAATGAGACATACATCAAAACCATAATTTCTTCACATAAAAACATATTGCTGACTTTATATCTTCACAAATACAATAGTTTTCAAAATCTGAGATAGAAATGGAATACATTTTGAAACCTTACATGGTGTAAATCTTTCCCAGAATTGTTGAACTATACCACATTCATAAAATGCACATACTATAATGCTTCTTTTTTTCTGCAAGAACAATTCTTCTGGCTAACACATTTGTACTTAATAAGCTTTCCCTATTCTGATTTCATCATCAAATGCATCATTATATGCACTCCCTTCTAGAAAGGCTCATTTAATGCCTTCCATCCAAACTCAAAAAGTATACACAATGGAGAAACTCATAAATGTCTATCAAACATAATCATAAAAGAGGAACGATACCATCATCTAACTTTCCAATGCAATCTTACTTCAACTTTTGAAAATATAAAAATAGAATGTTTGTCTCACTAAAAGAGCTCTATAAAAATCAAATTATTGTCAAAAACACCAATTTTGTATATGTGCAATCCATTACTGCAGAAAAAATGATAAAATGAGATATAACTGGATGCACAATATTACATGTACCATCATAATTCCCCATCTCTTGTGATCATCATATAAAATTCATCTCTTTTGGGGGTTCAGGCAATTTCCAAAGAGTCCTAAAAAATGTTCTATTTCATTTTTAACACCTAAGCAGACTGTACCCCTCACACAAAAAAATCTAAGCATAAAATATATATCTTCAAAAATTCTTTAAAAAAAATCTATCCTCTTTTCAAAATTGAATTGCTTCAGTCATTTTCCTTAAAACACACTCCTATCATTTTTACAAATTCTCTCCCCATACTAAATATGCAAAATCTCTAAAAAAAACTGTTTGATAAATGAAATATCACCTAAACAGTCATCAGTTCCAAGCCTTTACTGTTAATTATTCTAATAATTAAGGCAAAAGGGATCACTTATAGCTGAAAATGAGCAACACTCTAACTGTATTATAATAATAACAACTCATCTGTATAAGACAGAATAGTCAGAAATCTATCAGTAGCCAAGAAATGAACTTCTCTGCATTTTTAATGTATAAAAAACTCACACAAGCAAAGTAACACAGAGTTTAATAGGCAGCCATGCTAAACTAACCTTTCATGTTAATCACGCTTCCCAAATACCAATTGGTCTTATTTTGTCTGACTTACATAAATGAAATACCAAATATCAAACTCCTGTTACACTCCATAAAAATTCTGCAGATGGTGATTGATAAATGGATATGCATAGTAGTAGAAAGTAAGATGGGAGATGAGCAGTTCAGATTCAGACCAGGATTTAGCACAACTGACCTGATGTTTGCAGTGAGACAGATAGGTGACAAGATACTGAAGATAATCAAGGAGTCCAAATGAGTATTCGCAGCCATGGAGAGAGCATATGGCAAGCTCACAAGAAAGTTGATTTGGGCACCCCTGTGGTGGTTCAAAGTCCCAGAAGCACTAGTACTGGTGATGGAGTACATTAGCAAATAGCATCTATATTACATAATCAAATTTTTAAAAGTTTGAACGTCATATGGTCAACACCATATGATCAAACTTTTAAAAGTTCGAAAATTTAATAAAAAAAATAAACCAAGCCCCCCTACACCCCCACATGGGGGGCTGTACCCCTCACAACCCCCGCTCTTTAAATATACCAACTCTAATATCGCTCTACAGTGCAGAAAAGGGAAATCTTCCCATTCTACACTGTATGGAGATCTCCATTGAAACGTTCGACTTTTAAAAGTTTGATGATATGGTGTCAACCATATGACATTCGAACTTTTAAGAGTTCGACAACGTGATATAGACCCTAGCAAATACGATGGAGGGGACAGATCTGCAAAGTTGTTGCATGCAGATTATGTGGCATAACAGGCAGAGTCTGTGCAAGAATTTCAACAAAGGATATGGGAGTAGAAAGCAAAACTGAATGCACATGGGATGAATCTGAGCATAGATAAGACAGCTGTGATTGCAGAAAATTGGCGAAATCAGAAGGAGTTGAAAATTGAGATAGAAGGGAAAATAGTGAAGCAAGTTAACAGCTTCAAGTATCAGGGAGCAGTGATTGAGGAGAAGGGAAGTCTGAAGGGGGAGGTCAAAGCTAAAATCAGAGTTTGCAGGCAATTGTCAGTGGTACTTTATGACAAAAGAATACTAAAAAGTAAGGTGTACTAAAAGTGCCACTACTGACACTACAGTATGGTACAGAAATTTGGGTGAGGAATGCAGAGCAGTTGAGGAAGCTGGAGTGATTGAAGCAAAGAGCTTGAGATGGGTGGTTGCATGCACACTGTAGAACAGCATAAGGAATGAGGACGTCAGGGCACAAGACCAATTAGCTCAAACTAGAGAGAAGATCAAAGAAAGCCCAATACAGTGGTTTAGGCACATGTGCAGGAAAGCAGAAGACAATCTTATGAAGAAGTTTGGGACAGACAGGAAGAAGGCAAGAGGAAAGGAGGGCATCCAGCAAAGAGATGGATGGATTCTGTGAGAGTGGACCCATGACAGTTAGGTATGACTGTCAAAAAAGGTAGGAGAGTGGCACTGATTTGAGAGAGATGGTGACAGTTGATGCAATACCCTGACCCCATGTAGGAAATGGGGAAAAGGGTATTGATGATGATAATATCAAGTTAGAAACTTTAAACCTATAACCCAGTCTAACAAAATTTCTGTCGAACCTGTATGCCCTTATTATCTTTTGCTTTCCCCTGTATCAACATTAAAAAGGAAATTCCCTCTCCTTGTTCTGCTTTGATCATTCTGAGAAAATAATCTTAAAAAAATCATGAAATATTGCAAGTTTTAGTTCTTTTGTAACTAAACCCTGAATATGGGACAACAAAATTTATTAATAGACTGTTTTTATATTTCTGCAGCAGTAAAGATACTAACATTTTCAAAATTTCTCTTTCACTAAATGCTTTAGAAATATAACAGAAATTATGTTAATACAGTTAATTCACATATGTTTTATAAAACAAAAGTGCTATTTGCCTGCATTTGCATCTTCCTGTATTGACACAAATGCAAATTATGCACAACAAATTCTTATAATGGAGCCATTTTTTTCAGCCTTACCAAACTCAGTTATAACATTTCCTCATTCTTTAGACTCACATCATATATAACTTCTGATGAAAAATGTACAGGAACTCTGTCCTGGGGAATTCAGGCTTTTAATATCAGAAATACAGTAAAACAGAAAAGCCCTATCATCAGTTATCTAAATCACAGTATAAATCACTTTTGGGTTAATGAGTGGTCCTTGGAAACTACTTGGCTCACCATGTGTAATCCCCAGTTGTATTATTTCTACAAATTATAGTAAGAGTTTTGAAGTCTCTGATATCACTTGTGATGACTGAGAAGAATCAGAAAGTGCTGAAGTCCCTTTTGCAGTCCGCAAAGCATATTGACATAAGTCCCCCCCTTTAATGTTGTTGAGCAGTTTGGGGTTATAGAAAGCTGAAATAATAAGTTTACATTTTAATAAATTCCACAATTTCTGTTAGTTCTGTTTCCATCTGGATTTTGCCAACAATAATATTACTCCATAACCACTTATCATCTAAATTATTTTATGATGAGATTATTAAACTGCATACGATTCTGTGTGCACGTTGTGAATCACTCTTCTCTACTTTACCCCAGATTCCTTTCTTCAAACTGCTGCACCAACACAGGTCTGAAAGCAAATGAGCAGGCAATTTTTCTCAGTGCCCTGAGAATACCACCTCATGTTTCCTCTGAAAATAAGCATGACTGTTGTTGTTATTATTATTATTATTATTATTATTATTACTATTATTGTTATTATTATTATCATTATTATTACTATTATTGTTATTATGATTATAGTAAAATGTACTAACAGTATATATATTTTGATTATTTTTAATGTTTGTTCTTACTTGGTATATTTTTATACAAATTAATTCCTCCACCTTATGGTATAGTTGGTAGTTAACGCCACAATATCAATTATTCATATGTGTATTTCCAAGACTAGTTGAATATCATTCAAATAGACACAAAGCAAATTATGTATTAGATATGTTTGTGTTGCATGCTATTAGCATTAATGGAGACTATTTTAGACCGTTCACCTTTGAATGGGCTTCCTTATAAAGATCAGTTATGACATTATTGAACACCAGTCCGGGGTTAGGATAAATATTACCAGAGATCAGAAGTGAGACAGGCCATAGTGTGTAGCAAGTAAAGATCTTTTAAACATTTTGTTTTTTGACCTTAAAGTGGATACAGCAAATTCTGTGATCTATATTCCGTAGAGATCCAAATTTGCATGGATATTTTTAAACTATCCAATTCAGCATGCAGACAGGGTGCTAATAGTTCATGAATCCCTTTGAATCATTAAAGAGTCTTAATACATCACTAGCATGAACACATGTCATACAATAGGAAACTCTTTGAATCCTTAAGAATCTTAATAAGTTTATTAGCATGAATACATCATACAGTATGACTAGGTGCCAAAAATTAAGATTATTAGACACATTTTAGCCTAACATATCATTTTCTTACAGGATAACATTCTCTGTCTGATAGTGTAGAAATAAAATGGAGTAGTTTATCCAGATAAATAATGCCTCAGATCTTGGAAGAATTCCTGACTAGAGGAATCTGAGAAGCTAGGGTACAACTATACAGGCATATATGCCTATGCCAAGATCTGGATACTCAATTTTTTTTTTCTAAGTTTAATTTGTTTACTTATTTATTAATTTAGGATATGTTTCCCCTGGGTAGAGCACTGATCACAAGTGACCAATTTCATTCATACCCCAGGAATAAAAAGAAAGTCAGAATTGTATTTAGTGTTAGGAAGAATACACTGAAAATCCACATCTATAATATGGCATTAGAAGCTAAGAAAAATGAAAAAGAAAATTGTATGTGCAGTTATAATATACATCTTTTGCAATAAATCAAGACATATCCCATTTAGAAAGTGGCATATATGTATGATAGTTATAACTGTGTGTTGTCTAAGTGGGAATGATAGGATGCTTTAGTGGAGTGAAGGATGTTAGGCCTAGTTTGTGAGTAACAGGAAGGAGAGGTTATGTTATGCAAAATATTTTGTGAGTTAGAACAGAATATACAATATTATGGACAGTAAGAATGTTGCTAGCAAAAGAAAGACAAAATAAGTGATGTGGTTCATGCTTAGTGATATGGGTGAAAGACAGATAATGATTCAAGAGTTATTATTTTTATGTAGCTTAAAAGTAAGCCAAGAAATATTTTGAGGCATAACTTGAAACATGAAATGGGACAGTCCCTGAAATTTTAATCAGTAAGGGCAAGGTTCAAAATTAATAATTTAATTTTGAATCTGTCCACCCTGAATTAAATTAAACTGTTGACATGATAATAGCATATTTAATTATGTTTGGTAATATTGCAGAGTAGATTTTAAACTGCTGATTAAAAAAGTAATTTTCTGCAGTTAACTAGGTAAGCCTTATTGGCATTTGTTTTTGTAATAGTATAATTGTGACTAATTATGATGTTTATCAATTTATCATTAATAGCATTACAATTAACTTATTGTCATTCCCAAATCATAACTAATTTGGTATTAAAAAAAAATTGCAATGAATTTATCAGGGCCACATGTTTTAGAATTTATGAAACAGTTAATTATAACACCAATTTCCTGTATGATATATTGCTATTCATGATTAACTCAGTCATGTTTAGAAACTGCATGAATTTTTACCCCCTCTAGAAATTATTATATTTTATCAGTGGTCACCCCATTATTCAGTAAAGATATTTTAAAAATATTTTAAGAAAATATATATCTTTCACAAGTGCATCAGAATCTTTCAGTAAGCCATCAATCAAAGTAGTTGACCTTTTTCCATCTGTGCTAAGTTATTTTGGTTGAATGTGCACCCACTCAATAAAGATGCTTCCATATAGAATGCAAATCAAGTTATCTAAAATACTTCTTTTCTTTTGGCTCTTCCCATTAGGGGTCCCCACAGTGGATCATCTGATTCCATTTCTTCCTGTCCTCTGCATCTTGCTCTGTCACACCATCCACCTGCATGTCCTCTCTCATCACATCCATAAACCTTAACTTAGGCCTTCCTCTTTTCCTCTTACTTGGCAGCTTCATCCTTAGCATCCTTTTTCCAATATACCCAGCATCCTTCCTCAGCACATGTCCAAACCAATGCAATCTCGCCTCTCTGGCTTTGTCTCCAAACCATCCAACCTGGGATGACCCTCTAATATACTTATTCCTAATCCTGTCTACCCTCATCACACTCAGTGCAAATCTTAACATCTTTAACTCTGCCACATCCAGCTCTGTCTCCTGCCTTTTTGTCAGTTCCACTGTCTCCAACCCATATAACATAGCTGGTCTCACTACCCTCTTGTAGACCTTCTCTTTCACTCTTACTAGTACTCGTCTGTCACAAATCACTCCTGACACTCTTCTCCACCCACTCCACCCTGCCTGTACTCTCTTCTTCACCTCTCTTCTGCACTCGCCATTACTCTAAACTTTTGATCCCAAGTATTTAAACTCATTCACCTTCACCAACTCTACTCCCTGCATCCTCACCATTCCTCTATCCTTCCTCTCATTCACACACATATATTCTGTCTTAGTCCTGCTGATCTTCATTCCTCTCCTCTCTAGAGCATATCTCCACTTTTCTAGGGTCTCCTCAACCTGTTTCATAGTCTCACTATGTATCACAATGTCATTTGCAAACATCATAGTCCACGGGGACTCCTGTCTGATCTCGTCTGTCAACCTGTCCACCACCACTGCAAACAAGAAAGGGCTCAAAGCTTGATGCAATCCCACCTCCACCTTAAATGCATCTGTCACTCCCACTGCAGATCTCACCTCTGTCACACTATCCTTGTACATATCCTGTACCACTATTACATACTTCTCTGTCACTCCCGACTTCTTCATACAATCCCACAACTCCTCTCTAGGCACCCTGTCATATGCTTTCTCTAAGTCCACAAAGGCACAATGCAACACCTTCGGACCTTCTCTGTGCTTCCCCATCAACACTCTCAGAGCAAACATCGCATCTGTAGTGCTCTGTCCTGGCATGAAACCATACTGCTGATCACTTATCATCACTTCCCTTCTTAAATACTAAATAGATCATTTAAATTCATTTTAAGTATGTTTATTCCTTCCTGTTGACACAATGGGCTATATTCAAAAAGAGTTGCTCTCAGTGTAAGTCTGCTCTAATTCTGCAAAACCTGTTCTCAGTGTAAGTGACTTACTTTGATGTAAGGCCTATATATAAACATACTTATTATGAGGACTAAATTCCAAAACACCTGCTCTCAGCCTGCTCTCAGTGTAAGTGGTCACTTACATTGAGAGCAAGATTTTTGGAATTGGGGTCAGTATATAGAAGTACTCTTATAAGTCTTCTCAATATCAAGGAACTACACTTACTGATTAGATGTTCACTTATTACAGCTTTTAGAGTCAATTACTTAACATATATAGGAAGAAAAGTATCTGAATAAACCAGTTATTCATTTTGGAGGTTGTCTAAATCATTTTTTTGTATAATAATATTTGATAAGCCAATAGGGATGAATGTGTCTCCAATTTAATTCCATACTTAGACTATTAGACACCTTAGCTAGATTCATAGCCAGATATATTTTGAAAAGATGAAAAAAATATCCAACTTTGAAAATGCTATTTAAAATATTACATTTGAAAGCTGATAAGAAGATTGGAAAACAAATAGCAGCACAGTTTCCTGTCTCACAACGAAAAAATGCACCAGCACAATGTGGAGATAAAAACACGAAATTTAATCCAGTAACACACACGGTTAAGCGCTTTCATCCACTAGGGACTTCATCAGAACACTGAATAAAACTAACATCCACACTTAAATACATAGCTCAATTAGTAATTAGTAATTAATACATCACATGTCCTAAAAAAATCACTTAAAAGAGAAAATGTTTAAAAGTGCAAGTACCTACAAAAAGTGCCAGTGCATACAAGATAAGCTTCCAAAAACATGAGTGCAGTATAATATTAGAAAAATACCCTATAAAAACCTATGCTTTATGATTGTCTAAAACAGGTTTAATAGTGATGTGTTCATTGAGGCCAGGGTGCGTGGAGGCATTTAATTTCACCTGCCACCTCACTTCTTTCTCACTCACTAATTTCTTAACATCCCCTCCCCTAACATTAGAGGTCACTGCCTCTAAGATGCCAAATCTAAAATTTGGCATCTTAGAGGCAGTGACCCTAAATGTTAGAGGGATGTTAGAAGAAATTAGAGTGAGAGAAAGAAGTGAGGTGGCAGGTGAAATGCCTCCACGCACCCTGGCCTCAATGAACACATCACTATTAAACCTGTTTTAGACAATCATAAAGCATAGGTTTATAGGTTTTCTAATATTATACTGCACTCATGTTTTTGAAGCTTATCTTGTGGACATGTGATGTATTATTATTCAGTGTTCTGATGAAGTCCCTAGTGGATGAAAGCGCTTAACCGTGTTGTGTACTGGATTTGTTTCGTCGCTATTTATTTTCTTTGTGGACTGTTCTCAGTTTGGCTTTTTATAAGATTGGAAAACAACTGTACTTAAGCACAAGCTGTGAGCATTTGAAAGATATTCTCCTCTTGTCTATCCAGAGAAAGGTGTCTGCAAAGGTTTTGTATTTTAAAGTCCTACTTTAACTCTGCAAGTTCATAATGGTGGATAGTAGTTGAAATATTACACTTACTTTCTACACAATAGTGGTTTCTGAACAGAGTTATGATTTCTTGTAATAATATGATTATAATTAAAAATGTTGATGGTACATTATAGAATAACATACCGGGGGGATTCAGTAATCCTCCTTGTAAGACTAAGTCTTACACGGAAATGGCAGCCTAAGAGTATGATGTCAGTACGCCATGCATATATATGAGGGTGCACTGACTCAACTCCAAGGTTAACACGGAATGTGTAGGAGTGCAGAGGGCATGTCAGACTGCCGAGCAGTCCAAATATCCACACCCCTGCAAGTGCCTAAATATGCAAATGTCAGTAGATATGAGCGAGTCTGCTCAAATGTGTATACCCCCAACACTACACTCCCCCACATTCAAAACACCTGTACAAATGAAATAAAATGTAAAACAATTTTTTTATTATTCCCGATATAGCTGCCCGTATTTGCATGTGTGTGCGCGGGTGTGCCCATTGCTTAGCTACAGTTAGCAGTTTAGACATCGAAGAGGATAATAAACCACTTATATGCAAATTAAGCCAAATAGCAATAGTGTAGTGGTAGAGCCTTCGCACAAAGAGGAGGCATTCCTGGTTCGATTCCCACCACTCACCTTTCCATTTTCTGTAGGAAATCTGTGCATAAAAATAATTCCTGATATTTACCTTTTAAATTTTATTAAAATACATTGAAATGGCCTATGTAGTAGTGAACGATATTTTAAATATATATATAAGAAGGTGAAATGGTCATGCATAGTAATGAATGCATAAGTAACCTATCTTAAGCAATGTGAAGCACTGCTAAGCGTTTACCAGTATTAAGCACATTTAAGAATAAATCCCCTTTCTTAAGCACTGGTTTAACTAGCGCAATAGGTTTGCGCGGAGCTGCACATCACGCAAACTAGTGCAAATCAAACATGTTTGCGCGAAGCTGCGTACCGCGCTAACTAGCGCAACATCAGGCAACTTTGGTAAACATAGAGCAACATTGGGCAAAGTTGAGCAAAGTCGGCTAAACACAGCCACACCCCCTACCGGTCAGGCCAGTAGTAAAATAAAAAGCAATGACAGGTCTCGAACCCGGGATAGTGTGCACCATAATCATAGTACTGATCCACTAAGCCATGACAGCATTTGATATTCATGGACTGTCAACACACATATACATATTAATCAAAGTCTACCCAGTGCTAAGCAGGTGTGCACTCAGCTAAGAAATTTCAAATCCGGCCAATCACAAATAAGTGCTGGAAATGAGGCATATTTAAGCTCCATAGACGGGAATACTTGCCATAACTGGTTGTAGCTCCCATCTGCAGGCAGAAATGGCTGGTGTCGGAGAGGGCTCTCACTTCCGAGTGCAACGGTGGGGCATTGAGGAGTCAAAAGTGATGGTTTGGCTCCTCATCCATTATCATGATGCTAGACTCCTGCAGGGCCAGTTCCAGGGCATGGAATACAAAGCGGAAGCCTGGAACCGTCTCGCACATGAACTCACCAGTGCCAGAGTCATCCCTCGGACTGGTGAGCAGGTCAGACACAACCATGCAGACCTGAAGAGATGCAAGCAGGACCAACTGAATCAATGGATATAGGAGGCCCGTGGGAAGCAAAATGCCCCACTACTGTGCAGGTAGCCATGGAATGAAGTATGTACAAATTGCTAGTGTAGTCGATAGTATGGATAGGTATATGTCTCAATATCACTGCATTTACTTCACAGATGCAGGTGTCCATGCTGCGAACCAGCAAGCCTGTGCAGATAGGCTGCTAAGGCTGCGCCACCAGGCAGGTTAGTAATTTTTCTGCATGTACTGTTATATAAAATAAGTGAGAGAGCCTGACAAAAAGTGTCGTAGCCCAATAATAAAGGTATAAAAAGGCTTGAATAACCTCTCCACATGTATGTTATGTAAAATAAGTGAGAGAGCCTGAAACAGAGTGTTGTCACCCATTAATAAAGGTATAATAATTCCAGAATTATTTCTCTGCATGTATTGTTATAAAAAATAAGTGAGAGAACCTGAAAAAGAGTGTCATAAACCATAAATGAAGGTATAACACATCTTGAATAAGATGTCTGCATGCACTGTAATATCAAATAAATGAGAGAGTCACTAGAAAAGTGTGTAATGTAATTAATAAAGGTATAACTCCTGTAGTGTGTCCATGTCACTTTCTTCGAAATGTTGATATGCTCTTGCAGTATAGAAATAGTAGTGTTGTATTAAGCGCTGTCAACCCACACTTGGGTAGGCCCATAGAAAGTGGATGAAGGGAGTGCCAGTATCTCTTAAGCATATATACAGTCCTCAACTGTTGTTTCAAGACTGGCATGTACAGGTAAATCTGGCACATGAGGAGCTTGTTATTGTGTTCACCAGAAATGTCTGTGTGCTGCTAGAAATGTAGGTGGCTTGTAAAATATAACTGATAATGTCACCTGAACACATCCAGATATGTAGACATATAAATATAAATAAAATATATAAATACATAGCAGTAACATCTGCATCCTGGACAGTTTGTATGTCAGATACAGGTCAGGTATATAAGGAACTAGCAAAACACATTTCACAACGTAATGGACATTGCCTAGTGTAATAATACATAAAGGGGATATATACATGCAGTCAATAGGAATGTAGTGTAAACTATAAGTACATATAAGTTGTTAATGGAGGTATCTTTTTACACCCTACTGTATGTGCATAAACAATGCAATTCCACACCTCAATGGGTATGTGTAATCTCAAAATATTTGTTAGCACATATGTCCTACTGGTTTATAAACACCTGCATTTACTTTGATGCATGTGCCCTGTTCAAACACCACAATCTTGGTGGCCTGTTGCCACAAACCAATCCTGCATGCTGTTGGAATGTCCACTGTTGTTCTATATATGCATGTGTTATGCTTGCTGTTCAACTGTTTGAACTCTGGTGTGTTGGGTTAATGGGAATATTACTGCATGCTGTTACAACTAATTTGCAAGGCTGTTACCAACCCATATTGTCATTAAGTTCTCCTAAACACAGAACGTATGGGAAGGCCGGTCCCAGCTGACCCACCTGTACCACCTCAGCTGGCGATGGCACCTGGCACCAGCAGGTCTGGTGCCCAGCCCAGGACATCCTTCTCCATTGACCTGTGCCACCTTCAGGTGGAAGCGCTGCTGGGGATGGGGCTCATCCCTCCCCCTGCAATCACGGCTGGAGGAGGGTCAACTATCACCCTCCGAACGGTCCGGGCTGTGGTGAGTAGGGAGATCAAGCGTTCAGTCGCTGATCCTCTATGCCAGCTTGAGGCAAGAGTGGTGCGACTCACGGGTGAGCCTGCCCCTCCTTTGCAGCCCCCAGCACAGCCACCCTCCAGGCTGTGAAGGTGCAGTGGTGACTGCCCATGGGTGGGGCTCTCAGTTCCACTGTTGCCATCTGTGGGCTCATGGGCTTGCAATTTCCAAACATCCTTCTCTATCAATGGTGTTCACCCACCACATGTGTCATATTCCACCCCTGTATGCATCTTGTTTGTCTTGTCTGTTTACCTCCCCAACCTACCTCCCAAAATATACCTACTTCCCCATCTCCACATTCCACTCTCACCTGAAAAAAAAAAAAATGGGCAATCTGCTCCCACAAAAAAAAATTACGCCCCATACATAGCTGCCCATTTTGCATAAATGTCTGCTGGACACAGAAACTGAAATTCAATTGGCAGTACAACATACTTTGTTGTCCTCACCCCTCTCTCAGGGGTGGAAGGTTTCAAATTTCCCTCCAAATTACTAGTATAGGCACAGCGGTTGCTGTTAAAGAAATGGGCAGCTATGGACCTTCCCTACACTCATCCTGCACATCCCGAGCTGTTTTCCCTACTGTCTTTCCCTCTGTGTCCCTTTTTCACCACTTTTCTATCTCCACATTTTCTTTTCTTTCAAAGAAATGAGCACGGGGTTAGCAGGAGTAAGCACTTTTAAGGTAGTAAGTGGGTTTGAGCAAGTGTATGCATGTGTGGGCTTAGCTTAGTATTGCTAAGCATCGTGCAAACCCATGCAAACCTGCTTACAACTGCTTAAAAGTGCCTTAGTCACCCTGCATATGAGGGGCCTTGTTCTGCTCAGCAGAAAAATAAAACACCACTGTCAGTCTCAAACCCCGATGTGTGAATGTAGAGGAAAGATAGGAATGCCATAACACAGAACCTGTTCTGTGGAACTTTACCAGCAGTTGTTGTGGAATTGCATTACATGACTGTGATAACAGAACCAGACATGCTAGCAGTAAATAATGTTACAGCAGCACTTTACAACCCACACATAGTATCATAGCAGGACAATCCCCACCCAAATGTACAAAATACCAGTGTGTTCGAGGTACAGCAAGGATGTAGGTAGGCATACTTAGCACTGAAATTGTCCAGTTTTCATGAGCATCCTATGATAATGTCAACAAAAGAAAAAGCACAAACTGTGTAGAAGTGGGTACATTTATATTCACAGTACAGCAGTTCCCAAACAGTTCATGTGCAAAATGAAAACATCTCAATAACTACATATGTATGCCAGCTAATTGTATAAGTAGAAAAGAAAATACATACTCCCATGTATCTAGTGTTAGCATTTGTAGGGGTGAGTACAATTCTACACTGTCAACTGTGTACTGGAAGTGGCAACATTCAGGTCTGTGTACAACATTCAAATCACTGGCTACACCCCTAGCATCAGTTATGAGAAGTATACCAACCTTCTGACTTACACAACAGTGTCCACAGCAAACAAGCAAGGTCCCCACTTTGGAAAGCTGAAAGGGCTATGCCTACCTGACTTAGCAATTTATAGTATTGGATTGCTATGACAGTGAGTACTGCAAATACCACACAGCAGGCTGCATGCAATTGCCAAATGGTGGCCATCAATTGGTGCAGAGGCCATCACATGCACATGTGCAGATGCCTATAAATGCAGGCTGTACTTGCTATCCACACATGCAATCACTTCATTGCAAGTACGGAGGGAGAGAGAGCAAGAGAGAGAGACAGACGGATGTACAGACACAGCCAACAGCAGCAGGAGAAAATAAAAAAGATAAACCACAAATATATTAAAAGAAAAAGTAATATATATAAAAAAAAAGAAAAACTTAAAGAATATATTGAAAAGAAAAATATATTGGAAAAAATATAATGAAAAAAAGTATATTGAAAAGAAAAATGTATTGCAAAATAAATCTCATATTGAAAAAAAAATATTTAAAAAAAATTCCAAAAAAAATATATTGAAAAGAAAAATATATTTAAAAAAAAAAATATTGCAAAAGTAACAATATATTGAAAAGAAGACTAATCATACTGAAATAAAAAAATATATCTTGAAGTAAATCATAAGCTATAAAAATAAAAGCTATTACAAAGCACACAAAACAGAGGAATATGAACACATACAAAGGTAAGGTATGTAACAGCTATGTATTTACTGGCATGTAGTAGACGCTTATGAAGAGTACTCTACATAGTTTGAATCATCCATATGTGGCAGCAGTATGTATCTATGCACAGATGCCCTGCATAACTACTGGCATGGAGACATCAGTGTGTAGCTGTGTGCAGTGGGATATGACTGTGACATATGTAGTTCAGCATTAAATGTCAAACATCTGATCCATGTTATCTGTTTTCTGTACAGTG
The DNA here is from genome assembly GCF_019279795.1 of Protopterus annectens. Taxonomy (NCBI): domain Eukaryota; kingdom Metazoa; phylum Chordata; order Ceratodontiformes; family Protopteridae; genus Protopterus; species Protopterus annectens. Next base: position 653,818,437 of record NC_056732.1, read on the forward strand.
GTGTGTACAAAATCTGTTTGTGGTAGTAGCACATACGGTTATATAAATATGGATGTGACAGAGTAACAAATGCATGATAGTCATATTAATGTGTAGCTTAGCATTGGCAACAGCTGTACCACACTAATATGTAAATCTAGCATTTGCAGCGATATATACACCCTCTAATATTACTGTGTGCTCACATGTGACACCTGTTCATGTTGTAGCAAGGCCCAACAGGTCAGCCATGAGGTACATGCATTTACAACAGTGTGGACCTTGTGTGTGTATGGCACACAGTTACGGAGAGATCTGTGTGTATCAGATATATTAGCATCTGTACATGTACATAGAGCAAGGGGCATAATGCAACTGTGTGTGAAGGGTGGACATATATATGTTGTTGAAGGTTGTTATGTGCATATGTCTATATAGGTTGTAGTGTGTGGCAAACAATACAGCATACAGTGCTGTTATATGACATGTGGTGGTTAAACGCTGTGGGTATGATTCATCGGGTTTGTAGTGTTGCAGCCAGTGAGGCCTGCTAAAGCTACATGGGCTGAGAACACCTTCAATGCATTCCACACAACACTGTGCAATATTATGACATAACGGTATACCTCACAACCTTTGCATAATTGATATCCCCACCATGAAAGGTGGACTGTATATATGCCTATATGTATATCTACATGTACACCAATGGATGTTTACATGTGTGTGTGTGTGTGTGTGTGTGTGTGTGTGTGTGTGTGTGTGTGTGTGTGTGTATATATATATATATATATATATATATATCTATATCTATATATATATATATATATATATCTATATATATATATATATATATATATATATATATATATATATATATATTTAGAGAGAGAGAGAGAGAGAGACAGGGTCATATTTATTGCAACAGATGCCTGGTGACAAAGCCATGGACCCAAGCTTACTGTTGACACTGCATTGGCATACCGTCTTGCAAAGACTCTGTACCCATGAACTACCACATAGGTGGTAGTCTACTTAACACCGAAGGTGTGATAAGAGACCATGGGACACAGGTGGACAGTTGTCACCCCTCTGATAATCACAGTGCCACACTAGTCATGTCAACTCTCTATGTGGTACACGTCATCACAAAAGGTGTGTCATCCAGGGAAATATAGGTCAGTGTTCCCTTCTATTCATCACACATAAAGCCCATTATCAAGTACAATGCCCCATGCGGTGTGTACCTCCCAAGACATCTACAGCAACTGGAAACGACACACACATACCTCACAAAGAGTAATATTGGCCTCAAACAGATGCCCTATGTAGACCATTTCACAAACCCACAGCTAGACTTTGTTGCATACCGCCTACACAGAGGTGACCTCTTCCTAACATACTAAGCTATGTCAAACCCAGAGCAGTTGGACATGCTTCACGTAGACAGATCACAATCCCTATGAGCTACATGCTCTAGGGACCTAAACCTTGTGACCTCAGTAGACAGCACATGCTGGAGGGATAGATCCCTATCTCAGAGACATCCCATACTCTGTAACAAACCACCTATCAATAGCAAACAAAGCCCCTAATTAGGTGTCATCAGAAATAATCCTAATGAATGTATGGGAGATAGAAAATACACCCTGGGAATCACCTCTGTGGCTCTGCTTGACAGGACCACATGAAATGTACTTACCTGTGTGTCAAAGGCCAGGGTAGCAGGCCCTAGGGCCAGTAGCCTATTACCTACCTATTATGCGATACACACCCACATGTACTTGTTGCAATAATTGTTCTGTGAGGTTGACTGAGTGTGATGATGAATGTGTTGGCGAATGTGTCAGAGTTCTGTATATGTGTGATAGCTTAGGGGGAAACTGTTTCAGACATGGTATTATGTGTCCTAGCTGTGATCCCAGCAAAAGATGTGTATGCAATCGCTAGGCAGAAAAGGCAGTATGCCATACGGTCTGACGTAGTCCCTTGGTGTTGACTGGGATGCCCCACTGTAGGTTAAAGCAGTACATGTATGCTCATTAAGTGTTACTGGTGGTGAATCCAACTCATGTATGAACTGTAGTACTACCTGAAGCTGTATGCCTACACAGCACAGTATGATGTATGTCCACATTTCTTGGAACCACTGTTTTGTGTGTTCCCTGTAGTCCTCACAGATTACATACCTCAGGCATAAGGCGTTGTAACTACTGACAAACAGTACTGTATGGTACACAGGTAAAGGTCATCTGGGTTGTCATACCTTTATGTCTGATATGTATGTCTGATGTGTGTGTGGGTATGCCTGTACCGTGGCCTCGGTCATATGTGTGTTACAGGATATAAGTGTGTATCTAGCAACATGTATAGTCTAGTACAGCAGTATGCCACCTATATTAATGAATGTGCACATATGTTAGGCAGGAGTTTGTCATCAATGACTAGTGAGGTATACTGGTAATACTGTAACTGGACTTTACAATCATTGCAATGGAATACATATTTCCTGATGCATTAGCTTGATATATACCTCCTGTGTCCACAATTATCTGCTAAAGACACAGGCACTCTAATCAGAAATGGATGTCTATGTGACACACAGATACACATCCAGCCATGGTATGTATACCTGTGAGAGATGGTGCACAGGACATTGCAGAGCTTTTAATACTTACACAGCAATGTCGTGTCCATGTACACAGTGCATTCCAGGGTGAGGCCAATCACTGAACAACAACACACATGCATCAAAGACATGTATAGTGTTATTGGCAAGGGCTGTCAACACCCGCACTGCATGCTGTTTGGAAACACACGTTCTGCATGGTGACACGTGTGATATAACTGTTTGCCTTGTGATACTGTACCCCACCATCACCTGCTATTGAGTATGTTCTGGATGTTCTGGATTGCTGGTGGTGTGTGTGTGTGTGTGTGTGTGTGTGTGTGTGTGTGTGTGTGTGTGTGTGTGTGTGTGTGTGTGTGTCTGTTTTAGTGAGGAGTGCATTTGTGTGCATGTGTGCATGTGTTCATGTGTGCATGTGTGCATGTGTTCATGTGTGCATGTGTGCATGTGTGCCGACATCATGTACAGGTCGTAAAGTGTGTTTCCTGTCTTCCTCTCAGAGGTGCTGACTTTGGGCTGGTTCACTGCAGCAGGGAAACTGATGTCACTGAGCAAAATAGTGATACTGATGATAGGTGTGTTGAGGCACAGGCATGTTTGCCAGGGTCTGTTGTTGGGCCACCAGTCGACAGTACACAAGTGTCCACCCCATCCATGCACACAGTCATACTTCCAATACATCCATCACCAATGCCCTTAGCTGAGGGACAACGTGCAGTCAGCATTGGCCAGGACAGTGTGGTATCCATGGCACATGTATCCCGACACAGCAGCCATACCCAGACGTCTGGAAGGGTACAACATAGACAGATGTCTAGGGGGTTCTCGTCGGAGCACTGCTGCTCATCATGCCAATGGTAGATGTGCCACAGGTCATACAACCTCATGCATGTTCCAGGCTCTCTTGGAGGCACAGGCACATATGGAATGGTACACCAGACAGGGACTAACGGCATAGAGGGCACTTAACACCGCCATCATTGACAGTATCCATGACCTAGCAGGTGCCATCCGTAATTACACCAAGGTCACAGATAGACGTTGGAGAGAGACATTAGATGTCCTCCACAATGTCATGTCCATGTGTCAGGACAGTGCGGGATGGTTAAGTCATCAACGTGGATGTATGCCAGCAACATCAGCAAGTGGCAGTCGCCGCAGACGTCCATCAAGTCACAGCCGCTCCCGTAGTGCCAGTACCAGCTCCAGCAATGTTGGGGGTGGGCTGTCCATAGAACGTCCTAGAAGACCACGTGCATGTGGCTCTGGACAGTCCCAGCAGGGACCTGGGTCCAGTGTACATCCATCTACCTTTGGGGATAGTACCCAGTCTGGCTTAGTATCTGATAGTGTCAGTAGCACCCCTGCCAGGCACAGGTACCGTATCTGTGGCCAGAGATGGTGATCTGTAAAGCCTGGCAGGTACAGTCTGTGGCTGTCCCACAAATACCCATATATGGCGGCCACATGGTGGAACTGTGTGCCTGCAGACACACACACACATAAACCAGACACCTAGGGCTAACACATACCCACACACATTACGTCAACACTGGCCCATAGCAGTGCTCTTGCCCCTCACACAAACACACACATACACACACACACACACACACACACACACACACACACACACACACACACACACACATACATGTTGATTGGATGGATCACTGTAGGCCTCTGGCAAACCAACAACACACCCTGTGCATATGATGAAACTTGTGACATCTCCTGTCATCTGTAACATCGATGCAGGAACAGGCTACCATGGTGCTAATGCACAGGGTGACTTTATATCAGTATAGCAATGTTTGCATGTTGTCAGCAGTAGAGAGTAATGCTATGCTTGAAGGTGTTGCTGAGCAGGCATGATGCATTAAAGCTATGATTGTCAATGTAGTATTGTTTACACCATGGTTAGTTCCAATAGTGTATTGTCCACCCACGTGCCACTTGGCTGATGTTTGTAGTATTGGCAGCATGTATTAGAGAGTGGACAGTATGTGTGGGATGTGTGTAGCACAGATTTGCAGGTGTACATGTGTGAACATGGTGGAGGTGCACTGTCTGCATGTACGTGCATAGTGGACACATGGGCAGGGTGACATGCCCTGTATTACACAGTGTTAACACTCTATAGTTTCTATTGGTGGCCAGTATGCATTGTACTACACACATTTCGTAACCTGACTACACATGTGTGTATGACATGGTTTGACACTGTGCTGTGGGTGATACTGTTACTATCTGTCATTGTTTTGCATTCTGGTAGTATACATAATTTCAACAGCCTGACCATAACCAATCGTTAGATGATATTTTGACAACTGATACACAGATGTAGGACACACAACAACATTTGGATCCTTCAGGTACTATACTATGCCAGTAACCAGTGGTATTCACCTGCACCCATTACTGAGACCACTCTTCTTTGGCATATAGCTCTCTTAGGTGCAAGCAATCACAGTAGGGATATGTCCATCCACGTCTGGTAATGCATACTGTGGCCTATAATGCATTCTCCAGATGACACACACATCCTCCACAAAGGTATCATACAGACAGATACCTGTTGTCAAACCCATGCTGTAAAGCTAAAAGCCAAACTAAGCATAGTCATCCACCTTTACGGAACATATTAGCCCCACAATACCACATAGGTAGCAGCCACCAACATGATGAACAGGTACCAATGTGTATATGCAACCAAGTGTTACATCATCTCTCCTTTGATATTCACATTTTGAAAGGTATTTTGAAATCCCTTGGTGGATCACATAAGCAATAAGGGGTCTGCATGCATATCCACAAATGTTGTTGTACACCTGTAATGAATAGTCATCATTGACAGACTTTGCTGTGTTTGAACAGGTCTGACATATACCTCGGCCATAGACTGTCACTCACACATTCCAATAGGAATCGTAATGACTTTGTGTGACACAGATGACCTAGGCCAGTGATCACTGCAGTGGCCGGCCTTGTCACAAGCATACAGATGTGACCTAAGGTCGGGGAAGCAGCAGCACAGTCTGGCAAGGATGACAGCTATGTTCTTGGAGAAAGCAGGGTTACCACACATGCAATAATTGAGGTAACATGTACGTATATGTTTTTGCCACACAGCTACCTCACATGTGCAATGCATACTGATATGTGATACAGTGGTAAAAGCAAAACCCACAACACATTGACCAACAGTGTCACACACATACAGCACACAAACTCATCAAGTGCAGCAGGTATATTTGTACAATGGTGACATCATCAGACTTGACAAAGATTAGTTTACCACTTTTAATGTGTTTTACTACTCTCCTAAAAGGTTGCTCCTTTCCAAGGAGACCACACACAAACATACACAGAGTTGTCAAGTGCAGGATTCAAACCTCTACCTAACTACTTCATGATACTAGACAAGTACACATTAACACAATGCACTATACACATTACTGGGGGTTTGCTTTTCCACAGGTATATTTGTAGGATGGTAACATCATCAGACTTGACAAAGATTAGTTTACCACTTTTAAGGTGTTTTAGTACTCTCCTAAAGGGTTGCTCCTTCCCAAGGAGACTACATACAAACACACACTTGTCAAGTGCAGGATTTAAACCCCTACCTAACTACTGCATGATTACGCATTAACACAACGAGCTATACACATTACTGGGAGTTCTCTTTTCCACAGGTATATTTGTAGGATGGTGACATCATCAAACTTGACAAAGATTAGTTTACCACTTTTAAGGTGTTTTACTACTCTCCAAAATGTTTGCTCTTTCCCAAGGAGACCACACACAAACACACACACTTGTCAAGTGCAGGATTCAAACCACTACCTAATTACTTTATGATACTACAGAAGTATGCATTTACACACCACACTATACACATTACTGAGAGTTACCATTTACACAGGTATATCTGTAGTATGGTGACATCATCAGACTATACAAAGTGGGTTACATTAGGTGACATTAGGTGGGCTACATTGAAGGAATGTCTAAACACTTTGGCCATTTGATCATCAAAGGGGAGTTTACTATCTACCTGTGTTCCCAGGGCCATACTGACTTTCTCCATACATACTGGATTACCACCTATGTGGCAATTTGTGTGCACATTGTTTTACCCAAAGGGGAGGACTATGCATTCTTTGGCATTCAGCTTGAGGGCATTGTTTTGACACCAGGTATCTGTCTCTGTAAGACACTTCTGGAGGATGGCTGTGTCAGCTGTACAGTCGATTATGGACCACAGTTACCATTCATCTGCAAACCTGTTCAGCCATACACCTTGCATGCTTGCCTGTACCTCTGAGCAATATCTACTGAACAGGTGGGGTCCCAGGACCAAGACCTGTGGGATGCCATTTGTGACTGGCTTAGAGTTGGACATGGCACCCGCAACTCTGAACATGTGTGTTTGATCTGTGAGCCACTTGGCCACCCATCCTGTGACATAGCTGTTAATGTTCAAGCTGATACGCTTGTCCATGATGACAGAGTGGGGAATGGTGTAGAAAGTCCTTTGTGAGTTCCAGGTGGGCTGTGTGGACTGCTTTCACCTCCATCTATGTCCTTGGTAACTGTTTGAAATAAGTCAACTAGGTTTAGGAGCCAGGATCTGCCTTTAACAAGGCAAAGTTGTGTAGAGTCCAGTGTCTGGACATCTCCAATGTCTCAGTTTATGGGTTCCATGACAATTTGCTCAATAGCTCTGTAGACCAGGCTGAGTAGACATATTGGGAAATGGTTTCCAGGTTCTGTTGTGGCACCCCCTTTGTGAAGCTGGATGGGTGTTAGTGTATGCCATTCTTTGGGTACATAGCCTGTGGTACGCTTGTGTCTGGACAGTGAATGTAGGTGAGGGTGTAGTTCCTTATGGGCCTAGTGTAAGACGCAGCCTGGGACACCATCCAGTCACACTAATGCTGTGTTCTTAGCTTTGGTGAGGGCTGTCTTTACCTGCATGTCCATGATGTCTGGGGCTCTGCATCCTTCTGTGATGGACACAGACCCTTTTTGGGGTGATGGGGGGAGTTTAGACTGAACTTGTCCCCCTGGATGTGGGCAATGAAAGTTGGTTTGGTGTATTTCTTTCCTTTTTTCAGTAGCTGACAGCATATTTGGAAGTTGATACCTACATGTCTGGTATAGTTTCCGAAGGTTTTGTGGTTGTTATTCTCACATTCCTTGGCTATTTGTCTTTAGAAACTGTCCTTGGATTATTTTATGAGCGATCATTGTTTCTTCCTGATAATGATCAGTGATGCCATTCCTTTAGTGAAGTTGGCTCTATCATGTGTTTGTTTCCTCCTTCTGTTGTCTAGCTTTTTTATGGCCAACAACCACCTGATTGTTATCCTATGCTTGGAGGAGTGCATCTTGGTTTTATTTGTGATGTCTCATTCCATGCATCCCTGTAGATGCTCATAGGATGCACTTGTAAATGATTCTGCAGATTGTATACCATTATCCTATAGCAAGAGGTCTTTGGAACGTTCCACTTTGGTCTTGGGAAGTGTGCAGTTTACTTTTGCAAATGTCTTCACAGTGGTTTCATTGACTGGGTGGGGGTGTGGGTGGGATGTGGATGTCCAGTTTGATTACTTAATGATCTGATATTACCAGGAAGGGGTTTATCTCTGTTGTGGAACACTGGTACCCCATGTTGGTGATGATCATGTCCAGTATGTTGTCACCTCTAGTGGGCATGGTGACCAGCTGTTCCAGGGTGTTAGAGTTTTTAAACTCTAGGAAACATTGGGAAAAGGACGTTGTAGACGAGTAATTCCACCGCTCAATGTTTGGGTAGTTGTAATCTCTTCATATAATGGTGTTTGATAGGACCTTTATATTTTCCACTGTTCTCCGGAATACTGAGTGAGGTTCCTGAGACAAGGTACGTGATCTGTAGCAGGCTACAATCTGATAGGCAGCTTTGCCCAATGTTAGTTGCACTTGCATGGTCTCCAAGGCCTCATGCTGTGCCACTAACCTGAAGGTGTGGGTATCCATAAGGTAAATGGGTACACCCCTTCCTTTTGTATTTCAATCATGGTTTTGGGTCCAAAGGTCAAAGGGATTGCCAGTGTTTTACGTAGAGCATATCCAACAGCTCTGTGTTTGACATAGCTTTGTATGTTAGGCAGTGAACACCTCTGAGTAGGCGATATGCAAGGGAGTACGGATGGAGCATTTTGAGATGGTCTGTGTATGGCATGTATTTCAGGCTGCTAATGCTCTTTGTGAGGTATTGCTGCTGGCTTTCCAGTTGTTGTAGTTGTCTTGTGAGGTACATAGCAACAGTGGCGTTGTACTCTATTATAGTTCTAGTGAGTGATGAGTAGAGGGGAACAATGTCCTCTTCTATTCTGCATGAGACACATTTTGTGATGAGGTGTGCCACATAGGAGGGTTTCCTGACTACTGTGGGAATAGGATTATCACAGTTGTATCCACTGTCCACCTTTGACCCAAGGTCTGTTGTCACACTTTCAGTGTGAAGTGTACTACCACCTATGTTGTAGTTCTTGGCTACAGAGTTTTTAACAAAGGGGATGACAATGCACCTTTTGGCATTGAGCTAGAGCCCATGGCTTTGACAACAGTCATCTGTCTCAGTGAGGCCCTTTTGTAGGATGTCCACGTCTTTAGTGTTTATAATTATGGCTCCTAGTTTGCAGTACTCTGGAAACTTCAGCAGCCACAGACCTTCCATGTTAATGTTTACTTCAGGGAATTAGATACTACACAGCCTGGGAAGTTATCTGGTCCCATGGCTGCTGTGATACTGGCTTTGGAGAGTGTTTTTTACCTGTGCAGCTGTGATGACAGCAACTTTGCAGTCTTCCATTATAGAGATGTGTTCTTTCATGGGTGAGATGGGGTAAAGTTAACACTGATTCTATCTGCCAGGATGTTGGCAATATCAGTTGGCTCTGTAAATTTAGTGCCATTGAGCTGTAACTCAGAACAGATCTGAGTGTAACCATGACACGGACCTGTCTGTTGGGCAGAGATCTCCTGAGTAGACAGTATGCAACAGAGTACAGATTGGGTTACATTCAGTCTTGTTGCATGGGGCAACTATTTGAGGCCAGTAATCCTCTTGTTAAGGTACTTCATTGGTCTTTCTAGCTGCTGAATGTGCCTAGTCAGATTCATCACAAGTGTGTTGTGGTACTCTCTGACAGGTCTGATGACTGCTGAGTAGTGGGAACCTCCGTTGACCTACATGCACAGACCTTGGCAGTTTGCGTGAACACATAGCATGATTTTCCGACCACTTTGTGAATGTGTTTCTGGAAGTAGAGATGACTATCCACATTTGTCCATAGATCCCTTATTATCACATCCGTATTTAGCCTGTGTGTGAGCATGCCCAGTATGACCTTTCAGTCTGATGCTGAATGAAATCCACTACATTTGTTGAAGTGTGTGAGCACGCCTGGTATAGACATTTATACTATATGTGTATGGAAAATCAAGTTGTATTTTTACAGCAGGGCTCACCTTTGTGTCATAGATCAACAGGGATCATGCTGTGCCTGCAGGGCTTCCATGAGACACTTTCCATAGACTTATCAACATTTTTACAATACAAGGGGGGGGCAGCTATTCTTTGTACATTTCTACCCGGGGGCACACCTGATTGTTACTGTGGGTGTACATAGGATGTGGGTTTCACCTGACACTTATACACATTTGCTATGCCTGCACTGCTATGTACAGGACACCATTTCAGTCTGTACTGTTGCCTATCGTACTTACTTGAGGCATACTACTGTACTACAGATCTTAGCGTCCAGTGTCACGTATATTAGATTGCGACTTCATAGCCTACACAACCCACATTACAATGCCTGGCCTGATTGTCTCTGCCTGCGTAGGTGTGTGGGGGAGGTTACCCATTTGCCTCTATTTCCATGCATTTCTTTGTGTTTGCATTAGTGTACAATTGTCCTGCTGTGTCTGTGCCACTGAAATGCTATCATGGCTTAGTGGTTCAGTACTGTGACTATAGTGCACAGTGTCCTGGGTTTGAGCCCTGTCACTGCTTTTTATTTTCATGCTGGGCAGACCAGACTGCTTAAGGAACAGTAAAGCAGATATGAGCATGTTTAACTGACTTTGCTCAACTTTTCACAACCTTGCCCAACATTGCTCAACGTTGCCCGACGTTGTGCTAGTTAGCACAAGAAATTTTGTTTACATATACTAGATATTGGTAAAAGCTGCTTAGCATGCTTTATATTGCTTAAAACATGGCAATCATGCCTCAGCTGGTGCTGCAGGGCTGCCTATGTCGGATGCACATACTACACTTCCTATACATGTTTGGAAACAGGTAGTGTCAAGTTAGGCATCCCTTTTATTTTATGTGCGAGTCAGAGGTAGGTATCATTTCCAGGGTTCCTACTGAGCCAGTGTATGTGCTATGAGTTGCCTCTTTGCCAAGGCCAAGGCATACTGGGCATGCCTCTTTCTGCCTACTGGGGCAGGCTCAGGTTGTTCCTCCTTCGAGTCACGCTGCACCTCTGCAGGCCTTGGCAATAGTGGGGGGCTGTTTGGCCCTGCCCCATGCTGTTCCTGCTGAAGCTGTTTTCACAGGATCATATTGTGTAGCATGGCACATACCATGACAATTTGGGTACATGTAGTTGGTGAGTACTGCAAGCCTCCACCAGATGTGTCCAGGCACCAGAACCATGACTTGAGCATCCCAAACACATGCTCTATTACATTTCTTGTTTGTGCGTGTGCCTCATTATGGAGTTCTTGTTCAGGTGTGTGTGTGTGCATTTCTGATGGGTGTCATCAGCCACGGCTCCAGTGCGTATCCAGCATCCCCCACTAGGTGACCATCAGGGATGTCCCCATTGGCAAATGTCTGGTACAGCTGCGACAGATGCCAGATATGGGAATTGTGGTAGCTTCCAGGGCAGCCAGCACACACATTCAGTATTATGCCCTGAGCATCACACACAGCCTGGCAATTGATGGAGTGGAAGCCCTTGCGGTTGATATAGGCCCTACCCCGCTCACCAGTTGGTGCTTTGATGTGTATGTGCATGCAGTCAATTGCACCCACTACCTCAGGGTATTCCGCTATTTGATGGAAGAGACACATATTGCTGGCCAATACCTCATGGGAATTGGGGACATATACATGATCACTGACGTGTGCTGACATGGCATTCAGGAACTGGTGCAGTACCCTGGATGCTGATGCCTGTGAAATCCCCATCATATCACCAGTTGGTCTCTGGAAGGTACCTGCTGCTAGTATTCTTAGGCCAACACATACCTTGGTTTCCACTGGGATAGGTTCCCCTCTGTTGGTTCTGTGTGTGAGGCGTGGCCTGCACAGCTCAACAATTTGCTGCAGGAACTCTCTGTCCACTCTACAGTGCTCCACTATCTCCAGCTCATGTAGCCTCTGGTAGGTTACCCTGGGTCTGTATACTCTTCTCCGTCTCCTCACTGTGGGTTGCTCAGCAGCATTCACAATGGGACCACTATCAGTATTTTGTACATGTCGCATTATAATAGCAATGGCAGTCCCTAACATTTTTTTGTCTCAGTTAAGCTTTTTAAGTTTTCACTTCTCTTTGTAGACTGCAGTGTTGCAGTGTTTCTGAGAAACACATGGTGGGATGTTGTTTGCAGAGTTTTAAGTGCTGGGCTGGGCTGGGCTTGTGTACTGCCTGTGTAATTGCCTGATTCTGATTGATTTCACCTGGCAGCTGTGCTAGTTCTCCTTGGTTAACTTCCTACTACTTCCTTTCCTTCCTTTTCCCATTTCTGTTTCCACAGGGGCAGCGCCGGGCAAACAAGTGCAAACACGTGCACACACGTGCACACAGGCTTGCACAAGCTTACACAGGCTTAGGCGGGTGCACATTCCTGCATACAGGCTTAGACAGCCTTACACAAGCTTAAACGGGCGCACACATGTGCACACAGGCTTAGACAGGTTTACAGGCACGCACACACGCGTACACAGTGTAAGCAGCTTTGCAAGAAACTTTAGTGATAGCCACGGCGTAAAACCTTCGGTTTCTGGGTTTCAGTTTAGACAACTGTAGACATGCCTCTTCCAGTCCTGAGTAACTCACAGCAAACACATGCCACTTTGCTCCAATAAGCTTACAGTCTTTTTGATACATACCCCCTCATGATGTCACCTATCTTCTACTCTGTTACTCCCCTAATCCTACTCTTACACTCTAGAGACATGGTTCACATGGCAGGGAAAATTGTGTTTCACTATCTTTATACTCATTTGCATAGGATTGCCTACTAATGCTTGGTTACATCTCTCAGACTGAGCTTTCCCCCTTAGCAACCACTACTCAGTAGCCATGTTGTCTTCAGCCTGCCATTCACCTGCATGGCAGATAAATATTTTGAATAAAATCCCTATTTGTGGCTTTTATTTTTTGTTTTTCTGGTTTTCGGAAACGTGCGGCGCTGCGCTATGCTTAAACATTGGAGATCGAGGAAAAAAAATATTATTTTGCAACAGATAAAAATGCCAATGGCCGTATATTTGGCCATTGGCATGCTTCCTCAACTGGATGCATCCTTTATTTGGAGCTTTCATAGCTCCGTTTTGCTATTTGCAGAATGGTACTCAGTTGCCAACCGAGTACATTTCTACAAATAACACTACTCTTACTCGGACAGGTTAGTGTTTCCTGGATCACAAATTTACCTCATTTGCATAGCTTTCAGCAGCAAATTAGGTAATTTGCATAAACTAACACTGTCCATGCAAGAGTCGTTTTAGGAGCTCTCTTGCACGCCCCTGCCCCTGGATCGCTCGGCAGACATTTTGGCTGGCTGGAGTTTACTCTACTCTTAGACTCCGTGCAAGTCTTCGTGAATCTGGCCCACCATCTAAATGAATGGCACAGGGAGCATAGTTTTTTTTTAAAAAGAAACTGGATAATCACAATTATTTTGTTTCAGTACTAAATTAAATGGCCCATTTGAATCAAAATCTTAACAAATGGTTTCAGTTTATCTTTTAAAATAATATCAACTATTTTTATTCTACTATTTAGAATTACTAGCAACAGCTATACTTTTGATCTTTCTGTTTTTAATCCCCTGCCATTATCCACTTGGTATCTATGTCCCCTGCAGACAAACATTTTCAGTCCTGCTTTTACTTAACAAATAGAAGAGCAATGTGATGCTAACCATTTTCTGAATAAGTTTAAGATATCTGGAAGAAAATGATCATATCCTCATAGACACATATTCAGTCAATCAAAACAGTGTGTTGCACTTATCCAGAATGCTAACCAAATGACTCATATAATTAGAAATTAATATCTTTCTCTATATTTCTCAGACCTGATTGAAACTAATGTATTTTTGGGGAAAACTTTCAAAAACGTAACCATATACCTATTAACCTAACCAAATAAAATTTACAAATATCACCCATTGTTGCTCAGAGCTAAATCAACCCACTTAAGAGGTTAAGTTCAGTTCATTTTGTAAACTTGAGCCCTATTTAAGTCATGTAAAATGTAATACTGATATATTTTGTAGGACGTACAGCTTCCCGTTATTCATCAATATGTCTTGAATTCATAATAATTTTATAACACAAACATTATTTGTTCTAACACTTTAATGATGTTAACTATAAAATATACAACATAAATGTAAAACCTTCCAATCTGAGTTACAATTCTAATAACTTTCTAAAAGTGATAGAACAAAGGTTGGCATTCATAGTTGCTTGCACAAATTCGATAGGGGTATTCATTATGCTTGCGAATGAGCATAGCAAATGTGAGATTCATAGAGGCCATTTATGCTAATGTGAAAAACCTTAAAAATAATTATATGCAAATGAAAAATGTTAAGGATAGTATGCTAATGAGGCATTTTTGCAATCCATAGTCTGACATCTGCACTGTACGCACATCCCTTGTTAAATGTGGTGCTTCGCCTTTGATATTGGAGTTGCAATCCGCAAACTTGCACCAAGCTATCCCTTCAGTAGTTTGTCCAAGTATGCACAACCTCTTCCCTGACACAAAAATTAATTATTTCCCCCAGCTACCCCTTCATTAGTTTGTATAAAGTATGCACAAGCACTAAAATGACACAATACATTATTTTGCATAGTGATCAGTTCGGCAGTCTGATTATGTAAGCACAACCACTTCTCTGACACACAAATAGAATATTTTCCCAAGTGACCCCCTTCAGTACAACATCCAGGTACGCACAAGCAACAAAATGAAAAATTCACCTCAGCGACCCCTTCATTAATATGTCCAGGTATGCACAAGCACTAAAATGATACATTCACTGGATCTCTTGAGTAAAATTTCCACATATGCGCAAGCACCAATATGAAGCATTTCTCCAAGCGACCCCTTCAGTAATATGTCCAGGTATGCAGAAGCACCAACTAATCTCCTCTTGCATCTCTGTATTCTCCCTGAAAACTGCTACGTACTGGTGTAAGTTCAAGACTATCTACACACATTATATGCAAATGAGCTCATTATAGATTCATGTCTATGAATCAGGCTCATATGCTTATGTGTAAGGCCCCTCAACAGTGTAGTAGCTGTCCCCCTATCACTATGTGTTAAGCATGATTCACTTCTGCAATAAGGTACTTTTTTACAGCTACTTGTTCACATCTTCATATGCAAGCTCACAGTCTGGGAATTGTATATCATTGTAGCACCCCTGTTTGCAGATCACCACTATGAAAATGTGAAGCCCTGGACTGTGAATACCATCCATATACATTCCCTTATTCTATAGCCAGAGAATCTAACAGGCCTAAAATGTTATCAAAGAGAATTAAAGAAACATTCTGATAAATAAATTCATAAAGTGGAGTAAGAGAACCCATTTATGACTCCAAATATTTATTCTTTATTATGTATTGATTTTATAGAAATGGTACTCAATTTAAAATAGAAAAAGGTTTATCTGCAGTTCTCTCATTGGTAGAATACTTTACTATAATGCACTATGGCAACTAGCACTGTGTACATTTTCATCTTGTTTATTATTTATTATTAATATTTGCATTTATGTAAACTTTGTGTTAAAATAGACGCACTACATAAAACAGAAGGAAAGTGTAGCTAAAATACAGATTATTATTAACAATCATGATTTCTATACATCTGCATTTGCTTTAATTATGTTCTTGCTGTGCATGCATACAAAAACATACCTTATACTGCATCACTACTCTTTAATCTGTAGGCAAAACTAAGCAGAACTGAAAGGGTAAAATGAAGGTATTAGGCCAACATACCTCATTCAAAGAGTACCTAGTAGTAAAAACACTACAGACAGTTAAAATAAAAATGGAGTTGATCCCTTTTGATTTGTATATTTTCTTCTTTCATTCTACATTATGAAAAGAAACCATTCTTTTATACTTACTGAGCTTGTGTACAGTTATTGTTGTTCTTTTATTTATTAAAAGTTATAAGGACTATACCTGATTATCTCAGGTCCTATCGACCTCAACCCAGGCTCAGCCTCAACAATATCCAATCAGTACAAAAAGCACAATTGTTTCTGTATAACCTTAGCCAACCCAAATAACATTAACAACAAATGATCACTTTGGAAACTTGGGAACAGAACACAATTTAAACATACTGGCGATCAGTGAATCTTGGCTAAAGGACCTACACTGTGTTTTAAGTGTCCTACTTACAAACTACCATAGTTGTTTCAATAACACCCTAGGACATGCAGTAGGAGGTGGATTCATCCCAAGAATAAAGCCCAAACTTATCTTATATCAAGCAGACACATGCACTATTGAAAATGACACAATCTGGCTCATAGAGCAAGTAAGTCATGGAAATGCCACAAAGATCAGTATAGTTGTTTCTCACTTTACCTTATTTGCCACATAGCACTTCTATGACCATTAGATAATTAGTGTACCTCTGTTTTTTGTGAGTCTCATCTAATCATTCTAGATGATCCCAGTTTAATCACACAAACACCCCTACATCACACAACCTAACAAACTAGTCACATAATCAACTAGAATAGCACCTCAAACAGGTTCCACCACATTAATAGCTATTATCTAAGCAAACTTCACAGAGAAATGCCAGAGCAAAGCAACACTACCAAATACACTTTGCAACAATAATTCTATGTCTTAATGGTTATTCACATGACCACAAAAATACTACCATTACACATTTCCCAGGCATTTACAAGCGACTATAAACATGGAGCTTGAATATATTGTTTTAATAGCAACCCAATTGCAGCACATACTTTGCTATTAAATAACCTTACCAAGCCAATCTTTGTTAACTGCAATGACCTGGACCAGCTGCTTGACACACCCATAAGGGGCTCAAACATCCTGGATGTTTTGCCCACCAACATAGGGGACTGCTGCATCACGCAAAGTGGGTGACCATCCCTGGTGAGATCTGATCATAATTTAAAATGGGTGGCGAACGCCAAACACACTCCGGCTAGGCTTATAAATGCCCTAGGGCAGATAGCCTAGTATGAACCTATGAACCTATGAACCTATTAAATCAGTCTCACTAGAAGGAACTAGAACACAACCCCCCCCCCCCTTTAGCAACAACTAGACTAAAAAACTTCTCTAAAGCCAATTCCTACCTCTTACGTAACAGCATAAATAGCTTCATAGCCCATCCCCCCACGGATGGAACAGACACCTATGCTGAGTTATATACCAGTGCTTTATAAGAGCACCTGTACAATTGTATTGACTATGCTGTACTTGATAGAACCAAAGCAAAGTCTTCAAGGAAAAACAAACCTGCCTGGTGGACAACTGCTATCAATAGGCTATACAGTAGGAGAAAGAAATTGCTCTCTAAGAGTAGGAAGGGACGGTCTCAAAACTGGAAACACTCTGTGCATATGGCTACCTAGACATAGCCAAGGTCTTTGACACAATCCCCTACTCAGGCATCATTGATAAACTCACCCAGCTGGGTATCAACCCATATATTGTCAGGTAAACAAAAAAGACCAGTAGTAAACTGAAGACTGCTGTGCTAAACCACTGCATATCACAGCTGTGTGTAAGTAGACATCTTTTGCTACTTGACTAGTGTTGTTCTTCCATGTCATCCTTTCTTCTAAGCTGAAAAGTAAGGTCTTCCTCTATTTTTACTCTGTATCTTTATTTTCAGGGTTCCCTGTCAGATTTCAAAATCTTTATAACCTTGAGCGAATGAGATCATCCCTTATTTGTTCTAATTCATATTGATGGACCTCGTCATCAGTGCAAAGTCTTGATGCATGTAGAAACTGGCCATTGATCATTTATGGATATATATCTTTAGGATACATACTCATTCTATGCAACATATGGTTCCTCCAACACTTTTCCCTATGCAGGCATGTATTAAATTCACCATCCTCATCCAATGAGACAGACACATCCAAAAAATCTATTTCCTCTCTGGAACTCTTGATGCCAAATTCCAAAAATGATGTGGTACTCCCCAAATAATCCACAAACCTTGACAGTTCATTCTCATCACCTCCCTATAGAACAGAGATGTATACTTACACGCAGCAGAGATATCTTGGCTGTCTGTGAGATTATTGGAAAGAACTGGAAGGTCTTAACTTCGGATGAAGACCTAAGACCAAAGCTAAAAAGAAAAGTTTATGGCCAGGATATTTCTGAATATGCTATGGTAGAGTGTTGGTCTGGATATTGAGTCTGATATCACTGACATGATGCAAAATTCTATCCTTAATGGGTCTATTGGTTTTCCCAACATAGAACCCTGAACAACTATCACAAGTGGCTACATATATGATGTTCTTAGTATTGCAGTCCATGTGTCCTCAGTTGACATATTGGACCAGCTACAGGATGTTTAAAATGATTACTGGTATCTATATGGGAGCATCCCTTACACTTTCTATAAGGACAAGTGCCCATTCTAAAAGTAAAACTCTGTGGAGCAACACTTACTTTGTGACATAACAATTTCTTCAGACTCAACTTATTTTTAAAGGTGAATCTTGGAACATCTCTTATCCTGTTCATTTGAAGGACTTTATTTTATCCGTTTACTATTAAAAATTATTTTATGGTGATTTTATACTATTGTGTACTATTGATTACACACTTTCTCGCTCTGTTGTGATACAGCAGTGTGTTTTATTTCTATATACTGTCAGGTTGGTTGCAAACTGGCTCACTGATCGAACTCATACTGTCAAAATAGGGGACTCCACTTCCTCCAGCAGACCCATAACCAATGGTGCTCCACAGGGGTCAGTTCTGTGACCCCTACTGTTTGGAATGTATTTCTCTGAAGTACAAGCTAAAACTAGATGACTGCGGGTGACAAAGTTTGCTAATTACTGCATGCTGGGAGCGATCATTGAAACACCTAGAGATGTCAACATCCTGCAAGAAGGTCTTACGCAGACTAATGATTGGTGTCAAAGTCATGGTCTTAAACTTAATGCAAAAAATGCATTATCATCCCCTTTGGAAAGAGTGATGTTCCTGCAAGCTATCACATCAAGAGCAATATCCTAAGCACACAGTCAATAGTGAGAGATCTGGGCACACAGGCCGACAGCAACCTTAACTTCAATCACCATGTCCCACAGTGGTAAGAAGGGCATTTTATATTGATCATCTCATAAGTTAGGACATTGCATCCAGAAAAAAAGAAGTTATATCCCCCCTGTACCCTTCCTTCATAAGGCCAATAATAGAGTACAATGCTCCCTTTGGTATGTTCTTTTCCAAACACCTGCAGCAATTGGAGAGACCAAAAAGGTTTCTCAAAAATAAATCTTCAAGACCTATCTTATGTGGACAGACTGAAATCATTATCACTTTACTCTGTGTCATACAGACTGCTCAGAGGCAACCTGTGCCTTGCATATAGAGCAATCTCTGACTCAGCTTTAATAGAAATGCTGCACATTCACATGTCAAATGTGACACGGGTTACTCACTCAGAGGACCTTAACCTAGTATGTGACATCAACAGAACTTACTAGAGAGACAGATTTGTCTCACAGAGGCTACCCTACCTTTGGAACAAGCTTCTTATTCATGTTAAACAAAGATCCTTGTTGACCCTATTAAAGCATAATTTTAATGATTGGATGGGTAACAGCAAATTCACCCATGAAGTTCTACATGTGTCCCTCTTGGACAGGGGCAATAGATGCTGACTTTCGTGTCTGCTTGAACCAGACACCCTGGGGGAACACATATTAAATTTGGCTATACTTCTAAGGGCCCTGGGGCCATTAGTCTAGTAAACTCCTATCATCCTATGATCCTATGATCCTAACATTAAACATTAATAACCACCAATTTAACTCAAAATCACTGAGCAAAGTTACCTTGTTATAACGTTTGACTCATAATTCACCTTTGAAATACTCATGTAAAAACATCACAAACATAGCACTCATCAATATAGGCTAGCATATAAATGCTCTCACCTACTCCAGCAGAATTTAGGAAAGCTTTAGCATGCAAATGATAACAGTCCAAAACAGAATACAGTCTATTATTTTTTGCTGTAAACTTCTGCATAGAATACCTGCAATCTCCAATTGATTGCAAACAAGGTCTGCAGATTTATAACCTTGTGTATGCCTAGAAAACATTAGTGTATCTCTCTTGAATAATTAAATAAGCCACATGACTACCAGTACCCACCTCTAACACATATACTGCAATGCAAGCTAGGCAAACTATTCCCTATGTTCCTCTGCAGACATTGCCATCTGTTTGTCAAGACTACGTTTCAGCAAGACAATGGGTGGGAAGTCCTTTTTAAAACTAAGATCTGCAGTATAGAACTTGAAACCTCAGGATATCTTAAAATAACAGAAATTAAGTACATTCAAACAGAAACTACTTTGAATACTAAGTGGTGCAGCAGTTAATGCTGTCGCCTCACAGCAAGAGGCTCTCCGGTTTGATTCTCGGCTGGGATGCCTTCTGTGTGGAGTTTGCATGTTCTCCCTGCGTTCGTGTGGGTTTTCTCCGGGTACTCCAGTTTCCTCCCACATTATAAAGACATGCTTCTGGAGCATTTCTCCCTGGGCCTCTGCTAAAAACAGGATCTGTGGAACCTAGTCGGACTTTCCCGGTCAACAAATGTTAAATAAATAAAATAAAAATAAATTAGTAACTGAATACAATTGCCAATGTTTTGACAAGGGCTAAGTCAAGCCTATAGCAACTAGCTTAAAATTGCAATTACTACCATTGCTTGATACATTTTGTATATATGCAAATACTGTTTTTTATTCCTCCCTTAGTCTCTTCTAGCTCTTGTTCATTTAAACCCGTGTAGTGCTCTCTTTAAATTGTAAACTATCACAGGCATTTAATTGTGCCTTCCACATCACTGCACTGTTGATCTGCAAATGAGCTATCACATTGCTTGAATTGTGCAAATAACATTCATTCTGTGTCATTGCCATTTATATTTATCTTATCGAAGTCATACTATTGTGTTTTTTTTTTTTTTTTTTGCAAATGAGCTGTAATGCTCTTAGAATTGTACAAACATCAAAGAATTGTAACTATCGATTGAAACTGTAAATGTCAAACTGGCCTGGGTCATAGCAGAAACTGGTCTGAATCCATCCCACCTACCAGGGTAAACAAAGTAAATAAACCAAATAAATAAACAAAGAAGTAAATAAATACAACTTGAAGTCATTGACTTGCACAAAATCTGAATTAGTCTGTGAGTAATATGATTTATGATCATTTGTGTGTATACATAAACACCCCTCCTAAAAATGATGAACCTGTAAGGCTCTATTTATGCCTTCACACTTTGTTGTCAATTTCAGAAGGTTAGTTATGACACACACAATGGTCACCACACAACATTTAAAGGAAATCATACATAAACGTTATACAAATGTGGTTATTACTATATCACATATTTTGCTTATTGATAATTTCTCTGTGCATACACACTTAACTAAGTGAATTAACAAACATCATTTATTTACATGACTACAAAATGTAAACACTTCCCCATTGCATTGCTTAGACCTCCAATAAATCTAAATATGCCATAATATTTCCCATCTTATCCATTTTTGATCGAAGGGAATGAAAAAAAAAACAATCTGGTAAACATTTTGCTTTAATTAACATTGAATGTTAATCACTGCAAGTCCAAAAGCAAGCTATATATATGCACATAATTACATCAAAACAAAGCAACTGGATGTATTAGCCTCACAGATCTTGTTCATCCTTTGAATAACAAACCATAAATTGTTTAAATATTTTGTTATTGTGACAAAAACAAAAAAGTGGCAGGTGATTATTGGAAAGGATTAATAAATATTGGAATTAGCAGAAACTATGATCCCTTATTGTTAGCTGTCTTATTACTTTATAAATAATAGTTAAATTATGGTTACTACATAAAGCTAGCATAGTCGGTATTCAATGTGTATTTCATATATACAATATAACAATATAACTTTATAACAAAATGGCATAATTTTATCACTAGATTTGTAAACTATTTTAACAAATTGTTAAGCATATGTTATTTTACTTTTCAACAAAGACATGAACAACATGACTGTATATTGTGCATGCATTTAATGCGTGAGCATGAAAGTATTAGAAGCAATGCCAGTAATTGCACCACTAGCATTCTTTCATTCAAGCATTAATAATAAATATTACCAAATATTTACATGAAAGCATTAGTGCTTTTATCATGTTAAGTATCACATTTAATTTCTATAAAAGTCCGCTAGATTAGTAAAGGTTGCCACAAAGTATACATTATGTACATTTTCAGAATTCAAGAACAGCCCAAGCAAAATGCTTGTGTTAGCTATTCACTCAGAAAAGTTAAACTAAGTGCACACCTGTGATAACCTTTATCAATCTGGCCTGTTGTACGTCCAGTTGGGTAGATTTCATTAGCTTTAACAAGATGTAATTAAGAATATAAAGAAACTTCAAGCATCGTATTACAAGCACACCAATAGAGGTAAACTTTTGAAAATGTGCAAAAAAAAAGTAAGTACAAAGAATGGTACAATTTATGCATTATTTATATTAAACAGTTAAAAACATTGTTTTCCAGCTGCTTAAAAAGTAATTACATGTTTAATAACTTCTCAAGAAATAAAAATAGCTTGTTTTATGCCTCATTTTGTAGCATATGCTTCTGTTGACTTCTAGAAGTAAGACAGAGACCACACAGCTGCTGCCTTTGTCATGATTTTATACATAAGAAAATCAACCAAAGGAATTCCAGTATGGCGACCTGTTGAACAATAATACTGCCAGTTTGTTCTCCTCTGTTAATCAGGAGTAACTCACCTGGCCATTGTAGAACCTAAAACAAAACTGCTGACTGTATGACAATGTCTGAGTATCAAACCAGAGAATGTCTTGCTGTGAGGCAACAACGCTAACTACTACACCACTGCTCTGTCCGCAAATATATATGTATGCATACATGCACACGCGCACACACACACACACACACACACACACACACACACACACACACACACACACACACACACACACGCACATAGACACACACACACACACACACACACACACACACACACACACACACACACACACACACACACACAGACACACACACACACACACACACACACACACACACACACACACACACACACACACACACACACATAGACACATGCACACACACACACACACACACACACACACACACACACACACACACACACACACACACACACACACACACACATATATATATATATATATATAAAATTATTTAAACTTTGAGGAGGTATTATTCATTATTGCCAAGATGCTAAGTTAGATGTTCCTCAGCAGTCAGGAGTAGAGGAGACAGAGGTGAGAGCTCACATAGAAGCCTTGGAAGCAAAGCATGATTATATGGAGGCAAGATTCAGAGAATTCAATGACAGGGCTTATAGAAAGAATATCAGATTTGCTGGAGTTCCTGAACAGCTTGAGGAGTGGAATTGTTCTGAATTTGTCCAAGAAATGATTGCTAAGTGGATTGGATTCCCTGTATCTAATATTTTAATTGAGAGAACCATCGCTCACCTGGAAACAACAAAGTTGAGACATTTACTTTCAAGGAAAAAATCTTTCATTATGGCATAAACCAGGCAACAAACTTTATTGGGCAGAAAGGAGAATTTTTGCTGAACAGAACTAATCACTTCCCCTAGAAGGTGGAGAACTAGTTTTGTACCTGTTATGAAGTAGTGAGATTATTTAACATCAAGTACAAACTTCTGTATCCTTTTTCACTGAAAATAATTTCTCTAGGCATGATGAAAATGTTTAGAGGTCCAGCAGAAGTCAGAAAGGAGTTGTTAAAACAATTATCAAACCAAACAACTAATGAAACCAAGTTAGCCATGGATAGCCCTGAACATACCTCTCAGCAGTCCAGATTTTCTCAGAATGTCCAGATTTTTGTCTCATATTTTTGGTCTGTTCCTCATAAAATCTGTGGTTTTCTGGCAAATCACTGTGATGATCTGATGGCTGAAGTCACTAGATAATGACATACATTTGAGTTTCAGACTCCATATCCTTCAGAAAAATGAATGTTAAGACAAATCCTTTTATTCTATCAACTTTATGAGTTTATAAGAGCAATATTTAAAATCTGTCCCTATTTTTGGGCTTTTTGTCCCACCATTATGCCATGCTTTGTCTATATTTCTTGCATTAAGAGGCTGAGAGGTATGGCCCTGAGGAAAATATATCAGTGAGCTGGCAAGAGAGAGAGATGTGTACCATACTAGAGGAATAGATTATATTTTTACCCTGTTTAAATGCCAGTCTGTTTTAATAGCCAAGGCAGATTATTTAACTGATTGTGCCACAAGAAGACAAATAGAAACTTAAAATACCTGAACTTTAGTGGTAAATACTTGTTTTAAGGGGACACTATGTATTAACTTCTTTAGTGGTTAAAACTGTTACACCAAATACCCAAACTACCCATGAGGAACAGCTGAGAAGGCCTATACAATGCCTCCACTGTGTATGATATTGTGTCAATCTCATGGTTCATGATGTGGAAACATACTGGTGTTTTTTGTCAGATAGGAGCATTTGGTCCATCTCTGGAAGCCCTGTTAATATTGTATGTAGTTTATTATCTGGTTTTGGTCACTTGTTTACAGTTTTCATTTGCTACATTAGGTATGAATATTTATAGACCATGGACCATTTTAAGTCTCCTGCAATTGTTGACAATTAATTTTTAAGCTGATGACATTATTTTTTTCTTTAATACAAAGCTGACTTGGGCAGTGGGATTTTTGGATGTCATTAGAGTCTGATCCCTTGGGAGAGGGATAACCATAATGTTTAATGGCAACTCAGATAGGTGACTTGGGTTGGTCTCTCCTTTCTTGGTTTGAAAATGGGTTGAAAACCCCCATTTAAAGTGAGAGAATTTTCATCTTGAGTAAGACATATAATTCTGAGGTGTTGGCTTTGCAAGAAACACATCTAGATGAAACAGGCATTTGAAACTTCAGAGGAGGTTTATGTGTTAGGTAAGCAAGCAGCCTATCCTGGAGGGAGTTGCTGTCCTGCTCTCTAAACAATTTAACTTTGTTACTTTATTACAAATTAATGGTATGATGAGAAGGCTTGTAGCCATTAAAGACACAGAACCATTTCCTTTAGTTTTGTTGCATTAACAACAGGGAATAAACATTGGTGAGAGGAAAGAAATGTTCTCTACCATTATGGTTCTTGCAGAAGTTACTGTACTGATCATGGGAGACTGAAATATGGTATGCTCATTGACTGAGGTATCAGGTCACCCAAGGAATACATGTTTAACAGCTCAAGTTAATGCTTAAAAAGTTTTTTTTTAAACAAATGGGTCAAGTGGATTCCTGGCAGTAATGTAACACTGGGTCAACTGATGCAGGGTTTTCTTTCTTTTCAGGATGACTTCAACCATGGTCAAGGATAGAAAATAGTGTTATCATTTAGGAGAGGCAGCATTTGTTACAATTAGTGCATGTGAAATATACAACATTCTCAAATTATGCAGTAATGCATTTAAAAGTGTTTTTTTTGGAAATGTCCGACTGTGGGTAGGCATTGGAGATTCCCCACATAAATGCTAGATAACAATAATTTTAGGCATGAGATATTCATCCATATGAAAAATTTCTTCTAGGAATACCAACTGATGAGGCCACAGGGTGAGACAGAATAAAAGAGAATCTTAAACACTCTTTTAAGGATAAGAAAATGGAGGATAATCTTAAGTATAAAAGAGTGTTACAAGAATTGAGACACCTATAGGCATCACCAACCCCTTTAACAAGAGAAAAAACAGACAAAGTTAATGACTTGAGAAGCCAGATAAAAGGGCAAACAGTTGAAAAACTGATGTTTAAGAGGCAAACATTAAATAATTTCCACTTTGCCAGTAATACTAAAGCTTTATGTTATTTGGCATTGAGTCATAGACACAAGAGAGTGCAATGTGTGATTACTAACATGAGAGACATGGAGGATAAAAGCTGGCAAACAACACAAATGGAAATAAAAAGTCTGATGCAAAATTACTATTTATATGTCCAAGGCTAGGACAAAGAATGGATCTTTACTGAAATGTCAGCAACTGAAATGCCAAGTGCCGACAAGCCGAAAAAAAAAAGACTGAAAATACAGGAGAAGAGCGAATTTTGGAAATCACTTTTTTCCTTAAATCTTCTTTTTGTTGGGGGGGGGGGGCAAGCCCTCATGCACCTCCTATACTCCTGAACTTATATATACCAACTCCAAGATTGCTATACCATGGAGAAAAGGGAATAGTCCAAGAAATGGCTTCCTGGACTTGGTATATGTGAGTCCGTCCTTTCAGCCATTCAATTTCCATGTTTCAGGGCTCAATCTTGCAGATCCTGACATTTCAAATGGCTACCCAAAGAATCCCATTCCAGTGAGCTGCAAAATTATATACAGAGGGTCAATGTACTTAAGATTAAACCTAAGCAGGCATATTTTATGTGTTCAAAGATAACAGGAGACAAGCTGTATCTAACACTGAAGTCACAACAGGGAGATAAATCCCTAGGACCAGATAACACACCAGTTGAGGTATGGAAGCTATTGGGTGAGGAACTAGAGGAGGCCTGGGTAGAGTTAATAAACCAAATTATACAAGGAGTTCCTCCACCTGATTCATGGAAACAAGCTGTAGTCACTGTCCTTTTAAAAGAGGACAAAAACACAGCTGTCTAGACATCTGAACAACCAATTTCATTTCTTAACCATGATTACAAAGTTTTTATGTCAGTTACAGCCAAAGGATTACCCAAACATATGCCCACATTGATCCACCAAGACCAGTGTGGTTTCATAGCAGGTAGGAATACATTTGATAATAGTCTTAGGACACTACTAATGCTTAAGGATGCTAGTGAATCTCAAAAAACACTCCCGGTGATAAGTGTAGATGCCAAATGCCTTTAATACAAACTTTGCAGGCATTTGGCTTTCTGGATCAATTTGTGAGGCTACTACAGTCATTTTATAATTGTGCTTCTGCTAAAGTTAAAGTAATGACAGGATTTTCTCCTTCATTCCAACTATACAGAGGCACCAGACAAGGCTGTCCATTTTCCCCTTTATTGCTTGCCCCTTATTTGAAACCTTTGGCCCAAATAATCATAAACTCAACTATTGAAATATATAAATGGGGCAGCTTGAAATGGAAATCATCTCTCTTTGTGCCAATGTTTTGTTGACTTTGTTTCACACTCAGAGAGATCTTACTCTGATTTTGGATAAATTGCACAAATTTGGCCTACTAGCTGGTTATAAGATAACCATTAAGAAAAGTAAAGTGGTATAAGTAAATGTGACCTTTGGAAATGACTTTATTCAGAGATTTGCAATCCAGAGTCTTTCAAATAATGTAAAATATTTGGGTATATGAGTGACTTGACTCCATCCAAGGTAGAACAGACTTGACATATGTGGCTATGATGGGGAAAATGCAGAGACATCTAACAAAATGGAATGGGATCCCAGTGGATCTTGACCACAAGGTACAGTCACTGAACTGGTTTATATTACCATTTCTACTATATAACTATCAAGCACTTGGTTGCCCTGCTGGGCCTAGGATCTTCCAACAATTAAGAAAAAAAGATGAAAAAAATCCATTTAGGAAAACCAACAGCCCAGTATCTCCTGGGATATGTTAGAATTGAATCCACCTCTAGGAAGTATTTCAGTTTATCACTTAGAGTCTTATTGGACAGCTGTGGCATTCACCATACTCCATAAACTTCAAATACTTAGTTTCCTATTTGTATGGGAAGTTACAATTCTAGAGAGGGTTCGGTGTCCAAGGCAAGCTGACTGATTTGCATTGTTTCTGAGTGGTGAGCGTATAAATTCCTTCAAATCTGTTAGATGTTAAAAGAGAGATTCTAAAAAGTTTTAGATCTTCCATTCTCTCAGATATTAAGGATATGTTGTTGCCTATATGACACATTACACTGTCTAGGCAGATCCATAATGCCTTGAAAGAGGGGATGCATATAGAGATGTCCTAAAAAGTTGATATCAGCTAACAAAGGAAGGACAAGTTCTAACCTCTCAGGAAAGCAGAGACTCATATCTTCTCCCTCATGTTTCACAATTAAAGCAAATGGGGACCAATTTCAAAATTAAAACATTAAACTGGTCAGTGTACTTACAGTTAGCAGAGCTCAATGTAATCACTTGGTGAAGGAAATCAGAAATGGAAATGACCATAGGAGAAATCTTGGGTCTATATTAAATTATCAAAGAGGCATTACAGCGAATACCTCTTCATTAACACCTAGAGTGAACCATGAAATACAGGAATGGCCAGATCAACAATTTTTTTTTCTTGGGGGAAAAAAATCACTGATCCAGCCAGAAATAAAATACTACTAAAAATAACTCAAAGTGGGCAGCTTTGCCCCACACCCTCCCCCCCAGTGTGGGGGGCTTTGCCCCCCATAACTAAATATACCAACCCTGAGATCACATTACAGTGGGGAAAGGGGCACATTTATGCTGATGGCCAAGCGACCCCCCCCGAGGAAAAAAAATCACTGAATTGGCCATTTGCATAATTCACGGTTCGCTCTTTTAGTGTCGATGAACAGGCATTCGCTGTAATGCCTCTTCGATAATATGATATAGACCCAAAACCTTGTATCAAAATGCATTAAAGCCCTCAATGTAACAAAACAGAAACTGGCCTTAAAATAGAAAAAAAATGCATGGGAAAGATTATTTTTAATATGTATTCCTAAGAAAGACTGGTTTTCCTATGCATACCCACAGCTATGCAAGTTAGAAAATTTAAGATTTTTGGCTGGAAATTCCTTTGCAAGTTTTATTGCACACCAGCAAGGTTAAGTAGAATGTTCCCTAATAACCAACCCATGTTGCTGGAGATGCTCACAAGAGGAGAGAGGAGATTGAGTACATGTATTTTATGCATATCTTAAGCTAAAGTATTTTAAAACTGAGATCCAAAAACTCCTGGAGGAAATGTTGGGAGAATACATGCAGATTACTTCTTCACTTTTGTTTATAGGTTGTCAGGAGCAGACCTCCTTCCTCAGGAACAAACAGTTATTTTTAGGTTTGTTCATGATATGGGTCAAGAAATGTATAACATGTTTGTTGAAAAAAAAGCAGGAAGGCCCAAGCATATCTCATCAAGCATATCTCAATTAACTGACTTGCTAGATGAAGTGATTTAACTACATTTTATGTGCTTCAATAAGCTCCAAGCTGAACACTGCTAAAATGGTTGGCTTGGTCTAGGTTTAGATCCAGAATTAGTGATGGGAACCATTCAAATAGGGAAAAGTTATAACCAGTGATGTCAAGTTAATTGTACTTATGCTTCAAGATTCAGGCTGTCAACTGTCATCAGCTTTGATTTCTATTACTGTTCAAATCAAATTGTATACCCTAATAGGTACAATGTGATATGTGATATTAAGAAAACTTTATTGAATGGATGTCAGGAGAAAGAATGCCAGTATTATGCAATTGTATATTTATTGGTGTTCAAACCAATAAATACATCCCAATATATACAGATTGATAAGTATTTTTATAAAAATTGTAGTGATGATTGTATGAAGATTGTAAAATGCTGTGATGTACTGTTGTTGACTTCTTTAAATAATATCTACTTAATAAAACAAAAAATATCACTCAAAGGGTAAGGTTTCTAAAACCAACAAAAGCATGAACATCAATCAGTAATAAATATGCTGTAACTATATCTGTGGGTTGGCATTACCAGACCCATTCCAGCCATTCCAGGAGGAAGATTAATACTTTATCTTTTAAAGATTCCTATATTTTCATAATGGTAGATATTCAGGATTTGTACTCTGTCATTCCACGTGAATTCAACATGGAATGATTTTGTAAATATCTAATTGAAAAGGTTTATCACAAGACTTGGTGAATACTTATGAGACACTTCTTGAGCTGGTTCTCAAGAATAATTTCATCAGATTTGAGGAAGAACTTTTTCTACAAAAAAAATGGTGTTGCTACGGGTTTTGCATGTAGTGTTTTATTTGCTAACACCACAATGATCTAATGGGAGAAGAAACACTTATTTAAGTCTGAGTTTTTCCAATTTTGTGCTTTTTATACATTAGAACCAAGTAGGGATGGTACGAGTGAAAACAATACCAGAAACACCAAAAATCACTCGTGGAGACCCAAATAAGGGTATGAGCACAACAGCAATAAATCCAATAAAAACAGTGGAAAAATACCACTTGCGTAGTCAGGTTTAGGTTTAGGATTCATTCCTGGTGTTTTTTGCCTAAACCTGACTACGCAAGTGGTATTTTTCCACTGTTTTTATTGGATTTATTGCTGTTGTGCTCATACCCTTATTTGGGTCTTTTTATACATTACCTTGATGATATTTTTATTCTTTGGGCAGGTAGAAATGATTATGTACCCCATTTTCTTAAATACATGAATCAAACTATTGAATTCCTTAAGTTCACCTTTGTTAATAACCAAATACATACTGCATATCTGGACATCTGGTTCGAAAAGAATTGTTGTAATCGGAGGTTTATTTCAAAAATATTCAGGAAGGAGACTTATTCTAATAGCTTTTTACACTATGATAGTATCCATCCAATGGCTCAAAAGAGTGCAAGTGGTCAAGGCCTGGTTTGTTTGAGGAGCCAGAATGACCACTGCTGATGAAGCATTTTAGGATGAAAAATATGTTTTTGAGATGGGGTTATCCTATTGATTTTATTGACAATCTCATGTTTGACGTTATCAACAAATGTGAAAGCAAATACTTTGTCCTCATTTTAGGTGGATGAATACCATCTAACAATCAATATTAAAGTGATACATTTCCTAATATTGATCTGACTTGTTTTAATGATAAATAGGAGCAGAACCATATTAATTATTTTATTACAACTTTTTCTTGTGATGGAATGCTCATCAAGAGTATCACTGAAAAAAATGGTGTTTTTTTTTGACCAATGAGAGTGAGTTTAGAGAAAGACTTCACATTAGACCCTCTATGGTGGTAGAAAGAGGTCAGAATCTTAAATTCATTTTTGAATCTAAAACATGTGGCAGACTGAAAGGAATGGGTATAAAAAGTGTGGTTTCTGAAACTACTGCATGTCTATTTTCATTTGAACAAATGGCTGGTGAGGATAAATGGTTATTTTAATTGTCGATCCAAGGGGGTTGTTTATTCTGCCTGCTGTATACTCTGTCCCAGTTTTTATATTGGTAAAACTGAGTGAAAGCTAAGGGACAGAATTTATGAACATCTTTATGACATAAATACAGAAAGGAGACTAAAGCTTTGTACAAACATGTCCGATTACATCCTAGGCACAAAAAACCAAAGACATCTGAATAGGAAAATCCAGAACTTATTTAATGGTCACAGACTAAAAACAATAAAATAACAAGTATCCAGTTAGTGCTTTTGTCTCTGACCTTGAGACTTCTTCAGACTGAATACATTTAGCATCCAGGCATTTATATAATACCTAGTCATGTGATCAAAATAGTTTAGTGTTTTAACCCTTTGTGTTTCAGGTAAGCAACAACATTTTCTCTGTTGTTTAATCCTGGAGGATAACAATCATTAAGTTTAACTTGCCATAAATATTCTTTCCTCTGCATTAAACTTATTGTTATACCTTGCAACATAATCTAATACAATAAATTTAAAATCCACTTTGCATTTGGATGAAATATAATGCTTGCTTAAACTATTTTATCATTACCAGCTGATACTGTATATTTGTGCTCATATATTCTCTTGTAAAGCTCTCTGGTTAGAGACAAAAGTGCTAACTGAATACTTGTTATTTTATTATTTTTAGTTTGCTACCAATAATTAAGTTCTGGCTTTTCCTGTTAGGCTGTTTTTGTTTTTTCATGTTTTGGATATAATAGCTTTACTTTTAATTGAGCTACATCCTGGGCATGAGTTTAGATTTTGCATTTCTGAATAAATAGCATATGCTTAAAGGGGTAGCCCATGGAACTTATTGTTGGAGAAACACAAACTCTTTTGGTAACTGCATACAAATGCGACCACCTATCTCAGGTTAAATGACTAGCTCTATTTCTTGTTTATTGATTAAAATCATCGCAGAGATAGAACTTTTTATATCTGGTATATTTATTTTTTTATGGTTGTTTGTTCGATCAATGCATATTTGTTTTAGTTTTATTTTTTAATGAGGGAGACGTAGTTGTCTGTGATTGGCTCAAGCATTTATTATGTTGCTCCTCTCCCTTCACAGGGTTGCCTATTTGTTTTGTTTTCAAGGATTGGACAAAATACCTGGAGGCTTGGTTAACTAGAGGGTAATGACTGGTTATAATGTTTCATTAAGTTTATTTAAGTTTTACTTTGCTAATTCATTTTATCTGATGAAGTTTCGTATCATGAGATGAAAGTACTTATCCCATTTCGAAGTTTTACATTTTATCATAAAAAAAGTTTTTATTTTCTTGAACCATGAGTCCATACAGTGTATTTGTCTTTGGATTCAACCTGGTTAGAATAGCAGCCCAAAATAAAATTACATCTGGATAGAGCATGGGCAGACAAAATTTTAGCTACCAAGATCTTCTTCAGATCCATAGTTAAGTCATTGCCCCCAAGATGGATGATTAAGGTAGCTGGCAACCTCAAATGACCTGTTACCTGGTGACAAATATCCCAGAGTTGCAACAATGACAAGCCTGGGAAGCCAAGTTGGTGGATTACTCATGGAGCCTGACCAAAAAAAAAAAAAAATCAGTATGCATCGATGGCCTGGTCACTGTTTGCCAAGGCAATCTTTGGACAAAATAGTGACTCAATATCCAAAGCCTTTCTTCCCTGTAAAGTAAAATAACAAGGTTATAACATAACATAAAAAAGATAGGTGTTAAATAGCCATCTCACCATCTTTTTTAGGACTTTGGATGAATGCCCCTCCTCTGCCAGGTCCAGGGTTCAGTCTACTTCGAAGGAATGAAAGGAGTATTCATAAGTGGAAATGCCTTGATATATAAGTGCTTTCTTCAGGATTATCATCACTTCTTTTTGAGTAATACAACAGCCAGATTTAAATGGAAAATTAGGGCAGGATGATCAGGTGCTGAGTGTCAGCCTGCACTGGGATATGGCCTTATGCACTGGACAAATGACACAAGACCATACCTTAACTAGCCGAGCTTGTTGTCTCTGGTCAGACTGGTCTGTCTTTACTTCCCAAGCCATATTAAAGCAAGGTCCTTGCTAATAAGAATGTCATCCCAACACAATGAATAAAGCAGCTCACTAACTCTAAAGGAACTTGCATACAACCAGGTAAACAAGGTGAATAAAGAGATAAATAAATAAAAATCATCAGCCAAGTATTAAAGGCCCATAACAATGTGCTCCAAAAGCTTGGATTTCCTGGGATCAAGGGTGGCATCACTAGTATTTTCTCAACTCTTCACCAGGTAATCCAGTGACTGGAAAAATCCCAGAGTTCTAAAAACCCATGCTAGCCATCCTAAGGCTGCTAGGTGTATGAATAACATCTTGAGTGCAGCACTCAACAAACATCCATGTGCTACAAAATGGAAGAATAATGAGGGATCCTAATGTCTGAAAGGTCATGGTAAGTTGTAGAAAAGACTGAAGGCATGTAAGGAAGAGAAAAAAGTCTTTCTGGTATTCAGAACCCAAAACTTGTATAAAAGTATCATAGCTACTGCTCACCAATGAGACAAATGTCAGGAAGAATTTGTGTCTCAGAGGGAGCAGCATCTGGAGCCAGTTGGTGGAAACTAGAAATGTAAATGTGGGATAAGCTATAAGCTATACCATTATCTCTTCCTGGAACATGATGGCTTGAAAAGTCCAAATTAATTTGTATACTCAGCAGGACTAGCCACCTAATTACTGAATGAACCCCCACAACCTCAGGTCTATATTAGATCACTGAACGCTTAAAAAAGTGAATGGTGATTAATCGACCCTATGCGAAAGCTTATAGTCTCGAACTGTCAGAACAGAGAGAACAGAGAGAAAAAAAATCGCTGTTCCAAAACACATACACACAACACAAGCACACCAAACAAACAGCAATCCACACACATACACCTAAAATCTGACACCTAACCCTACACTAAACTATACACATGCCACTAACTATCCACTTACCTTAACCCAAACCTTAACCCTAAGGTCTGTCACTATTGCACACTCACCTCACCCGCTCCCTAACCCTAACTCACCTTACCCACCCTAACCCTCACGTCCACACAATCGCACACATACCTAACCTGTGCCCTAACCATAACTCACCTAACCCACCCTAACACTCACATCCACACAATCGCACACTTACCTGAACCCGACCCGTAACTTTCCACCACAGCACTGAAAATACTGAAGCAACAGAAATGGGCAACCAAATTCTTTCCCTAGGAAAACATTTGGGTTTCTGTTGCTTCGATATTTTAAGCTTTTGCTTATGTAGGGTCGATTAATCACCATTCACTTTTTTAAGCATTCGGTGATCTAATATAGACCCACAACCTCAATGGCCTCTTGTTAAGGGTTTGAACTACTGCTACGTTGTAGGAATAAAAAGAGGCCCTCCTGTTCAAAAATATTATTTTCAAATCAAATAGCAACCCAAATTGGAAAATTTTTTAAAATGTGACCTCTTTATTCCATTCCTTGGGCCATGAGGCAGGTCATTTTGTTGCCAACCACCTACTCTGGAAATAGCCACCCATGCCTATGACCAATGCAACTCAACAGTGAAAACCCAATGGCTTTGCCAGAACATAACCCCATCATATTTGAGAAGGAAGATGTTCCAAAGGCAGACATCCTCTTTGATCCTGCCAGTAACTCTCTATCTCTTGATGGTGTTTAATTTTGCTGCCCTTCTGTGGTTTGGATAAGGATATGAGAAAGGTCCTTGCAGGGGCCACAGCTCTGCAAGCTAAGTTTAGTAATTCATGCAATTGCATGACTCCCCCAGTATGAACTTTATGAACTCCCAAAAACTTGAAAGTTGATGAGGTGAGCTGAAGCAACTTGTCATCGACGAGCTAAAATTTGAAGCTGGGATAGCAATAAGAAGAGCCAAAAACATAATGTCTTGAGTTGGACTTCCAGTATTTCTTCAGCTATAGAAATTCCTAACTCACTGCAAAGTTTAACAAAGGTTGTCATGCTTTTTGGGCCCATGCTCTCCCTTTGCCTATTGTCAGGTAATCATTTACATAATGAATGGAGGTTTGCCTGGGGCCCTTTTTTGTGAACATCAATGCAACACAGAACTAAAGGTTTCAATAACTATGCTTGCCAGGATGCAATCCATTTGCCATGTCATTGATCTGAAAATTACTTAAAGGCCTGAGCAGCCTGGTCTAAAGATGCATGGTGGACCCTCGATTGCAGTTTGTCAATAAACTCATTGATGACCAGCTGGGTGAGAGAGAGAGAGATAATGAATTAAATGGAATTACCTTCTTTTTCCTTCAGAACTAAGCCTGTGGGGGATATTTTATAGTCATGTCAAGAAGTGTGAGAAAGCGGGCTGATAATCTTAACTGTAAATGTTCCTTTCACAATTAAATTAAGAGCTTCATGTTCAACACCTCTGATAAGAAAAAGTTCTTAATTAGTTTGAAATTCATGGAAGAACCAAAGGTGAAACCTGAAAAAAATAACTTTGCTAAGAAAGGAATCTGCTTTCTTATCATTACAGTCTGAAAGTAAAGTGGTGACTTTATCTACTTTGAACAAGGAATGCAATGACTTGAAGACATAGCTGGTTCTGTGAAAGATTACTTCTTTGGCCATAAAAAGGGTGCCTGCATCTGACCGGGTTATCATGTCTCTGATTAGAATCTTTATCACCTGAGGAACTGTAGGATTTGGGGTGGGTTGACCTGATTTCTACCTGTGTCCAACTACAGAATGTTTTTTCCAAAAGAAGGAACATAGATGGATGAACCCGCAAGCCAAGAACATTTCACATTTCCCAACAAAATTTGACCTTTAGTTTATTCTACTTTGATGAGTCATTTCTCAGAGAAATAGACTTGTCCAGCATGACAGTGAGCCAAATATCACAGCGACAAAGAACCCACCTGAGGGTCTTGTCTTACTCCTTTTATTTACCAAACCTTTGTCCAACTCAGTAAACCATGGATGTGGTGGGCTTTCTTGATGAAGAGATAGTAAGCTATGAGTGGGAAGGGTTGATATGGATCTTTCTAAACAAGAATAGTCATATATATATATATATATATATATATATATATATATATATATATATATATATATATACAACAAAACCCAAAACCCAATTATCCCAGGTCCTGGCTACTGACTTGTCAGTAGCTTGTAGTGAAATATTTTGTCTAGAGAGGCCTAGATGAGATAGTGCAGCAACTGCCTCATGTACACGGACAACCCTCTACTACTATCACCTAGGAACACAATTTGTGAGAGATGCAATTACATCAAACACCTAGTGCCATTGCTCCCTGCCCCACAAACCACTATATCTGGCATTGATAAGGCTGGCAACGTGAACTCCACACCTCAGACACCACCCACACCTACACAACATACTCCCACATATTAGGAGGGGGTCCTAAAAAATCATACTCAAACAAAAGAGACCTCCGAGGCATAAATGTATGCAAACTCCCCTGCCCACCATGCCACACACCATACATAGTCCACACACCTGTGTCTCACAGCCACTAAGGCCTAAACATAAACCCAACATATCAGCCATAGGAGACTCCATTGTGAGATACACAGATATGCCCATCACCAGGCTGGATAAGGAGAAAATCATGGTTAGTTATTTGTCGGGTGCCAGAGTCAGCCATATAAACAATGCTCTCAAGTCTCTCAACAGGTACTATTACGACTCTGTCATAATCCATGTTGGAGTGAATGGCTTGAGACGTACCTCCCTAGACTATATGAAGAGAGACAATAATCGAGCTCTCTGAGTATGTGACCCAGGCTGGTATGTCCCTAGTCTTAAGCAGCATTCTACCATCACCCAGAATGATGCCTCAGTACAAACAGAAAATGATTGACTTTAACAACTGACTTAGTTTCTATAGTCATTCAAAAGGGATCCAGTACCTGACAGCCTGAGATGACATGATTTGACAATACATGATGCTTTGACAGAGATGGCCTGCATCTGTCTCCCTTGGGCTTCAGGCTCCTGGTAAAGGCTCTTGCCTTTTTAGGCAATGCCATGAGGTCAAAACTACCAACATGAAAATTTCATCAAAACGTAAATTAAAGGCCATGCTTCTAAATGCTAGAAGTCTAAACATGGAACTGCACTCATTGCAAGCATTCTTAACCCTGGAGGAAGATGACATTTGTGCAGTCACAGAAACCTGGTTCAAAGCATTGGAGAACACCCCAGCCATACCAAATTACTCATCCTATCATTCATTCAGACCAGAAGCTGTGGGCAGCAAAATAAAAGTAGGAGGAGTTGTGATATATATAAAAGACATACACACCTCTAGGCTGGTCAAACAGTATGATGCACAGAAAATACTCCAGGTACAGTTAACAACTGACCCCTACTCTAATCAAAGCTAGCTACAGGCCTCCAACTCTGACTCAAGATGCCCACTCCACCTATCTGGACTTCTTCAAATCTATAAAGATTCAACCATTTATCCTAATCCTGGGTGACTTTAACTATCCAACCATAAATTGGAAGAAATACTCAAGCCAAAACACAAATGCCCAAAGATGCCTTGAAATTGTCAATGCAAATGCTTTGGACCAGTTAGTCGACACCCACACAAGAGGTGAAAATATCTTGGACTTGGTATTAACTAACATGAGTAACCACTGTAGCATCTCTACAGTGTCATCATCCCTAGTAAGATTCGACCACATAGCAGTCACTTTCAAAATCACCATCTTCCCCAACCCACCCCCCAGCTAGGATTAAACAAAAAAAACTTCTCCAAAGATGATTACAACCTCTTGGGGGAAGTTATAAACAGCTTCACAGCCCCCTCCCCCTCCACAGAAACTGGCACATATGTCCATGCTTGCACCAAAGTACTATATGAGCTGCATGGAAACAGGAATACAAGACAGGATGAAATCCTCCTCCTTAAGGAAGAGTAAACCTGTCTGGTGGACATCTACAATAAATAAACTCTATAATAAATGGAAAGAAAATGCTCTCCAGGACCAAGAAGTAGCAGGTGTCTAATTGGAAGCAATCTCTCCTTAGCCTGAACAAGCAAATAAGAGCACTAGTGAAATCCTCCAAGGCAAACTTCGAGCCCAAACTGGCCACATCTACTAAAGACAGTCATAAGGCTCTTTTCACATATGTCCATAATCTCAAGAGAATAACCCAGATCTGCTCAGAACTGGTGGCAAAGGACACCACCTACACAAACCCTGTAGATATAGCCAACCTGCTGGCAGACAGGTTCAGTGAAAACTTCACTCCTCTGCCCCCCCCCCATCAGTAGAGCACAACATCCCCAGTACCTGCCCCCCTCCCTTTATCTCTAGGGAGCAATTCATCACTGTCCTTTCAAAGACAAAAAATACAGCCTTCCTGGGACCCGATAACATTCCAGGTTACATCCTACATGAACTCAGACAGGAACTTGCAGCACCATTAGGCACCCTATTCGACCAAGGCCTGAGTACTGGCTTTGTCCCAGCCAAGTGGAGGACAGCAACTGTCATCCCTTTACACAAAGGTGGAGTGTCCACCAATCCAGGAAATTATAGATCCATCAGCCTAACTAGCCTGATCTGCAAGGTCATGCACCTCATTAACAAGGACATTGGAAACCTCCAGACACTTGATCCCACACAGTTTAGTTTTGTCAAGGAGAGGTCATGCCTTTTAAATTTGGTTGACTTCTTTGAGACAATCATCAAGGCCATAGCCGAGAGGAAGATGGTGCAGACCACCTACCTTGACCTGGGCAAGGCCTTCGATACTATTCCCCACTCAGGTATAATAGATAAACTCTCAACTAGGCATCAAACCATATATTACCAGATGGGTAGCAAACTGGTTGACTGATAGAACCCACCTAGTCAAAATATGGGAAGCCACCTCAAGCAGTAGACCCATAACAAGCAGTGCACCCAAGGGATCAGTCTTGGGGCCTCTGCTGTTTGAGATATACTTCTCAGAGGTGCAGGGCAAATCTAGTGGGCTATGGCTGACCAAAGTTTACAGATGACTGCAAGTTAGGTGCTGTCATCAATTCCCCTAGTGATGTGCACATCATCCAAGAGGGTCTCACCCAAACAAATGACTGGTGCCAGAAGCATGGTTTTAAACTGAATGCCATAAAATGCATCATCATCCCTTTTGGGGAGAATGACGTCCCCACAAATTATCACATTGATAATAAGGCACTAAGCACACAATTAGTCATGAGGGACTTGGGAACCTGGGTTGATATCAAACTGACTTTTGACCACCATATTGCCTCCATTGTACGGAAAGCTTTCTACATGGCCACCTCATTAGTGAGGGTATCACATCCAGGGACAAGGTGGTCATAACATCCCTGTATTCTTCCTTTATAAGACTGATTATTGAGTACAATGCCCTTTTCAGCATGTATCTCACAAAGCACATGCAGCAGCTGAAGAGACCACAGAGATTCCTCACACGGATAATCCAGGGCCTCAAGCATCTACCCTACACAGATAGGCTAAAACCTCTGTCCCTCTACTTAGTCTCCTACAGACTCCTCAGAGATGACCTCTGCTGGCATACAAAGCAATCTCAGACCCCGCCCTGATGAGACTGCTGCATATCTGCAAGTCAAGCTCCACTCTAGTAACCCACTCACGTGGCCTTAGCCTAGTCTGTGACATCAATAGGACTTTTTGGCAGGACAGATTTGTGTCCCAGAGACTCCCCCTTTTGTGGTTAGATTCCATCTCCACATAAAGCAGAGTACCTCATTAAACCTTTTTAAGTGCAACCTGGATAACTGGATGGGGAACAAAAAATACACTCCTGGAATTCCACCTATAGCCCTGCTGGACAGTGGTTGACTTACTGGAACATGGGCTAAATTCTTGGCTAAGCTTGTAAGGGCCTCAGGGCCAATTACCTAGTAACTTCATATGATCCTGTGATAAGAGAGCAGCAAATGCTACAACAAGTTCCTTTGTCCTGGATTTGTTGACCTTAGGAATCCTTTGAATGCCTTCAGTGTTGATTAAAGTTATCTATGAACTATCCCTGAAATGCTTTCTCTTTGATGTTCACAGGGACATGTGGAGTAATGTGGGGCCCCATAACAGCAGACTTATTAAAGCTACATATCACCAGGGAAGGCTAGAAACTGAGCTATATTAAGGTCTGGATGAATTGACCTTGCATCAATAGAAGGAAAAGTGGCATTTGGGTAAGTGTTGCCATAATGGCTGAAGCCTGAATTAAGTAGTGTTGTTGGGATCCTTGGGAAACACAGGCAGATATGGGTGATGTGGATCCAAAGTTTCTCTCTAATACTATACAGGAAATCCTTGACCAACCCTGATAAGGCAAGGAATCCAAGAATTCTATTCAGTAATCATATATTGATTGTCTCCCTATAAACAAGGTTGACCTAGGCTCAGCAACTTCATCATTACATTGTGTTTCTTGAATGATCACTGGGACTAGTGCTGGAGTGACTCTGAAGATATCCTGGTCATCTACCTGCTTTTTGCCATGGTTGCATCAGGCTTTTCTGAAGATGGCTGAATTCTTTTTACATTAAGCAAGCTCCTTTCTTGAGTATGTACTGCTTCCACAGCTAAGAAGATGCCTTCGGCTTTGAGGGCTTAACTGCAGACATCTGTCTTTCAAAACTTGTAAGGAGGGGATTCCTATAACGAAACAGAGGTGAAAGTTAGTAAGTTGAAATACAGCAAGAACCCATGCTCAGCCCTCCTGAATCAATATAGTGCCCAAGCCATGATCTCTCAAAGAAAAAAAAAAAAGGGAGGGGGTGGCCTATTCAGATTTGCCTTCTGGGGTGGAGGTATAATAGGCCCAAAATGTCAAGAAGAGGGGATGAATAGAGGTTTGAGAAGTCAGACCTCATATGAGGCAATGAAGAAACAGTAAACCCAGATGACTCAAGAACATTAAAAAACAACATACTAACAGAAATGAAACAGCATTCTAGTCTATCACACATCTTCTTTCATGTATGTTTCTTTCTAATAAATGACATGTCCTTTTTATCAAAACGGTCTAATGTTCCAGTTGGCAAAATACCAGTTCTAGAAAGTTTACATACCTCCCAACTGACCAAATTTCCACAGAAAGAACATATTTTGGCCTCATATTTACCTCATATTTGGTCTATTCCTCATGAAATTTCTGTTTTTCTGGCAAGTCTTCGGGGATCAATCAAAAATTAATGGCACAATGTTGTTATTCTGACCTCATATCCTCAGAAAGTGTATACTAACACAACAACTTTTATTCTAGCACCTTTCTAAGTTTATAGGAGTGGTATTTAAAAGGTGTACCTTTTTAGGCCTTTGTCCCCTCCCCATTATATTTGTTCTTGTAAAGATTTCTAAGTGCTAAAAGATTAAGAGGTATGACAGCCTGTCTAAATTCCTTATATTCTTTTACTTCTGTCTAACATAACCTGTCATAACATGCTTAAAATGCTGTACAAAGTAAAGGAAATTATTGACAGCTAGCCTTTGATGTTCTGTTTATTTAAATTCCTTATATTCTTTTTTTTGTGTGTGTATAACAGAACCTGATGTGACATTGTGACACACTTAAAATGCTGTACAAGGTAAAGGAAAGTGAAAGCCAGCCTTTGGTGGGCATCCTAATGTAGAGCAACCTCAAAATGCACTAATAACTGACATTACTATCAGGAGATAAAGAGGTGATAGATCACAAGGGCCACTCCTTGTATTATTATTCCATCAAGAGAACAGACAGATAGATGACTGGGTGATCTGCTGGTTTTGGCTTTCCAGAATGTTGAATCCCTATGTTGTGAGAAGCACATATCTTCTCTTCTTCTGGCAAAAGCACTAAGGGAAAGAAATTCTCTGATGTCTATAAAAGGGATGGAATATTAGTGTCTATCACTCAACTCCTGGAGCATAGCAAAAACAAGTGAATGCAATGGAAGGGGGGGGGGGTTCCTTCATCTCCATGGGTGCAGAACGGTGGTGGGAGGTTAACAACCACTTGTAAGTAGAACCTAGGTATACTGTTAGGAGGGAAAACATCTTGACAATGGCCAAGATATGCAGCAACAATAAAAAAAAAAAAAACTTCTGTTTGAATCCAACCTACAACTACCAAGACTAAAGAGAAATATAGTGAAAGCACAGCAAAACAAAATCTGAATCAAACCCAGAACTCTTGCTTTGCAAACCAATACCTTACCACAAGACCAAATAGCAATTTTAACTAAATTCCCTCAAGCTGTAAACATAAGGAAATGAGTACCTAACTGTCCATGGGCGTATAGCTCCATAATACAATTGACCAAGACAAGGCAAGAACCTGATCTTCTTCCTTTAAGTTGGCAACCAGAATGGAGCTGCTCACTGCAAAGGTTTATTTAAGTCTCAGAGCTGTGACCCCTGACTGACTTGTTCATGGACAACCAGCTAACAGGTGAATTGCATTTATCCAGTGTCTTGACAGAAAGGTGGTAAGTTGTATCTCCTCTGATTTACTTTGATGGAAATGTATTGCACATCATCCATTTCTGTAATTACTAATCCTGTTAGAAGTTGGTAGATCCAGTGCTTATATTAAAATGTTATATTTCATATTTGACGTTGAATATATAATCATAATCTTATAGCAGTTGATGAAGCTAACTTTTGTATTTGTTTAGAAAGCACTGGGTGCCATTAAATAGTGTTTTTAAGAAAAGGATTCCTTTATATAGGATAATTAGCTTGTATGTTTAATCTTGGTTAGGCTTGCAACTATTTATTAAAATGAAATACTTAACAGATAAGAACCACTTTCCAAAATATTTCTATGGAAATGGTGAAATATAATTTCTTTTTTCTTGCATGGCAGTCATAAGCAATATAAATATTTATATGTAAAAGTGTTTGTCATAGATTGCCTGATGATGCTAATGCAATTTAATATCATCTGCATAATTTGAAACTATATTACTGTCTCTTTCAATCTGTAAGGTTTTTAATTTTGATAGTAATTATTTTGGAGTTAGGCAAAAAATGTACATATGAAACGGTTATCTTTGAGAATAAATATATATCTGCATTTTAATATTAATGGTGAAGCTAAACATTTCTTTTATTTAGAAAGGAAAAGTTCATTAGAATATTTAAGAATACTTTTTATATATGGTAATTAATCTGCAAATTCTGCTTGGATTATCCTTGCAGATAGCCTTCTTAAATTTATAGGAATGAACAAGTAAGAAATTGAAAAAGAGTACTTTGTAAATGATGACAGCTATTTTTCCTTTATATTGTGATCATGTGAAAAATAACTGCTAATATTTGAAAGCCTCTTTAGTAATTACCTTGATGATACCAGTAAGATGCATTTATAGCAGTTAAGTCTTGGACAACAAGGTGGTGTGAATAATTTGGATTAAATGAAAGAATATAAATTTGAAGGGCAATGTAAATTTTATAATGCTGGGTAGAAGTCACAAATAATTCCAGATCCTTGAGAATTGGAAGAGAAACTCATATCAAATAAATGATGTGACAATATGGCACACATTATGTCGTGTGACTATTAAAAGCAGGGAATGTGATATGCAATTTAAAGAATATTGTGTGCATTTAAGTGCTTTACAGACCATAAAGTGGCACTGATAAAGGAAATTGAAATTCGCTTGGCAGAGGTGCTTGTGTCCTTCTATGCAGCCAAGTTGCTAATGGGATATGAGAGGGATGCATGCGGTTGAACAGAAGCAAGTCTGTAATGAAACAGGAAGTCCCCATGAATTATAAGGAATGAGAAAGTAAAGATTAGGGGGCTTGAATGGATGTAGCTATAGAATGGGAGGATGATAAGATTAACATTGTGACTTCCACTGATAAGTATTAAGGAGAGAGAGAGAGAGAGAGAGAGAGAGAAGGTTGGATGATGTGGGGATGGTGAAGCAGGGAGAGCAACTGATTAGCAAGGAAGAAGTAAGGACAGCTATGGAGAGAATAAAGAATGTAAAGGATGTTGGTCCTGATGACATACCTGTGGAAGCATGGAGGCATTTAGGAGAGATAGCAGTGGAGTTTTTAACCAGATTATTTATCAGAATCTTAAAAATTGAGTAGAAGCCTGAGGAGTGGAGAAGAAGTGTATTGGTATCAATTTTTAAGAATAACGGTGATTTGCAGAGCTGTAGTAACTACAAAGAGATAAAACTGATCAGCCACAGCATGAAGTTATGGGAAAGAATAGTGGAAGGTAGATTAAAAAGGGAGGTGATGATGATTAGTGAGCAGCAGTATGGTTTTATGGT
Organism: Protopterus annectens; assembly: GCF_019279795.1. Taxonomy (NCBI): domain Eukaryota; kingdom Metazoa; phylum Chordata; order Ceratodontiformes; family Protopteridae; genus Protopterus; species Protopterus annectens. The sequence continues at coordinate 653,863,208 of NC_056732.1, forward strand.
AGGGAAAGAGCACTACATATGTAATGTTTGCTCTGAGGGTGTTGGAGAAATATAGAGAAGGTCAGAAGAAGTTGCATTGTGTCTTTGTGGGCTTAGAGAAAGCATATGACAGGGTGAATAGAGAGGAGTTGTGGTATTGTATGAGGAAGAGACTGGCATAGAAGTATGTATGAGTGGTACAGGATATGTATTAGAGTAGTGTATCCTTGGTGAGATCTGCGGTAGGATTGACAGATGCATTCAAGGTGGAGGTGGGATTATATCACAGATAAGATCTGAGCACTTTCTTATTTGCAATGGTTATGGACAGGTTGACAGATGAGATCAGACAGGAGTCACCGTGGACTATGATGTTTGCGGATGACATTGTGATCTGTACTGAGAGTACGGAACAGACTGAGGAAACCCTGGAGAGGTGGAGATGTGCTCTAGAGAGGAGAATAATGAAGGTTTGCAGGACTATGACAGAATATATGTGTGTGAATGAGAGAGAGGACAGAGGAATGGTAAAGATGCAGGGAGTAGAGTTGGTAAAGGTGGATGAATTTAAGTACTTGGGATCAACAGTTCAGAGCAATTGAAGTGTGAAAGAGAGTTGAAGAAGAGAGTACAGGCAGGGTGGTGTGGGTGGAAAAGAGTGTCAGGAGTGATTTGTGACAGACAGGTATCAGTAAGAGTGAAAGGGAAGGTCTACAAGATGGTAGTGAGACCAGTTATGTTATATGGGTTGGAGACGGTAGCATTGAAAAAAGACAGGGGTCAGACATGGACGTAGCAGAGTTAAAGATGTTAAGATTTGCACTGGGTGTAATGATGACAGACAGGATAAGGAATGACTATATTAGAGGGTCAGCTCAGGTTGGACAGTTTGGAGACAAAGCCAGAGAGGAGAGATTGGGTTGGTTTGGACATGTGCTGAGGACGGATGGTGGGTATATTGGAAGAAGGATGCTAAACATACCTCTCAACCTCTAAGATTGAAACATCTGGAAAAAGCCATATATAATGAGGGGATGAAGGCCAAAATTAGGAGCGATTTTTAAATATTGTTCTTACAAACATAGAAAGTTATAGAATAACAGGTTTTGCATTAGCATGAATTTTCTCGAGTATGAAGTCTGTAACTCAGACTTCTGTCATTATTTTCTGACTTCAATCTTCAAAGATTTACAGTGATTTGCCAGAAACCCAAATTTTATGAGGAACAGACCAACAATATGAGGCAAATATCTGGACATTCTGAGAAAATCTGTACAGTTCAGAGGTATGATGCTGAGGATGGAGCTGTCAGGTAAGAGGAAAAGAGGAAGGCCTAAGATAAGGTTTATGGATGTGGTGAGAGATGACATGCAGGTGATTGGTGTGACAGAGCAAGATACAGGACAGGAAGAAATGGAAACAGATGATCTACTGTGGTGACCACTAACATGGGAAGCTGAAAGAAAAAGACTTCCTTAAATATATAAGATAAATAAGGGAAATGATTAGCAGTCCATATAAAGACAGGAATCATAATACATTCTAGAGATAAGAAAAGAGGAGGCCTTACTGGGGCAATAATTGAGAGTCTTTATAGCCTACACTGTCCTATGGCAATATTATGGATAAAGGCTTATCAGTTTGATGACTGAGTACATTTTGGATACAAGGATTATAGTGTCATAGGTTCATAGGTTCATAAGTTCATAGGTAGGTACTAGGCTATTGGTTCAAGGGCCTACGTAAGCCTAGCCAGCAAGGTTACATGGCTTATGCCACCCAAGAAAGTTA